>NC_143031.1:27063500-27782000 GCF_057628025.1 Oncorhynchus mykiss
CAAAGAGCTCACCGTTTCGGTGGCAGAGCAGAGGGATGGCCCCGTCCGATCGTAGTTATGCTAACCCACTACAAAATGAAAATTGCCTTGTTACAACAGGGTAGGGAATTGAACACCCCATTCTCTATTAATGAACAATTTCCTCATGAAATAGTGTAGGAACGGCTGTAACAGTGTCTGTGCCACCAGTAAGTACAGATAGTAACGTTAGTATAAATCCACTCGCATGGTCCCCGCAGCCGGACAACTTTCTCATGGTTTGTGGAGGGAAATGCTGTAGGAATGCTCAACCGGTGTCGCTCATTCAGCCGACAGAAACTTTCAACCGGTTTTCCCCATTAAGCAGCGAGTCGGAGTCTGAGGCCGAGCCTTCTCGTCTCTACTCCTCCCGTTACGGGGTCTGAGACGCCGAAGCTTCCCACCATTAGCTCTGACAAATTGAAAACCCTAGTCATTGGTGACGCCATTACCCGCAGTATTAGACTTAAAACGAGTCATCCAGCGAACACACACTGTTTACCAGGGGGCAGGGCTACCAACGTTAAGGCTAATCTGAAGATGGTGCTGGCTAAAGCTAAAACTGGCGAGTGTAGAGAGATATTGTTGTCCACGTCGGCACCAACGATGTTAGGATGAAACAGTCAGAGGTCGCCAAGCGCAACATAGCTTCAGTGTGTAAATCAGCTAGAAAGATGTGTCGGCATCGAGTAATTGTCTCTGGCCCCCTCCCAGTTAGGGGGAGTGATGAGCTCTACAGCAGAGTCTCAAATCAATTGCTGGTTGAAAACCGTTTTCTGCCCCTCCCAAAAGATAGAATTTGTAGATAATTGGCCCTCTTTCTGGGACTCACCCACAAACCGGACCAAGCCTGGTCTGCTGAGGAGTGACGGACTCCATCCTAGCTGGAGGGGTGCTCTCATCTTATCTACCAACATAGACAGGGCTCTAGCTCCACAATGAAATAGAATGCAGGCCAGGCAGCAGGCTGTTAGCCAGCCTGCCAGCTTAGTGGAGTTTGCCACTAGCACAGTCAGTGTAGTCAGCTCAGCTATCCCCATTGAGACCGTGTCGGTGCCTCGACCTGGGTTGGGCAAAACTAAACATGGCGGTGTTCGCCTTAGCAATCTCACTAGGATAAAGACCTCCTCCATTCATGTCATTATTGAAAGAGATTGTGATACCTCACATCTCAAAATAGGGCTACTTAATGTTAGATCCCTTACTTCAAAGGCAATAATAGTCAATTAACTAATCAAATGATCATAATCTTGATGTGATTGGCCTGACTGAAACATGGCTTAAGCCTAATGAATTTACTGTGTTAAATGAGGCCTCACCTCCTGGTTACACTAGTGACCATATCCCCCGTGCATCCTGCAAAGGCAGAGGTATTTACGATAGCAAATTTCAATTAAAAAAAAAAAAAAAAAAAAAGACGTTTTCGTTTTTTGAGCTTTTAGTCATGAAATCTATGTAGCCTACTCAATCACTTTTTATAGCTACTGTTTACAGGCCTCCTGGGCCATATACAGCGTTCCTCATTTGAGTTCCCTGAATTCTTAATCGGACCTTGTAGTCATAGCAGATAATATTCTAATTTTTGGTGACTAATATTCACATGGAAAAGTCCACAGACCCACTCCAAAAGTCTTTCGGAGCCATCATTGACTCAGTGGGTTTTGTCCAACATGTCTCTGGACCTACTCACTGTCATACTCTGGACCTAGTTTTGTCTCATGGAATAAATGTTGTGGATCTTAATGTTTTTCCTCATAATCCTGGACTCTCGGACCACCATTTTATTACGTTTGCAATAGCAACAAATAATCTGCTCAGACCCCAACCAATGAGCATCAAAAGTCATGCTATAAATTCACAGACAACAAAGATTCCTTGATGCCCTTCCAGACTCCCAATGCCTACCCAAGGACATCAGAGGACAAAAATCAATTAACCACCTAACTGAAGAACTCAATTTAACCTTGCGCAATAACCTAGATGCAGTTGCACCCCTAAAAACATTTCTCATAAGAAATTAGCTCCCTGGTATAAAGAAAAAACCAGAGCTCTGCAGCAAGCTCCAGAAAATTGGAACGGAAATGGCGCCACACCAAACTGGAAGTCCTCCGACTAGCTTGGAAAGACACTGCACGGTACTATCGAAGAGCCCTTACTGCTACTCCATCATCCTATTTTCCAACTTAATTGAGGAAAATAAGAACAATCCGAAATTTATTTTTGATACTGTCGCAAGGCTAACTAAAAAGCAGCATTCCCCAAGTGAGGATGGCTTTCACTTCAGCAGTAATAAATTCATTAACTTCTTTGAGGAAAAGATCATGTTTATTAGAAAGCAAATTACGGACTCCTCTTTAAATCTGCGTATTCCATCAAAGCTCAGTTGTCCCGAGTATGCACAACTCTGCCAGGACCTAGGATCAAGAGAGACGCTCAAGTGTTTTAGGATTATATCTCTTGACACAATGATAAAAATAATCATGGCCTCTAAACCGTCAAGCTGCATACTGGACCCTATTCCAACTAAACTACTGAAAGAGCTGCTTCCTGTGCTTGGCCCTCCTATGTTGAACATAATAAACGGCTCTCTATTCACCGGATGTGTACTAAAAGTGGCAGTAATAAAGCCTCTCTTGAAAAAGCCAAACCTTGACCCAGAAAATGTAAAAAACTATCGGCCTATATCGAATCTTCCATTCCTCTCAATTTTAGAAAAGGCTGTTGCGCAGCAACTCACTGTCTTCCTTAAGACAAACAATTTATACGCTAAATGCTTCAGTCTCGTTTTAGACCCCATCATAGCACTGAGACTGCACTTGTGAAGATGGTAAATTACCTTTTATTGGCATCAGACCAAGGCTCTGCATCTGTCCTCGTGCTCCTAGACCTTAGTGCTGCTTTTGATACCATCGATCACCACATTCTTTTGGAGAGATTGGAAACCCAAATTGGTCTACACGGACAAGTTCTGGCCTGGTTTAGAGCTTATCCGTCGGAAAGATATCCGTTTGCCTCTGTGTATGGTTTGTTCTCTGATCAACTGTAAATTTCGGTGTTCCTCAAGGTTCCGTTTTAGGACCACTATTGTTTTCACTATATATTTTACCTCTTGGGGATGTGATTCAAAAACATGTTAACTTCTACTACTTTGCGGATGACACACAGCTGTACATTTCAATGAAACATGGTGAAGCCCCAAAATTGCCCTCGCTAGAAGCCTGTGTTTCAGACATAAGGAAGTGGATGGCTGCAAACATTCTACTTTTAAACTCGGACAAAACATTGATGCTAGTTCTAGGTCCCAAGAAACAAAGAGATCTTCTGTTGAATCTGACAATTAATCTTAATGGTCGTCTCAAATAAAACTGAAGGACCTCGGCGTTACTCTGGACCCTGGTCTCTTTTGACGTACATATCAAGACTGTTTCAAGGACCGCTTTTTTCCATCTATGTAACAAAAATCAGAAACTTTGTCCAAAAATGATGTAGAAAAATGAATCCATGCTTTTGTCACTTCTGGGTTAGACTACTGCAATGCTCTACTTTCCGGCTACCCGGATAAAGCACTAAATAAACTTCAGTTAGTGCTAAATACAGCTGCTAGAATCCTGACTAGAACCAAAATATTTGATCATATTACTCCAGTGCTAGCCTCCCTACACTGGCTTCCTGTCAAGGCAAGGGCTGATCTCAAGGTTTTACTGCTAACCTACAAAGCATTACATGGGCTTGCTCCTACCTCTCTCTCTGATTTGGTCCTGCCATACATACCTACACGTACGCTACGGTCACAAGACGCAGGGCTCCTAATTGTCCCTAGAATTGCTGGAGGCAGGGCTTTCTCCTATAGAGCTCCATTTTTATGGAATGGTCTGCCTACCCATGTGAGAGACGCAAACTTGGTCTCAACCTTTAAGTCTTTACTCAAGACGCATCTCTTCAGTGGGTCATATGATTGAGTGTAGTCTGGCCCAGGAGTGTGAAGGTGAACGGAAAGGCTCTGGAGCAATGAACCGCCCTTGCTGCCTCTGCCTGGCCGGTTCCCCTATTTCCACTGGGATTTTCTGCCTCTAACCCCATTACAGGGGCTGAGTCACTGGCTTGCTGGTGCTCTTTCATGCCGTCCCTAGGAGGGGTGCGTCACTTGAGTGGGTTGAGTCATTGATGTGATCTTCCTGTTTGGGTTGGCGCCCCCCCTTGTGTTGTGCTGTGGCGGAGATCTTTGTGGGCTATACTCGGCCTTGTCTCAGGATGGTAAGTTGGTGGTTGAAGATATCCCTCTAGTGGTGTGGAGGCTGTGCTTTGGCAAAGTGGGTGGGGTAATCCTTCCTGTTTGGCCCTGTCCGGGGGTATCATCGGATGGGGCCACAGTGTCTCCTGACCCCTCCCATCTCAGCCTCCAGTATTTATGCTGCAGTAGTTTGTGTAGGGGGGGCTAGGGTCAGTTTGTTAAATATGGAGTACTTCTCCTGTCTTATCCAGTGTCCTGTGTGAATTTAAGTATGCCCTCTCTAATTCTCTCTTTCTAGGAGGACCGGAGCCCTAGGAGCATGCCTCAGGACTACCTGGCATGATGACTCCTTGCTGTCCCCAGTCCACCTGGCCGTGCTGCTGCTCCAGTTTCAACTGTTCTGTCTGCGGCTATGGAATCCTGACCTGTTCACCGGACGTGCTACCTGTCCCAGACCTATTATTTGACCATGCTGGTCATTTATGAACATTTCAACATCTTGGCCATGTTCTGTTATAATATCCACCTGGCACAGCCAGAAGAGGACTGGCCACCCCTCATAGCCTGGTTCCTCTCTAGGTTTCTTCCTAGGTTTTGGCCTTTCTGGGGAGTTTTTCCTAGCCACCGTGCTTCAACACCTGCATTACTTGCTTTTTGGGGTTTTAGGCTGGGTTTCTGTACAGTACTTTGAGATATCAGCTGATGTACGAAGGGCTATATAAATATATATGTGCACCGCACTACAAATATGGATCCATTTGTTTTTTACAAAAACATTGTTTTGTACTTATTTTTTTGTTGCATTAACAACTTTTACATTTTATATTCATGTCGTTAGACTTATGGTAGAGGTTAGACTTATGGTAATGCAGAATGGGTATGATGAACGTATACTTTTTAGGCAATATGGAACTTTGGACTATATGGACGTAATATGTTTTGATTTAGGGGAAGGAAAAGATAGGTACGGCTGACCCTTTTTCTTTATTTAATTTGAAGATGGTATTTATAATGTACCAAGGTAGTTTTTTTTGTTTAATATGATATAGCCTAATTGTAGAGGTCGGGTATATTTTGACTTAAAAGCTGTTCAAATGCAGCCCTTTTTCGCCGATGTGAATCGGAACGATTACCTTTTAAGATAAAACTTAATAGATTTATGGGGCTAGGATAAACAATTATATAATTAAATACCTGCCTAGGTTCTCTATTGGAACAGGCCTATATGATCCTAAAATAATTGGTGTTATTAACCTTTTACATTTAAAAAAATTCATCTCAATATAAAAAATGTAAAAGGATGATTATTCTTCCGATACACACCGGAAAATGGATGGATTAGGTGTTGGCACAGGGTTGTCTAGTGTGTCGCAGGCTGGTTGACACTGGGAGAAAGTGATTAAAATTTACGGAAGCACTTCTCTAAGCGAGAGAAAGGTATATTATAAGCTATTTATGCTACCTTTTAAATTCTTGATCCTAATGATATAGGCCTAGGTGTAAAACAGCCGAGGTGATGGCGCAACGACCCTGGAAATGCATGGGTGGAAAGAGAGTTGGTTTGTGTGATCACGCTCTCCGTAGCCGATGTGTGTAAAACACTCCACACTGCCCTTTCCCACCTGGACAAAAGGAACACCTATGTGAGAGAATGCTGTTCATTGACTACAGCTCAATGTTGAACAACACAGTATCCTCAAAGCTCATCACTAAGCTAAGGATCCTGGGACTAAACACCTCCCTCTGCAACTGGATCCTGGACTCCGGACGGGCCGCCATCAGGTGGTAAGGGTAGGCAACAACACATCTGCTACGCTGATCCTCAACACTGGGGCCCCCTCAGGGGTGTGTGCTTAGTCCCCTCCTGTACTCCTTGTTCACCCACGACTGCGTGGCCAAGCACGACTCCAACACCATCATTAAGTTTGCTTACGACAACAGTGGTAGGCCTGATCACCAACAAATTGAGACAGCCTACAGGGAGGTCGTCAGAGACCTGGCAGTGTGGTGCCGGGACAACAACCCCTCCCTCAATGTGAGCAAGACAAAGGGAACTGATCGTGGACTACAGGAAAAGGTGGGCCAAACAGGCCCCCATTAAGTGTCGGAGCTGTAGTGGAGTGGGTTGAGAGGTCAGTTCCTTGGTGTCCACATCACCAAACTATCATGGTCCAAACACACCAAGACAGTCGTGAAGAGGGCACGACCACACCTTTTCCACCCTCAGGAGATTTGGCATGGGTCCCCAGATCCTCAAAAGGTTCTACACCTAGCAGCACCATCAAGAGCATGGTTGCAGCACCGCCTGGTATGGCAACTGCTCGGCATCTGACCGTAAGGCGCTACAGAGGGTAGTGCGTACAGCCCAGTACATCACTGGGGCCAAGAGTCCTACAATCCAGGATAGAGGTCGACTGATTAATCAGGGCCGATTTCAACTTTTCATAACAATCGGAAATCTGTATTTTTGGACACAGATTTTTTTTAAATTTTAAACACGTTTATTTAATCTTTATTTAACTAGGCAAATCAGTTAAGAACACATTCTTATTTTCAATGACGGCCTAGGAACGGTGGGTTAACTGCCTTGTAAGCTCGGGGGATTCAATCTTGCAACCTTACAGTTAACTAGTCCAATGCTCTAACCACCTGATTACATTGCACTCCACGAGGAGACTGCCTGTTATGCGAATGCACTACGCCAAGGTAAGTTGCTAGCTAGCATTAAACGTATCTTGTAAAAAACAATCATAATCACTAGTTAACTACACATGGTTGATGATATTACTAGTTAATCTAGCGTGTCCTGCGTTGCATATAATCGATGTGGTGCGTATCGTTGCTCCAATGTGTACCTAACCATAAACATCATTGCCTTTCTTAAAATCAATACACAGTAGTATATATTTTTAAACCTGCATAGCATATTTAGCTAAAAGAAATCCAGGTTAGCAGGCAATATTAACCAGGTGAAATTGTGTCACTTCTCTTGCGTTCATTTCACGCAGAGTCAGTGTACATGCAACAGTTTGGGACGCCTAATTTGCCAGAATTTTACGTAATTATGACATAACATTGAAGGTTGTGCAATGTAACAGGAATATTTAGACTTATGGATGCCACCTGTTAGATAAAATATGGAACGGTTCCGTATTTCACTGAAAGAATAAACGTTTTGTTTTCGAGATTATAGTTTCTGGATCCTACCATATTAATGACCTAAAGCTCGTATTTCTGTGTGTTATGTTATAATTAAGACTATGATTTGATAGAGCAATCTGACTGAGCGATGGTAGGCACCAGCAGGCTCGTAAGCATTCATTCAAACAGCACTTTCGTGCGTTTGCTAGTAGCGGTTTTTGACTTAAAGCCTATCAACTCCCGAGATTAGGCTCGTGTAACCAATGTGAAATGGCTAGCTAGTTAGCGGGGTGCGCACTAATAGCGTTTCAAACGTCACTCGCTCTGAGACTTGGAGTAGTTGTTCCCCTTGCTCTGCATGGGTAACGCTGCTTCGAGGTAGGCTGTTGTTGATGTGTTCCTGGTTCGAGCCCAGGTAGGACCGAGGAGAGGGACGGAATCTATACTGTTACACTGGCAATACTAAAGTGCCTATAAGAACATCCAATAGTCAAAGGTATATGAAATAAACAGTATAGAGACAAATAGTCCTATAATTCCTATAATAACTACAACCTAAAACTTCTTACCTTGGAATATTGAAGTCTCATGTTAAAAAGGAACCACCAGCTTTCATATGTTCTCATGTTCTGAACAAGGAACTGAAACGTTAGCTTTCTTACATGGCACATATTGCACTTCTACTTTCTTCTCCCACACTTTGTTTTTGCATTATTTAAACCAAATTGCTTTTTTGGTCCTCCAATAATCGGTATCGGCGTTAAAATCATAATCGGTCGACCTCTAATCCAGGACCTATATACTAGGCAGTGTCAGAGGAAGGCCCAAAAGTTGTCAAAGACTCCAGTTTCCCAAGTCATAGGCAGTTCTCTATGCTATCGCATGGCAAGTGGTACCAGAGCGCCAAGTCTAGGACCAAAAGGCTCCTCAACAGCTTCTACCCCCAAGCCATATGACTGCTGAACAATTAATCTAATGGCCACCTGGAATATTTACATTGACATGCCCTCCCTCCCTTTGATTTTACCCAGCTGCTAGTCGCTGGTTATCATCTATGCATAGTCACTTTACTCCTACCTATATGTACAAAATAACTTGACTAACCTGTACCCCCTCACATTGATTCGGTACCAGTACCCCCTGTATATAGCCTCGTTATTGTGTTACTTTATTTAGGAAATCTTTTCTTAACTCTTTCTTGAACTGCATTGTTGGTTAAGGGCTTGTAAGTAAGCATTTCACAGTAAGGTCTACACCCGTTCTATTCGGAACATGTGACAAATACCATTTTATTTGATGTGTAGGGTACAGAGATGGGGTACTCATTTACAAATCATGGTAAACACCATTATTGCACACGGTGAGTCCATGCAACTTGTGACTTAAGCACATTTTCACTCCTAAACTTAGTCGTATGAAAAAGTTTGGGCACCCGAGGCTGCATAATAATTTACTCTGTCGTCACAGAAAATGACCAGTGGCATGCCATTCATTTTCTAATAAAAGCCGAGTTCTGGGGTATTGTCCAGACAAAGATTTTTAGTGTAGCAATATTAAGTTGTATGAAATTAAAATCAGATGTGAAAAATAGGCTATGCAAAAATGTGGGCACCCTTGTCATTCTGTTGATTTGAATACCTGTAACTACTTAGCACTGATTAATTGGAACACATAATTGGTTTGGTGAGCTCATTAAGCCTTGAACTTCATAGACAAGTGCATCCAATCACGAGAAAAGGTATTTAAGGTGGCCAATTGCAAGTTGTTCTCTTTGACTCTCCTGTGAAGGGTGGCAACATGGGGGCCTCAAAACAACTCTCAAATGACCTGAAAACAAATAGTCCAACATTACAGTTTAGAGGAAGGCTACAAAAAGCTATCGCAGAGATTTAAGCTGTCAGTGTCCACTGTGAGGAAATGGAAGACCACAGGCACAGTTCTTGTTAAGGCCAGAAGTGGCAGGCCAAGTAAAATATCGGAGGCAAAGGCGAAGGATGGTGAGAACGGTCAAACAGCCCACAGACCACCTCCAAAGACCGACAACATCATCTTGCTGCAGATGGTGTCACTGTGCATCGTTCAACAATTCAGCGCACTTTGCACAAGGAGAAGCTGTATGGGAGAGGGATGCGGAAGAAGCCTTTTCTGCACACACGCCACAAACAGTCGCTTGAGGTATGCAAACGCACATTTGGACAAGCCAGCTTCATTTTGGAATAAGGTGCTGTGGACTGATGAAACAAATATTGAGTTATTTGGTCATAACAAAGAACGTTATGCATGGTGGGAAAAGAACACAGCGTTCCAAGAAAAACAGTTGCTACCCACAGTAAAATTTGGTGGTGGTTCCATCATGCTGTGGGGCTGTGGCCAGTGCCAGTACTGGGAATCTTGTTAAAGTTGAGGGTCGCATGGATTCCACTCAATATCAGCAGATTCTTGGGAATAATGTTGAAGAATCAGTCACAAAGTTGAAGTTACGCCGGGGCTGGACATTTCAACAAGACAACGACCCAAAACACTGCTCAAAAATCTACCCGGTCATTTATGCAGAGGAACAAGTACAATGTTCTGGAATGGCCATCCCAGTCCCCAGATCTGAATATCATTGAGAATCTGTGGGATGATTTGAAGCAGGCTGTCCATGCTCGGCAACCATCAAACCGAACTCAACTGGAGATGTTTTGTAAGGAGGAATGGTCCAAAATACCTTCATCCAGAATCCAGACACTCATTAGAGGCTATGGGAAGCGTCTAGAGGCTGTTATTTTAGCAAAAGGAGGCTCTACTAAATATGTGATTTTTCTATTGGGGTGCCCAATTTATGCACCGATCTAATTTTGTTTTGATGCATATTGCACTTTCTGTTAATCCAATAAACCTCATTTCACTACTGAAATATTACTGTGTCCATCAGTTATTTGATAGATCAAAATGAAATTGCTGATCCAAACACCCAATTATTTATAAATGGAAATCATGGAAATTGTCAGGGGTGCCCAAACTGTTTCATACAACTGTATTTAGTCTTGCCATAACAAAAGGGTTGAATACTTGAGTCAAGACATTTCAGCTTTTCATTTTTTATTAATTTGTGAACATTTCTAAAAACATAATGCCACAAAATCTCAATTTCATCCATTTTAAATTCAGGCTGTGACAAAATGTGGACACAAATCAAGTGGTCTCCCTAGACTTTTTCCACACAAAAAAAAGTTTCTTATTCTCAAATATATTAAATACATAATTTTACACAAAATACCACAATTATGAAGTTTAGACATGTTTGCTAATTTATCCAAAATAAACAGCTGAAATGTCTTGATTCAATAAATATTCAACCCTTATGGCAAGCCTAAACAGGGGTAAAATGTTGCTTAACAAGTCACATAAGTTGCATAAGTATTCAGACCCTTTGCTATGAGATTCAAAATTGAGCCGAGGTGCATCCCGTTTCCAATGATCATCCTTGAGATGTTTCTACAACTTGGAGTCCACCTGTGGTAAATTCAATTGATTGGAGATGATTTGGAAAGGCACTCACCTGTCTATACAAAAAGATCCCACAGTTGACAGTGCATCTCAGAGCAAAAACTAAGCCACGAGGTCGAAGGAATAGTCCGTAGAGCTCAGACAGGATTGTGTCGAGGCACAGATCTGGGAAAGGGTACCAAAAAATGTCTGCAGCATTGAAGGTCCCCAAGAACACAGTGGCCTCCATCATTCTGAAATGGAAGACGTTTGGAACCACCAAGACTCGTCCTAGAGTTGGCCGCCTGGCCAAACTGAGCAATCGGTGCAGAAGGGCCCTGGTCAGGAAGGTGACCAAGAACCCAATGGTCACTCTGACAGAGTTCCAGAGTTCCTCTGTGGAGATCAGAGAAGCTCCCAGAAGGACAATCATCTCTGCAGCACTCCACCAATCAGGTCTTTATGGTAGAGTGGTTAGACAGAAGACACTCCTAAGTAAAAGGCATATATCATCCCATTTGGAGTTTGCCAAAAGGCACCTAAAGGACTCTCAGACCATGAGAAACAAGATTCTCTGGTCTGATGAAGCCAAGCGTCACGTCTAGAGGAAATCTGGCACCATCCCTACGGTGAAGCAGTCAGGACAGAGCAAATTACAGTAAAAGCCTTGAAGTCCTGAGCACTCTGGGGCAGGTTCTCAGAATGGGATGAGGGTTCACCTTCCAACAGGACAAGCAGAAGTGGCTTCGGGAGAAGTCTGAATGTCATGGAGTGGCCCAGCCAGAGCCCGGACTTGAACCCGATCGAACATCTCTGGAGAGACCCGAAAATAGCTGTGCAGAGTCGCTCCACATCCAACCTGAGAGAGCTTGAGAAGATCTGCAGAGAAGAATGGGAGACACTCCACAAATACAGGTGTGCCAAGCTTGTAGTGTCATACCCAAAGAGACTCAAAGCTGTAATCACTGTCAAAGACGCTTCAACAAAGTACTGCGTAAAGGGTCTGAATACTTACGTAAATGTGATATTTCAGTTTCTAAAAACCTGTTTTTGCTTTGTCATTTTAGGGTATTGTGTGTAGATTGATGAGGAAGTAAAACAATTTAATCAATTTCAGAATAAGGCTGTAACATAAAATGTGGAAAACGTCAAGGGGTCTGAATACTTTCCAAATGCACTGTATGTTGCTCATTAGGGCTGGAAATTGCCATGGACCTCACGATATGATATTATCACGATACTTAGGTGCCAATACAATTTGTATCACGATTCTATACTGTGATTTTGTTGTGTTTTGAAATTCCAAACATTTTGCTCACCATGTCTGCTGCAGAGAGATCATGAGAAATTAGTTTTGATCAGTCATGGAAATAAAAGGGCTGAAAACATGTTGGCTCACTATTTAAAAATAAGATTTATTACAAATCAATACTTGGAGTGAAAGTATCAATACTTCATTGTCCAATCGTCCAAAATAATCATCCAAATAATATTGCGACATGTACCAATCAATTTTTTTCCCCCATCGCTATTGCTGATCTGATAAATGAATGGTATATTTCTACTTTTAGCTATTGATGTGCCTTTCCTTTTCTAGAATCATACCAATTTTTATGGCCTTTTCCAAGGACAGCTTACCTTAAGACCATGCCAAAACATTGGTTATTATCAAATCAAATGTATTTATATAGCCCTTTGTACATCAGCTGATATCTCAAAGTGCTGTACAGAAACCCAGCCTAAAACCCCAAACAGCAAGCAATGCAGGTGTAGAAGCATTGTTAATGTTGGCAATATCCATATAAGAATAACTATTGCTTACTCTAACATGCCCCCTGTCTCTCCAGCAACATTACCATCTCTCAGCAGACTCATGGCCTAAACACTGCAGTTTCAAACGTAAGACAATAATACATTCATTCCTGGACTGTACTAGAACCATATCAGACTTATAAATGGCCAAACTTACAGAAAAAAAGGAGTCTTGAGCCATCTGCCACCACCTGGCTGGTTTGGGAATACATCCTCAAGAAAGAAGTAGACATGACCCACAGCGATACCTTAGGGAAGGGAGTACATTGACCAGTTAATTCACTAGGGATGTGACAACATCAGTATCGCGATATTCTTTCCATGGCAAAAATGAAGACAAAGCAAATCAAACTCTTTGGTGCTTTAAAAAACTGCTGTATGTAAAATATTGTGTGCTATAGCTTGGGAAATAAATAAATGTGACTCTGGATGACAACATTAGGGCTGTTTTCCTGAAGGAGTGAAATCCACTGTGTGTTTTTTTTCCTTGCCACGATACTTACGAGTATCGCAATACTGGTATCGTACCGGTCCCACTCCTCAATGGTCAATAAGGCAATGCCCTTTTGGATCTTAAAGCCATTAATAACGTTGATGCATTACAGAAATGATTCATGGTGGTTAGGGTGACTGGTACCTAGTAAATCCACAATGATGGAGTTCCCCAGCAGCAGAGAGAACCCCATGAGCACCCACGGGAGAAAGGGCGCCTGAAAGTTCAGCAGACCAAAGAAGTTCATGCGAACATTGGGGTTGCGCCTGCTCCACACGTACACCAGCATGATGGTGAAGGCTTGGCCCAAGAACACCAGACTCACAAAGGTGCCAAATATCTATAAACTTACTGAGAAAAAAAAAGTTATTGGTGGATTGAATTGTGTTTTGCAGTCCATAAACAGTCAGAATTATTTTAGTTGATTTTCTCTTTACTTAGGTTATGTTGCTATTAACTGCAGCCAACCAGTTAATGATAATTATGACAACTAGCCTAAACACAGCTGAAAAGAAATCAGCGGGCAAGGTGTGACTGTTTCTCAAGAGCTTCTCATAAGGGCACCTGTAGATATTTAATGTACACACATACAGCATTGTACAACAGTAGGCCCAAGTAAGAGCTCAATCAGAAGCTTGCGAAGAATGTGACAAATAAATGAAGTCTGTGGTATTGAACATGTCTTGACTCCTGCAGTATCAACTAAGACCATGACAGTAACAGAACAAGGATACAGTCATCAAAAGGCCACCAAAGAGGAACATAAAGACAAAGTCAGCGGTGCGGCCCCTGAAAGAGCCCTCCTCCAGCATGCGACAGTATCGGTACCTGGAAGCCAACAGTTAAGGAAATCTGGCAAGTGCAAAGCAAACACAACCTATAAATTAGACAGATGCATCATGATTACAAATTGATGAAACATGGCTAGTCTTGTTCAAGACAAGCATTTTATGAGTAGCATAGTGTTTCCAATCAAAGGGGATGAAAAAAAATATGCAAACATCAATTTCACAAGTAAACTCAGAGCAAGACATGTGCAGCGGAAAAAGGATACAAAAAAATCATATTGAAAAGGAAGTTGAAGCCAACTGGACCGAAAAATAAAAAGTTGGTTATGAGTCTCCATACCTACAAGACAGAACAGAGAAATCAGTCAACCTTGCATCTCATAGTTCAAAAAACATAATAACTGCTACATTTACACAAAAGGCCTAAAATTAAAAAAACTCTAAACAACAAAACAACAACAAAAAAACATACCTGATACAGTAGCTAAACAGCAGATGATTGCATGTACTCACCTGATAATTCCTTAGTATCAAATCAGGATTGAAGTATAGTTGGAAAGGTGTGATGAGTTCTAATTGCTGAGGGTGGGAGCAAAGAAAACATCAATCAGTAGTTCACCTGGTCTGATTATACACCTCGTCTGAAAATTCAAAGTAAAGTCAACCATGAACCACCAATCTTGGAATTATTGACATTCCTTTTAATAGCAGTTAATAAACTGCAACTTTATGGTTAGCATGCTGAGGTTAACTAAGGTCAAAAGTAGCTACCAGTTTGTACGCCTGATGTGATAACCATGTTTCCTGGTGTTACAGGAAAGCCCTATACAAAAACTGCCATAGATTTTTCTACTAACCCGTAGTCGCCGATAAATGTTTTACTGAATCTAGAACTAAGAAAGTATCTTAGAAAAGTCTCAAGTTGTAGGTGGCTCTACAAAAACTCAAAGATATTAAATCCAAGTTTCAGAGTGAGGAGTTCCCTCGTCATTTTAGCTGCCAGTAGATGACAGCGCACCACACAGTGCGTCCAAAACAAATATCTACACACATTCAAGAGGCATCTCTCAAAACATGGATTTAATATCTCTTGAGGTTTCAGATTTTTGTAGACCCACCTGCACACTGACATTTCTAAGACACTTTTTTTTCGAGGAATTGTGAATAAAGAAAGTCAATTGCCAAGAACAAGGTAGTTGAAAAATCTATGGTGGCGTTTTGTATAGTAGGGCCCTATAGAATCTGTTGCAGAGAACGCGGACAGAATCACGGAATCCAAACATTAAAACGGAATTCAACAATATATATTTTTAATTGCTATTGAATTTAGTAGGAAATCAATTACACGTATTGAACTTTTTAAAAAATGCATTAACTTGCCCAAATTAATCATAAGACAAGAACAAAGTGTCATTGTTTAAGGGCATGTAGTAAGCATTTCACGGTAAGGTATACTCATGTTGAATTCGGCTTGTGACAAATAAAAGTTTATTTGATATGCATCAGTATTTTCGGCACAGGAATGCCCTTGTCTGTGTGTGGTGCGCGCGTACTGCATGTCTACACTTCGTGTAGCTGTTCGCGATTATGCTTATGACAACCTTCTGGTAGAGATGGAAAGGCTTTCCCAAAAACCTTCAATAAATGCTAACTACAAAGTAGCCTATGCCTACCTGGTAGAATGATATGCATACTTCGCACTTACAATAGCCAGCAAATTCCAACTCGTTACATTTGTTTACTTTTTTAAATGTATTTTTATTTGACCTTTATTTAACCAGGCAAGTCAGTTAAGAACAAATTCTTATTTTCAATGACGGCCTAGGAACAGTGGGTTAACTGCCTGTTCAGGGGCAGAACGACAGATCGACAGATTTGTACCTTGTCAGCTCGGGGCTACTGAGCTGCACTGGGGTCAGAACGCCGTCATGGTTAAATTAATACGCCACGGAGGAGGCGGAAAACGTACCTCGATGCAGCAATGGGATATGCCTCGGTACTCCAAATTTGACCTTTATCCAAACTGATACATTGAGAAGATTGAAATACTGCTAGTGTATCTGGAAAAATGCCCTTCTCATCCTCATGCCAGCTAGCAGTAGACACCGCAGCCATTTTGGAATGGCAGTGTAAGCCAATCAATTGTCTTAATTGTTGTTCAATTAAATGTTTTCAAACCCATATCTTGCGCCGGCTCCACAGTGTCTTAATCTAACCATGATGGCGCTTCGACCCCAGTGCAGCGTATAGACCTATCATGTAACGCACAATTAAGACATATCTGGCGTACAAAATGGTAGTTAGGTAGAAAATAACAGATTTTTATGCCACTGAAATCGTTGGGCGGGCCAAAAAATTTAAAATAACAATATCATTTTTTAACAATTATGTTAAGGCATTGGAGATGGAAAAACGCTTTCAGTGTTAACTTAAAACCAGCTATAAAAGTATGTAGAAAAGATAATGGACGTTCAGTGCATTCAGAAATATTCAGAACCCTTCCCCACAGTCATGTTACAAGCCTTATTCTAAAATGAATTAATTAAAAAATCCTCAATCTACACACAATACCCCATAAAGACAAATTGAAATTGAGCTCAGGTATCTCATTTCCATTGATCCTTGAGAGGTTTTTAAAACTTGATTGGAGTCCACCTGTGGTAAATTGAATTGATTGGACATGATTTGGAAAGACACTCACCTGTCTATACAAAAAGGTCCCACAGTTGACAGTACATCTCAGAGCAAAAACCAAGCCATGAGGTTGAAGGAATTTCCCGTAGAGTTCAGACAGGATTGTGTCGAGGCACAGATCTGGGAAAGGGGACCAAAAAATGTCTGCAGCATTGAAGGTCCCCAAGAACACAGTGGCCTCCATCGTTCTGAAATGGAAGAAGTTTGGAACCACCAAGACTCGTCCTAGAGTTGGCCGCCCGGCCAAACTGAGCAATCGGGGGAGAAGGGCCCTGGTCAGGGAGGTGACCAAGAACCCAATGGTCACTCTGAAAGAGCTCCAGAGTTACTCTGTGGAGATGGGAGAATCTTCCAGAAGGACAATCTTCTCTGCAGCTCTCCACAAAATCAGGCCTTTATGGTAGAGTGGCCCGACGGAAGCCACTCCTCTGTAAAAAGGCACGACAGCCCTCTTGGAGGACTCTCAGACCAGGAGAATGAATGAAACTGATTAAACCAAGATTGAACTCAGTGGCCTGAATACCAAGCTGGAGGAAACCTGGCACTATCCCTACAGTGAAGCATGGTGGTGGCAGCATCATGCTGTGGGGATGTTTTTCAGCGGCAGGAACTGGGAGACTAGTCAGGATCAAGGAAAAGATGAACGGAACAAAGTACAGAGATCCTTAAAGAAAACCTGCTCCAGAGCGCTCAGGACCTCAGACTGGAGCGACGGTTCATCTTCCAACAGGACAACAACCATAAGCACACAGCCAAGACAACGCAGGAGTGCCTTCAGGACCAGTCTCTGAATGTTCTTGACTGGCCCAGCCAGAGCTCGGACTTGAACCCGATCAAACATCTCTGGAGAGACCTGAAAACCGCTGTGCAGCGACGCTTCCCTTCCAACCTTAAGAGGATCTGCAGAAAAGAGTGGGGGAAACTCCCCAAATACAGGTGTGCCAAGCTTGTAACGTCATACCCAAGAAGACTCAAGGCTGTTATGAGGGAAAACTATTTGATCCCCTGCTGATTTTGTACGTTTGCCCACTGACAAAGAAATCCGTCTAATTTTATCCGTCTATAATTTTAATGGTAGGTTTATTTGAAGGGGGTCAAATACTTATTTCCCTCATTAAAATGCAAATCAATTTATAACATTTGACATGCTTTTGTTATTCTGTCTCACTGTTCAAATAAACCTACCATTAAAATTATAGACTGATCATTTCTTTGTCAGTGGGCAAACGTACAAAATCAGCAGGGGATCAAATACTTTTTTCCCCTCACTGTGTATGTGTGTTTATATATTTTTACCCATTTTAATTTTTAATAGTTCCCGACTGCACTGTAGTGAGGAGAGCCTCATTCTGGTCCAGTCACTTTTTTCAGTGTGTTAAATTGTCCTTTTTTTTGCAGGTCATCAAATGTATTTTTACTCACATTTCACGATCTGACAATGGTAGGCAACTGTAGGCTTTCAATTAGAATTTACTTTTTTTTGTTCATGGTTTTAGGTCAATCGGGCTCCCAAGTGGTGCAGCGGTCTAAGGCAGTGCATCTCAGTGCAAGAGTCCCTGGTTCGAATCCAGACTGTATCACATCTGGCTGTGACTGGGAGTCCCATAGGGTGGCACACAATTGGCCCAGCGTCGTCCGGGATTGGTCGGGACAGGCTGTCATTGTAAATAAGAATTTGTTCTTAACCGACTTTCCTAGTTAAATAAAAATAACAAATTCTAAGATTTACTGAACTAAGCCGTTTGGGAGCAAAATGAAGGTTTCATTTATGTGAACAGAGCCAAATGATCCGCCTCACAGAGAAGACAGAATGTTCATCACTAGAAGCAAGTTGTCGGGTCGGGATAACAGTCTGGTGGGTTGACAGAAATACTTTCACAAAAACCTTCAATTGAATGTTAACTGCAAAGTAGGCTTACCTGGCATTAGTCTATGATGAGAAAGTATATCATTTGTATATATTATTTGCAAACTTTGCCATGAAATGAGCAGAAGCAGTACTAGACTGGCACATTTGAAAGCACACAAGATGTGCAATTAAAGAGTAATTACACTCAAATGAAAATGTGCTCATTTTATTTGACCCCCTCATTGTTTCATTATGAACAATTCTAATTTTGAGAGTGAAGCCCCCCTCAAATCTAAAAACAGATCAAATAAAACTAAGATAACAATTTGGGAAAATATAACAGAATGGGGGAAAACAATTACAGATTTTATATGGCCCCCATTATAGTTGTTTCATTAACCATTATTTTACCAGGTATATTGACAAACAGTGCACTCCTTTCTCTTGTACACTAAAGACATGAAGAGTTGCAGGGGAGTGAAGAGAACAATATGCCTTTTGAAAGATAGAAAATAAATGAGTAGCTCACGACGTGTTTAATTTTTTAAAAGTATAATTAATGCTAGAAAAAGGTTGCAGACCTGTGCTAGTTACTGACCCTTGCAAATTTGATCAATTCTATCAAGTTCGGTGACAGCCTAACTACAGTCCAAACAAGAACGTTAATTTGGCGACACTAACACAGCTGTCTACAGTAGCTAATTGACGTACACTGTTGGGATGTAATCATTAGTCCAAGCAGGTATCAAACGTTTAATTTGGCAACGAAAACTAAAGTTTCTATTGGACAAATCCAGGTAGGTCCCTCCCCGTTTGGTTCCTAGTGTTTTGCCAACGAGACGGCGTTAGCTACCAGCTAACCTTAGCAGACTGACATCCACGGCCAAGCTCTTACCACATCTACATTGCCAACAAGAACGTGTTTCAGATTAAATTAAAATATCTTACCACAGCAGCGGTAGTCAGGACACAGGCAGTTGTGTATGCCCGAGTCACAAAAGGAATCTGTAAATATTCCTGTTGAACAGTCTGATAAGCCATTTTGGCACAACTGAACGCTTCCGGCACTTTCTTGACACGTCATCACAGGGTGTGATAAAGGGGAGTTTCTGTTATCTGTCATTGGTTTGTTTATTTTGTTTGAGCGAACCACAAACCTGTCAATCATATGGTAGAACAAACAATGGCAATATTTGATTGGTCCGCGTATGTCTCTACAGCGAATAGGATGAAGGGGGAGTGAGATTTTGTATACATAAGACCGCCTTTTCTTTCATGTATTTTCATCCATGAAGAAGTTCGTTGTTGTCTTTTTCAACACCTTTTCTGTTTCTTTCTCTGTTTCCTTTCGTTATATTTCATCGCCACACCCACAAGGTGGGCTTTCACCCTCTCCTTATTTTTCCTCACTTCTACCATTCTCTCTGCTGTTTTAGCTCTGAGTGGCTCTTTTACTTTGTTCTTATCCAACATCTCTCCATCTTTCTTTCCTCTCCTTTTTCTCCTGCTTTGCCCTGTCTCTCTGGGCACTTCTAGTTTCCATACCTTTACATTGATGGATCACCCCCCCCCCCCCCCATCAATCTACACACAATACCCCATAATGACAAAGCAAAAATAGTTTAAATAAATAAATAATGATAACAATAAAAAAAATTACATTTAGGTAAATATTCAGACCCTTTACTCAGTACTCTGTTGAAGCACATTTGGCAGTGATTACAGCCTCAAGTCTTCTTAGGTATGACACTACAAGCTTGGCACACCTGTATTTGGAGTGTTTCTCCCATTCTTCTCTGTTGATCCTCTAATGCTCTGTCAGGTTGGATGTGGAGCATCGCTGCACAGCTATTTTAAAGTTCTCTCCAGAGATGTTTGATCGGGTTCAAGTCTGGGCTCTGGCTGGGCCACTCAAGGACATTCAGAGACTTGTCCCGAAGCAACTCCTGCATTGTCTTGGCTGTGTGCTTAGAGTTGTTGTCCTGTTGGAAGGTGAACCATCGCCCCAGTCTGAGGTCCTGAGCGCTCTGGAGCAGGTTTTCATAAAAGATCTCTCTGTACTTCGCTCCGTTCCTCTTTCCCTCGATCCTGACTAGTCTCCCTGCCGTGAAAAAACATCCCCACAGCATGATGCTGCCACCACCATGCTTCACCGTAGGGATGGTGCCACGTTTCCTCCAGACGTGACACTTGGCATTCAGGCCAAAGAGTTCCATCTTGGTTTCATCAGACGAGAGAATCTTGTTTCTCATGGTCTGAGAGCCCTTTAGATGCTTTTTTGTCAAACTCCAAGCAGGCTGTCATGTGTCTTTTACTGAGGAGTGGCTTCCATGAAGGCTTGATCGGTGGAGTGCTGCATAGATGGTTGTCCTTCTGGAAGGTTCTCCCATCTCCACAGAGTTACTCTGGAGCTCTGTCAGACTGACCATCGGGTTCTTGGTCACCTGCCTGACCAAGGCCCTTCTCCCTCGATTGCTCAGTTTGGCCGGACAGCCGCCTCTAGGAAGAGTCTTGGTGGTTCCAAACTTCTTCCATTTAAGATTGATGAAGACCACTGTGTTCTTGGGTATCTTCAATGCTGCAGACATTCTTTTTCTTTTTAAAATTTTTTAATTTCACCTTTATTTAACCAGGTAGGCTAGTTGAGAACAAGTTCTCATTTACAACTGTGACCTGGCCAAGACAAAGCATAGCAGTGTGAACAGACAACAACACAGAGTTACACATGGAGTAAACAATAAACAAGTCAATAACACAGTAGAAAAAAAAGAAAAAAGAGTCTAAATACATTGTGTGCAAAAGGCATGAGGAGGGAGGCGAATAATTACAATTTTGCAGATTAACACTGGAGTGATAAATGATCAGATGGTCATGTGCAGGTAGAGATACTGGTGTGCAAAAGAGCAGAAAAGTAAATAAATAAAAACTGTATGGGGATGAGGTAGGTAAATTGGGTGGGCTATTTACCGATGGACTATGTACAGCTGCAGCGATCGGTTAGCTGCTCAGATAGCAGATGTTTGAAGTTGGTGAGGGAGATAAAAGTCTCCAACTTCAGCAATTTTTGCAATTTGTTCCAGTCACAGGCAGCAGAGGACTGGAACGAAAGGCGGCCAAATGAGGTGTTGGCTTTAGGGATGATCAGTGAGATACACCTGCTGGAGCGCGTGCTACGGGTGAGTGTTGCCATCGTGACCAGTGAACTGAGATAAGGCGGAGCTTTACCTAGCATGGACTTGTAGATGACCTGGAGCCAGTGGGTCTGGCGACGAATATGTAGCGAGGGCCAGCCGACGAGCATACAGGTCACAGTGGTGGGTGGTATAAGGTGCTTTAGTAACAAAACTGATGGCACTGTGATAAACTGCATCCAGTTTATTGAGTAGAGTATTGGAAGCTATTTTGTAGATGACATCGCCG
Source organism: Oncorhynchus mykiss (assembly GCF_057628025.1). Lineage (NCBI taxonomy): Eukaryota > Metazoa > Chordata > Actinopteri > Salmoniformes > Salmonidae > Oncorhynchus > Oncorhynchus mykiss. Next base: position 27,085,418 of record NC_143031.1, read on the forward strand.
AAGTCGAGGATCGGTAGGATAGTCAGTTTTACTAGGGTAAGTTTGGCGGCGTGAGTGAAGGAGGCTTTGTTGCGGAATAGAACACCCGACTCTAGATTTGATTTTAGATTGGAGATGTTTGATATGAGTCTGGAAGGAGAGTTTACAGTCTAGCCAGACACCTAGGTACTTATAGAGAATTGAACCCTGTGGCACCCCCATAGAGACTGCCAGAGGACCGGACAACATGCCCTCCGATTTGACACACTGAACTCTGCCTGCAAAGTAGTTGGTGAACCAGGCAAGGTAGTCATTAGAAAAACAGAGGCTACTGAGTCTGCCGATAAGAATATGGTGATTGACAGAGTCGAAAGCCTTGGCCAGGTCGATGAAGACTGCTGCACAGTCTTTTATCGATGGCGGTTATGATATCTTTTAGTACCTTGAGCGTGGCTGAGGTGCACCCGTGACCGGCTCGGAAACCAGGTTGCACAGCGGAGAAGGTACGGTGGGATTCGATGGTCAGTGATCTGTTTGTTGACTTGGCTTTCGAAGACCTTAGATAGGCAGGGCACGATGGATATAGGTCTGTAACAGTTTGGGTCCAGGGTGTCTCCCCCTTTGAAGAGGGGGATGACTGCGGCAGCTTTCCAATCCTTGGGGATCTCAGACGATATGAAAGAGAGGTTGAACAGGCTGGTAATAGGGGTTGCGACAATGGTCCCCTTCCCCCAATCTTTGCCTCAATACAATCCTGTCTCAAAGCTCTACAGACAATTCCTTCAACCTCATGGCTTGGTTTTTGCGCTAACATGCACTGTCAACTGTAGGACCTTATATTGACAGCTGTGTGCCTTTCCAAATCATGTCCAATCAATTGAATTTACCACACGTGGACTCCAATCAAGTGGTACACTAAAAATTAGGGGTTTATCAAGTTTTTTTTAATATCCTCAAAGTTCTTCGAAGAACCTTAGGGTTCTTGGCACTGAAAATGACCCCTAAAAGGTTCTTCCAAGAACACTATAGGTTCATCAAGAAACCTCCTTAGTTGGTGGGGGTTCTGGCAGGAACCTAACTGCCCAACTGAAATATTTGGATTTGAATAAGGAAAGAACAGCAGGTGCAATCACTCCTCAATTTAAGGTAAGGTTTGTCCCTTGAATGATCTAAATTGATATTGTTTTATTATGATACCATCTATCTTTTATAATTTTGCAAATCTTTCTAAAATGGACACAATTCAATGGATTTCAATCACCAAAGAGGCTATAAGAATGTGTTGAAGTCTAGCTGTATAGGGTGCAGATGACTGAACTGCTCACATTTGTGTCTGTGTCTGCAGGTATACAGACAAGGAGGCATACAAGAGGTATGTCAATTGGTATTGGCATGTTATGCAGATCACATTTACCATTCTCCTCCCTTACCTATTCAATGAATATCCCATAGGCCTCTATATTATGGACAAGGTATTATCAAAACCGTTTTGTGTTTCACATTCACCACAAAAACCAAGGTATGAATACTGTTGTGTGCATGCTTTATTAATCATCAGTTATAATTACTATTTTTTGGATCCACAGACTTCAGCTGCCCTACACCTCTGATGAATATAACAGGAAACCTGTTCGATCACCATGCACTGCAAAATAATTCTGGCCATGGATACAGAGAACATCAACACATTAACATCAACACACCAGATGATACAGTATACCCATGCGTTGGACTTGGTGTTCTGTTGGGAGTTTACCTCATATTTGAATTATTTTATTCTGCTTTGCCACCTAAATGATAATAAACACTAAGAACTAAAATATTGTGTTATTGTTATGCGTTTTATTATTCATAATAATAATAATAATAATAACAAAAACGAACCCCAAAAGGTTATTCGAGGATCCATTCAACTGAGCTCTTTGAAGAACCCTTTTGAGGGGTTATTCAAAGAATGTAGGGGTTCCCCCACAGTTTTAATTTGAAGGACACCTAAAGGATACTCCAGGAACCTTTTCTTTTTGGAGTGTAGAAACATCAAGGATGATTAATGCAAACAGGATGCACCTGAGCTCAATGTTGAGTCTCATAGCAAAGGGTCTGAATACTTATGTAAATAAGGTATTTCTGTTTTCGCTTTGTCATTGTAGGGTATTGTGTGTAGAATGGATTAAATTAAACATTTTCCAAATCATTTTAGAATTAAGCTGTAACGTAACAAAATGTGGAAAAGGGGAAGGAGTCTGAATACTTTCCGAATGCACTTTATGTTAGACAATGATCTGAGATATTATTATTACCCCCAGGCTATCTGGTATAATCTAGTTAATACTAGTGAGTAGGCCTACATTTCTAAGTGATACAGAAACACTTTTAGCTACATATTATTTTCTGACTCGCCTGTTGGTTGTATACATGCAGATGTCAAGAGTTTAAAAAAAGTACACACTTAAGAAATTATGCTGTAGTTTTATAATGTGTATGGTCCAGGTCAGAGCCATGTATTTTCTAAATATATGACTATGGTCCAGGCTAGTGGTTCTTTCTTTGGTTCTTCATTCTGTAGTTCTAGCCTTTTTGTTGCATTGTAATGAGATTAGAAATGTGGCCTACTGGTCTAAAATCACAGAATTCTGGAGATTTTAGAATAATACAAAATTCTTAATAATAATAATATCTATTTAGCTTTAATAGCGCTTTTCATTACAGTTAATCTCAAAATGCATAAAAAGCAAAACAAACAACAAATGTATATTGAAATGGAGATTGAATGTTTCTGTTTGGCTTTGGGTGAAAGGGTGGGAGTTGAGGCAGTTTGATTTGGACTTTAATTGTGTTATGTCTAGACAAAAGTCATACCTAGCCTTCTATTTAGAAAATCTAGCTATAGGTACTTATTAGTTCAATTTTTGTCTTTATAGCTGCCTATAGATGTGGTCTCAATTCTCAGATATAAATCTTACATTTGCAGCCAAAGAAATGTGGTCTATTTGAAATTTATTTTAAAAAAGACATTTGTTAGTAATTCAATGTTTTTTTGTGTGCGAAAATGGTCATATGGTTTGTTGTTGGGCTTCTTGGGTCTCCAGTCTCCACAGTGGTCCTTGTGCCTTGTGATCCAAAGCCTGGTTCAACCACAGATTTCTTAGTTTAACCCAGAGGTTCAAACACTTTATGTGCGCCTCCAGATCTGTAGGCGGCGATACTGTGCGTACAACATTTTGTAGTGCCAGTTGACAACCACCGACAGATTGCAGTGGGCCTCAAAATAATCCAGAATAATGCTTTGAACTTTGGAGTTGGGCTGTGGCAGTCACGAAATTCCGTCAGCCAGTGATTGTCAAGCAAATAACTGTCGGTCTCACGGTAATTTATGTTAATTAACATAAACACATTTAGCATCTCCAACCCTTCTCCTTGTTCTGAACACCTTCAAAACAAAGGTAATGTGGTTTGGTAAGAAGAATGCCCCTCTCCCCACAGATGTGATTACTACCTCTGAGGGTTTAGAGCTTGAGGTAGTCACCTCATACAAGTGCTTGATAGTATGTCTAGGCGGTACACTGTCCTTCTCTCAGCACACACCAAAGCTGCAGGCTAAAGTTAAATCTAGACTTGGGTTCCTGTATCGTAATCGCTCCTCTTTCACCCCAGCTGCCAAACTAACCCTGATTCAGATGACCATCCTACCCATGCTAGATTACGGAGACATCATTTATAGATCGGCAGGTAAGGGTGCTCTCGAGCGGCTAGATGTTCTTTACCATTCGGCCATCAGATTTAACACCAATGCTCCTTATAGGACACATCACTGTACTCTATACTCCTCTGTAAACTGGTCATCTCTGTATACCCGTCGCAAGACCCACTGGTTGATGCTTATTTATAAAACCCTCTTAGGCCTCACTCCCCCCTATCTGAGATATCTACTGCAGCCCTCATCCTCCACATACAACACCCGTTCTGCCAGTCACATTCTGTTAAAGGTCCCAAAAGCACACACATCCCTGGGTTGCTCGTCTTTTCAGTTCGCTGCAGCCTTAGCTGGAATTTAGACTGCTTAGACTGGAACGAGCTGCAACAAACACTCAAACTGGACAGTTTTATCTCAATCTCTTCATTCAAAGACTCAATCATGGACAGTCTTACTGACAGTTGTGGCTGCTGTGCGTGATGTATTGTTGTCTCTACCTTAATGCCCTTTGTGCTGTTGTCTATGCCCAATAATGTTTGTACCGTGTTTTGTGCTTCTACCATGTTGTGTTGCTACCATGTTGTTGTCATGTTGTGATGCTACCATGCTGTGTTGTCATGTGTTGCAGCCTTGCTATGTTGTTGTCTTAGGTCACTTTTTATGTAGTGTTATGTTGTCTCTCTTGTCGTAATGTGTCCTATATATATATTATTTCTTTTTGCCTTTTGGTAGGTCATCATTGTAATAAGAATTTGTTCTTAACTGACTTGCCTAGTTAAATAAAGGTTAAATAGAAATGTTATAAGTAAATAGCATCTCCTGGCTTCCACACATAGCCTACAAGCCACTGATGCAGACCTTTGGAACATCTACATTTTAAAAAGTCAAATCCATGTAATATAGCCTACACCTTCACAGTAAATCCATTATTTATTTTAGACAGGTCTAAAGAAACATGATATGAAGAAAATGTAGTCTATTTCAGAAGAACAGAATATCATACTTTTGTCCTTATGTTAGGCCCTGATCTGGCTGTGCCAAATGGCTGTGGGCCAACTAGTTCATTTAGCAGACAAGATTTGCTTAGAATTCCATGGCATTACTTTCTATTATTTTATAGTATGAAGAATACAATTGAATAAAGCTGAATAAAACAGAAAGGATATTTTCTCCAAAGATTTGAGGGAGTGCGCACATGAGGCTATTCTGTGTTGAGCGCTTAACAAAGAAATACGTACTCCTATGTACTCAATTTAGAGTTATTAATGTAACTTTAGTTGTTCTACAAATGTAAGGCTGCATGATGTGACTCTAATGATGATTTGAAAAAAGTTCCTTGAAAGGCATGAGCTCTGCTTTGATTTTTTTGCACCGAATGAATACACTTTATCAGTCCCTCATTCACAATTTGACATGCACTTAATAATGCCTCAACTTTCACAGCTGCATTCCCTTTGTGTAGCCATAATGCACCCTAAAAAAAATCCATGCCATCATGTGATCGGGTCTTTCTTACAGACTACAAGTGAAGACAGACACATCGGGGATGCAACTGCACTTATCCAATTCCAAGGTGCATATTGAAGATATTGGAAGCACTGTCCATATTTACTTTTCATCAGCCGACAAGATGAGTAGGTCTAACGAACAGCAAAAACACAAACCTATGTCAATATACTATCCCAAATAGTACAAAAGTTGGCCTATTCTGTGTGAGAAATAAATATTCCAAACATAGTCTGAGACAGTTGTGGGATGCGATAGATCTCAAATTAACTAAAACTTATTCAATGTGGCTGATGCAACAGATCAGAACTTTTAGCTTTGAATGTTGATAAACTATTAGGCTATTTCTTCACACTATCAGCGCAGCAATGTGCACATGGCAGTAGGCTATAAGCACAAATGTTCAGTTAGCAGGAAAACACCATTATTAAAAATGACCGCAAATGTGATTATGCATGTAATGCTTTTATTATAAAAGTGCATTTTTATGATGAAATTATCTTCCCAAACTTGAAACTCACACGCTGCTCATGTATGCCAGTTACGCTCTACACCCCTTGTAAAGTGGATTAATGTGCAAAATTTTAAGAAGTTATTTGGCCACTTTGGTTCTGATACAAACCTTATCAAAACATACAGTGCCTTGCGAAAGTATTCGGCCCCCTTGAACTTTGAGACCTTTTGCCACATTTCAGGCTTCAAACATAAAGATATAAAACTGTATTGTTTTGTGAAGAATCAACAACAAGTGGGACACAATCATGAATTGGAACGACATTTATTGGATATTTCAAACTTTTTTAACAAATCAAAAACTGAAAAATTGGGCGTGCAAAATTATTCAGCCCCTTTACTTTCAGTGCAGCAAACTCTCTCCAGAAGTTCAGTGAGGATCTCTGAATGATCCAATGTTGACCTAAATGACTAATGATGATAAATACAATCCACCTGTGTGTAATCAAGTCTCTGTATAAATGCACCTGCACTGTGATAGTCTCAGAGCTCCGTTAAAAGCGCAGAGAGCATCATGAAGAACAAGGAACACACCAGGCAGGTCCGAGATACTGTTGTGAATAAGTTTAAAGCCGGATTTGGATACAAAAAGATTTCCCAAGCTTTAAACATCCCAAGGAGCACTGTGCAAGCGATAATATTGAAATGGAAGGAGTATCAGACCACTGCAAATCTACCAAGAACTGGCCGTCCCTCTAAACTTTCAGCTCATACAAGGAGAAGACTGATCAGAGATGCAGCCAAGAGGCCCATGATCACTCTGGATGAACTGCAGAGATCTACAGCTGAGGTGGGAGACTCTGTCCATAGGACAACAATCAGTTGTATATTGCACAAATCTGGCCTTTATGGAAGAGTGGCAAGAAGAAAGCCATTTCTTAAAGATATCCATAAAAAGTGTTGTTTAAAGTTTGCCACAAGCCACCTGGGAGACACACCAAACATGTGGAAGAAAGTGCTCTGGTCAGATGAAACCAAAATTGAACTTTTTGGCAACAATGCAAGACGTAAGTTTGGCGTAAAAGCAACACACCATCCCCACTGTCAAACATGGTGGTGGCAGCATCATGGTTTGGGCCTGCTTTTCTTCAGCAGGGACAGGGAAGATGGTTAAAATTGATGGGAAGATGGATGGAGCCAAATACAGGACCATTCTGGAAGAAAACCTGATGGAGTCTGCAAAAGACCTGAGACTGGGACGGAGATTTGTCTTCCAACAAGACAATGATCCAAAACATAAAGCAAAATCTACAATGGAATGGTTCAAAAATAAACATATCCAGGTGTTAGAATGGCCAAGTCAAAGTCCAGACCTGAATCCAATCGAGAATCTATGGAAAGAACTGAAAACTGCTGTTCACAAATGCTCTCCATCCAACCTCACTGAGCTCGAGCTGTTTTGCAAGGAGGAATGGGAAAAAATTTCAGTCTCTCAATGTGCAAAACTGATAGAGACATACCCCAAGCGACTTACAGCTGTAATCGCAGCAAAAGGTGGGGCTACAAAGTATTAACTTAAGGGGGCTGAATAATTTTGCACGCCCAATTTTTCAGTTTTTGATTTGTTAAAAAAGTTTGAAATATCCAATAAATGTCGTTCCACTTCATGATTGTGTCCCACTTGTTGTTGATTCTTCACAAAAAAATACAGTTTTATATCTTTATGTTTGAAGCCTGAAATGTGGCAAAAGGTCGCAAAGTTCAAGGGGGCCGAATACTTTCGCAAGGCACTGTATATGCCTATGGGCTAGGCTACATGAGGTGTGCCACTATTTGAAAAAGTCGCAAAAAAAGGCATTGTTTCTTATGCTGGGCATCATTTACAAATGATAATATATAATTCACAAGTGATAGGCTAATATTGTCACCCATCAGACTGTTTTGGATTTAATCTTGTCTTTACATATACTAAATAATATATGTGTGATTTAGAATGAACCATTATCATGCACTCATCTCAAAACAAGGGCAGCGGGAAATAATACACGTCATCTATGCACTTAAATAGCAAATGGAGGACGCTTTTCCCATGGTTCATTTTCATGCCAGCCAGGTACACTACACTCCTGTTGTAAAGATAAGCAATGTGCTTAATATTAAGAAAGTTGAGAGAGGGGAGGAACAGACTTCGGTGGAAGTCGTGACAGTACCCCCCCCTTGACGCGTGGCTCCAGCAGCGCACCGACACCGGCCTCGGGGACGACCAGGATAGATGGTGGAACTCCCGCAGCATTGAGGGGTCCAACACGTTCTCCACCGGAACCCAGCATCTCTCCTTCGGACGCCTCGAATCGAGTACAGATCGAACGAAGTACGCCGGAGCCCCTTCGATGACCAGAGGGGGCGGAGGAACGTGCCACACCTCAGACATCTGGAGCGGCCAGCCACCACTGGCCTGAGGAGAAACACATGGAACGAGGGGTTAATACAGGCAGGTTTCGGGTGCAAACACCGGGGCATCACTGCGGTGACGGTCTGCATTGGCTTTCTGTAGCAGCACGGCGCGCTGAAGGTGAACATGAGCGGCGTCCCATGTCTCCTCCATGCGTCGGAATCAGTCGTCCACCGCAGGAGCCTTGGTCTGACTCTGATGCCAAGGAGCCAGAACCAGCTGATACCCCAGTACGCACTGGAAGGGGGAGAGGTTAGTGGAGGAGTGGCGGAGCGAGTTCTGGGCTATCTCTGCCCAGGGCACGAACGCTGCCCACTCCCCCGGCCGGTCCTGGCAATAAGACCTCAGGAACCTACCCACATCCTGGTTAACTCTCTCCACCTGCCCGTTACTCTCGGGGTGAAAACCTGAGGGGACCACGATCAGACACTATGTCCTCAGGCACCCCGTAGTGCCGGAAGACGTGTGTAAACAAGGCCTCCACAGTCTGTAGGGCCGTAGGGAGACCGGGCAGAGGGAGGAGACGGCAAGACTTAGAAAAACGGTCCACAATGACTAGGATCATGGTGTTACCCTGTGAGGGAGGAAGATCAGTAAGGAAATCCACCGACAGGTCCGACCACGGCCGCTGTGGAACAGGTAAGGGGTGTAGGGGCAGGTGCCTAGGAGCCTTACACTGGGCGCACACCGAGCAGGAGGAAATATAAACCCTCACGTCCTTAGCCAAAGTGGGCCACCAGTACTTCCCACTCAGACAGCGCACCGTCCGACCGATGCCTGGATGACCAGAGGAGGGTTACGTGTGGGCCCAAGAGATCAGCCGGTAATGGACAGCAGACGGAACGTACAGACACCCAACGGGACACTGCAGTGAAGCGGGCTCTGCACGTAGCGCCTGCTCAACGTCCGCATCCAGCTCCCACACTACCGGCGCCACCAGGCAGGAGGCCGGGAGTATGGCAGTGGGATCCATGGGCCACTCCTCTGTGTCATACAGCCGGGACAGTGCGTCGGCCTTAGCGTTCTAGGAACCTGGTCTGTAAGAAAGGGTGAAAACAAAACGGGTGAAAAACATGGCCCACTTTGCCTGGTGAGGGTTCAGTCTCCTCGCCGCCCGGATGTACTCCAGATTGCGATGGTCAGTCCAGATGAGAAAAGGGTGTTTAGCCCCATCAAGCCAATGTCTCCACGCCTTCAAAGCCTTGATGATAGCCAACAGCTCCCGGTACCCCACGTCATAGTTTTGCTCCACCGGGTTGAGCTTCCTCGAGAAGAAGGCACAGGGGAGGAGCTTTGGTGGCGTACCCAAGCGCTTAGAGAGCACGGCTCCTATCCCAGCCTCGGACGCGTCCACCTCCACTATGAACGCCAAAGAGGGAACCGGATGGGCCAGCACGGGAGCTGAGGTAAACAGAGCCCTCAGGTAACCAAAAGACCTGTCCGCCTCAGCCGACCACTGCAAACGTACCGGTCCCCCCTTCAGCAGTGAGGTAATGGGAGCCACTACCTGAACAAAACCCCGGATAAACCTCCGTTAGTAATTGGCAAGCCCTAGAAACAGCTGCACCTCCTTTACCGTGATGGGAGTCGGCCAATTATTCACGGCTGAAATGCGGTCACTCTCCATCTCCACCCCTGAGGTGGAAATGCAGTACCCTAGGAAGGAGACGGACTGTTGGAAGAACCTTGACGTACAGGTCATGCTCCAACAGACGACCAAGCACCCTGCGCACCAGGGACACATGCTCGGCCCGTGTAGCGGAGTATATCAGAATGTCATCAATATACACCACTACACCCTGCCCGTGCAGGTCACTGAAAATCTTGTCTACAAAGGCTTGGAAGACTGATGGAGCATTCATCAACCCGTACGGCATGACAAGGTACTCATAATGCCCTGAGATAGTACTAAAAGCCGTCTTCCACTCGTCTCCCTCCTGGATACGCACCAGGTTGTAAGCGCTCCTGAGATCTAGTTTGGTGAAGAAGCGCATCCTGTGCATTGACTCAATCGATGTGGCTATGAGAGATAGCGGGTAACTGTACCTCACAGTGATCTGGTTTAGACATCGATAGTCAATACATGGGCACAGACCTCCCTCCTTCTTCTTCACAAAAAAAAACTTGAGGAGGCGGGTGAAGTGGAGGACCGAATTCACCCCTGACGCAGGGATTCGGAGACATATGTTTCCATAGCCGCTGTCTCTGCCTGTGACAGGGGATACAAGTGACTCCTGGGAAGTGCGACGTCCACCAGGAGATTTATCGCACAATCTCCCCGTCGATGAGGTGGTAATTGAGTCGCCTTCTTTTTGGAGAAGGCGAGAGCCAAATCGGAATATTCAGGGGGGATGCGCACGGTGGAAACCTGGTCTGGACTTTCCACCGTAGTAGCACCAACGGAAACCCCTAAAAAAGTCCCCGAGCACTCCCGCGACCACCCCATGAGAGCCCTCTGTTGCCATGAAACAGTGGGGTCATGACAGGCTAACCAGGGTAGGCCTAGCACCACGGGAAACGCAGGAGAGTCAATAAGAAAGAGACTGATTCTCTCCTTGTGATCCCCCTGTGTCACCATGCCCAGGGGAGCGGTGGCCTCCCTAATCAACCCTGACCTTAATGTTCGACTGTCTAAGGCATGAACGGGGAAGGGCACAGCCACGGGAACAATGGGGATCTCTAAACTATGGGCGAACGATCTGTCTATAAAATTCCCAGCCACGCCTGAATCGACGAGCGCCTTATGCTGGGAATGCGGGGAAAATTCAGGAAAAGTGACATACAAAAACACGTGTGCAACAGAGGGCCCACTGAGAATGGTGCCGGCTCACCTGGGGTGACACCAGAGTGCCCTGCCTGCTGCCTCCATCGCCAGAGGAACCAACCCGGCACCGACCGGCAGTGTGACCTCTGCGGCCACAGATGGTGCACGAGACGGAACCTCCTCCGGTGTCCCTGCGCACAGAACCTCCCAGCGCCATGGGCTTTGGAGCGGTGGTGCTGGGGGAGGGAATCGTCAGACCCCGCTCTGGACGTCCAGCAGGTTATCCAACCGAAGGAACAGGTCCACCCGCTGGTCGAAGGTGAGGGTGGTGTCCCTGCAGGCCAACTCCCGATGGACATCCTCGCGGAAAAAGCACCGATAGTGGTCGATCAGGGCCCTGTCGCTCCATCCTGCGCCGGCGGCCAGGGTTCGTAAGTCCATGGCGAACTCCTGGACGCTCCTCGTCCCCTGCCTCAGATGGTAGAGATGTTCACCCGCTGCTCTACCCTCGGGCAGGTGGTCGAAGACTGCCCGGTAACGGCGGGTGAAATCCTCGAAATGGTCCAGCGCCGCGTCTCCTTCTCCACTCACGGTGTTGGCCCACTTCATGGATTTCCTTGAGAGGCACGAGACAAGGGCGGACACCCTCTCATGGCCCGAAGGAGCCGGGTGGACGGATGCCAGGTAGAGATCTAGCTGCAATAGGAAAACCTGGCAGCGTGCAGGCATCCCATTGTACTCCTGGGGAAGGGCGTAACAAATCCCACTGGGACCGGGTGAAGTGAAGGTGAGTAGTGGAGGCCCTGGTTGTGCTGGTGGAGGCGCTGGAGGAACTTCCTGTCTCTCCCAGAGGTCCATGGTTTGGACGACGTGGTACATGGCGGCGCCGAGATGGTGGATCATTGCAGCTTGCTCCTGGATGCGCTCCTCGACCCTTATACCAGGGGCACCTGCTCCTGCTGACTCCATCTAGAGGTGTGGAATTCTGTAAAGGGGTACGTAACTGGTGGCAGGGAAGTCAGATGTGAACTAGGTAATAGCCGGAGCAGTTTAATTGCAAAACCAACGACATAAAGAAATAACCAACATGGGTACAAAAACCCGACATGCACCATTAAACATGTGCACAAGCACTTACAACAAACAATTCCACACAAAGACATGGGGGGAACAGAAGATTAAATACACAACAATTAATGGGGGAAATTAAAACAAAGTGTGTAGGAAAACAAGACAAAACAAATGGAAAATGAAAAGTGAATCGACGATGGCTAGAAGACCGGTGACGCCGACCGCCGAACGCCGCCCGAACAAGGAGAGGAACCGACTTCGGTGGAAGTCGTGACACATGAAGTGTTTGATTAGATTTTCGATTACATTTGTATTGATGTCAGAGTGATTAGAGAAACTAGAGTGCTGAGTATCAGGCAAGTTTGGTAGGCTACTAATGACAATCAGCAGCTTCAGAGCTTGGAGAAGCCTAATTACGGTAACTAAATGGTCACGTGGAATTTGACTGCCTTCATGACTCGTGACCATCGGTGTGGTGGTAATACGGTCACAGCAACAGCCCTAATTCGGAACAGAACGCCCGTCAAAGGAGTCATCTCAGGGGTGGCGATGGATGTTCAGGTTGAATACCTGAAGATAATTCCTCGTGTGGTTGGTACTCGGTGTCTGACACGCTGGGTGAATGGAGAAAAATAAGAAAGTCTGTCAGTCCTGTTATATTTTGGCAATGAACAGCTAGCTGTGCATGTGAAGCTTGGTTATGTAAAATACACTGTAAGAACTTTTTCCAAACTACGGCAGTGTAAAAATTGTTACGGATTTGGACATGTTTCAAGTGTGTACAAATGGACAAAGAAACTGAAGAACGGTGTGTAGAATGACAATGGTGTTGCAATTGTGGTGGGGAACATGATCCCGAGTTCCTGGAGTGTCCTGTAATGGTGAAGAATATAAAGGTGGCAAAAGTTAGAGGTCAATCGAATCTTCTATGCCGAGGCTATTAAAAGAGTTGAGAAAACAAGTGACCCTTTTGAAGATATGGTAGTGGATGCACCACAGCCAGTAGTAAATGTTTGCTGCAAGTCAAAAGATTAGAGGTAGATTTTGTGGCATTCATTGCCACAGTTATAAACTGTACGGCTCAAGTGTCAAAGAACTTAAAGAAACTGGAAATTATTGTGGCTGAGGCAGAAAAGTGTTTGGGACTTCAGAAGGTGGCAACATTCACACTAAATTGTGTGAAAGCCAATATACCATAGAAGAAGAAAACGACCACTGACAAAAAGAGCTTGTATGTTCTTTTGAGTTTTGATGTTTAGTCTTTGCCAGACAAAGTGATGTTAGGATATATAAGTTATCCTGTACGAATACATTACGATGTTACAGGTGTCAAGCTTACGGACATGTGGCAACAGTGTGTAGCAGGGTGGTTCCTATGTGTGAGAAGTGTGCAGAAGGGCATGAGACAAAGGAATGTGCAGCACTGGGGAAAGTAGTGGTATGTGTTAATTGTATGGGTGCCCATGGGGCTGGGGATCAGAAATGTCCCGTGCGAAAGAGGCAGGTTGAGGTTTTCAGGGTTAGAGTAGTGCAGAAGTTGTCATATGCTGAGGCAGTGAAGAAAGTAGAGGAAGATGGGTCAAGGGGAAGGGATCCTGAGAGGAGTGGTGTGAGTAGTAGATCTGTACCAGTACAGAGGGATAAACCAACAAGTGATGTATGTTTCAGTAAGATTGTATTTTTGGCATTTATAGCAAGGCTTATCACCAGTACTGCAGGGATGGAACATAAGTCGCAGAAAATAAAGGTATTTGGGTGTGCGAGATTTGACGTCAGAAGAGTTACAAGGTGTGTTAAGTGGTGGTGTCCCATACTTTCAGGCTGTTTGCCTGAAGTAGGACTAAATATATTTAAATAGTGGAGTATGTTGAATTCTTTTGAGTGTAGTGTATATACAGTGCCTTGCGAAAGTATTCGGCCCCCTTGAACTTTGCGACCTTTTGCCACATTTCAGGCTTCAAACATAAAGATATAAAACTGTATTTTTTTGTGAAGAATCAACAACAAGTGGGACACAATCATGAAGTGGAACGACATTTATTTGATATTTCAAACTTTTTTAACAAATCAAAAACTGAAAAATTGGGCGTGCAAAATTATTCAGCCCCTTTACTTTCAGTGCAGCAAACTCTCTCCAGAAGTTCAGTGAGGATCTCTGAATGATCCAATGTTGACCTAAATGACTAATGATGATAAATACAATCCACCTGTGTGTAATCAAGTCTCCGTATAAATGCACCTGCACTGTGATAGTCTCAGAGGTCCGTTAAAAGCGCAGAGAGCATCATGAAGAACAAGGAACACACCAGGCACCGAGATACTGTTGTGAAGAAGTTTAAAGCCGGATTTGGATACAAAAAGATTTCCCAAGCTTTAAACATCCCAAGGAGCACTGTGCAAGCGATAATATTGAAATGGAAGGAGTATCAGACCACTGCAAATATACCAAGACCTGGCCGTCCCTCTAAACTTTCAGCTCATACAAGGAGAAGACTGATCAGAGATGCAGCCAAGAGGCCCATGATCACTCTGGATGAACTGCAGAGATCTACAGCTGAGATGGGAGACTCTGTCCATAGGACAACAATCAGTTGTATATTGCACAAATCTGGCCTTTATGGAAGAGTGGCAAGAAGAAAGCCATTTCTTAAAGATATCCATAAAAAGTGTTGTTTAAAGTTTGCCACAAGCCACCTGGGAGACACACCAAACATGTGGAAGAAGGTGCTCTGGTCAGATGAAACCAAAATTGAACTTTTTGGCAACAATGCAAAATGTTATGTTTGGCGTAAAAGCAACACAGCTCATCAGCCTGAACACACCATCCCCACTGTCAAACATGGTGGTGGCAGCATCATGGTTTGGGCCTGCTTTTCTTCAGCAGGGACAGGGAAGATGGTTAAAATTGATGGGAAGATGGATGGAGCCAAATACAGGACCATTCTGGAAGAAAACCTGATGGAGTCTGCAAAAGACCTGAGACTGGGACGGAGATTTGTCTTCCAACAAGACAATGATCCAAAACATAAAGCAAAATCTACAATGGAATGGTTCAAAAATAAACATATCCAGGTGTTAGAATGGCCAAGTCAAAGTCCAGACCTGAATCCAATCGAGAATCTGTGGAAAGAACTGAAAACTGCTGTTCACAAATGCTCTCCATCCAACCTCACTGAGCTCGAGCTGTTTTGCAAGGAGGAATGGGAAAAAAATTCAGTCTCTCGATGTGCAAAACTAATAGAGACATACCCCAAGCGACTTACAGCTGTAATCGCAGCAAAAGGTGGGGCTACAAAGTATTAACTTAAGGGGGCTGAATAATTTTGCACGCCCAATTTTTCAGTTTTTGATTTGTTAAAAAAGTTTGAAATATCCAATAAATGTCGTTCCACTTCATGATTGTGTCCCACTTGTTGTTGATTCTTCACAAAAAAATACAGTTTTATATCTTTATGTTTGAAGCCTGAAATGTGGCAAAAGGTCGCAAAGTTCAAGGGGGCCGAATACTTTCGCAAGGCACTGTATATATACAGTTGAAGTTGGTAGGTTTACATACACCTTAACCAAATACATTTAAACTCAGTTTTTCACAATTCCTAACATTTAATCCTAGTAAAAATTCCCTGTCTTAGGTCAGTTAAGATCACCACTTTATTTTAAGAAAGTGAAATGTCAGATTAATAGTAGAGAGAAGGATTTATTTCAGCTATTATTTCTTTCATTACATTCCCAGTGGGTCAGAAGTTTACATACTGTAATGGATCTCGTCCTCCTCTGAGGAGGAGTAGCGAGAAGGATCGTGCTAAGTGTCCATAATGTTTAATAAAAACAACAGAACACTGGAACAAAACAAAATAACGTGCATCAACGAAACAGTCCCGTGTGGCGACAAACACTGACACGGAAGACAAACACCCACAACCCAGGCTACCTAAGTATGATTCTCAATCAGGGACAACAATTGACAGCTGCCTCTGATTGAGAACCATACTAGGCTGAACTCAAAAACCAACATAGAAAAACAAACATAGACTGCCCACCCCAACTCACGACCTGACCATACTAAAACAAAGAATAAAATAACAGAACTATGGTCAGAACGTGACACATACACTCAATTAGTATTTGGTAGCATTGCCTTTAAATTGTCTAACTTGGGTCAAACATTTTGGAAAGCCTTCCACACGCTTCCCACAATAAGTTGGTGAATTCTGCCCCATTCCCCCTGACAGAGCTGGTGTAACTGAGGCAGGTTTGTAGGAATCCTTACTCGCACACGCCTTTTCAGTTCTGCCCACAAATTTTCTTTAGGATTGAGGTCAGGGCTTTGATGGCCACTCCAATACCTTGACCTTGTTGTCATTCAGCCATTTTCTGTGGAAGTATGCTTGGGGTCATTGTCCATTAGGAAGACCCATTTGCAACCAAGCTTTAACTTCCTGAAACGTTTGACCCAAGTTAAACAATTTAAAGGCAATGCTACCAAATACTAATTGAGTGTATTTAAACTTCTGACCCACTGGGAATGTGATGAAAGAAATAAAAGCTGAAATAAATCATTCTCTCTACTATTATTCTGACATTTCACATTATTAAAATAAAGTGGTGATCCTAACTGACCTAAGACAGGGAAGTTTTACTAGGATTAATGTCAGGAATTGTGAAAAACTGAGTTCAAATGTATTTGGCTAAGGTGTATGTAAACTTCCGACTTCAACTGTATATACAGTATATACACACACACACACACACACACACACACACACACACACACATACATACATACATACACACATACATACATACATACATACATACATACATACATACATACATACGACACACACACACAGACACACACACACATAAAAAAATAAATCAAAGTAATACTCCAGTCTAGTAGGTGGCAATAATACAAAATTTATTGGAATCCAAACAGCATTGAAGAAGACGACCATTTTTAAAAAATATATAAATAAGACAAAAATAAGAGAAAAAGAGCACAGGAAATTTGGAAATGGCGGAGTACAGAATATTTGAGGGTAAGTAGCAAAGTTATAACACAATTATTCATTGTTTACAAAGAGAAATTCCAGTATATGTATAAACTCGTTTATTTGAAATATTTGTATAAATCGTTGCCTATCCATTAACGCTAATAATATGTGTTTCTCATTTTGGGTGAATTTTTACGGGTAGGCTACACTAACATCCTGAGCACATTTCCAATGTGGTCCTTGAAGGAATAGACAGACAGCAGTATTAACCAATATACATACAGAGTAGAGCTATCCGAATGTAAACAGAATATTCTGCCTTTTTTCTAGAGGAAGCAATGTCTCCCTTCTCCCTCAAGCTGTACGAGGCACAGTTCTTTGGCTTCACCCCTCAGACCTGCATGGTGAGGGTATACAGCGCCTTTCAGGACTTCCTGAACGAATTACTGCTTGTTGTAGAAGCGGTGTTCATGAGAAAACTAAGCGGGACTGAGCCCAATGGAGAGCAACTATGTTCAAGGGCAAGAGAATGCTCCCAAAAGTTGCAGATATTCCTTTAGGAACGCTTCAAACGTCTGACTTGTCTCATGGAAACTGTTTTAGTCAACAATGTCCTCTCAGTCCCGCCTAATGTGTTGTTACCTGATGACCAGCCACACAAAAAGTACTTTCAACGTTTAGAGGAGGTTCTTAATCTGGAGTCTTCCCTGGCGGAGCTGCATCTGGTGTACCAGGCAGAGGTGTGTGGCAGGCAGGCCTTGCTGGCTGAACTGGAGGAGCAAAGAGAAGTCCAAGAGCAGCTGGATGGAATCCTGAGGTGGAGTGTAGAACTACAGGCAGCTTGGATGCAGGAGGGAATGGCCAGCTTCCACGACAGCTTCCATGTGATGATGTAATCAGTCAAGAAAATGCAGGCTGTCATTGGAGAGGTCAATAAGAAAAGCACTGGATGAGGACTCGTCAGTGGGATGGACCCACATGGTGTAAAATACTTAGTGGTTGTTTGAGAAGGGTGGGTCACAGGTGTAATTACATTCTGACTTGGAATAGCTCCCCCTGTTCAACATAAGATACAAATAGAATTCTATGCCTTTGGATGTATGAACAATTATACAATTCGTCAGACCCAAGTATTATCGGCAAGAATGTGAGCACTTTTTAAACAAAAAAAATCATCTTTGTTTTGATGTATTTCCTTTTTGATGGCTTTCTATACATTGTAAATATATTATCCACAACATTTGAATAGTAACAGAGACTCAAGCTGTTAGTATTTTTTGAATCTCCCAGTCTTAATGAGGAAGTTCACCCATTTTTACATGGGGCCTTATTTTCACTCTTTCTGTGCTTGTAGTTGTAAAAAAAAAAAAAAAAAACACGCTTTGTAAGTCATCACTTGCCATAGACTACGTTGCGTTATGAAACACTTAACTAACTAATTTCAGAATCTTATTCTGGATAATGTCTGTAAAATGTTGTGAAAAACATTCCTTTGTCCTATAAATCCATATTTGCATTGTTTTGTTGTAAACCGCATCATTCAAACATGCATTTATACTACAGTGGGAGAAAAAAAGAAAATACAATTGTGCAGGGACATCATCCATAATGAGATTCTGATGTAATAGGAGTTGGCTTGAAGTGTTATGGAGCATTTTATAACAAATTGTAGACAGATTTATATAGTGCATTGTAGTCAATGGCAAGTCATGACCCATGAAATTGTGACAAACAATTTTCTCTGAAACAAAATATCAAAAAACTGTTTGGGGGATCAACTACAAGCTCACAAAGAGTGAAAATAACATGTTTAAATGGGTGAACTTCCCCTTTAACCCTGGATCTATGAAAAGCATTTTTTTGGAGCCATAGTCACCACAAGGGGGAACCATTGCTTTGTTATTTCATCTCAAAAATCAATTGACCAAGCAGTGCGTTTGTACGGTGTGAATGATTTGGATTCTTTGTTCCGTAATATCTTTTAGGCACTATCATTATAAACATTTAACACTTGCCTAATTTTGAATGAATAAAGGTGTGATTGTGCAATTGCATCTGATAAAATGTAAATAATTTCCCTTGCCAATCATGGTCTGTCTGTCAGATACAGTCTGTGATTGTCTGTGAGGACTGTGATGTTTAATGCTGTATGATGTTGACTGACTGATAAGCAGCTCATTTGACAGTAGGCTGCTCTGACACCGTGGTCTCAGTGGGAGATCCTGCAGTGATTAGACTGTTGTGTGATGTCCATGGCTGGAACCCCAGACTACCTCTTCACAAGGGTCCTTCCTGTTAATGGATACCGGGAATGTATTTATGTTTAATAAAAATACATTTAATTTAATGTTGACCTACATTTTACCAGCAGATCATTTAAATAAGTGTAAAGATTTTCTCCCAAACAAGGGACATGTTTGTAAGAACAGGGTTTTTCTGCTCCCAAAGGTTTTTTTTTTTTTTTTTGTTCCTACTGTTTTTAGCCTGTTGTGGTGGATCTAGTCAGGTAATCTCAAAGTAGCATAACATGTCTGTGAAGCCAGGTTCAAACCTTTTCATGCTCATAATTAAACCTGAGACATGTATGTCCCGATTCCTTTTTTACTTTCTGGAGCTTGGGAGTACTATTACAAATCTTGGTATACTCTGCCTTTCTTTTCACAAGTAGAAGCATACCATTTTTGTGGTTTATGATGGAAAAAGGCACAACATTTTGTCAATGCAATAGATGGAAGCACAATAGAAATTGACATTTTATGAGAGAGCACAAATGATTGGTACTGTCTGAAAAAATGAATTCCATTCCATTTTGCTTAATTCACATAGCACTATTGTGAATGTTATGGCACAATACTGTATACTGTACAGTAGTTTTGCTCCCTAAAAAAGTGACATTCTTGGATGTAGTGCTGCTGGAGGGCTAGCACTGTGAGCCTGAGCATAATAAAAGGGATGAGGAGCGCAGTGAGGGGTCGGAGTGGGGAGGGGGGACTGGGTTAGCAGCCTCAACCGCTCTGTCTCTTTCATCTGTCTCTCGCTCTCATTAAAGCCAAAGCAGCGGGGGCTGCCCAAATGAGCCCAAGGATGCAGGGATGGAGCCTCCCATCAGGAGGGTGGAATAGGAAGACTGGACAGGCTGTCTCCCGTAAGCCCCTTTTCCCTCTCTTTGCTTATTCCTCAATCCACTTTCCCAATCCCTCTTCTCCTCTCCCCAATCCACCTCTCTCCTTACCCTGCCACTGGGATCACTCTGGGGCTCAACTCCACTGATAAATAACTCTTATCTCTCTCTCCACCTTCTCACTCAGCCAGGACACATTCCCGACAGGGCTGTAGAGTAGCAGCTATCCATGAATGGGCCTGAAATAGTGTTTCTGTCAGATAGAGAGCCAGTGAGTGATGCAGGAGGGCAGCATTAATTAGGTTCAATCTGGGATGAGGTGATTAAGAAGGGTGAGGGGGAAGAGACCGACCCCATTAGTTTAGTGATAGAATGAGAGAGCTCTTTCTCCATATATGGGGGATACAGAGAGAATGCTGATGTGAGTATATGCAGGTTTGCTATGTGTGGTTATGCACAGGTAGGTCAGTGAAAAGAGATTCACTCTTTAGGGGTGAAATTTTAACATCCCAATCTATATTGCCACTCAGCTACGATTGGTCTTGAAAATCATTATATGCAAGGAAGGTAGTATGATCAATACTTTGGGTCTAGTCAGGTTTCTCTAAGGCTGGTGGGTAGTATGCTGAAGTAGCTACTGATATTAAGGCTTTATGTGCAGTTAAATTGCATAATATTGTAAATACAGATGTGTTAATGTAACTAGAAGATGTGATTCGGAGATCAAATAAATGTCACAGCTGTACAAAGGAGAAGACCAAGGTGCAGCGTGGTGAGCGTACATTTTCTTTATTTGAATCAAAATGACGCCAAACTTAACACTACAAAACCAAACCGTGAAGCTCAAAAGCAAAGTGCTCTAAACAGAGTCAACCTCCCACAAATACAAGTGGTAAAAAAGGGCACCTAAGTATGGTTCCCAATCAGAGTCAACGATAGACAGCTGTCCCTGATTGAGAACCATACTCAGCCAAACACAAAGAAATAGAAAACATAGAACACAAAACATAGACTGCCCACCCCAACTCACGCCCTCACCAAACCAAAATAGAGACATAAAAAGGATCTCTAAGGTCAGGGCGTGGCAATAAAGGGGAAGAATTTGACCTCAATAGCATTTTAAACAATGTAGAATTGTGATTACAGGAGGAACGTCATGTGGATTATGCAAACATTAAATTTTTTAAGTGGTACCAGTTCTGTTATGATCTTGTCCGTTTCCATTGTGTTTCCATCTATTGGTAAGTCCTTTAGAAAATTCTACACCTGCATTGCTTGCTGTTTGGGGTTTTAGGCTGGGTTTCTGTACAGCACTTTGAGATATCAGCTGATGTACGAAGGGCTATATAAATACATTTGATTTGATTTTGATTTGATGTTGAGATTAAATCAGAAGTGTGGGAGTGATGGTCGATAGAAGGGGTTGGCCATATGTGGACGATCAATAGGGCTTGTGGAAAGTTCTCCTTGGGCTAAACCTACATGGACAGATTATGCAGCCAATCAACAGAAAGTAGCTGATCAATTATGCGTACATATTCCACTTTGTAGATGGTTAAACAAAACAGGCTAAATTGTGATCCTTTCATGGTCATATGTCCTTACATGCAGATCAATAAGATTGAGATTTTCATTGAGCGTTGCTACTTTTTTAGCAACTTCTTTCCTCATTGAGAAACTTACAATTTTATAAGTTTATATTTATATAAATGTATATAAAAATATATATTCTGTCCTATTCTTATATGAACATAAAAGGCACATCTCTCTCTCGGAAGACCTGAGCCCTAGGACCATGCCCCAGGAATACCTGACATGATGACTCCTTGCTGTCCCCAGTCCACCTGACCGTGCTGCTGCTCCAGTTTCAACTGTTCTGCCTTATTATTATTCGACCATGCTGGTCATTTATGAACATTTGAACATCTTGGCCATGTTCTGTTATAATCTCCACCCGGCACAGCCAGAAGAGGACTGGCCACCCCACATAGCCTGGTTCCTCTCTAGGTTTCTTCCTAGGTTTTGGCCTTTCTAGGGAGTTTTTCCTAGCCACCGTGCTTCTACACCTGCATTGCTTGCTGTTTGGGGTTTTAGGCTGGGTTTCTGTACAGCACTTTGAGATATCAGCTGATGTACGAAGGGCTATATAAATAAATTTGATTTGATAAAAACAAGTCAGTACGCTTGCGACCTGCAGAACATGAAGTAAAAAGAGATTTAATCTTTATTCAGCATGGCACTTGGGGAACAACCCTGGCAAGAGTTCCCCACAATGATTACAAGTTCAGGTTTTCAGTGGTTTCCACTACATGCATGGTCCTATAGCAACCAGAAAATTCAGGCAGCAGAAACTATGCTTGTTATCCACCTTAGGTTATTTTAGTTTATTACAGACACTCAAACTGCATTCTGAAGTAGCCAAGTGTAGCATGCTCTAATCAGCTATGTGCCATTTTTGGTGGAGTTGAAACAAACATTTGTTATAAGATCCCCGAACTGAAATGAAGAATACCATAGTTTTAATGTATTCTCAAGTGTCACGAATCTCGCCGAAGATGGTGCCTCTTCCTGTTCGGGCGGCGCTCGGCGGTCGTCGTCGCCGGCCTATTAGCTGCCATCGATTCCCTTTCCGTTTGTTTCTGTTTATTGGGTAATTGGGTACACCTGTTTTGAGTTAGTGTTTGTGTGTAGGCTATTTAAGGGCACTAGGCCCGCTGGGTATTTGTGCTGGCTTGTTTTCTGTTATCTGGTGTATGAGTGTAAAGAGTATTTTTTCCGGACAGTTTAGTCCGTTTTATTTTGGGACGGGTTGTTTCATGCGCCCTGGTGTTTTGCGCGTCGTCGCTCCACAGTCTATGGAATAAAATATCCACGAACTGGATTACCTGCTCTCTGCGCTTGACTCCTCCACTCACCATTGTAGAAGTTGTAACATAAAGAAATCACATATACAGTGCATTCAGAAAGTATTCCGACCCCGTGACTTTTTCCACATTTTGTTACGTTACATCCTTATTCTAAAATTGATTAAATCGTTTTTCCATCAATCTACACACACACACACACACACTACCCCATAATGACAAAGCAAAAACATGTTTAGATTTTTTTTTCAAGTTTATTACAATTATAAAAACCGGAAATATCACATTTACATAAGTATTCAGACCCTTAACTCAGTACTTTGTTGAAGCACCTTTGGCAGTGATTACAGCCTCGAGTCTTCTTGGGTATGATGGTACAAGCTTGGTACACCTGTATTTAGGGAGTTTCTCCCATTCTTCTCTGCAGATCCTCTCAAGCTCTGTCAGGTTGGATGTGGAGCGTCGCTGCACAACTATTTTCAAGTCTCTCCAGAGATGTTCGATCGGGTTCACGTCCGGGCTCTGGCTGGGTCACTCAAAGACATTCAGAAACATTTCCCGAAGCCACTCCTGCGTTGTCTTTGCTGTGTACATAGGGTCGTTGTCCTGTTGGAAGGTGAACCTTTGCCACAGTCTGAGGTCCTACGTGCTCTGGAGCAGGTTTTCATCGAGGATCTCAGATCTCTTTACTCAGTTAATCTTTACCTTGATCCTGACTAGTCTCCCAGTCCCTACCGCTGAAAAACATCCCCACAGCATCATCCTGCCACCACCATGCTTCACCGTAGGGGTGGTGCCAGATTTCCTCCAGACGTGATGCTTGGCATTCAGGCCAAAGAGTTCAATCTTGGTTTCATTAGACTAGAGAATCTTGTTTGTCATGGTCTGAGAGTCCTTTAGGTGCCTTTTGGCAAACTCCAAGTGGGCTTTTGCCTTTTACTGCCTTTTACTGAGGGGAGTGGCTTCTGTCTGGCCACTTTACCATAAAGGCCTGATTGGTGGAGTGCAGCAGAGAAGGTTGTCCTTCTGGAAGGTTCTCCCATCTCCACAGAGGTACTCTGGAGCTTTGTTAGAGTTGCCATCGGGTTCTTGGTCACCTCCCTGACCAAGGCCCTTCTCCCCCAATTGCTCAGTTTGGTCGGGCAGCCTGCTCTAGTAAGAGTCTTGGTGGTTCCACCTTCAATGCTGCAGACATTTTTTGGTACCCTTCCCCAGATCTGTGCCTCGACACAATCCTGTCTCGGAGCTCTATGGACAATTTCTTCGACCTCATGCCTTGGTTTTTGCTCTGATATGCACTGTCAACTGTGAGACCTTTTATATAGACAGATGTGTGCCTTTCAAAACCATCTTCAATCAATTGGATTTTCTATTTTTAGGTTGTAACGTAACAAAATGTGGAAAAAAGAAGGGGTCTGAATATTTTCCGAATGTACTAAATGCCTACAACTACAGAACTGTATTGGGAATTTCTGTTGGCCGCAAAACTCATTTATTAAATCCAGTGCTCCTTATGTTCTTTTCCTGTGCATCCCATTGCAAAGTAGCTAAAAAGTAGTAAGTAGTTGAAAAGTTGCTAAAATGCTAAAGTTGTCCATGATATGATTCAAACTTGCAACCATCTGTCTTATGTAACCATACCAAATGTAACATATAATACTCATTTCAGATTATCCAGATTTAAGTGTACTATGTTACGTCTAGTCTATGAGACCAGGCTGTCCCTCCCAACAGCCTCCCAGCCTTTGTTCATCAGAGGCCTTTGTTAATCCGCAGCTGCCATTTGAGGACAGACTGTCATTGGATTGGCGTGACCCTGGGATGCTCTCCAGGGTGCTAAAAGGCCATTGCTTTCCTACTGCTGCACCTAATGGAACAAGGCTACTGGTTAACCTTTAACCTCATATACTGTAAACAATACATCATCGTTCTCATAACATTACTATTTGTTTTTACTGGCCTGTTATTGAGCTTGAGTTTGTAATTACGCTGATGTTCTAGTTGGATGATCTGGGTTTTCTGCTTTTGAAGCAATAGAGACTGCTAGGACAGTAGAGACAAGGTGGTCTCTGTCTACCATTATACTGTATGTCCAGTTTACATCTTAGGGAGAATTGTGTTGATGCATTAGATTAATTATCCAATTTGATTTGTCTCTCAAACGTCTCTGTTGAAAGACACTAATCCAGACTCTTATAAGAAATCCAGGCAAGCTAAATGCATTCTATGCTTGCTTTGAGGCAAGCACCACTGAACCATGCATGAGAGCACCAGCTGTTCCAGACAACTGTGTGATCTTGTTCTCCGTAGCCAACGTAAGTAAGACCTTTAAACAAGTCAACATTCACAAGGCCACGGTGCCAGATGGTATAACAAAACACGTACTCGGAGCATGCGCTGCTCAGCTGGCAAGTGGCTTCACTGACATTTTCAACCACTCACTGACCCTGTCTGTTATACCTACATGTTTCAAGCAGTCCACCAAAAGTCCCTATGCCCAAGAACGCCAAGGTAACCTGTCTAAATGACTATCGCTCTGCAGCACTCACATCTGTAGCTTTGAAAGGCTGGTCATATCACATCAATACCATTGTACCAGACACCCTGGAACCACTCCAATTCGCATACCGCCCCAACAGATCCACAGATGACACATCTCTATTGCAATCCACATTTCGCTCTCCCACCTGTATAAGAGGAACATCTACAGTGCCTTCAGAAAGTATTCACACCCCTTGACCTTTTCCAAACGTTGTCTTACAGCCTGAATTTAAAATGGATTAAATTGTCATTTTGTTTAACTGGCCTACACATAATACCTCATAATGTCAAAGTGGAATTATGTTATTAGATTTTTTTAAACAAAATAATTACAAATGAAAAGCTGAAATGTCTTGAGTCAATAAGTATTCAACCCTTTTGTTATGGCAAGCTTGAATAAGTTCAGGGGTAAAAATGCGCTTAAGTCACTAAATTGAATAGACTCAGTCTTTGGAATAATGGTGTTTAACATGATTTTTGAATGGACAACCTTGTCTCTGTAGCACACACATACAGATAATTGTAAGGTCCCTCCATCGGAGCTGTAGTGGAGCGGGTCGAGAGCTTGAAGTTCCTCGGTGTCCACATCACTAAGGAATTAACATAATCCACACTCACCAACACAGTCGTGAAGAAGGCACAACAATGCCTCTTCCCCCTCAGGAGGCTATAAAGATTTGGCATGGGCCCTCAGATCCTCTAAAAGGTCTACAGTTGCAGCGTTGAGAGCATCTTCACTGGCTGCATCACAGCTTGGTATGGCAACTGCTTGGCATCTGATCGCAAGGCGCATCACTGGGGCCGAGCTCCCTGCAATCCAGGACCTCTATACCGAGAAAGGCCAGAGGAATGCCCTAAAAGTTGTCAGACTCCAGCCACCCAAGTCATAAACTGTTCTCTCTGCTACCGTATGGCTAGCGCTCTGGAACCAACAGGACCCTAAACAGCTTCTACCCCCAAGCCATAAGACTGCTAAATAGTTAACCAAAAAGCTTCCCAGACTATCTGCATTCACCCCCCTTTGCACTAACTCTTTTGACTCATCACGTACATTGCTGCTACTGCTTATTATCTACAGTACAGTTGAGTCGGATGTTTACATACACCTTAGCCAAATACATTTGAACTCAGTTTTTCACAATTACTAACATTTAATCCTAGTAAAAATACCCTGTCTTAGGTCAGTTAGGATCACCACTTTATTTTAAGAATGTAAATGTCAGAATAATAGTAGAGAGAACGATTTATTTCAGCTTTTATTTCTTTCATCACATTCCCAGTGGGTCAGAAGTTTACATACACTCCATTAGTATTTGGTAGCATTGCCTTTATATTGTTTAGCCTTCCACAAGCTTCCCACAATAAGTTGATGAATTTTGGCCCATTCCTCCTGACAGAGCTGGTGTAACTGAGTCAGGTTTGTAGGCCTCTTTGCTCGCACACACTTTTTCAGTACTGCCCACAAATGTTCTATAGGATTGAGGTCAGGGCTTTGTGATGGCCACTCCAATACCTTGACTTTGTTATCCTTCATCCATTTTGCCACAACTTTGGAAGTATGCTTGGGGTCATTGTCCATTTGGAAGACCCATTTGCAACCAAGCTTTAACTTCCTGACTGATGTCTTGAGATGTTGCTTCAATATAGCCACATACGTTTCCTTCCTCTTGATTCCATCTATTTTGTGAATTTCACCAGACCCTCCTGCAGCAAAGCACCCCCACAACATGATGCTGCCACCCCCGTGCTTCACGGTTGGGATGGTGTTCTTCGGCTTGCAAGCCTCTCCCTTTAACCTCCAAGCATGACGATGGTCATTATCGCCAAACAGTTCTATTTTTGTTTCATCAGACCAGAGGAAAAAAGTACAATCTTTGTCCCCATGTGAATTTGCAAACCGTAGTCTGGCTTTTTATATGGCGGTTTAGGAGCAGTGGCTTCTTCCTTGCTGAGCGGCCTTTCAGGTTATGTCGATATAGGACTCTACTGTGGATATAGATACTCTTATACCTGTTTGTACCTCCAGCATCTTCACAAGGTCGTTTGCTGTTTTTCTTGGATTGATTTGCACTTTCGCACCAAAATATGTTCATCTCTAGGACACAGAATGCATCTCCTTCCTGAGCGGTATGACGGCTGCGTGGTCCCATGGTGTTTATATTTGCGTACTGTTGTTTGTACAGATGAACGTGGTACCTTCAGGCGTTTGAAAATTGCTCCAACAGGATGAACCAGACGTGTGGAGGTCAACAATTGTTTTTCTGAGGTCTTGGCTGATTTCTTTTCATTTTCCCATGAAGAGGCACTGAGTTGGAAGGTAGGCCTTGAAATACATCCACAGGTACACCTCCAATTGATGTCAATTAGCCTATCAGAAGCTTCTAAAGCCATGACATAATTTTCTGGAATTTTCCAATATGTTTAAAGGCACAGTCAACTTCATCTCTAGGAGACAGAATGCATCTCCTTCCTGAGTAGTATGACAGCTGCGTGGTCCCATGGTTTTTATACTTGCGTACTATTGTTTGTACCTTCAGGCATTTGGAAATTGCTCCAACAGGATGAACCAGACGTGTGGAGGTCTACAATTTCTTTTCGGAGGTCTTGGCTGATTTATTTTCATTTTCCCATGATGTCAAGCAAAGAGGCACTGAGTTGGAAGGTAGGCCTTGAAATACATCCACAGGTACACCTCCAATTGATGTCAATTATCCTATCAGAAGCTTCTAAAGTCATTACATTATTTTCTGGAATTTTCCAAGCTGTTTAAAGGCACAGTCAACTTAGTGCATGTAAACTTCTGACCCACTGGAATTGTGATACAGTGAATTATAAGTGAAATAATCTGTCTGTAAACAATTGTTGGAAAAATTACTTGTGTCATGCGCAAAGTAGATGTCCTAACCGACTTGCCAAAACTATAGTTTGTTAACAAGAAATTTGTGGAGTGGTTGAAAAATGAGTTTTAATGACTCCAACTTATGTGTATATAAACTTCCGACTTCAACTGTATCCTGTTGCCTAGTCACTTTATCTGTACATGTCTACCTCAATTACCTCGTACCCCTGCCCATTGACTCAGAACTGGTACCCTGTGTATACAGCCAAGTTATCTTTACTCATTGTGTATTTATTCATAATTTTATTATCTTTCTATTCGTTTTAAGTTTCTCTCTGCATTGTTGGGAAGGGCCCCTATGTGACAAAGTTTGATTTGAAGACTGGCATAAATACAAGCAGACTTGTCATTTCCTAGCAGCATCTAAGGGATTCTGGAAAGCTTACAAAACCATCACTTTTTAGACTTTTGCCTCATTAAAACAGACTGCTGTTCTCAACTGTAAAACCCCAATTTCAAGCATGTAATTATTTGGCAAAAGGGAACATTTCAGACATGTTTTCCTCTCAAATATGCCTCTTATTTTTCATAATTTTTTGGGGGTGAATAAGTCAAATCTGATACCTGTACCACAACTTTACACATAAAGTATCAAGCATGATTAAGTGATACATTAACATTCTCATTAGATTTGAGTTATTGGAGCAACTACACATTTCAACATACTGCCTAAATTACAACAGTTTCAATAAAGAGGTAGCACTTCTACTCCATAATGCACCGTGCTTGTAAACAAACAAAGAGTAGCAAACTGTCCCTAACTATAGTAAGTAGGCATGACTGATCCTAGTTGGGTGGGATCAGAGTGTATTTCCCACCATGTAATGGCAGCTAGCCTGGAGTAGGGCTTCCCAGTAGACAGAGGCTCATCCCCTGGCCTTTGGGGTGTGACCTGACTCAGCCAGAGAGTGTGGGCAGTGACAGGGAGGGACTGGCAGACAGCTGGTGACAGATTGAGTGTTCCTGGCTGGCAGTCCATTAGATTCAGGGAGAAGAGAGGACAAGCCCTCCTACCCACCCACCCGCTCTGCCTGGCCCGCAGTCTGGGAGTGGAGGAGGAACCCTCCCCCCCGAGCTTCTCTCGGGCTATGTGGAGCTCCATGGTTACCACAACTTGCAACACTTGACATTGTGGACAGGCAATGGACAGCTAGAGATGGACATAGAATACAGCCTCTGAGGAGGTCTAATTTGATTATACTGTCCAATGGGGCGATAGAAAATGATGAAGAAAATGTTCTGTTAGCAATTTTGAGGTCGGCATGACTGATGGGACTTCAATTTTCAACAGCACCTCAACCTTTCAATGAGAATGTAAAATTTGCACCTCACAGCAAAACCCTCCAAAAACATGCCTCATTATGAAAAGACATGCATGTTTTTTTCTTTATTATACATAGGCAGCTATTAGGACACCTCAGACAATGGGCGAGGCCTGATTGGCTGGGTGAGGCAGCTGTCACAGCAGACACGGGGAGTTGGGTCTTTCTCCTGGCTGTCACTAAGCCTAGAGGGTGCAGAGATGGCTCCTGCTGGCCAATTATCCTCCCAGAACCAACAAACCCGCCATAATGGCAGCTCTGCTGGCCCAATGCCAGGAGGGGAACAACAGCTAGCCCAGAGAAGGGCAGGACAGGGCCACTCCCCAGCCTCAAGAGCAGGACGTCCCACTAAGGAAGGGGCCTTTTCCACTACTGCTGTCCCCCCATGTCCCTTCTCTCGTGCTGAAAGAGAAAAATATAAAGCTTGAATTTAATTCCCCAATGGTTTTTTGATGAAAATACAGGGTTAGTAATGAGTGTGGGTGGCAGTGAGAACTTACTCTGGCCAATCCTGAATTCAGGCTTGGCAGTCAATCAATCATAAATGTTGTACTGCTTCATACTAGTTGATAGATAAGTTGGTATTGGCTTTAAACTTTTTTAAACTACTGTTCTTCATACAGCAAAGAATTGACAGGGGTGCAGGTGAAAAAGCACATCTATTGTACACACCAGTCTCTCAGTACCATTTAAAATGACACAATGACAAATCAGAGCTCATAGAGGGAACATGACTACCAAAACAACTAACCACTTAAAATTGCATTATTAACATATTTATTTTTCGTTTGCAAAAATAGGTTATGGTTAATGTGTGGTGAAAGTGTTTAATTTAACATTTCAGTTTTGCTTACTCACCAGTGTGTGACAAATAAAGGTATGATGCAGTGTTACTAATGTAGTCGCAAAATTAAAGACATTTTATTGTCTAATATATATATATATATATATATATATATATATATATATATATATATATATACACACACACACAGTTGAAGTCGGAAGTTTACAAACACTTAGCTTGGAGTTTTTCAACCACTCCACAAATTTCTTGTTAACAAACTATAGTTTTGGCAAGTCGGTTAGGACATCTACTTTGTGCAAGTAATTTTTCCAACAATTGTTTACAGACAGATTATTTCACTTATAATTCACTGTATCACAATTCCAGTGGGTCAGAAGTTTACATGCACTAAGTTGACTGTGCCTTTAAACGCCTGAAGGTACAAACAATAGTACACAAGTATAAAAACCATGGGACCACGCAGCTGTCATACTACTCAGGAAAGAGACGCATTCTGTCTCCTAGAGATGAACGCTCTTTGGTGCGAAAAGTGCAAATCAATCTCAGAACAACAGCAAAGGACCTTGTGAAGATGCTGGAGGAAACAGATACAAAAT
Source organism: Oncorhynchus mykiss (assembly GCF_057628025.1). Lineage (NCBI taxonomy): Eukaryota > Metazoa > Chordata > Actinopteri > Salmoniformes > Salmonidae > Oncorhynchus > Oncorhynchus mykiss. The sequence continues at coordinate 27,116,485 of NC_143031.1, forward strand.
GATCCATATCCACAGTAAAACGAGTCCTATATCGACATAACCTGAAAGGCCGCTCAGCAAGGAAGAAGCCACTGCTCCTAAACCGCCATATAAAAAGCCAGACTACGGTTTGCAAATGCACATGGGGACAAAGATCGTACTTTTTGGAGAAATCTCCTCTGGTCTGATGAAACAAAAATAGAACTGTTTGGCCATAATGTTATTGTTATGTTGTTATGTTTGGAGGTTAAAGGGGAGGCTTGCAAGCCAATGAACACCATCCCAACCGTGAAGCACGGGGGTGGCAGCATCATGTTGTGGGGGTGATTTGCTGCAGGAGGGACTGGTGCACTTCACAAAATAGATGGCATCATGAGGAAGAAAAAATATGTGGATATATTGAAGCCACATCTCAAGACATCCGTCAAGAAGTTAAAGCTTGGTTGCAAATGGGTCTTCCAAATGGGCAATGACCCCAAGCATACTTCCAAAGTTTTGGCAAAATAGCTGAAGGACAACAAAGTCAAGGTATTGGAGTGGCCATCACAAAGCCCTGACCTCAATCCTATAGAACATTTGTGGGCTGAACTGAAAAAGTGTGAGTGAGCAAGGAGGCCTACAAACCTGACTCAGTTACACCAGCTCTGTCAGGAGGAATGGGCCAAAATTCACCCAACTTATTGTGGGAAGCTTGTGGAAGGCTACCTGAAATGTTTGACCCAAGTTAAACAATTTAAAGGCAATGCTACGAAATACTAATTGAGTGTATTTCAACTTCTGACCCACTGGGAATGTGATGAAAGAAATAAAAGCTGAAATAAATAATTCTCTCTACTATTATTCTGACATTTTACATTCTTAAAATAAAGTGGTGATCCTAACTGACCTAAGACAGGGAAGTTTTACTAGGATTAATGTCAGGAATTGTGAAAAACTGAGTTTAAATGTATTTGGCTAAGGTATATGTAAACTTCCGACTTCAACTGTATATATATTATTTTTGGTAAAAAAAAATGTTTGCCCTATTTCTCCTATTGGTAGTTAGTCTCGCTGCCACTCCCCTACAGACTCAGGAGAGACGAAGGTCAAGAGCCATGCATCTTCCGTAACACGACCCTGCCAAGCTGCACTGCTTCTTGACACACTGCTCGCTTAACCCAGAAGCCAGCCGCACCAATGTGTCAGAGGAAACACCGTCCAGCTGGTGACCGTAGTCAGCTTGTAGGCACCCAGCCGCCACAAGTAGTCGCTAGAGCACAATGGGATAAGAAATCCCAGACGACCAAACCCTCCCCTAACCTGGACTGCGCTGGGCCAATTGTGTGCCGCCTCATCGGTCTCCCGGCCACAGCAGATAGTGACACAGTCTGGGATCAAACCCGGGGCTGTAGTGACGCCTCAAGCACTGTGATGCAGTGCCTTAGTCCCCTGCACCACTCTGGAGGCCTAAAATATGGATTTCAGCTTCTTAGTTTTTATGGATAAATACACACTGGCATATACACATGACAAATGTGGAACTATAGCCTACATCATGGCATGCTAGCATGTGTATTTGATATAATACAAAAACATTGACAAGGGTATTGAAGTGACAACATGTATCTGAATAATTTACAAAAAATGTGTAGGTACAAAACGTAGAAAAATGTATGACCTTGTGCATCAAATCATAACACTGCAAACGTTAAAGATACTGTATGTTTGCTGGGAAAGTGTTACACTATGGGAGGTTACAAACAGTTCCACTAAATATATAACTAGAGCAGTGTTAGTCTTTTTTCTGAATGTATTACTTCCAAAAGAAACAGGATTATTCACCATTTATACTGTACATTGTTATAGGCCTAGTAGTCATAATCTATATAAAACATATGACAGTACAAGTACAGCTCTCCTACAGTACTGTGCCTGAAAGATGGAACTGGAAGTATGCAGTTTCATATTTTGTTTATTGTACAAGCCAGCACAACAGCTTTGTGTTCAGTGCAATATAGTTAGTGCAACTGTGGAAAACCATCAAGTCCACATTTATATAAACTATACCTAAAGGACCAAACACCTAAAATGCAAGCTGCAATATGAATTTATGGAACTGGTGGAAGCAACGTGTAAGCATCAGAAACTCCATGGCCTTATTCAGGGTAGAACATTGAATATTTATAGATAGAAATGTACTGCACAGAGCCAACAACTCTATAGTCAATGCTATTCTATAAAATGTATGTCTATCTGCGGTCATGTCTATCTGAATGTTTCACCCCACTAAATAGGCCCCATACATACTGTACCATTTTTCACATGACAGTAGACAAGCAAGAGTTGTGTTTTATCAGCACAACTCTAGATTATGGATGTCTATCATCATCCTGAGTGTAAAGTCTTCCCCTTCAGTGTTTGCAGATCTAAAATGTACAGAATAGAGAGATGGAACCATCCTCATACTGCTAATAGGGCCGGATCGATACCAGTATCGCGAAACTTGTAACTATTGTGGCAAGGAAACTAAACACAAAGGGGATTTAACTTTAGAAAAACAGCCCTAATGTTGGAAACAGACATCAATATGTTTTCATCCAGAGGCACCCATTTTTTTTACAGACAGCAGGTTAAAGTACCAAGGAGTTTGGTCTGTTTCTTGTTTTAATTTTTGCCATGATATCAGTATCGTAGTATTTTTTTCATCACAGCTAACTCTGGTTGTTTTCAGAATGTCTGCATTTCATTCTATTAATGTATCTGTGTCCCACTCTTTGACTCTGGAGGTGCCTAAAATGGCACCCCATAGTGCACTACCAAGCCCCTTGGTCTCTCCGAGGAAGACATCTATGTGATGGCCTGTCGCCAGAGGGGACCGCTGTGCTGTTAGGGGGGCTGCTGCAGCAAGATGACCGAGTAGTGGTGACACAGGCGGCAGCAGGGCAGCACGTTCTTGACCCTGTCCTGACAGATCACACACTTCATCCTCTCCTCATGCTCCTTCAACAGGCTGAGGAGGCCAGTGTCTACTGGAGGGGCCCAACTGCTGCTTCACTGTAGTCCTTGTTGTTGTAGACGGGTGGTGGTATTGGTCTGGGTCAAGGTTGATGTCATCCCACCTACTGTTGAAGTGTTGAGTATAACTTCACTTGTTCTCTTCCAATCTGCTCTGGGGTAGAAGGGTATCTGTATGATCAGTAGAACTACCTGGGGCCCTTAGATCCATAACTGGGTGCCCCACTCTACCTTCGGCAACAGAAGGTTGTACTCAATCAATCAAATGTATTTATAAAGCCCTTCTTACATCATCTGATGTCACAAAGTGCTGTACAGAAACTTAGCCTAAAACCGCAAACAGCAAGCAATGCAGGTGTAGAAGCACGGTGGCTAGGAAAAACTCCCTAGAAAGGCCAGAACCTAGGAAGAAACCTAGAGATGAACCAGGCTATGAGGGGTGGCCAGTCCTTTTCTGACTGTGCAGGGTGGAGATTATAACAGAACATGGCCAAGATGTTCAAAGATGACCAGCAGGGTCAAATAATAGTAATCACAGTGGTTGTAGAGGGTGCAACAGGTCAGCACCTCAGGAGTAAATGTCAGTTGGCTTTTCATAGCTGATCATTCAGAGTATCTCTACCGCTCCTGCTGTCTCTAGAGAGTTGAGAGTGAGAGAGACTCCTAGGGATGGCATGGACAAGATGGATACATGGACATGGATAGGTAGACCATTCCATAAAAATGGAGCTCTATAGGAGAAAGCCCTGCCTCCAGCTGTTTGCTTAGAAATTCTAGGGACAATAAGGAGGCCTGCGTCTTGTGACCGTAGCGTACGTGTAGGTATGTACGGCAGGACCAAATCAGAAAGATAGGTAGGAGCAAGTGATGGGGTCAAATTGGGGTCATGATAGGGGCTGCACCAAATGTTTGATGTGTTATAATAAATGATTATGCTTATGTTGTATTAATAGATGGGGAGGGGCTATGGGACCCCTCCTCCACATTTATAGGGTCCTAGACTACAGATTAACAATATATATATATATATTCATTATAAGGTTTTAAAATTGTTCCACAGTCTTTTCTAAGTCTCTGCCTCTTATAAAGAAATGGTCTGAGAAATGTGTGAATTATTGCATGGGGTCTGTGAGAAAGCACTTCAAAGATTAACATAGAACCTTGCAGGGGAGTAAAAGAGATAAGAGACTAGTCAGAAATACCTCTATAAATCAACTTGGGGGAGTGGACATTTACTGCTGAGACCTTAGAAAACACTGGAACTATTGTATCTCTCTTGCAAGTTTCTAGAGCTGTGTATGCATGGGCTTGGTCTGATGAGTAGAAGGTAATGACGTAAGCAGTGACATCACTAGGGCTGGACTTCAGGCTTGATAAAATAACTTGGGACTTTTCCTATGGGGCAGAACACAGGAGAGACATCAGTTGTATGTGTGATGTTTGATCTTTGACTTCTGTCTACAGCTGTATTTTGATTAAAATGGTTATGATTTATAAGTGCACATTTTGACTGTTCCTTATTTGTTAAGTAAATAAAATGGAGCACAGAAAAACAGAACCAACACAAGCCCATGTAATGCTTTGTAGGTTAGCAGTAAAACCTTGAAATCAGCCCTTGCATCGACAGGAAGCCAGTACAAAGAGGCTAGCACTGGAGTAACATGATCACATTTTTTGGTTCTAGTCAAGATTCTAGCAGCCGTGTTTAGCACTAACTGAAGTTTATTTATTGCTTTATCCGGGTAGCCAAAAAGTAGAGCATTGCAGTAGTCTAACCTTGAAGTAACAAAAGCATGGATTCATTTTTCTGCATCATTTTTGGACAGAAAATTTCTGATTTTTGCAATGTTACGTAGATGGAAATAAGCTGTCCTTGAAACAGTCTTGATATGTTCGTCAAAAGAGAGATCAGGGTCCAGAGTAACGTCGAGGTCCTTCACAGTTTTATTTGAGACGACTGTGCAACCAAGATTAATTGTCAGATTCAACAGAAGATCTCATTGTTTTTTGGGACCTAGAACTAGCATCAATGTTTTGTCCAAGTTTAAAAGTAGAACATTTGCTGCCATCCACTTCCTTGTCTGAAACACAGGCTGCCAGGGAGGGCAATTTTGGGGCTTCACCATGTTTCATCGAAATGTACAGCTGTGTGTCATCCGCATAGCAGTGAAAGTTAACATTGTGTTTCCAAATTACAGCACGCACTACGCCTGTGTAACACTGGAGCCAGCCAGCAGGCGTACAATAGCCAACTCTAAAGCTGATTGGTTGACACAATTTTAATTTCCATTCACTTTAAGCTACAAGCGCCCGCACTCTTGATTCTGAAGGCCTGAGGGCAGATTTTAGACCCCTGGCAACACATGATGGCTGAATATGATTGGATAAAAGATCTAACATAAAGACCAGCCCTCCAAATCTCAACCTGGGGCTGGAAGCAGTGCAACCAAGAGGAAAGCTATGAAATGAAGAGTATAACTCTTACTCTGGGGAATAATTTAATACATATTTGTGGAAAAATATGTATATTTTTAAAATTATATTCTGATGATGTTTAGGCCAGCAAAGAAGGCCTTGCTGGCCCTGACGGCCCACCACTGCATATTAGTGTACCCTACAGAAAACAAAAAGAAATGTGTTAAAGTTTGCCATTGAACTAAATGTACATTTCAAAACATGTTTATAATGTTATACACCTGTGCAAGATAGCTAGCTAATTAGCAGATTCAACTTCAGTGGACCTTACAGCATACAAAACATAGCAAGTTAGATAGCACGCTAGCAGTTATGCTAAGCAGTATAGCTAGCTATCATTCAAGCTGTGCTACATCAAGTGGCTAACTAAAGCAGTTATTACCACTTTCCAATTATCTAACATGAACTGAAATGAACAGAAACTAGAAAAAAGTACATTGCACAAAAACATCTCTAGTTAGCTAACATTATGTAGCTAATCTGCTACTCTTAATGGCAACCCAACCCACTATTTGCTAGCTAGTTAGCAAGTTATGATAAAGGATTGTTTGTCTAGATATCAAAATAGGGAGCAAAAACTAAAGGTGTTCACCCTCTGCATCTATCAAGACAACTGGGCCAGCCACTCTTAAATATCCCCTGGGCCAGCACAGGTGAAACACCTTCCTAGTAACGAGATGGCAACCAGCCCAGGTGTAACACAGACTGACTAACGAGTTGGCACCAATCGGTGTGCCCAACGTGCTAAAGAGCTATACGTGCTAGAGTCCAACCTCAAAACATAACAAATGTTACATATGTAACCACGGTTATGTGAGCTATTGGATCACTCCAATATGGTATCCTTCCACTCGGCAGAATACATTCCGAGTAAGAATTTCAGATTAGTCCCGTGTACCGGGTAGTGCTGCGACTGACCCCCTTAAATAGCTGCCTTCCTACTACTCCCACCTTGTGTCCTTTTCGAGGCGTTGTAGATCAGCGCCTCGACAAGAGGATTGGAGTGATCGAATAGCACATATAACCATGGTTACATATGTAATCTTTGTTTTGTAGCACTATATTGGATCACTCCGATATGGTATCACAATACCAGATTAATCGGGGAACTAGGCATGGCCAGACAAGCGCAAAATCCCATAGGACTGAGCTCAGGGCAGTCATGGTTGCTGCGTCCCTTCACACCCCTCCAGGAGAGTGGAGGCAGCACCCAACACGGCCGTTCCGACCTGGTTGGTGGCAGCAACATTAACGCAATAGTACATAGCAAAAGTCGTAGACAACGCTCAACTGGCCGAGGTGCAGATTTAATCTAGGGGAACTCCTCTGAGCAGGGCCCATGAAGTAGCTACTCCTCCAGTAGAATGTGCCACCACAGCAAACGGCAAAACCGGCCAGCCAGCTGATGTACTGTAGTAATACTGTCCACAATCCAATGTGAGCATCTCTGTTTCGATAGGCTCTTCCCCAGAACTCTCTGACCATAACACACAGCTGATCCGACTGTCGTATTGTCTTTGTCCGTGTATCGTAAGTCTCTAGTGCCCTCACCCGGCACAGCACACTTGGGGAAATCCCAGCCCACTCGCAGTCATGGGAGCTGCGTATGCACACAAATTTAAGGGCCGGTTCACATGTCTGTCAAACAGGACCTGGCGTTATGCAAACTGTTCACCATATTGCCCTGAATGCCTATACTTGCCCATTTACACCTCTCAGGGGCCAAGCACAAAGCTGGATGCGGCCGGATGCCACAGAGTTCCCCGAACCGGAGAGAGCAGGTCGGGTCTCAGCGGCAGCTGCCATGGGGTCACAGAGAGGAGGGACAACAGGAGGCTGAACCATTGTCGTCTCGGCCAGTATGGGGCTATCAGAAACTGACCCTGTCTAGCATAGCTCTGATCAAGGGAAATGGTGGGAATGGATCAAGTGTTATTGCCGGCCAATTGCGAGCGAGGGCGTCCAAACCCAGCGGGCCTGGAGGGTCCAACATCGATAACTAACTGGGAGAATGAGTGTACTCCTGAGATGCAAACAGGTTCACCTGCCCTCTCCCGAACCTTTCCCACAGCTGTGGGTGTAGACTCCAGTCCCCCTCCGGCGGGCCATTTCTCAAAAGCATGTCCGCTGCCTGGTTCAAGACCCCGGGGATGTGCGCTGCCCGTAGTGAAGCTAAGCGAATCTGAGCCCACAGCAAGAGCTTCCAAGACATTTTGTGGAGGTGCCGTGATCTCAGTCCCCCCTGGTGATTGATATACAACGCTACCGTGGTGTTGTAGGAATCTGACCAGGACATGTTTTCCCTCCAAGTAGGGCAGGAACTGTTGGAGTGCTAGGCAATCCGCCCTGAGCTCCAGCACATTCATGTGCTTGCCACTCCATGGGGGGCTCCAGCATCCGCTCACTGCCATGCCTCTGAACACTGCCCCCCAACCCGCTAGCGAGGCATTGGTGCACACTAGCTCCCTGCGGTGGACTCTGTTCAGTATCACTCCCTCCACCAGACTCCTCACGCATGAGAGCACAACGTATGATTGTTTTTGTTGAACGCCGAACCTGAAACCTGTCGAACGCTGGAACCTGAACTAAAGACATCGGTTTAAAATCTGACTGTGTTTTTATATACTTTCATTTTATTTTGAATCCTGTGGCTCTGTTGGGCTAAATTGCTTTGAGCACAGCTATCTCGGCGGTCTCAAATGGAGGCCGCTATTGAAAGTTTCCAATGTTGCAGGAACTGCATTGACTTTGCTTTGTTCCGGGACAATGTGGACCACGTTGACTTTCAATGTAGCAACATATTGCTTGCGGAGGACTACAGGAGTGAAGTATCTACTCTTAGTAAACAAGTAGCAAACCTACATAAGCTACTGGGGAACCCACGCCCACCTACTTTTTCTTCCACACCAGTAGCCGGACACCGCTATGGTCTGGTGGAAGTTTTGCCACCGTGTGGGCTCTCCACAGCGACTGGCCGGTGCTAGGTAGGGTTCCATCCCTGAAGGGGTCTCTCCTTCCCTGGAGAACGGAGCTGATCTCGACTCGACTAACCAACCATGGAGGTATGTCACTCGCCGTGGAAGTCGAAGAAGGCATCCTCTGGCAACGGGGGTCTCCATGGAGATGTTGAGCCTTGAACTGAGACAGACCAGAAACAGCTTTGCTGCCCTGGATCCAGAGTCCGTGGTGGCTTCCCAATCAAGATTGGATCCGGAGGTACCTGCATCTTCGTTCTTGGCTCTGTCTTCCTCTTCGGTGGCTTCTACCTCGGGTTCAGATCCTCGGTGCTCACCAGACCGTGAGGCTGCCTGAGAGACCGACCCATTCAACATCACCAGCTGTCATCATAGGCAGCTCTATGGTGAGAAATCTCGGTCCCCAAGGCAAAAAACCTGTGCTACACAGGAGCACGAGTACAGAACATAACAAGGCTGCTTCTGACTGTTCTACCACAGATGCCAGGAGCTGACACTGTTGTAGTCCATGTGGAGTCAAACGACATCAGGAGGGCTAGCTCGGAACATTTGAAAATTGATTTTAAAGAACTGATTTTTGCATTAAAAGACTAAAAAAAAGGGCTAATAATTTCAAGTCCAGAACCATCGTTGGGCTGCGGGTGTGAAAGATTCAGCAGACTGCTGGCATTACACATCTGGCTAAAAGACTACTGTAGCTCTGCTGGAGTCACTTTTATTGATAACTTTGAAACCTTCTGGAAACAGAAGATACTCTACAGGAATGACGGAGTCCATCCAAAACATCTTGGCTCCTGTCCACGCATTTCAATGCTGCGTTGAAACAATGACTGGTAAATGATCCAAGACCAGCTCAGTTAATCCCTACCATTGTGACAGTGAGTCCTCATAATGCTGTATCAAATGTACATGATCTTAGGGGCATTGGCAAACACAATGTAAGTCATTTAATTTATGTACCCCTAATTGCAAGGTCCATGAAGTCAATAACTTGCTTGTAACAGATGACATTCATATTCTGACTATCTCTGAAACTCACTTAGATAATACATTTGATGATACAGTGGTAGCAATACATGGTTACAACATCTACCGAAAAGACAGAAATGGCAACGGAGGCGATGTTGCGGTCTATATTCAGAACCACATTCCTGTAAAGCTTAGAGACGATCTAATATTAAATACTATTGAAGTAATATGGCTACAGGTTCATCTGCCTCACCTAAAGCCCATTCTTGTGGGAATTGGAGTTTGTATTCCCCCAGGACTGCCGGGGCCCATCCTTTTTAGCCACGTGCCGCTGCTTGTAAGAGTGGTCACGATGCCTGTCCTTGTGCTGTCGGGGTGTAAAACGCCGGTTCCCATTTCCCTGCCCCTGCTGTCTTGGCAAGGAAGGAGGGGGACCAAGACATTGTTGGAGCACCCTCGAGACATCCTGCCCTGTCTAAATAAACAAATACCCTACCATCTAACACTATACTCACAAAAATAAATGAATAATAATAAAAAATAACACAACCCTACTCCACTATTTAAATCTGTTAAATTCTAATTCAGGCGAACAACCTGAAAGGATGGAAAACCACCACTTAACACACCCTGTAACACTTCTAACGTCTCGCACACCCAAATACCTTTCTGCAGCTGTCGCCACAACCTCAATTTTCTGGGACTTACGTTCCATCCCTGCAGTACAGTTGATAACCATTGCTATAAATGCAAAAAAAACTAATCTTACTGAAACATATATCACTTGATGGTTTATCCCTCTGTACTGGTACAGATCTACTACTCACCCCACTCCTTTCAGGATCCCTCCCCCTTGACCCATCTTCCTCTACTTTCTTCACTGTCTCAGCATATGACAACTTCCATACTATTCTAACCCTGGAAACCTCAACTTGCTTCGCTCGCACATTTCTGATCCCCAGCCCCATGGGCACCCCTACAATTAACACATACCACTACTTTCCCCAATGCTACCCATTCCTTGGCCTCATGCCCTGCTGCACACGTCTAACACCTAGGAACCTCCCTCCTACACAATGCTGCCACATGCCCATAAGCTTGACACCTGTAAGCACGTAATGTATTTGGCACAAAAACTTGTACAGGGTAACTTATATATCCTAACATCGCTTTGTCGGGCAAAGACTCAACATCAAAATTCAAAAGAACAGACAATGACTCTTCTGTTTCACCATTCACACCACCCTGTTTACGTTGCACCAAAAGACAAGCATCACAAACACCGCAAATCTTCCCCTTTAGTTGGTCAACATTTACCGCTACCCCAGTAATCACTCCTTTCAATGGCACCCTTTTCTTGAGCGTGGAACATTTCACTTTTTTTAACCTTTATTTAACTAGGCAAGTCAGTTAAGAACAAATTCTTATTTTCAATGACAGCCTAGGAACAGTGGGTTTGTTTAACACGGAGCCCCTTCTCCCTCTGACCAGCAGAAACACAAACAATTATCACAAGACCCGTTCTGGTTACCCTCACTGATTCCACAGCACCCAACTCTGTTTTCACCCACCCTGAAAGCACAAATGATCAGCCAAAAGGCAAGGATCCACTTTTTCTGAAAACTTCACTCCTACTGTCTCACAGACTCATCTTTATCCTGACCCTCAGTGCAAGCCTCGATCTCCAAGAAATGTACCACACCTACCACCTCCAATACAAGCCTTCATTCATTTCCATTTCCCCTTCTGTCTTCAGCTCACTCCGCTTACACTTTATACCATTCTTCTTCAACAAACCGCAATGCTTTATCATTTCAAACTAGCGTGCTCTTTCAACCACCATCCACCGTCTCGCTTCCTTTACCCTCCGTGAGTTTGGGTCCTGCACTGTCTACCAGAAAAATTTACCCTCCACTTTTCCCCATACTGGAGTGATCCAAAATAGTGCTACATAAATGGAAAAAACAAAACCTGTAACACTCCCTTCTTCTTCATTATATTAGTGATCACATAATTTAATGTGCATCCTGCCACCTACTATGCGAGATGGAAACAGGATTCTCAAAAAAACGGAACTACCAAATAAGGACCAAAAAATGTATAAATTATACAACTTTTCTGTTAAAAATAAATAAAACAGATCTGATCCCTACACAGGCTCAAGGGGAACCTGGGAGGACGGGTCTTCTGGTGCCAGTACCCTTTGCAAGTCTTCCATTTTAAAATCCTTGAGTACCAAAAACGTTTCTGCTGCAGTCACAATAATGTCCACTTTCTTCGACTTCTTCGAGACTTGTGCTGAAGAGTGACGGACTCCATCCTAGCTGGAGGGGTGCTCTCATCTTATCTACCAACATAGACAGGGCTCTAACTCCTCTAGCTCCACAATGGAATAGGGCGCAGGCCAGGCAGCAGGCTGTTAGCCAGTCAGTGTAGTCAGCTCAGCTATCCCCATTGAGACCGTGTCTGTGCCTCGACCTGGGTTGGGCAAAACTAAACATGGCGGTGTTCGCCTTAGCAATCTCACTAGGATAAAGATCTCCATTCCTGTCATTATTGAAAGAGATCGTGATACCTCACATCTCACAATAGGGCTACTTAATGTTAGATCCCTTACTTCAAAGGCAAATATAGTCAATTAACTAATTACTGATCATAATCTTGATGTGATTGGCCTGACTGAAACATGGCTTAAGCCTGATAAATTTACTGTGTTAAATGAGGCCTCACCTCCTGGTTACACTAGTGACCATATCCCCCGAGCATCCCGCAAAGGCGGATGTATTGCTAACATTTACGATAGCAAATTTAAATTTACAAAAAAAAACGACGTTTTCGTTTTTTGAGCTTCTAGTCATGAAATCTATGCAGCCTACTCAATCACTTTTTATAGCTACTGTTTACAGCCCCCCTGGGCCATATACAGCATTCCTCATTGAGTTCCATGAATTCCTATTGGACCTTGTAGTCATAGCAGATAATATTCAAATTTTTGTGACTTTAATATTCACATGGAAAAGTCCACAGACCCACTCCAAAAGGCTTTCGGAGCCATCATCGACTCTGGACCTACTCACTGTCACAGTCATACTCTGGACCTAGTTTTGTCCCATGGAATAAATGTTGTGGATCTTAATGTTTTTCCTCATAATCCTGGACTATCGGACCACCATTTTATTATGTTTGCAATCGCAACAAATAATCTGCTCAGACCCCAACCAAGGAGCATCAAAAGACAACACAAAGATTACGTGATGCCCTTCCAGACTCCCTCTGCACACCCAAGGAAGTCAGAGGACAAAAATCAGTTAACCACCTAACTGAGGAACTCAATTTAACCTTGCGCAATACCCTAGAAGCAGTTGCACCCCTAAAAACTAGAAACTAGCTCCCTGGTATACAGGAAATACCCGAGCTCTGAAGCAAGCTTCCAGAAAATTGGAACGGAAATGGCGCCACACCAAACTGGAAGTCTTCCAACTAGCTTGGAAAGACAATACCGTGCAGTATCGAAGAGCCCTTACTGCTGCTCGATCATCCTATTTTTCCAACTTAATTGAGGAAAATAAGAACAATCCGAAATGTATTTTTGATACTGTCGCAAAGCTAACTAAAAAGCAGCATTCCCCAAGAGAGGATGGCTTTCACTTCAGCAGTAATAAATTCAGGAACTTCTTTGAGGAAAAGATCATGATTATTAGAAAGCAAAATACGGACTCCTCTTTAAATCTGCGTATTATTTCAAAGCTCAGTTGTCCTGAGTCTGCAAAACTCTGCCAGGACCTAGGATCAAGAGAGACACTCAAGTGTTTTAGGATTATATCTCTTGACACAATGATGAAAATAATCATGGCCTCTAAACCTTCAAGCTGCATACTGGACCCTATTCCAACTAAACTACTGAAAGAGCTGCTTCCTGTGCTTTGCCCTCCTATGTTGAACATAATAAACGTCTCTCTATCCACCGGATGTGTACCAAACTCACTAAAAGTGGCAATAATAAAGCTTCTCTTGAAAAAGCCAAACCTTGACATAGAAAATCTAAAAAACTATCGGCCTATATCGAATCTTCCAATCCTCTCAAAATTTTTAGAAAAGGCTGTTGTGCCTTCCTGAAGACAAACAATGTACACAAAATGCTTCAGTCTGGTTTTAGACCCCATCATAGCACTGAGACTGCACTTGTGAAGGTGGTAAATTACCTTATAATGGCATCAGACCGAGGCTCTGCATCTGTCCTCGTGCTCCTAGACCTTAGTGCTGATTTTGATACCATCGATCACCACATTCTTTTGGAGAGATTGGAAACCCAAATTGGTCGACACGGACAAGTTTTGGCCTGGTTTAGATCTTATCCGTCGGAAAGATATCAGTTTGTCTCTGTGAATGGTTTGTCCTCTGACAAATCAACTGTAAATTTCGGTGTTCCTCAAGGTTCTGTTTAAGGACCACTATTGTTTTCACTATATATTTTATCTCTTGGGGATGTCATTTGAAAACATAATGTTAACTTTCACTGCTATGCGGATGACACACAGCTGTACATTTCAATGAAACATGGTGAAGCACCAAAATTGCCCTCGCTAGAAGCCTGTGTTTCAGACATAAGGAAACTATATCATTGTGTTTACTTGATAGCTACCTACACAAATAGCTAGCCAGAACAAAGTGTTAATAAGATAAATTCATTAAAAAGATTAAAAGCAATACAAATAAGTGGATGGCTGCAAACTTTCTACTTTTAAACTCGGACAAAACAGAGATGCTTGTTCTAGGTCCCGGGAAACAAAGAGATCTTCTGTTGAATCTGACAATTAATCTTAATGGTTGTACAGTCGTCTCAAATAAAACTGTGAAGGACTTCGGCGTTACTCTGGACCCTGATCTCTTTTGACGAACATACAGTGCCTTGCGAAAGTATTCGGCCCCCTTGAACTTTGTGACCTTTTGCCACATTTCAGGCTTCAAACATAAATATATAAAACTGTATTTGTTTGTGAAGAATCAACAACAAGTGGGACACAATCATGAAGTGGAACGACATTTATTGGATATTTCAAACTTTTTTAACAAATCAAAAACTGACAAATTGGGCGTGCAAAATTATTCAGCCCCTTTACTTTCAGTGCAGCAAACTCTCTCCAGAAGTTCAGTGAGGATCTCTGAATGGTCCAATGTTGACCTAAATGACTAATGATGATAAATACAATCCACCTGTGTGTAATCAAGTCTCCGTATAAATGCACCTGCACTGTGATAGTCTCAGAGGTCCGTTAAAAGCGCAGAGAGCATCATGAAGAACAAGGAACACACCAGGCAGGTCCGAGATACCGTTGTGAAGAAGTATAAAGCCGGATTTGGATACAAAAAGATTTCCCAAGCTTTAAACATCCCAAGAAGCACTGTGCAAGCGATAATATTGAAATGGAAGGAGTATCAGACCACTGCAAATCTACCAAGACCTGGCCGTCCCTCTAAACTTTCAGCTCATACAAGGAGAAGACTGATCAGAGATGCAGCCAAGAGGCCCATGATCACTCTGGATGAACTGCAGAGATCTACAGCTGAGGTGGGAGACTCTGTCCATAGGACAACAATCTATACAAGTATATTGCACAAATCTGGCCTTTATGGAAGAGTGGCAAGAAGAAAGCCATTTCTTAAAGATATCCATAAAAAGTGTTGTTTAAAGTTTGCCACAAGCCACCTGGGAGACACACCAAACATGTGGAAGAAGGTGCTCTGGTCAGATGAAACCAAAATTGAACTTTTTGGCAACAATGCAAAACGTTATGTTTGGCGTAAAAGCAACACAGCTGAACACACCATCTCCACTGTCAAACATGGTGGTGGCAGCATCATGGTTTGGGCCTGCTTTTCTTCAGCAGGGACAGGGAAGATGGTTAAAATTGATGGGAAGATGGCTGGAGCCAAATACAGGACCATTCTGGAAGAAAACCTGATGGAGTCTGCAAAAGACCTGAGACTGGGACGGAGATTCCAACAAGACAATGATCCAAAACATAAAGCAAAATCTACAATGGAATGGTTCAAAAATAAACATATCCAGGTGTTAGAATGGCCAAGTCAAAGTCCAGACCTGAATCCAATCGAGAATCTGTGGAAAGAACTGAAAACTGCTGTTCACAAATGCTCTCCATCCAACACTCAAGCTGTTTTGCAAGGAGGAATGGGAAAAAATGTCAGTCTCTCGATGTGAAAAACTGATAGAGACATACCCCAAGCGACTTACAGCTGTAATCGCAGCAAAAGGTGACGCTACAAAGTATTAACTTAAGGGGGCTGATTAATTTTGCACGCCCAATTTGTCAGTTTTTGATTTGTTAAAAAAGTTTGAAATATCCAATAAATGTATCCAAAAAAAATATATAATATCCAATAAATGTCGTTCCACTTCATGATTGTGTCCCACTTGTTGTTGATTCTTCACAAAAACATACAGTTTTATATCTTTATGTTTGAAGCCTGAAATGTAGCAAAAGGTTGCAAAGTTCAAGGGGGCCGAATACTTTCGCAAGGCACTGTATCAAGACTGTTTCAAGGACAGCTTTTTTCCATCTACGTAACATTGCAAAAATCAGAAACTTTCTGTCCAAAAATGATGCAGAAAAATGAATCCATGCTTTTGTTACTTCTAGGTTAGACTACTACAATGCTCTACTTTCCGGCTACTCGGATAAAGCACTAAATTAACTTCAGTTAGTGCTAAATACGGCTGCTTGAATCCTGACTAGAACCAAAATATTTGATCATATTACTCCAGTGCTTGCCTCCCTACACTGGCTTCCTGTCAAGGCAAGGGCTGATTTCAAGGTTTTACTGCTAACTTACAAAGCATTACATGGGCTTGCTCCTACCTATCTCTCTGATTTGGTCCTGCCATACATACTAACACGTACGCTACGGTCACAAGACGCAGGCCTCCTAATTGTCCCTAGAATTTCTAAGCAAACAGCTGGAGGCAGGGCTTTCTCCTATAGAGCTCCATTTTTATGGAATGGTCTGCCTACCCATGTGAGAGACGCAAACTCAACCTTTAAGTCTTTACTCAAGACTCATCTCTTCAGTGGGTCATATGATTGAGTGTAGTCTGGCCCAGGAGTGTGAAGGTGAACGGAAAGGCTCTGGAGCAACAAACCGACCTTGCTGGCTCTGCCTGGCCGGTTCCCCTAATTCCACTGGGATTCTCTGCCTCTAACCCTATTACAGGGGCTGAGTCACTGGCCTACTGGTGCTCTTTCATGCCGTCCCTAGGAGGGGTGCGTCACTTTTGTGGGTTGAGTCATTGATGTGATCTTCCTGTTTGGGTTGGCACTCCCCCTTGGGTTCTGCCGTGGCGGAGATCTTTGTGGGCTATACTCGGCCTTGTCTCAGGATGGTAAGTTGGTGGTTGAAGATATCCCTCTAGTGGTGTGGAGGCTGTGCTTTGGCAAAGTGGGTGGGGTTATATCCTTCCTGTTTGGCCCTGTCCGGGGGTATCATCGGATGGGGCCACAGTGTCTCCTGACCCCTCCTGTCTCAGCCTCCAGTATTTATGCTGCAGTAGTTTATGTGTCGGGGTGCTAGGGTCAGTTTGTTATATCTGGACTACTTCTCCTGTCTTATCCGGTGTCCTGTGTGAATTTAAGTATGCTCTCTCTAATTCTCTCTTTCTTTCTCTCTCTCGGAGGACCTGAGCCCTAGGACCATGCCTCAGGACTACCTGGCATGATGACTCCTTGCTGTCCCCAGTCCACCTGGCCGTGCTGCTGCTCCAGTTTCAACTGTTCTGCCTGTAATTATTATTATTTGACCATGCTGGTCATTTATGAACATTTCAACATCTTGGCCATGTTCTGTTATAATATCCACCTGGCACAGCCAGAAGAGGACTGGCCACCCCTCATAGCCTGGTTCCTCTCTAGGTTTCTTCCTAGGTTTTGGCCTTTCTAGGGAGTTTTTCCTAGCCACCGTGCTTCTACACCTGCATTGCTTGCTGTTTGGGGTTTTAGGCTGGGTTTCTGTACAGCACTTTGAGATATGAGCTGATGTACGAAGGGCTATATAAATACATTTGATTTGATTTAATAATGTTTACATATTTTGCATTACTCATCTCAAATGTATATACTGTATTCTATCCTATTCTACTGTATCTTAGTCTATGCCGCTCTGACATTGCTCGTCTACATATTTATAGATTCTTAATTCCATTCATTTACTGTAGATTGTGTGTACGATGCCTCACTAGTACGAGGTGGGTGCAAGAGTCAGGAGCAGGAGAGCACTGACGTCCAAATAGAAAATATTTATTTGGAAGTCCCAAAACACAACAAAACTGGTCGGGAAACAAACCCAATGAAGGCGCCCAACAAAACAGGAATTCGTAGTGACAACAGGAGGAAAAAACAATCTACTCCTAAATAAATCACAACGGCTCAAACGACCGTGAGAATACCTGTGGCGCAATCTAGCACACGCACCAAACAAACACAGAAATAATTGTGCACAAAATACCAGCAGGCAACGAGGTTAATAAACCCACAGAAATTAACTCAATAGACCACAGGTGTAAGAAACAGACAGAACCAAACTAAGAAGAAAAATGGATCAGTGGTAGCTAGTAGGCCGGCGACGATGACCACCGAGCACTTCCCGAACAGGGAGAGGAGCCACCCTCGGTGGAAGTCGTGACATTGTGTGTATTGTTAGATATTACTTGTTAGATATTACTGCACTGTTGGAGATAGAAACACAAGCATTTCGCTACACCCGCAATAACATCTGCTAAACACGTGTATATTACAAATAACATTTGATTTGATTTACTCAACAAACGCATCCCAACAAGAAGCGATTCACTATCATTTACACATGTATCCGCCACTCCAATTTTAGACAATTTCCTTTTTGTTCCAGTTTTCGATATTACTGTTGTCCATTCAAAACATTCGTCTTCACCAAATTAACTCGACGCGCTGCTTAATGCGAGCTCAGCGTCCACTTCCGCCATCTTTCCCAATGTCCAGTGTTTTCTTGCCATATGACCTTTACAGGCGCTTCCTCACCTGTAACACTCCCATCTCAAAGACATCATTTTAGCCAGCAATATACAGTTAACATGACCAACCAGATAGGCTTCTCAAAATCGACTCTTCCTATTTAGACAAAATAATCGAGCTCAGATATTGTGATGGTGACTGCTTCAACATTGATTGCTGTGAAAGAAATAAGATCGTCAAAGAAAAAAACAATAATAGATAATAAATAAAAAATATACATTCTAACTAATAATTACGTTTTAACAGAAGTTGGTTTATCACCAATCATAGTTCTCATACTCTTAATCATATCATTTTTTCCCTCATACTGTCCTGTTTTTGCATTGGCGTATTGAGGGCTGTTACATTTCCTTTTAGCATTTATTTAAACTGTCTCCTCCTGGTGTTACCTGGCTAGACATTGGCCAACATTCTCTTTAAGCAAAACTGTGAGATATTGCATGTCACCCTCTAGCACTCTGTGCTTTAAGAGACAATAAGTAATTTGATATTTGTAATGTATTCACTTACTTACCCAGCAACACCATTCAAGTGGTAACACCATTAGCAATTGTACTGCAGGATATCCCAAATGTCAAGCCATAAACTCACTCATCAATACACTAATGATAATAGAATGAGAAAATGTATCTTTGGCAGAATGTTGAATTAAATTGGTGTTAGGTTCTGTCATGACGTTGCCCTCATTGGGCACAGCAAGCCCCATCCCCTTCTCCCTGCCTCTCCCTGCCTCCTACAACTAGGCTGCTGTGGTCAGAGAGGTCTTAAATTCCTCGAAAAGATTATCTCCTCATGGACACAGTATAGAGACAGAGTGAATTTTCATAGAGAACAAAGGAATTTCTTCCACCTCGCAGAACTTGAGGCCCGAACAACATTTATGTTCCGGAGAAGGTATAAAAGATTGGTGAAGAATCCAGCTACGAACTGGTCCGTTTGTTACATTTTGGTGAAGCTCATGGGAGACGGTGCAGCCACATTACCATAACGCTGTTTATATAAGATATGAGGTTTACATCTAATTGTTGTATAAGATGAATGAGTGAGGATGATAGTGTTTGTAAAATTGTGTTATGTGATTTTGGACTGTTTAATGTAGGAAACTCCAATTTCCTTTTGAGTTTAACTAAATCAGAGGACTGCCCATGAGCCCAGTTAGGGACGGGTATCCTGGGACAGGCACTTTTCTGCAATTCCGAATAAAACCCCAATCTTGAGAATTCCTCAACCAGACCATGTTTTTCTCCATTAAGAGGGGACAAAGGTTGCAGACCATTGCTGAATCTTTTAACCATACCACGTGGTTAAACTCTTAGACTATCGATACCGACAGAATAAGAACAAGTCTATGATATTAATTACTAGTCTGCAGCTAGGAATCCGGTATCATTGAACGCGAAGAACGACAACCGCCGAAACATCCATTCTACAACAACATGAATGAATGTCACTCTGAACTAATCACTATAACCACGACAGAGAGAAAGATGGACAATTCTACAAAAGAAACAAACTTTTCAACAGCGATCAAGATGACACACTGAGCGTAAATATATATATTGATTGCAATTGTTCCCGAATGAGTGAGCGTTCATGTGCAAAGGATTAGTATTTAAATTGTTATAATTATCAACTCTGTAGTGACTTCTCAGGTGAACCCCACTCCTCCTTTTGTCTAACAAGCCGCCATGCCGGTTTAGCCCACTAGGGCACATTCTCCTATCATTTCTTGTTACCATATTTACTTTGTTTGTTTGTTTATGCATTTATATGAATTGCTTAGTTAGTAAATAAATGTTTTAAGACAATTGATGTATGGATGACTCATAGTGAAGACTGGGTTTGTGCAGATTTCCAACAATTTACAACGTAAAGTAAATAATTCAGTAATTCGATGACTAATTGATCAGATATAAAATATCTGAAAAGTTATTAGGAAATTATAACTTTGTAATCTGAATATTTTCCTTGGTGCCCCGACTTCCTAGTTAATTACAGTTACATGATTAATCAGTTTAATCGCGTAATACTAATTACAGAAAATCTTTGATAAAAACTATGTCTTCAGTTTAATGATGCCAAAGACAAGACAGTTCCCATTGTTTTTAGAGAGTTGTTACCTGTAGGGTAGAGTGGGGTAAGTTGAACCCAAGGGGTAAGCTAAGTTGAGCCACTCTTGTTTCTTGGAAACCATACACAAAAATGTATAATTTTACAAAATATCTAGGAAGAGGCCATCATTTCATGGAGTATGTGAGGGAAGAAACCACATGAAAGAAGTGGTAAGCAAGTTAGACCTAAAACACAGATTTTTAAGATTGTTCTATACATCAGTTGGGGTCTCTATAAGCTTCAATACGGGGTACTAAACCTAGCTGTGTGGTCTTATATAGTCAAAATGTTTGCCTTGGGGTAAGTTGAGCCAATGGCAAGTTGAGCAAATTGAAGTGTTTTCATCCCAGGCATAATGCAAGGAAATGCATTATCACTAGCAGTGGTGTAAAGTACTTAAGTAAAAAATACTTTAAAGTACTACTTAAGTAGTTTTTTGGGGTATCTGTACTTTACTTTAATATTTGTATTTTTGGCTACTTTTACTTCACTACATTCCCAAAGAAAAACATGTACTTTTTACTCCATACATTTTCCTTGATACCCAAAAGTTCTCGTTACCTTTTGACAGGAAAATTGTCCAATTCCCACACTTATCAAGAGAATATCCCTGGTCCTCCCTACTGCCTCTGATCTGGCTGATTCACTAAACACAAATGCTTCATTTGTAAACTATGTCTGAGTATTATTAAAAGACAAAAAAGTGATTGTGTTGAATTGTTTATTCGAAATAGGTAAACATGATTTTAAAAAGTTTGTGGTAATATTTAATTCAGTGCAGAAAAAGAGACCACTTTTTTTGGAAAAGCTGTGCTTTACAAACTGTAATGGTTGCATGGATTCTGATTTAATTCCAGGGATACACAACATACTAAAATATATGTAGATATCTTTGTTAGAAACAATACTATATTTCCCTTTACGGAGTTATAAAATGGTAGTGCTATGGGCTATAGCCTAGATGCTAGAATGTGTAGTTCATTATGTTACAATGACTGAGGTTAAAATGCAGTCAGCCTTAATTTGAGGGTTTGTTTATCTATCTCGGGTGAACCATTTAGAAATTACAGCACTTTTTGTACGTAGTCCCCCCATTTTAGAGGACCAAAAGTATTGGGACAAATTCACTTATGTTTATTAAAGTAGTAAAAAGTTTAGTATTTGGTCCCATATTCCAAGCATGCAATGATTGCATCAAGCTTGTGAATTTTCTGTTTGCTTTGGTTGTGTTTCAGATTATTTTGTGCACTTCTACATTAATGTGGATGCTACCATAATTACGGATAGTCCTGAATAACTTGTGAATAGTGATAAGTGAGAAAGTTACGCACAAATATCATACCCCCTGTAACGACGTTCGTCTGTAGGAGGAGAAGCGGACCAAAAAGCAGCGTGGTGGTTATTCATGTTCTTTAATGGAAAACTGAACGATACATGAAATAACTCAAATCTACAAAACAACAAACGGAACGTGAAAACCTATACAGCCTATCCTGTGACAACAAACACAGTGACAGGAACAATCACCCACAAACACACAGTGAAACCCAGGCTACCTAAGTATGATTCTCAATCAGAGACAACTAATGACACCTGCCTCTGATTGAGAACCATACTAGGCCGAAAACATAGAAATGCCCCAAAACATAGAAAAACAAACATAGACTGCCCACCCAACTCACGCCCTGACCATACTAAATAAATACAAAACAACAGAAATAGAGGTCAGAACGTGACAGTACCCCCCCCCCAAAGGTGCGGACTCCGGCCGCAAAACCTTGACCTATAGGGGAGGGTCTGGGTGGGCGTCTGTCCGCGGTGGCGGCTCTGGCGCGGGACGCGGACCCCACTTCACCATTGTCTTAGTCCGCCTTATTGTCCGCCTCCCTGGCTTACTCACCATGGCCACCCCTCTCAATGACCCCACTGGACAGAGGGGCTGCTCGGGACAGAGGGGCAGCTCGGGACAGAGGTGAAGCAGCTGCTCGGGACAGAGGGACAACTGCTCGGGACAGAGGGGCAGCTGCTCGGGACAGAGGGGCGATAGCAGCTCGGGACAGAGGGGCGATAGCTGCTCGGGACAGAGGGGCGATAGCTGCTCGGGACAGAGGGGCGATAGCTGCTCGGGACAGAGGGGCGGCAGCTGCTCGGGACAGAGGGGCGGCAGCTGCTCGGGACAGAGGGGCGGCAGCTGCTCGGGCGGCCCCTGGCTGACTGGCGGCACTGGCGGCCCCTGGCTTACTGGCGGCCCCTGGCTGACTGACGGCACTGGCGGCCCCTGGCTTACTGAAGGCCCCTGGCTGACTGGCGGCGCTGGCGGCTCCTGGCAGACGGGCGGCGCTGGCGGCTCCTGGCAGACGGGCGGCGCTGGCGGCTCCTGGCAGACGGGCGGCGCTGGCGGCTCCTGGCAGACGGGCGGCGCTGGCGGCTCCTGGCAGACGGGCGGCGCTGGCGGCGCTGGGCAGACGGGCGGCGCTGGCGGCGCTGGGCAGACGGGCGGCGCTGGCGGCGCTGGGCAGACGGGCGGCGCTGGCGGCGCTGGGCAGACGGGCGGCTCAGCTGGCGCTGGGCAGACGGGAAGCTCAGATGGCGCTGGGCAGACGGGAAGCTCAGATGGCGCTGGAGAAGAGGAAGGCCCTGGTAGCGCTGGAGAGGCGGGAGGCTCCGGCAGCGGCGCCGGACAGGCGGGAGGCTCCGGCAGAGGCGCCGGACAGGCGGGAGGCTCCGGCAGCGGCGCCGGACAGGCGGGAGGCTCCGGCAGCGGCGCCGGACAGGCGGGAGGCTCCGGCAGCGGCGCCGGACAGGCGGGAGGCTCCGGCAGCGGCGCCGGACAGGCGGGAGGCTCCGGCAGCGGCGCCGGACAGGCGGGAGGCTCCGGCAGAGGCGCCGGACAGGCGGGAGGCTCCGGCAGCGGCGCCGGACAGGCGGGAGGCTCCGGCAGAGGCGCCGGACAGGTGGGAGGCTCCGGCAGCGCTGGAGAGGAGGAAGCCCCTGTAAGGATGGGCCGGAGAGACAGCCTGGTACGGGGGGCTGCCACCGGAGGGCTGGTGCGTGGAGGTGGTGACGGATAGACCGGGCCGTGAAGGCGTACTGGAGATCTTGAGAGCAGGGCTGGCACCAACCGCCCTGGCTGGATCTTCACCCTAGCCCGGCAGATGTGGGGAGCTGGGATGTAGCGCACCGGGCTAAGCACGCGTACTGGGGACACCGTGCGCACAACTGCATAACACGGTGCCTGACCAGCACCACGCCCGCCACAGTTAGCACTGCTAGGAGCACCGTAGTGCTGAGATGGCACAGGACGTGCAAGGCTAGGGAGATGCACAGGAGGCCTGGTGCGTGAGGCTGGCACAGTCTTCATCAGACCCCTCGCACGCACCTCAGGATGAGTATGGATAGCTGACCCCGGTGCCATTAAATCCCTGACACGCTCCGTCGGGCGAATGTCGTGCCTCATGCACCAAACCAGCAAATCCCTCATATCTCTCTCCTCCAATTTCCCCATTAACTCCTTCACAGTCTCTGCTTCGCTCACCTCCAACACCAGCTCTGGTTCTGAGCTCCTCCTTGGCTCCTCACGATAAACGGGGGGAGTTGGCTCAGGTCTGACTCCTGACTCTGCCACACTCCCCCTGTGCCCCCCCCCCCCAAGAAATTTTTGGGGGTGACTCTCGGGCTTCCATCCGCTCTGCCGTGCTAGTTCCTCATAATGCCGCCTCTCTGCTTTTGCTGCCTCCAGCTCGGCCTTGGGGCGGCAATATTCTCCTGGCTCTGCCCAGGGTCCTTTCCCGTCTAGAATCTCCTCCCAAGTCCATCTCTCCAAGTAGTGCAGCCTCTCCCACTGCTGCTGCTGCTGTTGCTCCTCCTGCTGCTGCCTTTGCTGCTGCTGCTGTTGCTCCTGCTGCACCAGTCGCTTCTCCTGCTGCTGCCGTTGCTGCAGCCTCTGTTTACCACGTCGCTTGATCCTTGGTGGGTGGGTGATTCTGTAACGACGTTCGTCTGTAGGAGGAGAAGCGGACCAAAAAGCAGCGTGGTGGTTATTCATGTTCTTTAATGGAAAACTGAACGATACATGAAATAACTCAAATCTACAAAACAACAAACGGAACGTGAAAACCTATACAGCCTATCCTGTGACAACAAACACAGTGACAGGAACAATCACCCACAAACACACAGTGAAACCCAGGCTACCTAAGTATGATTCTCAATCAGAGACAACTAATGACACCTGCCTCTGATTGAGAACCATACTAGGCCGAAAACATAGAAATGCCCCAAAACATAGAAAAACAAACATAGACTGCCCACCCAACTCACGCCCTGACCATACTAAATAAATACAAAACAACAGAAATAGAGGTCAGAACGTGACACCCCCAAGACATGCTTCCCTCTCGCCCATTACAATAACAGGGGAGGTTAGAATTTTTGGGGGGGTATGATATTTATGCCTCTGTAACTTTCTCACTCATCATTCTTTACAATTCATTCCGGATTATCCGTAATCATGGTAGGATCCACATTAATTTGTCCCAATACTTTTTGTCCCCTAAAATGGGGGGATTATGTGCCGGAATTTCTAAAAGGTTCACTTGATATGGATGAAAATACCCTAAAATTAAAGCTGACAGTCTGCACTTCAACCTCGTAGTCATTGTATAATTTCAAAGGGCTGGAGTACAAAGCCAAAACAACAAAAAATGTTTCTCTGTCCCAATACTTTTGGAGCTCACTGTATGGTATTATTTCCTTCTGATGCCTCCCATACATCAGAGCTGGTGTATAGTGCATGACAGATTGTCAAGGAATTATTTTTATCACCAAGGTGAATTCAATGATGTTATCAAAGTATTACTTAATGATAGCTCGCTAAAATTGTAGACAAATACAGAACTCATGATTGCCATTAAAAACAGAGTATGTATGTGCATGGAAATTATATGTATGGCAGCTATTCATTAACACATATCTATTATCCTAGTCCATGTTGAGAGAGACTACGGTATGCTTTTGCTAATGGACGTCTTGTATCTCATTGTGAGTCCCTGTGAGTCTCATTGTGAGTCCCATGCCCTGAGGACGGTCATATGGTAGTGCCAAAAAAAATCCCCTATTAGACTGCTTAATGCTCCTCTCCACCCCCATCCTGTCTGCTCTGGAACAGCAGTCAACCGTGGCCCTTATCAAATCATCACACAGCCTGAATATATGGCTTCTGTGGAGGTGTGAAAAACATCAGTCATGTTCCTTCATCCCAGCTGTGTGTGCGTAATGGTGTCTTGGAAGAGAGAGCTATTTTGCACCCACCACTGTGTTTTCCCCACCATTTGTATCCTTCTACTTTGCTTTCCAAAAATATGTGGTAGTGTACAGACTCAAGCAAGCCAGTTAACCAAACGCCTCCATTTGGAGTACAGGATATGGTGTTACCCTCTTCAAATGACTTCAACCATACATCAAGCCCTCTTGCTCTGTAAGTGACATGGTATTCCATGGATGAGCCTCCAGGTTAACATATAGGTAACAATATCCATAGTTAAAGAATCTGTTTCTCAATATCTGGACTGAGTTTCTGTTATGCTTCTCTTCTGACCACAATTACTCTGCAACAATGTTATCAATATTTGGCCTTTACGATTTGCACATTTTTATCAATTAAGAACCACATTAACATCAATATGTTCTAGCCCTCTGGCATAAGATATTCACATAATAAAAGACAACTATTGTTTTAAACCTGTAGTAAAACGCCAAATGGATCTACCTCCTGGTCCTCTTCCCCGGTCTTACCCACCAAGGGTAGAGACAGAGATGACCTCGCCTACTGAAATACCGGATTGGGCAAAGCCACCAGAAGACGACTCAAGCCAACCAACTACTGAACCTGACTGGTGTCAGGAAGAATCACCCTCTGCCTCAAGTGACACCTCTGAATGGGAACAGCTGATAGACTCATTGCTGATAGAGTAAGGGCACTGTCATAAACAGAGGCCCATATGCACGCTGTAAGAAAAGTATTTCCTCATTGTTGCTAGAGTAATAGGCTCTGTCATAACCAGAGGCCCATATGTGCACTGTAAGAGAAGTATTTCCTGTTGTAAGATATGTCATCACCCTCTCTGCTCTGAGGCAATGGGAGGAGCAGCGGATCGGGTGCAGAGAATCAAAAGGTATATAAAGAGACATTTGCCAATACTTTGGCGCTGACTTCTTGAATTCTGAATTAATTTAGACAACCATTTGACTTCGGGTAAATTGACACCTGACTCAAATTACTTAAAAGATTCTAACTTGTTGGATCGGAAAAGTGACTCTCCGATATACCGTTCAACTATTGAACGGCTGTTCTCTCGCCTGTGGCCCTGGTGCTTGTATACTGATGCAAATTATATCTAGAGCCAGTCTTTGAAACTGCAACTCTCGATTGAGCTCAGTACCTCGCCCTAGTTGCATGGCAAGGACGCTGCGGTAGTTCAACGGGACTGAGAGTCCCTCTAGACCTTAAGTTGATCTCCTGTTAATACCTATGGTTATCTGAATTGACCCTGTCGCCCGCGGCCTTGGTGCTTGTATACTGATGCAAATTATATCCAGAGCCAGTCTTTGAAACTGCAACTCTCGATTGAGCTCAGTACCTCGCCCTAGTTGTGTGGCACAGACTCTTCGATATTCCAGTGGGGCAGGGAATCACCAGCGGGTTCTCTCATCCGTTCCAAACTTGAATCTCTCAATTTAGTAAAGCACCAACTTCAAGTCAACCTCTCAGCCAGTAGAGGGGAGTCGCTACTAACTAAGTTAAAAAAGAACTCTGACCGATTGAAACTCTGCTCCTGATCTTGTGGGTCTCCTCGTCATCTCTCAAAGGTAATTAAATAACTATTATAAGTATTTAATATAGAGATAAGTGTTATCATTGTACCAGGCATTTTATAAGAGCATTAAGTCATTTGCATGTTTTTGATTAACGCTGTGTGTGACCGAGTAACAACTTGTGTATTTTGAAGTGTGTTTGATTGTAAAAGACAAAAAACAGAGTGTTTTCAAAAATAAAGGGTAGTCTTATTTTGTCTCGAGTAAAAGGTTCTCTCAAAGACAGTTAACGGCACGGGAGATAACAACTCTGACACTCCCCGCTACCGGGACACTGGAAACGGGGATCAATGCTCTAGGACAGAATGAGTTACCATTAAAAGACAAGGAGGAAGGTGTGTCCAGTAGTGATTCATTTAATTGTCTTATCGATCTATCTAAGTTTTATTTTCCAAGCGATACATAGCCGACGGGCAGAGTAGTGAGACTAAGTTGACTAAAGGTCTTCACACTTTAAACTAGATACATCACAGAGGGGAAACACTCAACCACAGGGAAATCATATAGAGACTGGTAGGACTAGTGCTTAATAACAACTCAAGGCCCAATTAGTGGTGAAGCAAAGAGTCTAGAGGATAAAGGTGGGGTTCACACATCCCAGCTAGAGCTAGACCGTTGAGAGTGACAAGGCAAAGGACCTCTCTACGCGGACAACGCTTCGATATAGAAAGAGAGGCAGGGCTACGCGAGCGGTCCTGGTTATACCGAGATAACCTGAAGTATCTATAGAGCCCTGTCCAATCCAGGGAACGGGACGCTAACCACCTCTAGCACCCCGCTGCCGGCCAAGGGGCGGGGCTGAAGGTTTCGTATCGCGACAAACCAGATTACTGGTGATAGCAGTGTCTGATAAAGTAAACCCATAAAGCTCCAACAAGCTTATATTTAAACCTTGGCGGGTAAGACATTTAATAGGGATCTTCTGTCAAGCAGAACTCTTCCCGTTAATAGTCTTTTGTTATTTTCCAGACCTTTTTCAGACAGCTGCACTAGCTCACTCTCTTACGTTCTCACTCCTCTCCTCTTTTCTTGTTCTTGCTCATCTTATCACAGCTGCTGCTCTCCTTCAAGCCCACTGTGGAAAAATGGCATCAGACATCCACCGAATAAGCCCCCTTCTCCTGCCAACTAGGACCTTCACCCCTGTTCTCATCACTAAACACTCCTCATATACCCACCCCTATCCACCCACACCAGGCCTTCAGAGCATTCAACACTTGTCCTCACTAATAGCACAATTGGATGCCTTCACTGTCTCACCCTAAAATAGTTGTTCATATTTAAGATGTGCTAGGAACAGGAAGGCTTTGGAAGACTCTGCTGGTGGAAGTGCACTGTCGGTATCCTGATGTTTGATATTGTAGCAAATTCGGGGAGTAGCCGCGACTGGGACTCAAACCCAACCAAATATTTTATAACTAACCCAAGATACACCGCAGCCTGTCGTTTCCGTTGGGAGCAAATTAAGCATAGTGGGCAGAAGTGCGGGTAAGGTCAGAACATAGAGATTGTAGAGGAATATAAGTTTCTGTTTTACAAATCTTTCATTGAAAGTGTTTAAACTTTTTGTATTGTTTGTTGGTTTGGCATTGCCACTGTCAGCCAGAGAAATATGTTGAGAAGGATTATCACCACAGCAAGCAAGGTACTTGGAGTCAAACAGACAGGCCTGGATGAGATCTTTAAGGTCAGGGCCCTCCGCAAGGGTCACAAAATCATTTTAGACCCATGCCACCCCCTGTATCTAGACTATGAACTACTCCCCTCTGGGCGCAGGTATAGGGCACCTCTCGGCAGGAAAAACAGAACTATACAATAATTTGTGCCAGGTGTGATATCCCTCCTAAATAGCTCGGGCTAATGTTCCTATCGACCCAGTAAGGCCAGCAGGCCAGTCTCTTTTTATTGGTATGTAAACTGTTATGAAAGTTGTATTGTCAATTTGTTTGTATTGAAACGCCACTATAAACGTGTACAGTGCCTTGCGAAAGTATTCGGCCCCCTTGAACTTTGCGACCTTTTGCCACATTTAAGGCTTCAAACATAAAGATATAAAACTGTATTTTTTTGTGAAGAATCAACAACAAGTGGGACACAATCATGAAGTGGAACGACATTTATTGGATATTTCAAACTTTTTTAACAAATCAAAAACTGAAAAATTGGGCGTGCAAAATTATTCAGCCCCTTTACTTTCAGTGCAGCAAACTCTCTCCAGAAGTTCAGTGAGGATCTCTGAATGATCCAATGTTGACCTAAATGACTAATGATGATAAATACAATCCACCTGTGTGTAATCAAGTCTCCGTATAAATGCACCTGCACTGTGATAGTCTCAGAGGTCCGTTAAAAGCGCAGAGAGCATCATGAAGAACAAGGCAGGTCCGAGATACTGTTGTGAAGAAGTTTAAAGCCGGATTTGGATACAAAAAGATTTCCCAAGCTTTAAACATCCCAAGGAGCACTGTGCAAGCGATAATATTGAAATGGAAGGAGTATCAGACCACTGCAAATCTACCAAGACCTGGCCGTCCCTCTAAACTTTCAGCTCATACAAGGAGAAGACTGATCAGAGATGCAGCCAAGAGGCCCATGATCACTCTGGATGAACTGCAGAGATCTACAGCTGAGGTGGGAGACTCTGTCCATAGGACAACAATCAGTCGTATATTGCACAAATCTGGCCTTTATGGAAGAGTGGCAAGAAGAAAGCCATTTCTTAAAGATATCCATAAAAAGTGTTGTTTAAAGTTTGCCACAAGCCACCTGGGAGACACACCAAACATGTGGAAGAAGGTGCTCTGGTCAGATGAAACCAAAATTGAACTTTTTGGCAACAATGCAAAACGTTATGTTTGGCGTAAAAGCAACACAGCTGAACACACCATCCCCACTGTCAAACATGGTGGTGGCAGCATCATGGTTTGGGCCTGCTTTTCTTCAGCAGGGACAGGGAAGATGGTTAAAATTGATGGGAAGATGGCTGGAGCCAAATACAGGACCATTCTGGAAGAAAACCTGATGGAGTCTGCAAAAGACCTGAGACTGGGACGGAGATTTGTCTTCCAACAAGACAATGATCCAAAACATAAAGCAAAATCTACAATGGAATGGTTCAAAAATAAACATATCCAGGTGTTAGAATGACCAAGTCAAAGTCCAGACCTGAATCCAATCGAGAATCTGTGGAAAGAACTGAAAACTGCTGTTCACAAATGCTCTCCATCCAACCTCACTGAGCTCGAGCTGTTTTGCAAGGAGGAATGGGAAAAAATGTCAGTCTCTCGATGTGCAAAACTGATAGAGACATACCCCAAGCGACTTACAGCTGTAATCGCAGCAAAAGGTGGCACTACAAAGTATTAACTTAAGGGGGCTGAATAATTTTGCACGCCCAATTTTTCAGTTTTTGATTTGTTAAAAAAGTTTGAAATATCCAATAAATGTCGTTCCACTTCATGATTGTGTCCCACTTGTTGTTGATTCTTCACAAAAACATACAGTTTTATATCTTTATGTTTGAAGCCTGAAATGTGGCAAAAGGTCGCAAAGTTCAAGGGGGCCGAATACTTTCGCAAGGCACTGTACATGACATTGCAACAACATTTCCCCATGGAGACAATAAAGTCAGTAAAGTATGTGAAGTACGTGTGTGCAATAACTCAATTCGCCCTTGCACTCTTTCTAAACAATGCATTTTTTTTTTAAACAGTAAAGTCTACAAAACTTAGTCCATTCTGTTCGTAGCAGATTCTTGTTTTGGGACAGAAACCCGTATTGAGATTAAATGTTTCATTGATGAGAAAATTTGCAGAATGTCGGCCCAGTTCCATCTCGCTTCATACTCTCCCACTGCCAACCACTGGGCTTCCTCTCTTCACCATTTGGTGGTGAATGGAAATTTAAACCGGATGCTTCAGATTTAAATATCTGGTGAAACATCTGTCTCCTTGTTCTATCTGTGCCTTAACTGTCACGCCAAGAGGTCTGAACCTCTTGACGATGTCACTAGTTTAAGGTCACTACTTTACACCCTTTTTTTTGGGATCCCCTCGCTTCTCTATACCAAGTCCGTCAAGGGCACCATCCCGCTTCTGCCACCAATGTAGTGAATTCGAGGTTCCAGTGATTTTTTTTCAAGCCAACACCTTAACTGTTAGCCCTTGACGAGGTCGCTAGGTGTTGGCTTAAGATCGCTACAATGTTTATTTTTGTATTTTTATTTTACTTTATTTAACTAGGCAAGTCAGTTAAGAACAAATTCTTATTTTCAATGACGGCCTAGGAACAGTGGGTTAACTGCCTGTTCAGGGGCAGAACGACTGATTTGTACCTTGTCAGCTCGGGGATATGAACTTGCAACCTTTTGGTTACCAGTCCAACGCTCTTTCAATTTACCAAAGAGGACAGATAATTGACATTCATAGATTGGTCAGGAGATTAATGACAATGGGACAGACATTATAGAATGGGGAAATGAAATAGCACAATCAACTTATTGTTGAGATGAGTGTTTTTTCCCATATAGCCAAGGACACACCGAACAACATTGCCTATAGTTTATTCAGGCTATATGAAATCCTGATCACCTAAATAGAACAAGACAGTATGTAACTGAACTAATGAATAGCATTCACATTTTCTGGCACTCTCACAATTTCAAAGGTTGAGGTTTTCGACCTGTGAAAGTCCCCTTTACATGAACAGCTGATGCTCATAGGCCATGCTTGGGGTGAAATCTGCTGAATTGGCTGCCCTTGTCTGGGTCTGTGTGTGAGGATAGGGACCTTGTCACAGGTCTGTCAAAGAAGCCTAGAGGCTGACCTGAAGCATAGGCTACAACCATTACATTTACACCCTAGTTCTGAATCAAAAATATTACAAGGACAATTGAACACAAGTCGTGCACAACTTAGAACAAAGTGTTCGTCTTTAACAGCTTTATCAAGAGGAAGGGATAAATAATGTATATCTAAATCAAAAGTAGGATACGTTTTTTTAAATCCAAGAGTAGCCCCTGGTTTATATTAGTATGGCCATTCAAGGAAGCTTTTGATAGGGAACCTACGTGGTTGTGGAAAATGTAGAATCACAGCTTTAAAAAGCATATTCTGACTTATCATTCCATCCTGAGCTGAATTTCTATTAGCTATTAGACTCTTACCCTCAATATAATGGGAACAGAAAAATGACAAGAGACAGTTCTAGGAAGTGGTATAATATGATCACAGAGAAATTAATGTAAAGTGTCTCGCCTTCTAGCGATGATTAAGAGGTGCCCTGATCCCATTTTAAAAGAATGCACTATATTTGGCTCCAAGTGGCCACCTGGGTGCCTCTTTGGCCCCACCCTTTCCCTTTACCCAGCCCAGTATTGTGCCTAGGATTCAGCCTAGGTCCCACCCCCTCTGTTCACCCGACCAACCAGAACTGGATGTGTCTGAGCTGAGGTACTCCATGGTGATTCATTAGTTAATTATGGCATATTGTGGGGTCACCATGGCAACGGCTGCTATAAGGAGTCAGCGTAGATGTTAGAGTTCCCTTCAGCACAAGACATGTCATTGTAACTGAGCAATGTAGAGACTAGCACCAGTGCCCTGGCACCCCTCCCCCAAACCCCTCAGAGAACCCCTTTCTACTTACACACACACCAAGTGCAGATCAGATAATTTCTCAATGATTCAAAAGGCCTCCTCAGCTAGACCTGGCAATGATCATTACAAACATGTCATGGACTCAAACTCAATTGCAATGAGCCAACTTCTAGATTAGAGCTGTTAAGCCCCTGGCACAATCTTACACATGTTTCTGAATTCCCCTCCATTAACGATAAGCAGTAGTGTCAAAGCTTCCGTCTGGAGAGAATACTCCACTAGCTAAAAAGCATCTTCTGACAATGTGGATTCACTTTGATCTTTTAATGTGCACTATGCCTCATGTTCTTGAATAATGGTGTCTTAAAGCAGGACTTTTGATGACTAGTCATGTGAATTAACTATTAAATAAGTACTGATTTGTAATTTATTTTAATTAACCCCTAATCACGATCCTTGAAATGTCATACTGTGGCATGAATATTTAGCTGCTTAACTCACTCAGACATTTAACATGATTTTCACTGGATGAATTCAGATTTTGGTTGAATAAGCTACAGGAAAACTAGCCAGAAATAATTGAGTATCCTCAAGAAGGCGTACATAATGTTTGTTACCATTGAGATCAAACATAACCTACCCACTGAGTCTTACACATTAGTGAAATGCTACACCTGAGATGAGTGAAATGTGTGATACCCTGAGGTGAATTTCTGTCCCAACATAGACACTTACATGGGGACCAGGACCATACAGATCCAGCTAATGACATACATGACTGACTTTGTTAATATTCCTTTAAAGGCAGAACAACGAGAGGTCGAGGTCACTTTTTGTACCCTATGACCTATAATTAAGGTATTAGGAACCCAAAACCTTCAGTAAGACCTTCAGAAATAACCTTAGACTATCTGAACAGGGAGGAAAAAGGACCTTGATATTGTCCTCAGCTCTTGCATGTCATCTTCGCTTTTGGCTCTGGCGAGTCTGACACCCCCGTGGACACACACTCGGTTCCCAATCTGTGTAACCAGACCTGCCAGTGCAAGCTACAACTCCCGGCAATAAGGAGGAGAATGCTCAGGCTAATCACGTTAGCTCTGTATCACTAGCTTATACCAGCCGCCTGACATTGAATGTCTACAAACAAAAACCTGTGCCATATTGGGTTAGGTGCTCCACCCTAACTGGTGTAGTGGTGAATTTGTTGTAAGAACTGATCTGGAACTATCTACAGTCAACATCTTGAGTGCTGTGGTTTGAAAATTGCTTTACAGTGGTGCCAAATTTAACAGCAAGGCAATGAGGGAACCAAAGAGTAATAAGAAAAAGAATGGAGGTGTAAAAGATGCATGCTACTATAATATTTTAATTTAAATGTACACCAAATGCAGCCACAGCCCATCACTAATTAATGATATTTGTCATCAAATCAATCAACCCAGTAGAAAGTGAAAATCCAACAATACAGTTTTTTAAAACTCACACTCACACAGTCATAGATATCATCACACCAGCATTCCCTAGCGACAGAACGCCTCCAGTTTTGGTATAAGATTACTATCCAGGTGGGATCTGCAGGTGCCTGTGGCAATGGAGGTGTTTTTTGTCAGGAGAAGAATACACATTCCTGATGCTGCATCGTTACCATGAGTAAGCCCATACAGTGGGGGGTCTTATTCAACCAGACAGACACCAACCACCAAAATCAAACATTGTAGGAGAGAAGATCCCTGTACTGATTGCAGGTTTTGTCAGGAGAGAAGCGCCTTTAACTTGACTTTGATCCCCGCAGCTCTTCTCCCGTAATTCTCCATTCACTATTTCTCATGATTGTTTTGGATGGTGTGTGAAACAAATAACTTTGTTAGGGATTTTCATGGTGACTGACTGCAATCAGTAAGTAATCAAAGCGAGTGAGATGGGGGAGCATTGTATTCTGTGATCTTAATGATAGGGAGTTCTGTGCAGGCAGCTATGGAAACCAGTCACACCTCAGGCAGTGTTTCCCCTAGGAAACAACTTCGTAAAAGGGGGAAATGAAGCGGTCTTCTGGTCAGACTCCGGAGACAGGCACATCGTGCACCACTCCCTAGCATTCTTCTCGCCAATGTCCAGTCTCTTGACAACAAGGTGGATGAAATCCGAGCAAGGGTAGCATTCCAGAGGGACATCAGAGACTGTAACGTTCTTTGCTTCACGGAAACATGGCTCACTGGAGAGACGCTATCGGAGTCGGTGCAGCCAGCTGGTTTCTCCACGCATCGCTGCCGACAGAAACAAACATCTTTCTGGTAAGAAGAGGGGCGGGGGCGTATGCTTCATGGTTAACGTGACGTGGTGTGGCCACAACAACATACAGGAACTCAAGTCCTTCTGTTCACCTGATTTATAATTCCTCACAATCAAATGTCGACCGCATTATCTACCAAGGGATTTCTCTTCGATTATAATCACAGCCGTACATATTCCCCCCCAAGCAGACACATGAACAAACTTTATTTGACTCTTTGCAAACTGGAATCCATATATCCGGAGGCTGCATTCATTGTAGCTGGGGATTTTAACAAGGCTAATCTGAAAACAAGACTCCCTAAATTGTATCAGCATATCGATTGCGCAACCAGGGCTGGAAAAACCTTGGATCATTGCTATTCTAACTTCCGCGACGCATATAAGGCCCTGCCCTGCTCTCCTTTCGGAAAAGCTGACCACGACTCCATTTTGTTGATCCCTGCCTACAGACAGAAACTAAAACAAGAAGCTCCCGCGCTGAGGTCTGTTCAACGCTGGTCCGACCAATCTGATTTCACACTCCAAGACTGCTTCCATCACGTGGACTGGGATATGTTTCGTATTGCGTCAGACAACAACATTGACGAATACGCTGATTCGGTGAGCGAGTTCATTAGAACGTGCGTTGAAGATGTCGTTCCCATAGCAACGATTAAAACATTCCCAAACCAGAAACTGTGGATTGATGGCAGCATTCGCGTGAAACTGAAAGGGTGAACCACTGCTTTTAATCAGGGCAAGGTGACCGGAAACATGACCGAATACAAACAGTGTAACTATTCCCTCCGCAAAGCAATCAAACAAGCTAAGCGTCAGTATAGAGACAAAGTAGAATCTCAATTCAACGGCTCAGACACAAGAGGCATGTGGCAGGGTCTACAGTCAATCACGGATTACAAAAAGAAAACCAGCCCCGTCACGGACCAGGATGTCTTGCTCCCAGGCAGACTAAATAACTTTCTTTGCCCGCTTTGAGGACAATACAGTGCCACTGACACGGCCCGCAACTAAAACATGTGGACTCTACTTCACTGCAGCCGACGTGAGGAAAACATTTAAACATGTCAACCCTCGCAAGGCTGCAGGCCCAGACGGCATCCCCAGCCGCGCCCTCAGAGCATGCGCAGACCAGCTGGCTGGTGTGTTTACGGACATATTCAATCAATCCCTATCCCAGTCTGTTGTTCCCACATGCTTCAAGAGGGCCACCATTGTTCCCGTTCCCAAGAAAGCTAAGGTAACTGAGCTAAACGACTACCGCCCCGTAGCACTCACTTCCGTCATCATGAAGTGCTTTGAGAGACTAGTCAAGGACCATATCACCTCCACCCTACCTGACACCCTAGACCCACTCCAATTTGCTTACCGCCCAAATAGGTCCACAGACGATGCAATCTCAACCACACTGCACACTGCCCTAACCCATCTGGACAAGAGGAATACCTATGTGAGAATGCTGTTCATCGACTACAGCTCGGCATTTAACACCATAGTGCCCTCCAAGCTCGTCATCAAGCTCGAGACCCTGGGTCTCGACCCCGCCCTGTGCAACTGGGTACTGGACTTCCTGACGGGCCGCCCCCAGGTGGTGAGGGTAGGCAACAACATCTCCACCCCGCTGATCCTCAACACTGGGGCCCCACAAGGGTGCGTTCTGAGCCCTCTCCTGTACTCCCTGTTCACCCACGACTGCGTGGCCACGCACGCCTCCAACTCAATCATCAAGTTTGCGGATGACACAACAGTGGTAGGCTTGATTACCAACAACGACAAGACGGCCTACAGGGAGGAGGTGAGGGCCCTCGGAGTGTGGTGTCAGGAAAATAACCTCACACTCAACGTCAACAAAACTAAGGAGATGATTGTGGACTTCAGGAAACAGCAGAGGGAACACCTCCCTATCCACATCGATGGAACATTAGTGGAGAGGGTAGTAAGTTTTAAGTTCCTCGGCGTACACATCACAGACAAACTGAATTGGTCCACCCACACAGACAGCATCGTGAAGAAGGCGCAGCAGCGCCTCTTCAACCTCAGGAGGCGCAGCAGCGCCTCTTCAACCTCAGGAGGCTGAAGAAATTCGGCTTGTCACCAAAAGCACTCACAAACTTCTACAGATGCACAATCGAGAGCATCCTGTCGGGCTGTATCACCGCCTGGTACGGCAACTGCTCCGCCCACAACCGTAAGGCTCTCCAGAGGGTAGTGAGGTCTGCACAACGCATCACCGGGGGCAAACTACCTGCCCTCCAGGACACCTACACCACCCGATGTCACAGGAAGGCCATAAAGATCATCAAGGACAACAACCACCCGAGCCACTGCCTGTTCACACCGCTATCATCCAGAAGGCGAGGTCAGTACAGGTGCATCAAAGCTGGGACCGAGAGACTGAAAAACAGCTTCTATCTCAAGGCCATCAGACTGTTAAACAGCCACCACTAACATTGAGTGGCTGCTGCCAACACATTGACTCAACTCCAGCCACTTTAATAATGGGAATTGATGGGAAATTATGTAAAATATATCACTAGCCACTTTAAACAATGCTACCTAATATAATGTTTACATACCTTACATTATTCATCTCATATGTATACGTATATACTGTACTCTATATCATCTACTGCATCTTTATGTAATACATGTATCACTAGCCACTTTAACTATGCCACTTTGTTTACATACTCATCTCATATGTATATACTGCACTCAATACCATCTACTGTATCTTGCCTATGCCGCTCTGTACCATCACTCATTCATATATCTTTATGTACATATTATTTATCCCCTTACACTTGTGTCTATAAGGTAGTAGTTTTGGAATTGTTAGCTAGATTACTTGTTGGTTATTACTGCATTGTCGGAACTAGAAGCACAAGCATTTCGCTACACTCGCATTAACATCTGCTAACCATGTGTATGTGACAAATAAAATTTGATTTGATTTGGATTTATTTTCAGCAGTTGTGGCAAAGTTACAGGGCAAGGGCTTTGGTAGTGGGCGTGGCCAAGTGCACAATTTTAGAGGCCTTCCTCTTGGCCGCAGAGTCAAAATGTTGCTGTTTTAAAGAAAATATATATTTTAGAGCTTGCAATAAAGGCACTACAGTGTGCTTGTGCACGTGATATTAAAACTTTTAACTTTAAACATTTTACAGTTTATAGCTAGTTTCCTGCAATTCTACACATTTGTCATGGGGCTGTGAGAAAAATTGCAGTTTAAAAGCTAATTACCAGCAATTCGACACATTTTGCCATGGGTTGAGAGAATTTTCCCTTTTAAAGCTTATTTCCTGCAATTATACACATTTTGCCATGGCTTATGCCTTGTTCTTATGCTATCGGAGTGACTCAAACATAACAAAATCAACATTTTTGGAATTTCAGATCTCTCTGACTGTCTAGTTTTTATTTTGGTCATTGTTAGTTCTGAAAGATGATCTTATTAAATAATGTATTTCTCCATTATCTTTTTTACATACTTTACATCTGGTTTTAGTCATTTAAGTTTACACTGAAAAAGTTTTACCATCCTGAAAATGACCCCCCCCCCAAAAAAAATAATAATAATTGTTGCAGTGGAAGCCACGATTTAGCAGCGGCAGGGGCCTCAGGGCTACTCCTAATCCTCTGTTGGTTCATCTCTCCCTCATGTCCTCCACATCGTCAGCACCCACCCAGTAAGCCCAAAGGGAGTGGATTCGTCATATGATACTAGGGTGAGGAATAGAGATATCATGTGTTTTGTGAATGTGATGATTAGTCCTAACGGTCATCATTCTGGTCTTTGCAGAATATGCATTACATTAATCTAGCAAGATAATTACTTTTTGTCAACCATTCTACAAAAATATGTCCAAGAAACAGGAAAGCACAAATATTGTGTGTTTTTGACTGAGTTTCAACCTCTTGTTAACCTGTCTGTTTCAGACTAAATAATTAATTGATATGAGGTATCCACCCAGCTGTACTTTGAAACCCATTTTAATGAAGTGACAACATGCTTTGTCACAGTGATCTTGACTTGTTCATGAGACACTTGTAGTTGAGTCGACAAAAGTCCTGCTTGTCTTTCCAGACCACAATCATTCTGGAAAAGTCAACTTGGAGACTTAGCGAGAGTGTGCAGATCATCTGAACTGGCACCTGTCTCTTGGTAAAGTCATTTGTGTGTGTTAATGGTGTTTGACCATTAAATCCTTACTGTCACCCCCATCTCTCCCCACCCTGTTTGCTCTCCGGTGACACAACAGTGTGAGAGACAGATGGGAAACTGATACAAATCAAATGTTATTTGTCATATGCTTTGTAAACAACAGGTGTAGACTAACAGTGAAATGCTTAATTACTTATAACAGGGAGAGAGAAAGAGAGACAGAGCAAGAGCAAAAGGTACAATCAATTTGAGATAGAGAAAATGAAATGTAAGCATGGAATCGTCTTTTTCTGCCTTCTCTCTATCACATAGAAAATAAAGTATTTGGGGCTCTGGGTCCACATCAATGGCATTTTCTCATTTGCTTCAGACTTGCCTTCTCTGCTCTATAGTCTGGACTTTACTGTACCCCGGCCTCAAGGGACTGTGCTACATGCTGCCTTTGTGACCTTCTTTCTAAATCCACTGGACCAGATTTAGCGCACTTGCAGGGGTGGTAGAAATGTCAATTCCTACTGTGTACAGTGATGACTGTTTGTACCCGCAGGTGAACACACCCACATGGGGTAATGCATGCAGAGTGTGTGATGGATGTAGGTGACCTTGACTACACCTTGGTACCTGTAGAGACCATTTTGTAAGCAGAAATGATTGAGTAAAATATTAACACTAATTGTTCACCATTGTTTCTGAAGTGGTCCTTGTTAGATTTTGAAGTCTAAATATACCACCATTGAGGAGATTGAATGTGTAATTCACCAAAAAGAAAACATATTGCCGAACCAGATATCCTGCACAACCTAAAATAATGTAAAAACAGAACATATGTGTCCTGTTACATCTATTGTTCATCATAGCTCAACATAGCTCTATAACTGCCACTGTTTTTTTATTTCACCTTTATTTAACCAGGTAGGCTAGTTGAGAACAAGTTCTCATTTGCAACTGCGACCTGGCCAAGATAAAGCATAGCAATTCGACACATACAACAACACAGCGTTACACATGGAATAAACAAAACATAGTCAATAATACAGTAGGAAAAAAAAGTCTATATACAGTGAGTGCAAATGAGGTAAGATAAGGGAGTTAAGGCAATAAATAGGCCATGGTGGCGAAGTAATTACAATATAGCAATTAAAACACTGGAATGGTAGATGTGCAGAAGATAAATGTGCAAGTAGAGATACTGGGGTGCAAAGGAAAAAGATAAATAAATAAATACAGTATGGGGATGAGGTAGGTAGATAGATGGGCTGTTTACAGACGGGCTATGTACAGGTGCAGTGATCTGTGAGCTGCTCTGACAGCTGGTGCTTAAAGCTAGTGAGGGAGATATGAGTTTCCAGCTTCAGAGATGTTTGCAGTTAGTTCCAGTCATTGGCAGCAGAGAACTGGAAGGAAAGACGACCAAAAGAGGAATTGGCTTTGGGGGTAACCAGTGAGATATACCTGCTGGAGAGTGTGCTACGAGTGGGTGCTGCTATGGTGACCAGTGAGCTGAGATAAGGTGGGGCTTTACCTAGCAGAGACTTGTAGATAACCTGTAGCCAGTGGGTTTGGCGACGAGTATGTAGCAAGGGCCAACCAACGAGAGTGTACAGGTCTTCATGTCTGCCCTATGGGTTGATCTTACATCCATTTGTAACCGTATATCTCCCTGCACTGTGTCCCAGGCCCGGCAGCCTTGCTCTGGAGCACCTCTCTGCTGCAGCTGTTAGCGGAGGTGACAGTCAAGTGATGAAAACAGCCGAGGTCATTAACGACCTGCAAGCTAAGACGCTCTGGAGAATCCCTTTTTCTAGGGTTGAGAGTTGGGGCCACTACTGTGTTTACAAGGGCACATAAAAAAAAAAAAGTTATTTACAATGACGGCCTACTCTGGCCAAACCCCGACGACGTTGGGCCAATTGTGCACCGCCCTATGGGACTCCTAATCACGGCCGGATGTGATACAGCCTGGATTGGTGGACATGGCATCTCTTCCAATATTCTTCCAATTTACAGTAGGCTATTTCTTTACCTATCGAGAACAAAGGGTCATGTAAATAGGATAGAATGTTAATTCCTTGTTCAAATCCTTTTATGTCATGGCATTACCTTATTGGAATATTACATGAGCTGATGATATTCATGCTAAATAAATCATAATCATATAAATCATATTTTCTCATTTCATTTATCAGTCCTAGTTCGTGATACAGCCACCCTATTGTGAATGTAACCAATGTGAACTGGCTAGGTAGTTAGCGGGGTGGGTAACGATGCTTCGAGGGTAGCTGTCGTCTATGTGTGCAGAGGGTCTCTTGTTCGAGCCCAGGTAGGGGCGAAGAGAGGGACGAAAGCTATGCTATACATAAAGATAGCAAAATGAGATACCGTGTTAGCCAATAGGTGTTATTCCAGGCATGATGTAAATTTACCATCCATAATAGATACAGTTTTTTTCTCCCAAGAAAAAAACTCGTGTTTCTCACTAAATACAAAAGGGAAGGGGGAAGGAATTTGGAAATCCAAAATGTTCTCCTACAGACAGTACAATAGAGTAGACGACAGACCTTTTTCTGCAACTCCACGCCCTCACCCCTCCCTCCCTTGCTCGCTTTCCTT
Organism: Oncorhynchus mykiss; assembly: GCF_057628025.1. Classification (NCBI taxonomy): domain Eukaryota; kingdom Metazoa; phylum Chordata; class Actinopteri; order Salmoniformes; family Salmonidae; genus Oncorhynchus; species Oncorhynchus mykiss. The sequence goes on from NC_143031.1 coordinate 27,158,588, forward strand.
CCCTACAGTCCAGACTGGCTTGCGCTCTCCTTGCGCGGCAAACGAACTAGTTTCATTCTAAAGACTGGATAAGACGAGAGAAACAGCATGGCTTTCCCAAAGAACTCGTTCATATTGTTGTTTGTTCTTATTTGTTCCCTCAGTTTGAATGGTAAGTAAGACAAATACAACCATTTTGCTTTGTTTTTGATATTGGGAAACTTTTCTCGAGGGGTTGACAAATGTTTACAACGGGGAGAGTTTGAATGCACTTCGGCATGCATCCCGACTGAGTGAGGGATGGATGCTGTAGCAGCCCAAAATTAGGCTGTTTTGAATGTAAAGTTTCATTTATTTCAACACAGTCACATTAAAACCAAATAGATTTAGACTTTTTTTGAAGCCTTGGCCATAATAGACACTTTGAGGCAAGATTTTGTAGCGTATTTCCAGATTCGGAGAAGCAAGTGCCAGTGTGAAAATATTGAAACGTGAACGGTTGGAGCATACCCCGAGTGAACAACGTAATATGAACACCTGCTCGTTCTATGACATAGACTGACCAGGTGAATCCTGGGGAAGGCTATGATCCCTTATTGATGTCACTTGTTAAATCCACTTCAATCAGTGTAGACGAAGAGGAGTTAAATAAGGGGTTTTAAGCCTTGAGACAACTGAGACATGGGTTGTGTATATGTGCCATTCAGAGGGTGAGTGGGCAAGACAAAAGATGTAAGTGCCTTTGAACGGGGAATGGTACTAGGTGCCATGCGCACTGTTTTGAGTGTGTCAAGAACTGCAACGCTGTTGGGTTTTTCACGCTCAACAGTTTCCCGTGTGTATCAAGAATGGTCCACCACCTAAAGGACATCCAGCCAACTTGACACAACTGTGGGAAGCATTGGAGTCAGCATGGGCCAGCATCCATGTGGAACGCTTTCGACACCTTGTAGAGTCCATATTACGGCCCAATGAATTGAGGATGTTATAAGGGCGAACGGGAGTGCAACTCATTACTTGGAAGTTGTTTTGGGGAAATAAAAAATCGTCCATATTTCCAAACGAGTAAAAACCTGCCATAGACAGAGTTAACTGTACATTTTATTGACGTCTCAATATTAACATGGTAATTTAAGTGGCCTATTCATTAGGTATAGGCTAAGATTTGAAATCACGTTGCCAATTATCACAGCAAATATCCATGCAGTGTCCATTCTGGAATTCTGGGTAAACCTTGATGTGTTTTTGCATTATAAACACAATTTTCTTACCAATATTATCATAGGATATGTGTTGGACCGCCAAAGTCCATGGTGCTAACTGTTGGACACCCCTCTCCAACGACCAAGAGGTTTACATTGTTTAATCAAGAGCTGACTGCTGTCAATGGAATATCTCTGTTTTTCATCTCCTGGACCAGGGGCCTTCTTTTAAGTATAAACTATGTTAGGTGTTCACTGTGCCTGTTTTGATAAAAAAAAATCATAAGACCAGGACCATAAAACCAGGACAGAGTTCTGCAGATAAAATATCAGGCATAAGTCAGGTATTAGTCACATTTTGAATCTATTATTTTCCCACAGTTGTGACTGAAAATGCATAGGTTTGGGTTACTGTGGTCATATGAATGTAAAGTTAGGATATGGTCACCTGACACTGTGTTGTAAATACTTTGCATGAGTAGGCCTACTTGTGTGTATCTACATTATTGTGTGTGCATGTTTGTGCACTCTAAACTAGGATGGGTGGAGGTTGAGTGTTGCTTTTACTAAGTGCAACTCCCATTAACAGTGTGTGTGAGTGTCGTTTTCATCGTCTGACCCTGCTGGTCACAAGGCACAACGTTTCCTCTCCACCCACTAAATCCTCCACTCATAGTTCAGCGGACACTCCCTGTTCATTTAACTATCTCTGAGTATGGTGTGGCATTCCCTCTCCTCCTCCCCATGTCCTTCTCTCCCTCTCCCTCCATCACTTCACAACAGGACAACACTCACTCTGCCCTGGCCTTATCCCTAATTTAGCCTCCAATCCCTGTTTTTTCCTCTTTTAACCTTGTCTTAATTGGGTCACCTCCACTTAATCCTCAGCTCCTCCTCGTCCCCCTGGGAGATGGAGTAAAGCTGTCTGTTTTGGGATTATTGACTAGAGATAGAGACCCTTGGCCCATCTGGAGCCTCTAAACAGAGACTGTTGTGAGTATGATACCCCTCCTCATATAGGCATTTTGAAGGCACTTGTATCTTAAATTCTTAAAAGTAGATAACAGCATTTCCATATGAGGAATTCAACAAAATACTTGAAATTATATTGAGCATGCATGCCTAATCTATTCCTGCCTTTTACTGTAACTCCAAAACATGAAGGCATTTCACTACTAACCATCTATAATCAGGCTCCTGAGGTTGGAGATTCTCTAATCAAGTTTTAGAGAACAAAATCATCCCAAAAAAATGAAAGTAGTGCTGCTCCCTGAGCAGAGAAATCAGGCCTGGCTTTCTTTGAATGACACAAACACTGCCATTATTTATGAGGTTGCATTATATCTCTCCATATTTCTTGACGCATTGGCCCATTCCCCGCATACATTTTTATATTAATTCAGATTAAGGAAATAATAGACTTCAAATTAAGCCTTCATTCGAATATGGAAGTATATTACTGTCCCCGTCCATCATAGGAGCCTCAGTAGGCCTATGCCCACTCAGTGAGCAGCCCACTTCCTGCTTGATGGAGCATCCCCTGACCTCTGCTGATGGAAGCACAATGGGATGCTGTTCCCTCTCAGAGACCAGTCTTTGCACACTGCTAGGTTCATCAACAATGGAGCCCTGCTTTTCCTGCAGCTTAATATTCAGAAGTATTACAGTTCTTTAAGTATGTATTCGGGACTGAACTCAGATGACCCAAAATATTAAATTAAAGAAGGCATCTGAAAGGAAGCTTTTAAAACGACTGAAGGAAATTCTATGGACATATTTTAAGCATCTTTGGTAGAGGAAGATGTTCTCTTCACATCTTCAATGATTTCCTCTTCTAGAAAGAGGGGGGAGGGAACGAGAGAGAGAGAGAGAGTTTTTCAAGACTGAATATAACCTTAGTTTTGGCAGTCATTATTTTACTGAGGAACGGAGCACTCAGCCCTTCCTAAAAATCTATATGAAGAGCTCCCCAGATTACACACTATTCATCACGAATGGAAACATTCATGGCATAATAATACACAGTTGCTAGTGGTTCTCTGACATGTGCATCTAGATAAGATGTAATGCCATTAACCAGAGCCCCTGGCTGAGATATCAACCTGTCACTTACTGATGGGGGAACTCTGCATGCTCATGAGAGTATAATGCAATTGAATGTTAATCATCACTTGTATATGATGATGTAATGTCATAGACCTCCAACAGGGGGCAGCAAGAGGGTAAATTATTATGGATGGTCTATTAAATGGATAAAAATGCTTAATCCTAAAGCAAACTCTCAGGCTCCCAGCAAAGCTTTAGATTAATTATTATATTCAAGCCATGCTTTCTCGCAGAGGAAAAACATATTCTATAAAATTACATCTTTTTTTTGAGGCCAAGACTGAAAGAACACAAGTCTGGCTGAACAATGGTATTCTAGCTCCAGCAGCCAGACACTTCTCAATACCATGAGAACATACTGTACCCATAAGCTCATACCTTTTGTGACTTTCCCCCTCTTTTCTTCACAACTCCTCCGTTACAGAAGTGAGCAGCTGTGGAAATGAGGTGGATTTGCCGTGTGACGGTCCAGAGGCAGCTGGGATGTGTGCAGCTGCGGGCCTCGTCCATACTGTTAGTGCATAAGTGACAGCTAGCCACGGCACATACTCAAACATACTGACTCTTTGTGTTCTTTAGAGAGAGGGTGATAGCTGAGCCCAGAGGCTTAAAATAGGGCCTTGAAATAGTGCTGATGATTTTTATTTGAATCCCCATTAGCCGACACCAATGGCGACAGCTAGTTTTCCTGGGGACCGACACATAACGAAAAAGACAATACAGACAAAAATACTTTATAATTTGCATACATTTAAAACATTAACATAGAAATTATAGATGCATATACAGTTGAAGTCGGAAGTTTACATACACCTTATTTAAATACATTTAAACTCAGTTTTTCACAATTCCTGACATTTAATATTTGTAAAAATTTCCTGTCTTAGGTCAGTTAGAATCACCACTTTATTTTAAGAATGTGAAATGTCAGAATAATAGTAGAGAGAATTATTTATTTCAGCTTTTATTTATTTCATCACATTCCCAGTGGGTCAGAAGTTTACATTCACTCAATTAGTATTTGGTAGCATTGCCTTTAAATTGTTTAACTTGGGTCAAACGTTTTGGGTAGCTTTCTACAAGCTTACCACAATAAATTGGGTGAATTTTGGCCCATTCCTGGCAGAGCTGGTGTAACTGAGTCAGGTTTGTAGGTCTTCTTGCTCGCACGTGCTTTTTCAGTTCTTCCCACAAATCTTCTATAGGATTGAGGTCAGGGCTTTGTGATGGCCACTCCAATACCTTGACCTTGTTGTCCATTTTGCCACAACTTTGGAAGCATGCTTGGGGTCAATGTCCATTTGGAAGACCTATTTGCGACCAAGCTATATCTGATGTCTTGAGATGTTGCTTCAATATATCCACATCATTTTTCTTCCTCATGAAGCCATCTATTTTGTGAAGTGCACCAGTCCCTCCTGTAGCAAAGCACCCCCACAACATGATGTTGCCACCCCCGTGCTTCACGGTTGGGATGATGTTCTTCGGCTTGCAAGCCTCCCCCTTTTTCAGACCAGAGGACTTTTCTCCAAAAAGTACGATCTTTGTGCAGTTGCAAACCGTAGTCTGGCTTATTTATGGGAGTTTTGGAGCAGTGGCTTCTTCCTTGCTGAGCAAGCTTTCAGGTTATGTCGATATAAGACTCATTTTACTGTGGATATAGATACTTTTGTACCTGTTTCCTCCAGCATCTTCACAAGGTCCTTTGCTGTTGTTCTGGTATTGATTTGCACTTTTCACACCATATTACGTTCATCTCTAGGAGACAGAACGTGTCTCCTTCCTGAGCGGTGTGACGGCTGCGTGGTCCCATGGTGTTTATACTTGCATACTATTGTTTGAACAGATGAACGTGGTACCTTCAGGCGTTTGGAAATTGCTCCCAAGGATGAACCTGACTTGTGGAGGTCTACAATTTTTTTTCTAGGCAGATTTTTTAAAATTTTCCCATGATGTCAAGCAAAGAGACACTGAGTTTGAAGGTAGGCCTTGAAATATATCCACAGGTACACCTCCAATTGACTCAAGTTATGTCAATTAGCGTATCAGAAGCTTCTAAAGCTTCTGGAATTTTCCAAGCTGTTTAAAAGCACAGTCAATTTAGTGTATGTAAACTTCTGACCTACTGGAATTGTGATACAGTGAATTATAAGTGAAATAATCTGTCTGTAAACAATTGTTGGAAAAATTACTTGTGTCATGCACAAAGTATATGTCCTAACCGAGTTGCCAAAACTATAGTTTGTTAACAAGAAATTTGTGGAGTCGTTGAAAAACGAGTTTTAATGACTCCAAGCTAAGTGTATGTAAACTTCCGACTTCAACTGTACACTGAGTATACTGAGTGTATATATTTACACTACATTGCCAAAAGTATGTAGACATTCTCGTCGAACATCTCATTCCAAAATCATGGCCATTAATATGGAGTGGGTCTTCCCTTTGCTACTATAACAGCCTCCACGTTTCTGGGAGGGCTTTCCACCAGATGTTGGAACATTGCTGCGGGGACTGTGTGTGTGTGTGTGTGTGTGTGTGTGTGTGTGTGTGTGTGTGTGTGTGTGTGTGTGTGTGTGTGTGTGTGTGTGTGTGTGTATGTGGACACCCCTGCAAATGATTGGATTTGCCTATTTCAGCCACACCTGTTGCTGACAGGTATAAAAGATTGAGAACACAGCCATGCAATCTCCATAGACAAACATTGGCAGTAGAATGGCCTTACTGAAGAGCTCATTGACTTTCAACATGGCACTGTCATAGGATTCCAACAAGTCATAGGGTTCCAACAAGTCAGTTCGTAAAATATCTGCCCTGCTAGAGCTGCCGCGGTCAACTGTAAAGTGCTGTTATTGTGAAGTGGAAATGTCTAGGAGCAACAAAGGCTCAGTTGCGAAGTGATAGACCACACAAGCTCACAGAACGAAAAAATCGATATTCCTCGGTTGCAACACTCACTACCAAGTACCAAACTGTCTCTGGAAGCAACATCAGCACAATAACTGTCCATCAGGAGGTTCATGAAATGGGTTTCCATGGCTAAGCAGCCGCACACAAGTCTAAGATCACTATGCGCAATGTCAAGTGTCTGCTGGAGTGGTGTGCAGCTTGCCACCATTGGACTCTGGAGCTGTGGAAACGTGTTGTCTGGTGTTTCTTTTTTTATTTTATTTATTTTATTTCACCTTTATTTAACCAGGTAGGCTAGTTGAGAACAAGTTCTCATTTGCAACTGCGACCTGGCCAAGATAAAGCATAGCAGTGTGAACAGACAACACAGAGTTACACATGGAGTAAACAATTAACAAGTCAATAACACAGTAGAAAAAAAGAGTCTATATACATTGTGTGCAAAAGGCATGAGGAGGTAGGCGAGTAATTACAATTTTGCAGATTAACACTGGAGTGATAAATGATCAGATGGTCATGCACAGGAAGAGATATTGGTGTGCAAAAGAGCAGAAAAGTAAATAAATAAAAACAGTATGGGGATGAGGTAGGTCAAATTGGGTGGGCTATTTACCGATGGACTATGTACTATGTTTCCTGAAGTCCACAATCATCTCCGTAGTTTTGTTGACGTTGAGTGTGAGGTTATTTTCCTGACACCACACTCCGAGGGCCCTCACCTCCTTCCTGTAGGCCGTCTCGTCGTTGTTGGTAATCAAGCCTACCACTGTTGTGTCATCCGCAAACTTGATGATTGAGTTGGAGGCGTGCGTGGCCACGCAGTCGTGGGTGAACAGGGAGTACAGGAGAGGGCTCAGAACGCACCCTTGTGGGGCCCCAGTGTTGAGGATCAGCGGGGTGGAGATGTTGTTGCCTACCCAGGAAGTCCAGTACCCAGTTGCACAGGGCGGGGTCGAGACCCAGGATCTCGAGCTTGATGACGAGCTTGGAGGGTACTATGGTGTTGAATGCCGAGCTGTAGTCGATGAACAGCATTCTCACATAGGTATTCCTCTTGTCCAGATGGGTTAGGGCAGTGTGCAGTGTGGTTGAGATTGCATCGTCTGTGGACCTATTTGGGCGGTAAGCAAATTGGAGTGGGTCTAGGGTGTCGGGTAGGGTGGAGGTGATATGGTCCTTGACTAGTCTCTCAAAGCACTTCATGATGACGGAAGTGAGTGCTACGGGGCGGTAGTCGTTTAGCTCAGTTACCTTAGCTTTCTTGGGAACAGGAACAATGGTGTCCCTCTTGAAGCATGTGGGAACAGCAGACTGGTATAGGGATTGATTGAATATGTCCGTAAACACACCGGCCAGCTGGTCTGCGCATGCTCTGAGGGCGCGGCTGGGGATGCCGTCTGGGCCTGCAGCCTTGCGAGGGTTAACACGTTTAAATGTCTTACTCACCTCGGCTGCAGTGAAGGAGAGTCCGTATGTTTTCGTTGCAGGCCGTGTCAGTGGCACTGTATTGTCCTAGCCAGACACCTAGGTACTTATAGATGTCCACATATTCTAGGTCGGAACCATCCAGGGTGGTGATGCTAGTCGGGCGTGTGGGTGCAGGCAGCGAACGGTTGAAAAGTATGCATTTGGTTTTACTAGCGTTTAAGAGCAGTTGGAGGCCACCGAAGGAGTGTTGTATGGCATTGAAGCTCGTTTGGAGGTTAGACAGCACTGTGTCCAAGGAAGGGCCAGAAGTACACAGAATGGTGTCGTCTGCGTAGAGGTGGATCAGGGAATCGCCCGCAGCAAGAGCAACATCATTGATATATACCGAGAAAAGAGTCGGCCCGAGAATTGAACCCTGTGGCACCCCCATAGAGACTGCCAACTCTGTCTGCAAAGTAGTTGGTGAACCAGGTCCAGGGTGTCTCCCCCTTTGAAGAGGGGAATGACTGTGGCAGCTTTCCAATCCTTGGGGATCTCAGACGATATGAAAGAGAGGTTGAACAGGCTGGTAATAGGGGTTGCGACAATGGCGGCGGATAGTTTCAGAAATAGAGGGTCCAGATTGTCAAGCCCAGCTGATTTGTACGGGTCCAGGTTTTGCAGCTCTTTCAGAACATCTGCTATCTGGATTTGGGTAAAGGAGAACCTGGAGAGGCTTGGGCGAGTAGCTGCGGGGGGGGGGGGGAGCTGTTGGCCAAGGTTGGAATAGCCAGGAGGAAGGCATGGCCAGCCGCTGAGAAATGCTTGTTGAAGTTTTCGATAATCATGGATTTATCGATGGTGCCGTGTTACCTAGCCTCAGTGCAGTGGGCAGCTGGGAGGAGGTGCTCTTGTTCTCCATGGACTTTACAGTGTCCCAGAACTTTTTGGAGTTAGAGCTACAGGATGCAAATTTGTATTTGTATTGGTTCCTGACTTCCCTGAACAGTTGCATATCGCGGGGACTATTCGATGCTATTGCAGTCCACCACAGGATGTTTTTGTGCTGGTCGAGGGCAGTCAGGTCTGGAGTGAACCAAGGGCTATATCTGTTCTTAGTTCTGCATTTTTTGAACGGAGCATGCTTATCTAAAATGGTGAGAAAGTTACTTTTAAAGAATGACCAGGCATCCTCAACTGACGGGATGAGGTCAATATCCTTCCAGGATACCCGGGCCAGGTCAATTAGAAAGGCCTGCTCACAGAAGTGTTTTAGGGAGCGTTTGACAGTGATGCGGGGTGGTCGTTTGACTGCGGATCCGTAGCGGATACAGGCAATGAGGCAGTGATCGCTGAGATCCGGGTTGAAGACAGCGGAGGTGTATTTGGAGGGCCAGTTGGTCAGGATGACGTCTATGATGGTACCCTTGTTTACTGATTTAGGGTTGTACCTGGTGGGTTCCTTGATGATTTGTGTGAGATTGAGGGCATCTAGCTTAGATTGTAGGACTGCCGGGGTGTTAAGCATATCCCAGTTTAGGTCACCTAACAGAACAAACTCTGATGCTAGATGGGGGGCGATCAATTCACAAATGGTGTCCAGGGCACAGCTGGGAGCTGAGGGGGGTCGGTAGCAGGCGGCAACAGTGAGAGACTTATTTCTGGAGAGAGTAATTAAAAAAATTAGTAGTTCGAACTGTTTGGGTATGGACCTGGAAAGTATGACAACACCTCCCCCTTTGGCAGTTCTATCTTGATGGAAAATGTTATAGTTGGGTATGGAAATCTCCGAATTTTTGGTGGCCTTCCTGAGCCAGGATTCAGACACGGCAAGGACATCAGGGTTAGCAGAGTGTGCTAAAGCAGTGAGTAAAACAAACTTAGGGAGGAGGCTTCTGATGTTGACATGCATGAAACAAAGGCTTTTTCGATCACAGAAGTCAACAAATGAGGGTGCCTGGGAACATGCAGGGCCTGAGTATACCTCCACATCACCCGCGGAACAGAGAAGTAGTATGAGGGTGCGGCTAAAGGCTATCAAAACTGGTGTGATGAATTATGCTTCACCATCTGGCAGACCGACGGAGGAATCTGGGTTTGGCGGATGCGTATCCTGCCCCAATGCATAGTACCAACTGTAAAGTTTGGTGGAGGAGGAATAATGGTCCGGGGATGTTTTTCATGGTTTGGGCTAAGCCCTTACTTTCAATGAAGGGAATTCTTAACGCTACAGGATACAATGACATTCTAAACGATTCTATGCTTCCAACTTTGTGGCAACAGTTTGGGGAAGGCTTTTTCCTGTTGCAGCATGACAATGCCCCTGTGCACAAAGCAAGTTCAGTACAGAAATTTGTTGAGCTCTGCTTGAACTAATAACACACAAACAATTATATGTTTTCATGTCTTTATTGAACATACCGTGTAAACATTCACAGTGCAGGGTTGAAAATGTATGTAAACCCTTGGATTCAATAACTGGTTGACCCTCCTTTGGCAGCAATAACCTCAACCAAACGTTTTCTGTAGTTGCGGATCAGAACTGCACAACGGTCAGGAGGAATTTTGGACTATTCCTCTTTACAAAACTGTTTCAGGTCAGCAATATTCTTGGGATGTCTGGTGTGAACTGCTCTCTTGAGGTCATGATGTTGGTGTGCTATGACTTTTTCCCTCCACACATAGTCTTGTGTGTTCCTTCCAAACAACTCAACTTTAGTTTAATTTGTCCATAGAATATTTTGCCAGTAGCGCTGTGGAACATTCAGGTGCACTTTTGCAAACTTCAGACCTGCAGCAATGTTTTATTTGGACAGCAGTTGCTTTTTCCGTGGTGTCCTCCCATAAACACCATTCTTGTTTAGTGTTTTATGTATCGTAGACTCGTCAACTGAGGCGTTAGCGTGTTCCAGAGATATCTATAAGTCTTTAGCTGACACTCTAGGATTCTTCTTAACGTCATTGAGCATGCTGTGCTCTTGCAGTCATTTTACGGGATGGCCACTCAGTGCTGAACTTTCTCAATTTATAGACAATTTGTCTTACCGTGAACTGATGAACATCAAGGCTTTTTAGAGATACTTTTGTAACCCTTTCGAGCTTTATGCAAGTCAATGATTCTTAATCTTAGGTCTAAGATCTCTTTTGTTCAAGGTAAGGTTCACATCAGACAATGCTTCTTGTGAATAGCAAACTCACATTTTGTGAGTGTTTTCTATCGGGCAAAGCAGCTCTAACCAATGTCTCCAATCTCGTCTCATTGATTGGACTCCAGGTTAGCTGACTCCTGACTCCAATTAGCTTTTGGAGAAGTCATTAGCCTAGAGGATCACATACTTATTCCAACCTACACAATGTTTAAATTATGTATTCAATATAGACAAGAAAAATACAATAATTTCTGTGTTATTAGTTGAAGCACACTGTGTGTCTATTGTTGTAACTTAGATGAAGATGAGATCAAATTTGATGACCAATTTATGCAGAAATCCAGGTATTTCCAAAGGGTTCACATATGTTTTATTGCCACTGTATGTATTTGTGTGTGTATATATATATATATATATATATATATATATATATATATATATATATATAACACTTTTCTGGTTACTACATTATTCCATATGTGTTATTTCATAGTTTTGTTGTCTTCACTATCATTTGACAATGTAGAAAATAGTAAAAATAAAGAAAAACACTTGAATGAGTCGGTGTGTCCAAACTAAAGAAAAACACTTGAATGAGTCGGTGTGTCCAAACTTTTGACTGGTACTGTATATTACAACTAAAGAGAAACACAAAATAAACAATACAGCTTAAGAATAATATTGTGTGGGGTGTGTGTACATACAATTACTGATGGAAATACTGACTAAAAGGTATTGGTGGAAAATATGCTCTTGAACTGATATTCGATTTAGAGTAGAGCTTAAAAAGTATAATCTGTTTGTACCGTGTCTCAGTAGACCTTTTTGGCCAAGCCATGCAGTTTACATTCCCAAATACTTTTTGCTTGGTGCTGGGACCAAAACATTAATTGAACCTTTAAACTTCCGGATCATTTATTCTGATTGACCTTAAACGTCCACAGCCCTGACAGCTGCATTCAGGAGCTCAGACGAACATGACACCTCTCATTCTGGAGGCTCATTGATCAAGGCCAAAGAGCCATGGAGTTAGGTCCTGAGCCTTGCTGTGCTAAGCCCCCTTGAGCAATGATGAGGTGAGACAGGACCACAGGGCCCGAGGGAAGTGCCAAAACAGTCCACCCCCCTGCACCATTTGAAGTTGTTCACTGAAGGGTGGACCAAAACAATGAGTAGGGGCTTCTATGGGCCCCAGGTTGCTCCATCCAGGCTTTGATTAGAGGAGGGGGGTCTTCCGAATCCGAAGTGTATCTAGACCTGTATATAGGGGGTCTAGAGGCTGTGCTGATCTGAAGAAAGTCTCGGTTTGTTTTGATTCAGTTTCTTTAGTGGAGCTCTTTCATTGATTATGGTTACATACCCATGGCTTTAGATTTTGGTTGGACGTCTTTGCCACGTTGTTAAAAAAATAAACCAGGCACAGACAGTATATCAAAGAGGCATCCAGCAACCAGTGCATGAGCAGGCATCCACCCTGGGCCTGAGCTGAGGGCTTTGCCATACATACAGTATCTCCTGACTGTGGATTATTAATCTTAGTGTGGGTTTTCATATTGAACAGTTGGTCTATATAAAGTGATTAGAATTATTCCTGCCCTCTTGGAGGGAATTCCTCAGCATTGACTTATTCGTGCCAGAAAACAGAAAAAAACCCTCTTGAGATTAACAGTTTTATTCAGGGCATCTCTTTCATCAGAATGGAATGTGTTAGACCCAGGGGAGAACGACTGCTCCCTCTCATTGAAGCGCGGAAGTTCAATGCCGACCGTTGTACTGCAGTCATTGTTTGCAGAAAGCAACATCCCCCATTATAGGGAATGGGATCTTGGATGGCAATCCTCTTGTAAAAAGATAAAGTAATTAAAAGTGAATTATGGTACCAATAATTGCTTTTAATACACCAGATATACAGTGGGGCAAAAAATTATTTAGTCAGCCATCAATTGTGCAAGTTCTCCCACTTAAAAAGATGAGAGAGGCCTGTAATTTTCATCATAGGTACACTTCAACTATGAAAGACAAAATGAAAAAAAGAATCCAGAAAATCACATTGTAGGATTTTTTATGAATTTATTTGCAAATTATGGTGGAAAATAAGTACTTGGTCACCTACAAACAAGCAAGATTTCTGGCTCTCACAGACCTGTAACTTCTTCTTTAAGAGGCTCCTCTGTCCTCCACTCGTTACCTGTATTAATGGCACCTGTTTGAACTTGTTATCAGTATAAAAGACACCTGTCCGCAACCTCAAACAGTCACACTCCAAACTCCACTATGGCCAAGACCAAAGTGCTGTCAAAGGACACCAGAAACAAAATTGTAGACCTGCACCAGGCTGGAAGACTGAATCTGCAATAGGTAAGCAGCTTGGTTTGAAGAAATCAACTGTGGGAGCAATTATTAGGAAATGGAAGACATACAAGACCATTGATAATCTCCCTCGATCTGGGGCTCCACGCAAGATCTCACCCCGTGGGGTCAAAATGATCACAAGAACGGTGAGCAAAAATCCCAGAACCACATGGGGGGACCTAGTGAATGACCTGCAGAGAGCTGGGACCAAAGTAACAAAGCCTACCATCAGTAACACACTACGCCGCCAGGGACTCAAATCCTGCAGTGCCAGACGTGTCCCCTTGCTTAAGCCAGTACATGTCTAGGCCCGTCTGAAGTTAGCTAGAGAGCATTTGGATGATCCAGAAGAGGATTGGGAGAATGTCATATGGTCAGATGAACCCAAAATGTAACTTTTTTGGTAAAAACTCAACTCATCGTGTTTGGAGGACAAAGAATGCTGAGTTGCATCCAAAGAACACCATACCTACTGTGAAGCATGGGGGTGGAAGCATCATGCTTTGGGGCTGTTTTTCTGCAAAGGGACCAGGACGACTGATCCGTGTAAAGGAAAGAATGAATGGGACCATGTATCGTGAGATTTTGAGTGAAAACCTCCTTCCATCAGCAAGGGCATTGAAGATGAAACGTGGCTGGGTCTTTCAATATGACAATGATCCCAAACACACCGGCTGGGCAACGAAGGAGTGGCTTCGTAAGAAGCATTTCAAGGTCCTGGAGTGGCCTAGCCAGTCTCCAGATCTCAACCCCTTAGAAAATCTTTGGAGGGAGTTGAAAGTCCATGTTGCCCAGCAACAGCCCCAAAACATCACTGCTCTAGAGGAGATCTGCATGGAGGAATGGTCCAAAATACCAGCAACAGTGTGTGAAAACCTTGTGACGACTTACAGAAAACGTTTGACTTCTGTCATTGCCAACAAAGGGTATATAACAAAGTATTGAGATAAACTTTTGTTATTGACCAAATACTTATTTTCCACCATAATTTGCAAATAAATTCATTAAAAGTCCTACAATGTGATTTTCGGGATTTTTTTCCTAATTTTGTCTGTCATAGTTGAAGTGTACCTATGGGGAAAATTACAGTCCTCTCTCATCTTTTTAAGTGGGAGAACTTACACAATTGGTGGCTGACTAAATACTTTTTTGCCCCACTGTATGTCCTTGAACCAATTATTTTATAATCACACACAGAATATATTTGAGTTTAGTTTCTAATAATTTAGTTGCTAATGGCAGCCTGCAATACCGCGGTCGGCCTTCAACTGGAGTTACTCAATGAGAGGAGGCAGCACTGAGCTAGCCTGCAACATCACTTCCTGGAGTAGCTCAAAATGCGCATATTATGTCTGCATGAGTCTTCATATTAATAGACTTCATTTGAGCTCCCAAGTGGCACAGCGGTCTATGGCACTGCATCACATTGCTAGATGCGTCACTACAGACCCTGGCTCTGATTCAGAGGGGTTGGGTTAAATTCAGAAGGCACATTTCAGTTGAATACATTCAGTTGGACAACTGACTATGTATCCCTCTTTCCCTTTGGTTCGATCTCGGGCTGTATCACAACCGGCAGCTGCCGTCGGTTCTATAGGCCAACGTGCAATATTGGAAAAATAAAATCGATGACCTACGATCAGGATTATCCTACCAGCGGGACATTAACCTTTTCACACGTTCCAACACACTGGTGTGAGTGATCATTCTACAGTGGTCCCTGTAGGGTACGATCAAACCGGTGTGATTAGAATGCTTATTTAGAACTGCCTGTTTCAAATGACGCAACAATCAGCTTTTGAGCTGGCCACACAGTTTTTTCAGAAACATTTTGCACAAACACAGTCCTTACAAAGTTATGTCCAGAATGTAAGCTGTTAATTTTTTGATGCAATGTTCAGACATTCACAGAAGTATCTACAGCATAACACAGAAAAATGTAGGCTACATTTGTCCTAGTGCTATCTGAGGAAAGATTGACGTAACACAAGCGGTCATATTTTTAGAACTCTTGGCTGACATAAACAACAATATGAATGAGCTATTACTATTTATAATGAATCACATCACGGGTGAGCTCACCATTGATCAAAATAATTGAATAAAACACTCTAGAAATCGAAAGTAATTTGTTGATGGGCAGTTTTTGCACCGCTGCCATGCTTTTCTCTCTCTCACAGAAACCAAAGATAATAAGAGAAGACGAGGAGTTTGGTCTGTTTATAGTATGCATGTTGAAGGGGGTGTGTCGTCTACCATTGTTCACATCCCACCATTCACTTCCGGAAGTTCGCAAAAAATTAGTGAACCCTTACTCACCTCATTTTGTTATTACATCTTTGGTCCAACAGACGATTACGTGAAACCCAGAATGCATTGTATGTCAACAAACATGGCTCCACACACAGCTGGAATTAGCTTAGCTCATCATACAATCAGTACAACCTTCAAAAAAGTATTTTACACACATAATATGTGCCCATTACAATCTATGCAAGAATCGGAATGCATGATTTGTCACCGGTACTTGAAAACATGTGAATAAAACAGTAAATATATAAATAATTCCCACACAAAATATTTTCTGATAGTGATTTATTGATACAAGTGGCGCTTGCTGGCAGTCAATCAAAATAAAATCAAATCAAATTTTATTGGTCACATACATATGGTTAGCAGATGTTAATGCGAGTGTAGCGAAATGCTTGTACAGTTGAAGTCGAAAGTTTACATACCTCAGCCAAATACATTTAAATTAAATTTTTCACAATTCCTGACATTTAAAATGTCCCTGTCTTAGGTCAGTTAGGATCACCAGTTTATTTTAAGAATGTGAAATGTCAGAATAATAGTAGAGAGAATGATTTATTCCAGCTTTTATTTCTTTCATCACATTCCCAGTGGGTCAGAAGTTTACATACACTCAATTAGTATTTGGTAGCATTGCCTTTATATTGTTTAACTTGGGTCAAACGTTTTGGGTAGCCTTCCACAAGCTTCCCACAATAAGTTGGTGAATTTTGGCCCATTCCTCCTGACAGAGTTGGTGTAACTGAGTCAAGTTTGTTGGCCACCTCGCATACACTTTTGCAGTTCTGAGCAACACATTTTCTATAGGATTGAGGTCAGGGCTTTGTGATGGCCAGTCCAATACCTTGACCTTGTTGTCCTTAAGCCATTTTGCCACAACTTTGGAAGTATGCTTGGGATCATTGTCCATTTGGAAGACCCATTTGCGACCAAGCTTTAAATTGATGTCTGATGTCTTGAGATGTTGCTTCAATATATCCACATAATTTTCCTACCTCATGATGCAATCTATTTTGTGAAGTGCACCCAGACCCTCCTGCAGCAAAGCACCCCCACCACATGATGCTGCCACCCCCGTGCTTCACGGTTTGGATGGTGTTCTTCGGCTTGCAAGCCTCCCCCTTTTCCTCAAAACATAACGATGGTCATTATGGCCAAACAGGACATTTCTCCAAAAAGTGTTATCTTTGTCCCCATGTACAGTTGCAAACAGTCTGGCTTCTGTTTTGCTCAGCGGCCTTTCAGATTATGTCGATATAGGACTCTTACTGTGGATATAGACACTTTTGTACCTGTTTCCTCCAGCATCTTCACAAGGTCCTTTGCTGTTGTTCTGGGATTGATTTGCACTTTTCACACCAAAGTACGTTCATCTCTAGGAGACAGAATGCGTCTCCTTCCTGAGTGGTATGATGGCTGCGTGGTCCCATGGTTTTTATACTTGCATACTATGGTTTGTACAGATGAACGTGGTACCTTCAGGCGTTTGGAAATTGCTCCCAAGGATGAACCTGACTTGTGGAGGTCTACAATTATTTTTCTTGGCTGATTTTTTTTTTTGATTTTCCCATGATGTCAAGCAAAGAGGCACTGAGTTTGATGGTAGGCCTTGAAATACATCCACAGGTACACCTCCAATTGACTCAAATTATGTCAATGAGCTTTTCAGAAGCTTCTAAAGCCATGACATCATTTTCTGAAATGTTCCAAGCTGTTTAAAGGCACAGTCAACTTAGTGTATGTAAACTTCTGAAAAAAAATACTTGTGTCATGCACAAAGTATATGTCCTAACCGACTTGCCAAAACTATAGTTTGTTAACAAGACATTTGTGGAGTGGTTGAAAAATGAGTTTTAATGACTCTAAGCTAAGTGTATGTAAACTTCCGACTTCAACTGTCATCGCTCACTCCCACTCTGAGCCATTCAGTGTTGTTGCTTATGTATGTAGCTAGTGAGCTAAGCTGTAGCATTAGCAATGTCTTTCAAAAGGAGACAATGCGGAAATTCTGGAGATTTTTTAAAATTCTGACAATGAGTCTGAGAATGAAAGTCCGGAATCAGATTCTGAAAGGGACAGTGAGGAGCTGCCCCTCATCTTGTAGCCATTGAGAACCACGAATCTGAGGACCCCTTGTCCACTGACGAAGTCCCAGGTCCCTTCGAAGATGCTGGTGGTGAAGGAGGCAGACCGACAATCAATCTAATGTAGTCTCCCCTATTTTCCTCTCTGTTTCCCTATTTTTGTTCTCCTTTATCCCTGTCATTATGTTCCTTTTTTGCTAAAAATTTTTTCCCCAGTTTCAAACTTGCACAATACCAAAAGTTTTCAGAAATCTAGTGTGACCGATTGCATCACTGCCTGGTATGGCAACTGCTCGGCATCTGACGTAAGGTGCTACAGAGGGTAGTGCGTACGGTCTAGTACATCACTGGGGCCAAGCTTCCTACCATCCAGGACCTATATACTAGTGGGTGTCAGAGGAAAGCCCCAAAAGTTGTCAGACTCCAGTCACCCAAGTCACAGACTGTTTTCTCTGCTACCGCTTGCCGTGCGATTTTTTTTTTTTTTTTGATTTTCCCATGATGTCAAGCAAAGAGGCACTGAGTTTGATGGTAGGCCTTGAAATACATCCACAGGTACACCTCCAATTGACTAAAATTATGTCAATGAGCCTTTCAGAAGCTTCTAAAGCCATGACATCATTTTCTGAAATTTTCCAAGCTGTTTAAAGGCACAGTCAACTTAGTGTATGTAAACTTCTGACCCACTGGAATTGTGATACAGTGAATTATAAGTGAAATAATCTGTCTGTAAACAATTGTTGAAAAAAAATACTTGTGTCATGCACAAAGTATATGTCCTAACCGACTTGCCAAAACTATAGTTTGTTAACAAGACATTTGTGGAGTGGTTGAAAAATGAGTTTTAATGACTCTAAGCTAAGTGTATGTAAACTTCCGACTTCAACTGTCATCGCTCACTCCCACTCTGAGCCATTCAGTGTTGTTGCTTATGTATGTAGCTAGTGAGCTAAGCTGTAGCATTAGCAATGTCTTTCAAAAGGAGACAATGCGGAAATTCTGGAGATTTTTTTAAATTCTGACAATGAGTCTGAGAATGAAAGTCCGGAATCAGATTCTGAAAGGGACAGTGAGGAGCTGCCCCTCATCTTGTAGCCATTGAGAACCACGAATCTGAGGACCCCTTGTCCACTGACGAAGTCCCAGGTCCCTTCGAAGATGCTGGTGGTGAAGGAGGCAGACCGACAATCAATCTAATGTAGTCTCCCCTATTTTCCTCTCTGTTTCCCTATTTTTGTTCTCCTTTATCCCTGTCATTATGTTCCTTTTTTGCTAAAATTTTTTTCCCCAGTTTCAAACTTGCACAATACCAAAAGTTTTCCGAAATCTAGTGTGACCGATTGCATCACCGCCTGGTATGGCAACTGCTCGGCATCTGACGTAAGGTGCTACAGAGGGTAGTGCGTACGGTCTAGTACATCACTGGGGCCAAGCTTCCTACCATCCAGGACCTATATACTAGTGGGTGTCAGAGGAAAGCCCCAAAAGTTGTCAGACTCCAGTCACCCAAGTCACAGACTGTTTTCTCTGCTACCGCTTGCCGTGCGATTTTTTTTTTTTTTTGATTTTCCCATGATGTCAAGCAAAGAGGCACTGAGTTTGATGGTAGGCCTTGAAATACATCCACAGGTACACCTCCAATTGACTAAAATTATGTCAATGAGCCTTTCAGAAGCTTCTAAAGCCATGACATCATTTTCTGAAATTTTCCAAGCTGTTTAAAGGCACAGTCAACTTAGTGTATGTAAACTTCTGACCCACTGGAATTGTGATACAGTGAATTATAAGTGAAATAATCTGTCTGTAAACAATTGTTGAAAAAAAATACTTGTGTCATGCACAAAGTATATGTCCTAACCGACTTGCCAAAACTATAGTTTGTTAACAAGACATTTGTGGAGTGGTTGAAAAATGAGTTTTAATGACTCTAAGCTAAGTGTATGTAAACTTCCGACTTCAACTGTCATCGCTCACTCCCACTCTGAGCCATTCAGTGTTGTTGCTTATGTATGTAGCTAGTGAGCTAAGCTGTAGCATTAGCAATGTCTTTCAAAAGGAGACAATGCGGAAATTCTGGAGATTTTTTAAAATTCTGACAATGAGTCTGAGAATGAAAGTCCGGAATCAGATTCTGAAAGGGACAGTGAGGAGCTGCCCCTCATCTTGTAGCCATTGAGAACCACGAATCTGAGGACCCCTTGTCCACTGACGAAGTCCCAGGTCCCTTCGAAGATGCTGGTGGTGAAGGAGGCAGACCGACAATCAATCTAATGTAGTCTCCCCTATTTTCCTCTCTGTTTCCCTATTTTTGTTCTCCTTTATCCCTGTCATTATGTTCCTTTTTTGCTAAAAAAAATTTCCCCAGTTTCAAACTTGCACAATACCAAAAGTTTTCAGAAATCTAGTGTGACCGGTTGCATCACTGCCTGGTATGGCAACTGCTCGGCATCTGACGTAAGGTGCTACAGAGGGTAGTGCGTACGGTCTAGTACATCACTGGGGCCAAGCTTCCTACCATCCAGGACCTATATACTAGTGGGTGTCAGAGGAAAGCCCCAAAAGTTGTCAGACTCCAGTCACCCAAGTCACAGACTGTTTTCTCTGCTACCGCACGGCAAGCGGTACCGTAGCGCCAAGTATAGGACCAAACGGCTCCTTTAACAGCTTTTACCCCAAGCCATAAGACTGCTGAATAATTATTCAAATCACCACCGGACTATTTATATTGACACACCCCCCCCCCCCCCCCCTCCATTTGTTTTTACACTGCTGCTACTTGCTGTTTTATCTATGCATAGTCACTTCACTCCTACCTACATGTACAAATGACCTCGACTAACCTGTACCCCCGCATATTGACTCAGGACCGGTACCCCTCGTATATAGCCTCGTTATTGTTATTTTGATGTGTTACTTTATTTTTTACTTTAGTTAATTCTTTCTTGAACTGCACTATTGGTTAAGGGCTTGTAAGTAAGTATTTCACGGTGAGGTCTACACTTGTTGTAGTATTCTGCACATGTGACAAAGTTTGATTTGATTTAAGATTTGATTTGATATTAGCCATCCTGCCTGTCTGTACTGTATGCCCCCTCATATTGGGAGCGTCCGTCTGTGGGACACATGACACTCTCTTGGGCCAGGATCCGGGATAACCAAAAGATGTGTGGAGATCAAAAACTGCTGCCAGTAATGCTGCTTACGTGCCAAGTGTTACCCCTGTCTTCGACCCTTTAAGAGTTATATATTAGTAAGCAGGTTTACCTTAAAAGGTGACAGTATCTTTGTAATGACGATTCCAAAGGGACTCTAAGAACCTCTCTGATGTTGTCTTTGCTGAAACTTCCCCCCCGTTCTTCTTCCTTTGCCCCAAACCTCTCTATTCCTCCGAACAAAAAAGTTCAACAAACAGCAGCTGCACACACCTGGCACCCAATTCACAGACAAGGCAGATTTTTGTGGGGGAATGGGCAGAGGTTGGGGTGCTACACTGCTCAGGTTACACAGAAATCTTATACTACAACGCCCCCCCAATCCTAGCCACCGCCATTCTTCTCAGTTGAAAATGTGTCCTCCCACACCTCTCTCATGCCTCCCCCCTCTCTTGTGGCCACTGTCTTTGTTTGACTGGTGGATTGAGCCTGAGACTGCCAGGCCTCAATGTATTTCTGTTTCTGTAGGAAACTGTATTTATTAACATAGAAATACCAATAGCAGAATAAAACACCAGTGATTTTTAGATACAGGGAGAGACAGGGTGGAAGTGTGGGGCAATGTGCAGTCCTGTCAAAGAAAGATTCATTGTTGATATGAATTGTAATTTTAAATCCTGTCATTTATTCAGTCTATTCAAGGCCATTTATTTTCTACATGGCACTTTCAGGTTGTTTTGGCCCGGGATTATTACTCCATCCCTTTGTACTGTGAATGGATAGAATAGAGAAGATACAGTGCCTTGCGAAAGTATTCGGCCCCCTTGAACTTTGCGACCTTTTGCCACATTTCAGGCTTCAAACATAAAGATATAAAACTGTATTTTTTTGTGAAGAATCAACAACAAGTGGGACACAATCATGAAGTGGAACGACATTTATTGGGTATTTCAAACTTTTTTAACAAATCAAAAACTGAAAAATTGGGCGTGCAAAATTATTCAGCCCCCTTAAGTTAATACTTTGTAGCGCCACCTTTTGCTGCGATTACAGCTGTAAGTCGCTTGGGGTATGTCTCTATCAGTTTTGCACATCGAGAGACTGACATTTTTTCCCATTCCTCCTTGCAAAACAGCTCGAGCTCAGTGAGGTTGGATGGAGAGCATTTGTGAACAGCAGTTTTCAGTTCTTTCCACAGATTCTCGATTGGATTCAGGTCTGGACTTTGACTTGGCCATTCTAACACCTGGATATGTTTATTTTTGAACCATTCCATTGTAGATTTTGCTTTATGTTTTGGATCATTGTCTTGTTGGAAGACAAATCTCCGTCCCAGTCTCAGGTCTTTTGCAGACTCCATCCATTCTTCCAGAATGGTCCTGTATTTGGCTCCATCCATCTTCCCATCAATTTTAACCATCTTCCCTGTCCCTGCTGAAGAAAAGCAGGCCCAAACCATGATGCTGCCACCACCATGTTTGACAGTGGGGATGGTGTGTTCAGCTGTGTTGCTTTTATGCCAAACATAACGTTTTGCATTGTTGCCAAAAAGTTCAATTTTGGTTTCATCTGACCAGAGCACCTTCTTCCACATGTTTGGTGTGTCTCCCAGGTGGCTTGTGGCAAACTTTAAACAACACTTTTTATGGATATCTTTAAGAAATGGCTTTCTTCTTGCCACTCTTCCATAAAGGCCAGATTTGTGCAATATACTTGTATAGATTGTTGTCCTATGGACAGAGTCTCCCACCTCAGCTGTAGATCTCTGCAGTTCATCCAGAGTGATCATGGGCCTTTTGGCTGCATCTCTGATCAGTCTTCTCCTTGTATGAGCTGAAAGTTTAGAGGGACGGCCAGGTCTTGGTAGATTTGCAGTGGTCTGATACTCCTTCCATTTCAATATTATCGCTTGCACAGTGCTCCTTGGGATGTTTAAAGCTTGGGAAATATTTTTGTATCCAAATCCGGCTTTACACTTCTTCACAACAGTATCTCGGACCTGCCTGGTGTGTTCCTTGTTCTTCATGATGCTCTTTGCGCTTTTAACGGACCTCTGAGACTATCACAGTGCAGGTGCATTTATACGGAGACTTGATTACACACAGGTGGATTATATTTATCATCATTAGTCATTTAGGTCAACATTGGATCATTCAGAGATCCTCACTGAACTTCTGGAGAGAGTTTGCTGCACTGAAAGTAAAGGGGCTGAATAATTTTACACGCCCAATTTTTCAGTTTTTGATTTGTTAAAAAAGTTTGAAATATCCAATAAATGTCGTTCCACTTCATGATTGTGTCCCACTTGTTGTTGATTCTTCACAAAAAAATACAGTTTTATATCTTTATGTTTGAAGCCTGAAATGTGGCAAAAGGTCGCAAAGTTCAAGGGGGCCGAATACTTTCGCAAGGCACTGTAGGCACTGTAGGTCCTGATCTTGCGATTCATCAGAAATTCAGAACATAGTCTGTGTGACAGGCATAGGCAAACACCTTGAATAGATTGTCTTACTGTCGGTTTAAAACGGAAAAATCAAATATTTGATTTGTCACATGCTTCGTAAACAACAGGTGTGGACTAACATTGAAATGCTTACGTATGGGCCCTTCCCAACAATGCAGAGAGAAAGAAAATAGTTAAATAGAAAAGTAAAACACGTAATAATAAAAGTAACAATAGATACACAATGAGTAACAATATCTTGGCTATATACAGGAATACCGAGTTGATGTGCAGGGGTAAGGGGTAATTGAGGTAGACATATACATACAGTGCATTCAAAGTATTCAGACCCCTTGACTTTTTCCACATTTTGTTATGTTACAGCCTTATTCTAAAATGGATGAAATAAAAACATGTCCTCATCAATCTACACAAAATACCCCATCATGACAAAGACATGTTTGTAAATGTAAATGTACATTTTTAAAGAAATCCTTATTTACTTAAGTATTCAGACCCTTTGCTACGAGACTCAAAATTGAGCTCAGGCGCATCCTGTTTCCATTGATCATCCTTGAGATGTTTTTACAACTTGATTGGAGTCAACCTGTGGTAATTCAATTGACTGGACATGATTTGGAAAGGCACACACCTGTCTATATAAGGTCCCACAGTTGACAGTGCATGTCAGAGCAAAAACCAAGCCATGAGGTCGAAGGACTTGTCCATAGCCCTCTGAGACAGGATTGTGTCGATGCAGATCTGGGGAAGGGTACCAAAAAATGTCTGCAGCATTGAAAGTCCCCAAGAACACAGTGGCCTCCATCATTCTTAAATTGAAGAAGTTTAGAACCACCAAGACTTCCTAGAGCTTGCTGTCCGGGCCAAACTGAGCAATCGGTGGAGGACATTTTTCAGGGAGGTGACCAAGAACCCGATGGTCACTCTGACAGAGCTCCTGTTTTCCTCTGTGGAGATGGTTGTCCTTCTGGAAGGTTCTCCCAACTCTGCAGCAATCCACCAATCAGGCCTTTATGGTAGAGTGGCCAGACGGAAGCCCCTCCTCTGTAAAAGGCACATGACAGCCACTTGGAGTTTGCCAAAAGGCACCTAAAAGACTCAGACCATGAGAAACAAGATTCTCTTGTCTGATGAAACCAAGATTGAACTCTTTGGCCTGAATACCAAGCGTCGCGTCTGGAGGAAACCTGGCACC
This sequence comes from Oncorhynchus mykiss, assembly GCF_057628025.1. Taxonomy (NCBI): domain Eukaryota; kingdom Metazoa; phylum Chordata; class Actinopteri; order Salmoniformes; family Salmonidae; genus Oncorhynchus; species Oncorhynchus mykiss. The sequence continues at coordinate 27,182,895 of NC_143031.1, forward strand.
ATCCCTATGGTGGTGGGGGATGTTTTTCAGCGTCAGGGACTGGGAGATTAGTCAGGATGGAGGGAAAGATGAACGGAGCAAAGTACAGAGAGATCCTTGATGAAAACCTGCTCCGGAGTGCTCAGGACTCCGGACTGGTGCGGAGGTTCACCTTCCAAAAGGACAATGACCCTAAGCACACAGCCAAGACAACGCAGGAGTGGCTTCGGGACAGTCTTTGAATGTCACAGCCAGAGCCCGGACTTGAACCCGATCAAACATCTCTGGAGAGACCTGAAAATAGCTGTGCAGCGACAGAGCTTGAGAGGATCTGCAGAGAAGAGTGGGAGAAACTCTCCAAATACAGGTGTGCCAAGCTTGTAGCATCATACCCAAGAAGACTCGATGCTGGAATCGCTGCAAAAGGTGCTTCAACAAAGTACTGAGTAAAGGTTCTGGATACTTTGGTAAATGTGATTTTCAAGTTTTTAAAATATTTTTAATACATTTGCAAAAACATTCTCAACCAGTTTTTGCATTGTCATTATGGGGTATTGTTTGTAGATTGAGGGGGAAAAAACTATTGAATCCATTTTAGAATAAGGCTGTAATGTAACAAAATGTGTAAAAAGTCAATGGGTCTGAATACTTTCCGAATGCACTGTATAACTAGGAATAAAGTCGTGCCTTGCGGTTGGTGAAGGGGCTGTAATGTGAGCTTGATTTGACTTATACACGCACATAGCTTCACCTATTGTCCTTAAAGGGTAGGAAAATAGAAATTGAGAAATAGTGCATTGTAGGTAGTTAAAAAAACCCAGAAATAAGTAATGAATAAATATGTAAAAATACTGAAACATAATTATGTTTTTAGTAACCAGATCGTGACTACAACTAAGTTACTAAGTCTCTGACCACACTATGTTGTTACTTTGGTTAGTAAAAACTCATGCTTCCTACCTTTTAATGCTCAAGGGACACACTTGAGGAATGGTGAAATTCTAACAAGGCAATATGTCATAAGATTGAAGTTCTACTTTCATCTTTGGTCTGGACTCTATATTGTAACAGATATGGTAATGTTTCGTCATAGAACAATGCAACTGCCAACCTTCTTCTCTGAATGCTCTCTCTGAACATACCCTCAAACCTTATCAATGACTTGAGGAATGTGCCTTTGCTAACTCCTTTTGTTCTTGGGCTTATGTCAAGATGACAGTTTAACCAATGACTCACTTTCTTTCACCTTTGAATGTGCTATCAGATTCGCAAATAGTCTCCAATTCCAATTTTAGAACAGTATTTGTTTGAGTATTTTTACCAGAAGTTGCTCGGCTCAAAATGCTGAATTTTCTCTCCCCGGTTCATTGCAGGTTTGTACTTCATGAATATTCTATATCTGAACATAGCCCTGGCAGTGGTTTTCCTCAGTTCTGCACTCAAAAGGCAGTTTTTCAAATAAACATTAGGAAATCTGCTGAACTTTGATTTGATTTATTAGGATTCCCATTAGCCAACGCCAATGGCGACAGCTAGTCTTACTGGGGTCCGACACATAACGACGAAGAAATGACAGACAAAAGACTTTACAATTGACATACATGTAGTGTGTGTGTGTGTGTGTGTGTGTGTGTGTGTGTGTGTATGTATCAGTTACACATACATCAGTACATACACACAACCTAAAGTCACAGAACTCACAGAAATTGCCCACTTTTTGATATCGCCAGCCAAACCAAACTTAGAACTCTATTCAGCAAGGGTACGGTGAGTTGTCAAGAACCCCAGAGGGAAGAGTTTTGTAAAGGCTAGAATAACAATAACCATGCTAACCTGCTTCTTAGATGCTAGCTGGCTCCGTCTTAAGCCCTTGGTAGATTGGCTGTCGGTGCAGAGCCTGAGCAGAGACAAATGAGGAGGAGAAGCCAATTGGTGAAACATATTATGCTTTTTCTGGCACCATGCCAACCTCCTGCCACTAGCAGCTCTCATCCCATGCATTCACATGCATCCCATCTAATTAAAATGAGTCCCTGGTGAGTATGTAATGGCAGCTTTGGCAGCAAAATTAAAGATGGGCATAAAGGCTGTGCATATGCACATAAATATTCATGTTTACGCTGGCTCTTTGAAGAAGGCCTACTGTCCTTACCATTGACAAGATGATTAGGGTTATGGTGTTTGGTGGGTGGCCCCTTAGGAATGATGATATGAAGTGACCTTATTCATTGGAATGAGACTGCAGGACACCTAGAATCTGACATACTGTATCTTAGTGACGGAATGTTTGGGGATAGGGTGCCAATTTATGAGATGCTCCATCGGTTCCTTTGTTGTCAGAGATGGGATTGGTCTGTTATTAGCAAATGCTGCTTATAGTACATTCATTACAGTCATCTGTGGAATGGTGTTGCCTCAAAGTGACTATTTGTGACAGCAGAGGGATCGGTTTTCCAGAAGTAAAAAATTGGACATCCACCATGATCTGACACAAATGGTCAAAATAGTTAAATCATTCAGTGTCTGCAATAGATTTGCTTGTTCAACACAACTTGTATCCTGGTAGACCATAATATATTGTTATGTTATGTATGTAATAGAGCAAATTATCCTTAAATAGTGGAACAAATGGCACAACATGACACTAACTACAGCAAGACAAGTTCAAAGAGGGTTGTGCAGACTCTTGTAGAGGAACCACCTACCCTGATTCAAAGGTAATTGCAGCCTGGATTGCACTTGCATGCCATGCAATCATGGGCAGGAAGTAAAAAACAGCAGCACCGTGGTGGTTAGATGTTATTGCTAACTCTAAGGTTGCCCTATGGTTTCTTGACTAGCACACATGCAGTGAAAAAGGGCCAAATTAGGCTGAACAACTTTTTGTTTTGTGTGTGCCTTTACCCTTCAGGCGGCTCATGGGATAATTATTCAAGGACTGGCTGGGTGGACGTTCTATGAGTTTCAGGGCATTTATTCATCCACCATGTCATTGGCTCAGGCACCCATGGGAAAGACCTCTTTGTTTAAGTGTGTCACAAGAGGCTCATGAGAAAGAGGACAGAGATGGGGTAGGATGGAATAAGAGGGGGGGGGGGGGGGGGGTGTTGATGATTAAGTAATATCATTAATTCAAAATATTACTGCACTCAGTAATTTGTTTGTGTTTATACACTAAAGGTCAAAAGTTTTAGAACACCTACTCAGGGGTTTTTATTTATTTAGACTATTTTCTACATTGTAGAATAATAGTGAAGACAAACTATGAAATAACACATATGGAATCATGTAGTAACCAAAAAAGTGTTTTAACAAATCTAAATACATTTTAGATTTGAGATTATTCAAATAGACACCCTTTGCCTTGATGACAGCTTTGCACACTCTTGGCATTCTCTCAACCAGCTTCACCTGGAATGCTTTTCCAACAGTATTGAAGGAGTTCCCACATATGCTGAGCACCTGTTGGCTGCTTTTCCTTCACCCTGCTGTCCAACCCATCCCAAACCAACTCAATTTGGTTGAGGTTGGGGGATTGTGGAGGCCAGGTCATCTGATGCAGCGAACAACTCTCCTTCTTGGTAAAATAACTCTCCTTCTTGGTAAAACAGCTCTTACACAGCCTGGAGGTTATCCCAGAAACCCTAGACCCACTCCAATTTGCATACTGCCCCAACAGATCCACAGATGATGCAATCTCTATTGCACTCCACACTGCCCTTTCCCACCTGGACAAAATTAACACCTATGTGAGAATGCTATTAATTGACTACAGCTCAGCATTCAACACCATAGTGCCCTCAAAGCTCATCACTAAGTTAAGGATCCTGGGACTAAACACCTCCCTCTGCAACTGGATCCTGGACTTCCTGATGGGCCTCCCCGAGGTGGTAAGGTAGGTAACAACACATACGTCATGCTGATCCTCAACACGGGGGCCCTCGGGTACGTGCTCAGTCCCCTCCTGTACTCCCTGTTCACTCATGACTGCACGGCCAGGCACCACTCCCAACAAAACCATTAAGTTTGCCAATGACACAACAGTGGTAGGCCTGATCACCAAGAACGATGAGACAGCCTATAGGGAGGAGGTCAGAGACCTGGTCGTATGGTGCCAGGACAACAACCTCTCCCTCAACGTGATCAAAACAAAGGAGATGATTGTGGACTACAAGAAAAGGAGGACCAAGTATGCCCCCATTCTCATCGACGGGGCTGTAGTGGAGCAAGTTGAGAGCTTCAAGTTCCTTGGTGTCCACATCACCAACAAACTATCATGGCCGATTAATTAGGGCCGATTTCAAGTTTTCATAACAATCGGAAATGTTTTTGGACACATTTGGCCATTTTTTAATATATATATATATATTATATATATATTTTACACCATTATTTAATCTTTATTTAACTAGGCAAGTCAGTTAAGTACACATTCTTATATTCAATGACGGCCTAGGAACGGTGGGTTAACTGCCTCGTTCAAGGGCAGAACTACAGATTTTTACCTTGTCAGCTCGGGGATTCAATCTTGCAACCTTACAGTTAACTAGTCCAACGCTCTAACTGCCTGCCTGTTACACGAATGCAGTAAGCCAAGGTAAGTTGCTAGCTAGCATTAAACTTATCTTATAAAAAACAATCAATCAATCATAATCACTTGTTAATTACACATGGTTGATGATATTACTAGTTTATCTAGCGTGTCCTGCGTTGCATATAATCGGTGCGTATTTGCGACAAAGGAATGTCGTTGCTCCAACGTGTACCTAACCATAAACATCAATGCCTTTCTTAAAATCAATACACAGAAGTATATATTTTTTAACCTGCATATTTAGCTAAAAGAAATCCAGGTTAGCAGGCAATATTAACCAGGCGTCACGCCCTGACCGTAGAAAGCGTTTTATGTCTTTATTTTGGTTTGGTCAGGGTGTGATTTGGGTGGGCAGTCTATGTTCTATGGTTTTCTATTTCTATGTGTTTGGCCGGGTGTGGTTCTCAATCAGAGGCAGCTGTCTATCGTTGTCTCTGATTGAGAACCATACTTAGGTACCCTTTTCCCCCACCTGTTTTGTGGGAAGTTAACTTTGACTTTGTTCAGGGCACATAGACCAAAGCTTCACAGTTTGGTTTTGTTCTTTGTTTTGTCGCCGTCATTTTTAATAAAGACAAAATGTACGCTTACCATGCTGCACCTTGGTCCAGTCCTTCAGGCAGCCGTGACACCAGGTGAAATTGTGTCACTTCTCTTGCGTTCATTGCACGCAGAGTCAGGGTATATGCAACAGTTCGGGCTGCCTAATTTGCCAGAATTGTACGTAATTATGACATAACATTGAAGGTTGTGCAATGTAACAGGAATATTTAGACTTATGGATGCCACCCATTAGATAAAATATGGAACGGTTCCGTATCTCACTGAAAGAATAAATGTTTTGTTTTCGAGATGATAGTTTCCGGATTCGACCATATTAATAACCTAAGGCTCGTATTTCTGTGTGTTATGTTATAATTAAGACTATGATTTGATAGAGCAGTCTGACTGAGCGATGGTAGGCACCAGCAGGCTCGTAAGCATTCATTCACTTTAGTGCGTTTTGCCAGCAGCTCTTCGCAATGCTTCAAGCATTGAGCTGTTTATGACTTCAAGCCTATCAACTCCCGAGATTAGGCTGGGGTAACCGATGTGAAATGGCTAGCTAGTTAATAGCGTTTCAAACGTCACTCGCTCTGAGACTTGGAGTTGTTGTTCCCCTTGCTCTGCATGGGTAACGCTGCTTCGAGGGTGGCTGTTGTCGATGTGTTCCTGGTTCGAGCCCAGGTAGGGGCGAGGAGAGGGACGGAATCTATACTGTTACACTGGCAATACTGAAGTGCCTATAAGAACATCCAATATTCAAAGGTATATGAAATACAAATGGTATAGAGACAAATAGTCCTATAATTCCTATAATAACTACAACCTAAAACTTCTTACCTTGGAATATTGAAGTCTCATGTTAAAAGGAACCACCAGCTTTCATATGTTCTCATGTTCTGAGCAAGGAACTTAAACTTTAGCTTTCTTACATAGCACATATTGCACTTTTACTTTCTTCTCCAACACTTTGTTTTTGCATTATTTAAACCAAATTGAACATGTTTCATTATTTATTTTAGGCTAAATTTATTTTTATTGATGTATTATATTAAGTTAAAAGAAGTGTTCATTCAGTATTGTTGTAATTGTCATTATTACAAATACATTTCTAAAAAAAAATTGGCTGATTAATCGGTATTGGCCTTTTTGGTCCTCCAATAATCGGTATCGGCGTTGAAAAATCATAATCACTGCCTGGTATGGCAACTGCTCGGCCTCCAACCGCAAGACACTACACTACACTGCGTACGGCCCAGTACATCACTGGGGCCAAGCTTCCTGCCATCCAGGACCTCTATACCAAGCAGTGTCAGGAAAACCCTAAAAATTGTCAACAACTCCAGCCACCTTAGTCAGACTGTTCTCTCTGCTACCGCAGAGGCAAGTCTAGGTCCAAGAAACTTCTTAACAGCTTCTACTCCCAAGCCATAAGACTCCTGAACAGCTAATCAAATGGCTACCCAGCATTTCTGCATTGTACACTGCTGCTACTCTCTGTTTATTATCTATGCATAGTCACTTTAACTTTACCTACATGTACATATTACCTCAATTACCTTGACTATCCGGTTCCCCAACACATTGACTCTGTACCGGTACCCCCTGTATATAGCCTCGCTATTGTTATTTTACTGCTGCTCTTTAATTATTTGTTACTGCTATTTTTTACTTAACACTTGGTTTTTTTAACTGCATTGTTGGTTAAGGGCTTGTAAAGTAAGCATTTCACCTGTTGTATTCTGCACATGTGAAAAATAAGATTTGATTTGATTTGTTAGGTCATTGTCCTGTTGTAAAACAAATGATAGTCCCACTGAGCCCAAACCAGATGGGATGATGTGTCACTGCAGAATGCTGTGGTAGCCATGCTGGTTAAGTGTGCCTTGAATTCTAAATAAATCACACAGTGTCACCAGCAAAGCCCCCCCACACCATAACATCTCCTCATCCATGCTTTACGGTGGGAAATACACATGCGGAGATCATCTGTTCACCCACACCACGTCTCACAATGATACGGCGGTTGGAACCAAACATCTCTAATTTGGACTCTAGACCAAAGGACAAATTTCCACTGGTCTAATGTCCATTGCTCGTGTTTCTTGGCCCAGCAAGTCTCTTCTTCTTATTGGTGTCCTTTATAAGTGGTTTCTTTGCAGCAATTCAACCATGAAAGCCTGATTCACACAGTCTCCTCTGAACAGCTGATGTTGATTTGTCTGTTACTTGAACTCTGTGAAACATTTGGGCTGCAATTTCTGAGGTGCAGTTAACTATAATGAACTTATCCTCTGTAGCACAGGTAACTCTGGGTCTTCCATTCCTTTGGCGGTCCTCATGAGAGCCAATTTCATCATAGCGCTTGATGGTTTTTGCGACTGCACTTGAAGAAACTTTCAAAGTTCTTAATGTTCTGTATTGACTGACCTTTCTTGTCTTAAGGTAATGATGGACTGTCGTTTCTCATTGCGTATTTGAGCTGATCTTGCCATAATATGGACTAGGTCTTTTACCAAATAGGGCTATTTTCTGGAAACCCCCTACCTTGTCACAACACAACTGATTGGCCCAAGCGCTTTAAGTAGGAAATAAATTCCGCAAATTAACTTTTAACAAGGCTCACCTGTTAATTGAAATGCATTCCAGGTGACTACCTCATGAAGCTGGTTGAGAGAATGCCAAGCTGTTGTCACGCCCTGACCTTAGAACTTTTATGTCTCTATTTTGGTTTGGTCCGGGTGTGATTTGGGTGGGCATTCTATGTTCCTTTTTCTATGTTTTTGTATTTCTTTGTTTTTGGTCAGGTATGGTTCTCTATCAGGGACAGCTGTCTATCGTTGTCTCTGATTGGGAACCATACTTAGGTAGCTTTTCCCCACATGGTTTTTGTGGGTAGTTCATTTCTGTTTAGTGTTTTCACCTTTCACCTTCACTGTTTTGGTTATTCTCTTGTTTATTTTTGTTATAGTGTTCAGTTTTAATAAAACAAGCATGAACACCACGCTGCACTTTGGTCCGAGGATTCCTCTTCTTCAGACAATGAATACCGTTGCAGCTGTCATCAAGGAAAAGGGTGGCTATTTGAAGAATCTCAAAATATAAAATATATTGATTTGTTTAATACTTTTTTGGTTACTACATGATTCCATATGTGCCATTTCATAGTTTTGATGTCTTATTCTTAGATGTCTTAGAAAATAGTATAAATACAGAAAATACCTTGAATGAGTAGGTGTTCTAAAACTTTTGACCGGTAGTGTATATTGAAGTCTGTCCCTAAAATCTGTAGGAGTATGTAAATACATGAATTCTAGACAGGCTTCCAGTTCCACAATGTTTGCTGACGTGTTTTGTGTGGTTCTTTTTAGACCTTTCCTGTAGGTATTCCATTCAGCATTTGGTGACATTTAGCATGTGACGCGTTGATGAATATGGGACAATGCACCCTCTTATCCATCCAGTGCAGCTGATTTTCCAAGGGGAACCAGAATCTTACATCTTATAATCAAAATATGCATTCATTCATCCCACTCATCCTAGGGAAGTAATTGATAAAATACCAGCAGAAATACCACACTATTTGGACCTAAACAGACTTATAGTGGCAAAATTGAAGGAAAGGAAAGAATGAAATAGGATGAAGAAAATAATTGATTATTTTCAGAATTTAGCCGCACACTGTCTCTCAGATGCAAATTATTTATTGAAAGTCAAAACACAGATACGGCAGCCACCTGCCTTCGTGAAGGTTTCCCTGAGTTAGTCAGTTCAGAGCTCATCCATGACCCTTTACTGATAATGTATCCTAGTGTATTTCCAATTACATTATGGAGTCCATGTCACTAAGTGTGAGGTGGAGTCACTAAAACTTAGCTTTTAGAGAAGACTTTATGTAACCATATTAGTAACCACTTTAGGTTATGACAGACTTGGTAATGTGTTGTATAGTATGGCGTTACTAATGGAGTTTATGTAGACAACTGTTCAGGGGTGCTTCAGAGGTTCTGTGCACAAAACTACTCTCAACTCAGCCAGTTTGGAGTAAACTTGAGGGGACATTTGCCATCCAAGTGTGTCTGTTTTTCTTCAGAGTTCCATTTAAGTTTAAAGTTTTTTGAAGTGTTCAGGAAATGTTATAATAAACTGAGGCAGGTGGTCTTAACAGATTAGGCCTAGACACAGAGAAGCAGCCTGGAAGTGACACATGGGTTTTGTTAAGCAGATGGAACTTAGTGCATTCGTAAAGTATTCAGACCCCTTTTTCCACATTTTGTTACGTTACAGCCATATTCTAAAATGTATTTAAAAAAATAATCCTCATCAATCTACACACACTACTCCATAATGACAAAGTGAAGACAGTATTTTTTTGGGGGGGGCAAATTTATATAGAAAAAAACATACCTTAATTACATAAGTATTCAGACAATTTGTTTTGAGACTCAAAATTGAGCTCAGGGGCATCCTGTTTCCATTGATCCTCCTTGATGGCACATGTTATGTTTGTTCCTTATATAATGACAAACCGGGGTGTAGGTTTAACTACTTTTAATGAACATATACTTCAGCTAGAAAACTCCTTGTTTAGCCATGCAAGGCATTCTTCAACCACCTGCCCCGCCCGCATTTCAACAAATCGAGCTTTTCACATGCATTGATTCCTAGAATAGGCTGTACACTCTTTTCCACGATCATCAGCTGTGCTCTGAATGGTTTTCCTTTGTGCTGTAAAGTTACTATGCAGTTTCCTTTGACTGGTATGTTCTCCCCAGTATAACCAGTAACCTTAATTTTCACCGGGTGTATTTTGCTCTTCACCTTCAGTGTTTTGTAGTCATCCAGCGACAACAGGTTTACCTGTGCTCCAGTATCAAGCTTGAATGGTATTATAGTTTCATTCACAGTCAATGGCACAATCCATTCTGCTTTTACTGTATTTCATATTTCCACAGAATCAAGTAATAATTCTTCAATCTCCTCCTTGATTGTGTGAACCTTTTTCTTTGTAGCCTCAGCGTTGCAGCATTTTGATAAATTATTATTTTTTCCACAGTTGTTACATCATCTGCCATATTCAGGGCATTTTTTGGCTTGTGGACAAATCCACATTTTCCACATGTAGTGTTTTGATTTCTCTCTTTTTCTTGTTTTTGTTTTGTAAGGCGTTGTGTGTGGTGCTCCTCTCTTTTTATTGCATGTACAGACATCTCATCCCTGCGCAGCTCTTTAGCTTGTGCTCTGGTGGTTTCAGCTGCTCGACACATATTCACTGCTTTATCCAAAGTTACATCTTGCTCACGCAGCAATCTCTCCTTGAGTCCATTATCAAGTATGCCACAGACTATCCTGTCTTTCACTAGGGAATCTTTCAGATTTTCAAATTCACACGTTTTGCTCAGTGTGTTCAGCACAGCCAAATACGGGTCAAAACTGACTCCCTGTTTCTGATCGTGTGAGAAAAACTTGTATCTCTCAAACGTGACGTTCTGGCTTGGTACAAAGTACTCCTCAAATGTAGCCATTAGCACAGTCAATGTCAAGTTTGCCTCGTCTTGCTGAAAGCTATTGTAAATGTCCAATGCGTCCTCTCCAATAACATGCAGAAAAATGGAAACTTTCAATTTGTCATCATCTCCCCCTGCTCCACTGGCTGCTAGGTAGATATTGAATCTCTGCTTGAAACGTTTTCCAATTGTCAGCTAGATTGCCTGTTAACTGCATAGGAATAGGAGGACTAAGCCTATCCATGACGGAGAACAGGAACAGTGTCAATTTCTCTTACTTCAGTATGTTGCTCATCAACTTGCTCGTCAATCAGATTCCAATGCAGCCTCGCTCTCACTGCTGTCACTCTCGCTGCTGCGGCTCGTTGCCCTCGCTCTGTCAAGCTAGCATCTTCGACTACTCACTTCACTTGACTTGTGGTAGAATGTTAAATTTTCATAGCGGAAATTTGCAGAGTTACTCCTTTCTTTTCTCTGTCTCATCATAGTGACTACCAATCTGACACCATGTTATGTTTGTCAACTACTTTTAATAAACATATACTTCAGTTAGAAAACTCCTTGTTTAGCCATGCAAGGCATTCTTCAACCACCTGCCCCGCCCGCATAGCCTGCTGGGTAACATAGTCTAAATGTTATTAACACATAACAACACAGTTCACCTGTCTATATAAGTTCCCACAGTTGATAGTGCATGTCAGAGCAAAAACCAAGCCATGAGGTCGAAGGAATTGTCCGTAGAGCTCCTAGACAGGATTGTGTCGAGGCACAGATCTGGGTAAGGCTACCAAAACATTTCTGCAGCAGTGAAGATCCCCAAGAACACAGTGGCCTCCATTATTCTTAAATGGAATACGTTTGGAACCACCAAAACGCTTCCTAGAATTGGCCGCCCGGCCAAACTGAGCAATCGGGGGAGAAGGGCCTTGGTCAGGGAGGTGACCAAGAACCTGATGGTCACTCTGACAGAGCTCCAGAGTACCTCTGTGGAGATGGGAGAACCTTCCAGAAGGACAACCAACTCTGCAGTACTCCACCAATTAGGCCTTTATGGTAGGGTGGCCAGACGGAAGCCATTCATCAGTAAAAAGGCAGCCCGCTATGACAGCCCGCTATGAGTTTGCCAAAAGGCACCTAAAGGACTCTCAGACTATAAGAAGCCAGATTCTCTGGTCTGATGAAACCAAGATTGAACTCTTAGGCCTAAATGCCAAGTGTCATGTCTGGAGGAAACCTGGCACAATCCCTACGGTGAAGCATGGTGATGGGAGCATCATGCTGTGGGGATATTTTTCAGCGGCAAGGACTGGGAGACTAGTCAGGATCAAGGGAAAGATGAACGGAGCAAAGTACAGAGAGATCCTGGATGAAAACCTGCTCCAGAGCACTCAGGATCTCAAACTGGTAGTCTCTGGAGAGACCTGAAAATAGCTGTGCAGCGACGCTCCCCATCCAACTTGACAGAGCTTGAGAGGATCTGCAGAGAAGAATGGGCGAAACTCCCCAAATACAGGTGTGCCAAGCTTATAGCGTCATACCCAAGACTAGAGGCTGTCATCACTGCCAAAGGTGCTACAACAAAGTACTGAGTAAAGAGTCTGAATACTTAGGTAAATGTGATATTTCGTTTTTTTTATTTATTGTTTTTGCAAATAAAAATGAATAACCTGTTTTTGCTTTGTCATGATGGGATATTGTGTGTAGATTGATGAGAGAAAAATGTGGAAAAAGTCAAGGAGTCTGAATACTTTCCGAAGGCGATGTATATACTTGGCTTATTCTCAAATATACCTAAGTTGCTTATGGACCTGAGGCACTTCTCATTGGTACTTTTGGAAGACCAGTCACCTAAGAGGTAATTTAATTTATCCTGCAGGGGACTCCTGAATTTGTCATAGAAACGGCTTACGTCCTAAATGAATACGTTCAATAGTGCATTTTTGAAAGCAGAGACCAATACTTTGTGGTCACCAGACGCTTTGTATCCATTTGTCTTTAGCAATGCAAGCACTCACTGCTTGGAAATACAATGCTTCTAAGTTCCAATGAGAACTGACAACTTCAATCAGTTTATTTGGTTTCATGTCATAGCTGCTTGATGTATTTTACCTCTGTGTCTTTTATAATTTGGAATGAAAATAGATTTGCATGCTGCTTGAACAGCAAAGGTAAAACATACGTTTACAATTTTTTGGGACTTAGAGAGAGCAGCTCCATGTAACTGATCTTGAGTTTCCTCCCAGCGGTCTCCCAGATTTCATATCTGGCTTGTCTTTCCTGACAACAGGACTTGAAGGGAGGTCTTGTTTTGCTGCGGCGGGTCAGGGCACACTGAGGGAGTGTGGCACTTAATCACACACTCAAGCCCGCCTTGTCAAACTTATGAACGGCTTCACACGTCTCTTAAGTACACATATCAGAATACACATACAAATCAAGCCCAGGTCTTAGGAGATGCATATACATATAGCCTACATTCAGTAAGATGTTGGCATGTCTACTTATCACTGTGTGACGTGATTAATGTCTGACGCTGTTGCAGTCCGTCTAAATGTGGACGACGTATTAGTACTGTATGTCCTACATGTATGTTTTAGGCTTAGTCACACAAGTCTCATATGTCTTTGTTAGTATAAGAAGGTTATCAGTTAAAACATCTTGTAGTAATGTTTCAAAACATTTAAAAGGAAAATGCAGACTCAGTATAGTTGTTTTTAAACAATGCAAATTGCATTTTTAAACAACTATACTGAACACAAATATGGGACCAACATGTAAAGTGTTGGTCCCATGTCTCATGAGCTGAAAAAAGATTTCATAAATTTCCAAAAGCACTAAATGTTTCTCTCAAATTGTGTGCACAAATGTGTTTACATCCCTGTTAGTGAGCATTTCTCCTTTGCCAAGATATTCCACCCACCTGACAGGTATGGCATATCAAGAAGCTGATTAAACAGCATGATCATTACACAGGTGCACCTTGTGCTGGGGACAACGAAAGGCCACTCTAAAATGTGAAGTTTTATCACACAACACAATGCCACAGATGTTTCAAGTTTTGAGGGAGTGTGCAATTGGCATGCGGACTGGAGGAATGTCCAACAGAGCTGTTGCCAGAGAATTTAATGTTCATTTCTTTACCATAAGCCACCTCAAATGTCTTTTTTGAGAATTTGGCAGTACATCCAACCGGCCTCACAACCGCAGACCACGTGCAACCACACCAGCCCTGGACCTCCACATCTGGCTTCCTCACCTGCGGGATCGTCTGAAACCAGCCACCCTGACAGCTGATAAAACAGGTGTATTTCTGTCTGTAATAAAGCCCTTTTGTGGGGAAAATCTCATTCTGATTGGCTGGGCCTAGCTCCCCAGTGGGTGGGCCTATGCCCTCTCAGGCCCACCCATGGCTGCGCCCCTGCCCAGTTATGTGAAATCTATAGATTAGGTCTGTGTGTGGCAGACACGGAGAGGGAGAGAAGAGATAGACGTGTGATTGATAGGGATAGTGCAGTTGCTTCGCGAAGTACAGTATCTCTACCTGAAAATACATGATCTAAGTGATGGATAGGTGGTATTCATCTTGTCATAAAAGTATGCCTTTTTTTTTTACTATAAATAAGAACTACTCAAATAGTGATTTTGACAGACAGCATAGGAAACAGCTCTATAGAGATGACATGATCAAATCAAATTGTATTTGTCACATGCGTCGAATACAACAGGTGTAGTAGACCTTACAGTGAAATGCTTACATACGATGCAGTTTTAAGAAAATACCTAAAAAATAAAGAAAAAAGTAAGATAAGAAAAACAAATCATTAAAGAGCAGCAGTGAATAACAATAGCGGGGTTATGTACAGGGGGTACCGGTACAGAGTCAATGTGTGGAGGCACCGGTATGGAGGTAATTGAGATAATTATGCACATGCAGGTAGGGTTGTTAAAGTGGCTATGCATAGATAATAACAGAGAGTTGTAGCAGCCAGGGGGGGTGCAAATATTCTGGGTAGCCATTTAATTAGCTGTTCAGTAGTCTTATGGCTTGGGGGTAGAAGCTGTTTAGAAGCCTCTTGGAACTAGACTTGGCGCTCCGGTACCGCTTGCTGTGCGGTAGCAGATAGAACAGTCAATGACTAGGGTGGCTGGAGTCTGACGATTTTTAGGGCCTTCCTCTGACACCCCCTGATATAGAGGTCCTGGATGGCAGGAATCTTGGCCCCGGTGATGTACTGGGCCGTACGCACTACCCTCTGTAGTGCCTTGTGGTCGGAGGCCGAGCAGTTGCCATACCAGGTAGGGATGCAACCCGTCTGGATGCTCTCGATGGTACAGTTGTAAAATCTTTTAAGGATCTGAGGACCCATGTCAAATCTTTTCAGTCTCCTGAGGGGAAATAGGTTTTGTCGTGCCCTCTTCGCAACTGTCTTGGTGTGCTTGGACCATGTTAGTTTGTTGTTGATGTGGACGCCAAGGAACTTGAAGCTATCAACCTGCTCCACTACAGCCCCAACGATGAGAATGGGGGTGTGCTCGGTCCTCTTTTTCCTGTAGTCCACAATCATCTCTTTGCTGTAGTCCACAATCATCTCTTTCCTGTAGTCCGCAATCATCTCCTTTGTCTTGATCACGTTGAGGGAGAGGTTGTTGTCCTTGCACCACATGGGCAGGTCTCTGACCTCCTCCCTATAGGCTGTCTCATCGTTGTCAGTGATCAGGCCTACCACTGTTGTCATCAGCATACTTAATGATTGTGTTGGAGTTGTGCCTGGCCGTGCAGTCATGAGTGAACAGGGAGTACAGGAGGGGACTGAGCACGCACCCCTGAGGGGGCTGTGTGTTGAGGATCAGCATGGCGGATGTTTTGTTACCTACCCTTACCACCTGGGGCCGGCCCGTCAGGAAGTCTAGGATCCAATTGCAGAGGGAGCTGTTTATTCCCAGGGTCCTTAGCTTAGTGATGAGCTTTGAGGGCACTATGGTGTTGAACACTGAGCTGTAGTCAATGAATAGCATTCTCACATAGGTGTTCATTTTGTCCAGGTGGGAAAGGGCAGTGTGGAGTGCAATAGAGATTGCATCATCTGTGGATCTGTTTGGGCAGTATGCAAATTGGAGTGGGTCTAGGGTTTCTGGGATAATGGTGTTGATGTGAGCCATAACTAGCCTTTCAAAGCATTTCATGGCTACAGACGTGAGTGCTACGGGTCGGTAGTCTTTTAGGCAGGTTGCCTTAGTGTTCTTGGGCACAGGAACTATGGTGGTCTGCTTGAAACATGTTGGTATTACAGTCTCAGACAGGGAGAGGTTGAGAATGTCAGTGAAGACACTTGCCAGTTGGTCATGCTCGGAGTACATGTCCTGGCCCAGCGGCCTTGTGAATGTTGACCTGTTTAAAGGTCTTGCTCACATCGGCTATGGAGAGCGTGATCACACAGTCATCCAGAACAGTTGATGCTCTCATGCATGTTTCAGTGTTACTTGCCTCGAAGCGAGCATAGAAGTGATTTAGCTCGTCTGGTAGGCTCGTGTCACTGGTCAGCTCTCGGCTGTGCTTTCCTTTGTAGTCTGTAATAGTTTGCAAGCCCTGCCACGAGCGTCGGAGCAGGTGTAGTATGATTCAATCTTGTATTGACGCTTTGCCTTTTTGGGGTAGGTACGTACAGTCATTGTGGGGACGACTTCCTCGATGCACTTATTGATAAAGCCAGTGACTGATGTGGTGTATTCCTTAATGTCATTGGAAGAATCCCGGAACAGGTTCCAGTCTGTGATTGCAAAACAGTCCTGGAGTTTAGCATCTGCTTCATCTGACCATTTTTTTAAATAGACTGAGTCACTGGTGCTTCCTGCTTAAATTTTTGCTTGTAAGCAGGAATTGTGGTCGGATTTACCAAATGGAGGGCGAGGGAGAGCCTTGTACGCATCTCTGTGTGTGGAGTACAGGTGATCTAGAATTCTTTCCCTCTGGTTGAACATTTAACGTGTTGATAGAGATTTGGTAGAACTGATTTAAGTTTCCCTGCATTAAAGTCTCCGGCCACTAGGAGCGCCACCTCTGGGTGAGGGGTTTCCTGTTTGCTTATTTCCTTATACAGCTGACTGAGTGCGGTCTTAGTGCCAGAATCTGTTTGTGGTGGTAAATAAACAGCCACAAAAAGTATAGCTGAGAACTCTAGGCAAGTAGTGTGGCCTTCAATTTATCACAATATTTACTTCAGACGAGCAAAATCTAGAGACTTCCTTAGATTTCGCTCACCAGCTGTTGTTTACAAATATGCACAGACCGCCCCCCCTCGTCTTACCGGAGTCTGCTGTTCTATCCTGCCGGTGCAGTGTTTATCCCGCTAGCTGAATATCCATGTTGTCATTTAGCCACAATTCTGTGAAACATAGGATATTACAGTTTTTGATGTCCCTTGGTAGAATATTCGTGATCGTACCCCGTCTAGTTTATTGTCCAATGATTGCACGTTGGCGAGTAATATTGACGGTTAGGCAGCTTTCCTACTCGCCTTATGCGGGTCTGGACGAGGCATCCGGCTCTTCCTCCTCTGCATCGCTTCCTTTTGCGAATAATTGGGATGTCTGCCCTGTGGGGTGTTTGGAGAATATCGTGCGAGTCCTGCTTGTTGTTGTTGTTGTTGTTGTTGAAAAAATCTTTGTCTAACGGGAGGTGAGTGATCGCTGTCCTGATGTCCAGAAGCTGTTTTCTGCCGTAAGATACGGTTGCAGAAACTATATGTACAAAATCATTTACAAATATCGCAGAGAAAAAAAACATAATAGCACAATTGGTTAGGAGACCTTAAAACGGCGGCCATCTCCTCCTGCGCCATCTTGCCATACCATGAGTTTTAATGCTCGGAGCGAGACCGCCCAGTATTTGCTTTGAGTCAGGAACCAAAGCTCCTCCATAGTGACCCGTGTGAATGCGTTGTCTGCAGCATTCGGTCACATGACAACTGTTCGATTTCACTTACCGGCATGTCAACTGAGGCAGGATCACAGTCAAATGGATTTCGAAAATTTGGTCACTCATCTGTATATATTTTTTGTATTTCCCCTGCATGCTTGCGTTCAGTTCATTCAGTTTCCCAAATATGTCTGTTACATAGGCAAGGAGTCGTATTTTCTTTTCATTACATAGAAAGTCAACAGTTTTTTTTTTTACATCCATTGCGAATGAAAACAGTGTCTCTCAATTAAAAAAATCTTTCCAACACTCCCCCTTGATAACCGCCAAACCTCGATGTGAAATAGATCATTGTCATGCTCTGATCCCATATCTCCACATAGTTTTGCAAACAGGCGTGCACGATGTAGTTTTGTCACGCCTGATCTGTTTCACCTGTCCTTGTGATTGTCTCCACCCCATCCAGGTGTCGCTAATTTTCCTAGGTGAATTTATCCCTGTGTTTCCTGTCTCTCTGTGCCAGTTCGTCTTGTCTTGTCAAGTCAACCAGCGTGTTTTTTCCGTGCGCCTTCTTTTTCTTATCTCTCTTTTGCTACTCCTCCCGGTTTTGACCCTTGCCTGCCTGAACCCGCCTGCCTGACCATACTGCATGCACTGACCTCGAGTGTGCCGGCCACTCTGTACCTCCTTGACTCTGACCTTGTTATGATCTTTTGCCTGTCCACGACCATTCTCTTGCCTTCCCCTTGGATACTAATAAATATCAGAGACTCGAATCGTCTGCCTCCCGTGTCTGCATCTGGGTCTCAACCTGTGCCCTTATAAGTTTGCAATCAAAGTTACATGCTGCATATCTCAGAGTTCTGCGCTCAGCTCTATTGCCGCCAGTTATGTATCCATTATAGCTCAGTGGGTGTATCATACAATCTGTCCATATAGCAGAGGGAGACACATTCATAACTAGATTGTGCAGAGGCCTGCCCTCAGTCCTGTGCAATAGCCCACTATTCGATCCCATGGAATCTGTTTTTCGTCAATATAGCCACGCAGTGCACTGAACATCACCTGAGCCGTTTCATGCTCGGGAATCGTGAGACTGAACAATATGTCCTCGTAAAGAGCATCCCCCGACATGGAGCGAACAAAAGTAAATGCATGGGCACCTCGTTCCTCACAGCTAACGTCCATTTGGAGAGAGAGAGCATAAAGTGGGGAGTTTTTGAGTTGTTCAGACAGTGTGAATGATTCAAGTGCAAAGGTCAAGTGCGGCCTTTTCCACGATCCACAATCTCTGATTGAATTTTAACTTTTCTATTTTAATGATAAAAATATATATTATTATTTATTTATTTATTTTTACCAGGATTTTGGAAATTCTCCCATTATCCCATTATCATATCAGGTGACCCCACAAACTTCATACAAATAGGTTTTGTAATGATTCATATGTTGATGATGTAAAGAATATTTGCTGGTCTGTGGTGTGTAATGAGGAGCAACCAGATGCTGGACTTGACACATTTATGAAATTGCTTATTCCAGTTACTAATAAGCACGCACCCATTAAGAAAATGACTGTAAAAACTGTTACATCCCCTTGGATTGATGAGGAATTTTAAAAATTGTATGGTTGAGAGGGAGGAGGCAAAAGGTATAGCAAATAAGTCTGGCAGCCCAACTGATTGGCAAACATACTGCAAAATAATAAATCATGTGACTATACTAAAGAAAAATAAACTATACTGCGAAACAAAAATAAATTATATAAAGAATGATAGTAAAAAGCTTTGGAGCACATTAATTGAAATTTTGGGGGAAAAGGCTAACTCAGCCCATCATTCATTGATGGCTCATTCATCACAAAACCCACTGATATTGCCAACTACTTTAATGACTTTTTCATTGGCACGATAAGCAAACTTAGGTATGACATGCCAGCAACAAACACTACACTTCCAAGTACAGTATATTTGACCAAATTATGGAAGACATGAATTGTACTTCTGAATTCCGTAAAGTCAGTGTGGAAGAGGTGAAAAAAATGTTTGTTGTCTATCAATAATGACAAGCCACCAGGGTCTGACAATCTGGATAGAAAATTACTGAGGATAATAGCGGATGATATTGCCATTCCTATTTGCTACATCTTCAATTTAAGCCTACTAGAAAGTGTGTGCCCTCAGGCCTGGAGGGAAGATAAAGTCATTCCACTACCCAAGAATAGTAAAGCACCCTTTACGATCATAGTCTGCTGCTGGAAAAACGTATGTGTTATGGCTTTACACCCCCTGCTATAATGTGGATAAAGAGTAACTTATCTAACAGAACACAGATGGTGTTGTTTAATGGAAGCATCTCCAACATAATCCAGGTAGAATCAGGAATTCCCCAGGGTAGCTGTTTAGACCCCTAACTTTGTTCAATCTTTACTAACAACATGCCACTAGCTTTGAGTAAAGCCAGTGTGTCTATTAATGCGGATGACTCAACACTATACACTACTCAACACTATATCAGCTACTACACTAATTGAAATGACTGCAACACAAAGAGCTGCAGTTAGTTAGTTCTAAATATTTCCAAAACTAAAAGGATTGTATTTGGGACAAATAATTCACTAAACCCTAAACCTCAACTACATCTCGTAATGAATAATGTGGAAATTGAGCAAGTTGAAGTGAATAAACTGCTTGGAGTAACCCTGGCTTGTTAACTGTCATGGTCAAAACATATTGATACAACAGTAGCTAAGATGGGGAGAAGTCTGTCCATAATAAATCGCTACTATGCCTTCTTAACGCCACTATCAACAAGGAAGGTCCTACAGGCCCGAGTTTTGTCTCCCCGAGACTACTGTTCAGTAGTGTGGTCAGGTGCCACAAAGAGGGACTTAGGAAAATTGCAGTTGGCTCAGAACAGCCTTACACTGGCAATACTATAGTGCCTATAAAACATCCAATAGTCAAAGGTATATGAAATACAATTGGTATAGAGAGGAATAGTCCTATAAATACTATATCAACTACAACCTAAAACCTCTTACCTTGGAATATTGAAGTCTCATGTTAAAAGGAATCTCCAACTTTCATATGTTCTCATGTTTTGAGCAAGGAACTTAAACGTTAGCTTTTTTACATGGCACATATTTTACATGGCACACATTTTTACATGGCACATATTACTTTCTTCTCCAACACTTTGTTTTTGCATTATTTAAACCAAATTGAACATGTTTCATTATTTACTTGAGGCTAAATTGATTTTATTGATGTTTTATATTAAGTTAAAATAAGTGTTAATTCAGTATTGTTGTATTATTACAAATAAAAGAAATTGTCCGATTAATCGGCATCGGCTTTTTTGGTCCTCCAATAATCGGTATCGGCGTTGAAAAATCATAATTGGTCGACCTCTAATGCACACCCCACAAGTCATGTCACCAGAGGTCTCTCCACTGTCCAGAACAGACTATGGGAGGCGTACAGTACTACATAGAGCCATGACTACATGGAACTCCACATCAGGTAACTGATGCAAGCAGTAGAATCAGTTCTGATGCAAGCAGTAGAATCAGATTTTAAAAACAGGTAAAAATACACCTTATGGAACAATGAGGACTGTGAAGAGATACACAAAGGTACAGACACATGCATACATCGTGATATTGTTGTATGGTGGTATTAAACATTTATTGTAGAAATGTAATGGTGTAACAATGTTATATGATGTAATGTTTAACTTTTGTTTTATATGTAATGTAAGTGCTTTAATGTAAGTGCTTTGGGCTCCCGAGTGGCGCACTGGTCTAAGGCACTGCATCTCAGTGCAAGAGGCGTCCCTGGTTTGAATCCAGGCTGTATCACATCCGGCTGTGATTGGGAGTCCCATAGGGTGGCCACAATTGGGCCGGGGTAGGCAGTCATTGTAAATAAGAATTTGTTCTTAACTGACTTGCCTAGTTAAATAAAGGTTAAATAAAATATATATATATATTTGGACCCCAGGAAGAGGCAGCAGCTAATGAGGATCCCTAATAAATACATGGGGACCCCTAGTTTGGGAACCGATGTAAGTTTGACTTTTTGCAGTACTGAAGGAAAGAATCTTTGCGAGTGTGAAACTAAAGAATAATAGGAACAGGTGCACTCAGTGGCGTAACTCAAACCAGGCTGAATTAACTCAACAAGTTCAGAGACTGATAGACTGAATTTGTTCATGAGTTCAGTAGTATTGAAACGGATATATAATGACTAGCCCTTATCCTATGACTGCGTAAGGACATATTCAAACAGAACAGCAGCTATGCATTATGTATGCAAATGCTACAAAACAGAAGGCTACATAATGTTGCTCTTAAATCAAAGTTATGGCCTAAGGTGCAAAAGGCATATCCAGTTAAAGGCACCAGAGCACCTGCTGTTGACATCCCAGCAGGGACATTACCCAGAGACAGTTTCCATGACCCAGACTTCTGCAGAGAAACTTCAGAACTGAGCCCTCTGAATGAGGAGGAAAGGAAATGCAAGATTTGTTATGGGCACAGGTGGGGCAGGCTTGGGAGAGATAAATCAAAAATTGATAAAGAACAGTGTGTCGTTGTGTGTGGTCTACTGCCTCTCCTCTATTTTCTCACCTTTGTTCCCCCTCTGACCACCCCCAATCCCCCCTCTACCGTTTCCCACTAAATCACTTGACAAATGGCCAGGCGGCAGGTGTCAATAAGAGAGTTCCCTGTCCCCAGCTGTGCCTATCTTTAGCATGTGAATCTGACAGATGTTCCCTTTGTTGCAGCTGCCCATGTCAGCGTGAACTACACCTCTCTATCTAACCCAGGACTACTCTGTCCTCTTTCCCGGCACAGCGTGACACGGGTCACCCAGCGGACACCCAGCAGACCTCTCAAGGTCTTGGCACGGCACTCAGTCAATAAAGAGCTGTTATTATTATTCCCTCCACAGAGGATTTAGTCCCAATCACAAATCTAGATGTACAGTAGATAGGAAAGGGAAAGCACTCAACATTCTGATATGAAAGTCCATGGCTTGGAGTTATGAAAACAGTTGATATGTCATTGAGCTTGACTTTGTTTGACTGGTGGTGGATTTAGTCGAGGTAAAGGAGGCTGTGTTTTTTGTTCCTGGAGTTGAGAATCTGTTTCAATGGGAAACATGGGCAGTTGGTACTTGGTTGTGAAAACAGAAGTGGTTGTAGGATTTCTAGTCCTGTCGTTTAGTGCTAGGCTGTTTGTGGCTGCTGTAAACAGTGCTTTAGAGAGATGACAGTGCGAACTGGGGACGAAGAGTATAATACACTGAGGGGTGTGAGGAGGAAACCAACAGTTGTTTTTTCACTTGCTGGTGCTGGTGGGGAGAGAGGCTTGGGATTGGTGGGCAGCTGAAACTACTCCAGGCAGTAGGATTTCACACACAAACCTTTCCCGTGCCAAACCTCAGAACATTTACAACACTGAATTCTCCTGTCGAGCTTGAGCTACTATTCCAGTCCAAATCGAGCCATTCGAAGCCTAATCAGGCCCTGTCTCCCAAAGCACAGTTTGGTTTGGGGCTGTGTACCTCTAAATCTGCACATCTTAATTTAAACACGAAAATAACTCATCTACTCAAATCAAATCACATTTTATTTGTCTCGTGCTTTGTAAACAACAGGTGTAGACTAGCAGTGAAATGCTTACTTACGGGCCTTTCCCAACAATGCAGCGCATTTGTTGTTCCTTGACCACGAGACTCTTGCATTCAGTCTGCATGGTCAATGCAGTACATACAACAATTTTGATGACAACGATGCTGTTTTCACTTTGCTTCTTAGTATAAATCCACTAGCGTTCTATAATTACACTATTTGTTTGTGTTTCTTACATCTGCAAACAGCTAGTCTTTTCTTAGCAAGTTGGGCCTAAATCGTGTTAGCCACTAACGCTAATCGCTAGCCTAAATGTGTCAGCGCAAAAGTAATTAGCTATACAGCCTGATAATACCATTGATGGTGTAGACCTAAATTAGCAACTGTATCTTCTAAATCAAAGAGGAATACGCAAAGCATGAATATAGCTTTTGAACATGAAGTAGCTAAGAGAAAAAAACTTCAATGTAGCCAAAGATTATAGGGTCTCCTAGGAAACACTTATCAACACTTCAGTTCCTACCCTTTCACAATAACTCTTCCCTGGCATTTTCATTTGTTGTCATGTCAAACAACACTGTATTCAAAGTGCCCACTATTATATTCTAACTTTAGAATGAGAATAATCATTCTATTTCTATGATTCCAACAGTTCACCACGGTGTTTTGCTCTACATTGCAAGTCAAATCGCAATTGCAACATTTGTTTAAAACAAGGCCTAGATTGTTTGCCCATATCGTGCAGCCCTACGTGGCAATGTGGAAATGATCTCAAATGAGTGCAGGAAATGCAGAAATTGATGAAAATGCTGAACATTTTTGGGGGTTGAATTGAACGGTATAAAATGATCACTTAGAATGTATGTGTTGCCACCCAAGGGTCACGTACTACTCATAAAGCAAATTTCAAACTTTTATTATTCAAAAACATAAAATACCGTCATATTTAAAAAAAATACCGTGATATGATATTTTGACCATATCTCCCAGCCCCACTTGGCTATATACACAGGGTACCAGTACTAAGTCGATGTGCAGGAGTACGAGGTAATTGAGGTAGATATGTACATATACACTGAGTGTACAAAACATTAAGGACACCTCCTCTTTCCATGACATAGACTGATCAGGTGAATCCAGGTGAAAGCTACAGTATGTTCCCTTATTGATGTCAATTGTTAAATCTACTTCAATCAGTGTAGTTGAAGGGGAGGAGACAGGTTAATGAAGGAATTTTAAGCCTTGAGACAATTGAGACATGGATTGTGTATGTGTGGCATGCAGAGGGTGAATGGGGTGGCAGGTATCCTAGTGATTAGAGCGTTAGACTAGTAACTGAAAGGTTGCAAGACCGAATCCCCGAGCTGACAAATATAAAAAGTCTGTCGTTCTGCCCCTGAACAAGGCAGTTAACCCACTGTTCCTAGGCCGCCATTGAAAATAATGTTCTTAACTGACTTGCCTAGTTAAATAAAGTAAAAAATATAAAAAATGGGCAAGACAAAATATTTAAGTGCCTTTCAACGGGGTATGGTGCCAGGTGCACCGGTTTGTGTCAAGAACTGCACCGCTGCTGGATTTTTGACACTCAACAGTTTCCCATGTGCATCAAGAAGGGTCCACCACCCAAAGGACATCCAGCCAACTTGACACAACTGTGGGAAGCATTGGAGTCAGCATGGGTCAGCATCCCTGTGGAACGCTTTCGACACCTTGTAGAGTCCATGGCCCGACGAATTGAGGTTATTCTGATGGCAAAAGGGGGTACAACTCAATATTAGGAAGTAATTCCTAATGTTTTGTACACTCAGTGTAGGTAAGGATAAAGTGACTAGGCAACAGGATAGACAATAAACAATAACAGCAGCGCATGTGATGAGGTAGTGCAAAATCCATAATCCACAAAACCAGGTTTATCTCAAGTCCCATTTAAAGAATCCCTTTAAAATAAAAGATTAGAATTCAGACTAGCCAAGGCTCTCATTAGCTGACAGCCGGGAGTTTGAAAATGGGGGGGTTGGGTTGGGGGTACCCTTATTAACGTTGTAGTGCACGTGTGATCACTCTGCTATTCTCTTTGAGGGCATTAAGCCCTCGTTGCGGGGGGTTCAGAGGACTGCAGAAATGCTGCTGGTTGATCCTCGTCTCGGGTGTGGCTCTGCCTGGCTGACAGCATCTTGACGTCTGATCGATGGGATAAAAGAACGGGTAAATGCAGATGGGCCTTTGTTGTGTGACTTGTAGAAGTGGGCTGAGAGTTCTGTCAGGACAAGAGGGTTTAGTTGGTTGATGTAGCATCACACACAGGCAGACAGCAGTGTGTGTGTGTGTGTGTGTGTGTGTGTGCTGGGAATGTTGGAGAAGTGCTAGAGGGGTTGGAGTCAGATTATTGGCAAGGTTGTATTGAAAATCATAGTGCTCTTTAAATCTGGTCCATTTGATGGTTTTCAGTGTATTTCCTGCCAAAAAAATACATAGAATACTCATTCCAAAGTAAAGATAAAGCCACCTAAGGCCAGTGGGATTTATTCCCCACCTCCACCCTTTGCTTTCTCCTCCTGGACCTCTCTGAGAGTAGCTATTATGTTGCTAACCACTGGCCTGAGGGCAGACACAAGGATCTCTTTTGTCAGTTTTCTGTGAGGCTGCTGTCAAGAGAGTTGATGTGAAGCAGGGATTCTATTTATAGGGTTGTAATAACATCACAAGCCAACGTCTGATATGTTGTATCTTTGCAATGGGACACCTGACCTTTCTGCTTTAATGTCAGTCAAGCTTGTCTGTCATTCCTTGTGATTTTAATTCAAGATAGAATCACCTTAATCAGCTTCGGGTCGTCTACCTGGAAACGCATGTGAATGTCACTCTTGACTGCCGTACATTTTTCAGCCCCTTTTTGGATCATATGACCTGTGGCTATATTTATGATCTCTGGGGAGACTATGCTTTGCAAAATGTTGAGAAAAGCCAAAAGGACCAAGAAGCTGGAGAAGAAAGTCCATTCAGAGTCAAGGTTTAATGATGAATGATGTAAGCCTATCAAAGATGTCAACCAATTTACACTTAAACAACCTTAAAAATGTTACTCAAACATATTATGGACATACATGACCTTTAATTATAAGCACCCGCTGATAGTTAACCAACATGCATGTCTGACCTCAGAAACACTGGGGGTTTGATAATGATGAGGCCTGGAACCCATCGTTCACAGTGGAGCATGTTAGTTAGAAGTGTAAATAAAACATTATTTTACTCCTTCAAGGAGGAGGGCTTCGCCACGGGCAAGAAGCAATGTCGAGGCTTAAGATGTTACTAACCCACCGGGAGTAATTACAGCTGTTTAAAAAACATTAGGATCCGCAATATTTGTTGAAGGCAGGAACACATTTGAATATGCGTAACAAGTAGCAAAACACATTGGCACGGCATTGTGTTTTGGTATTCCACGGTTCAACCGTCATTGCATGGTATTCCACGGTTCAACCGTCATTGCATGGTATTCCACGGTTCAATCGTGATTGCATGGTATTCCACGGTTCAATCGTGATTGCATGGTATTCCACGGTTCAATCGTGATTGCATGGTATTCCACGGTTCACCCGTCATTGCATGGTATTCCACGGTTCAATCGTCATTGCATGGTATTCCACGGTTCAACCGTCATTGCATGGTATTCCACGGTTCAATCGTGATTGCATGGTATTCCACGGTTCAATCGTCATTGCATGGTATTCCACGGTTCACCCGTCATTGCATGGTATTCCACGGTTCAATCGTGATTGCATGGTATTCCACGGTTCACCCGTCATTGCATGGTATTCCACGGTTCAATCGTGATTGCATGGTATTCCACGGTTCAACCGTCATTGCATGGTATTCCACGGTTCAACCGTCATTGCATAAACCCTTTACTGACACCCAGGTTCATGACAAGGGTTTATGTGCACGTCGAGGTTGATGTTTACATTTAAGTTGTGAAAAAGAGTCTGTTTGTGGTGTCCCTTGCATAAACACATGTGAAGTGTTCCAAAAACACATTTTTATGTGATCACATGATCTTATGTGACGTTAATGTGTTAAGCAACGTGATAACATGAAACTACACATGTGAAATGTTCCAAAAACAGATTTTCACATGATATCACGTGAAAATGTAATGTGAAAATGTGATTTTCTATGTAAAATCATGTGTTTTTTCTGTAAGGGGTGTGACTGAGAAGGATGTTTGGTGTGTGTGACAGAGAGTGTATGTTTGTGCTGTGTTGGAGTGTGTGTTCGTTTGGCTCTGGCATGGGGGCTGCAAATGTGCTTGCCTGCCTGTGCAAGGGGATTCTGTGTGTCAAGTTCATGTGCACACACAGCGGCCTGCCCGCTTTGAGGGATTTACATGTTTGATGTAGACCACCACTTCCAGTATTTTCTCTTGGAAAGAGTTGACGTTAACCCTGTCTTTGCTGCCATCTGAATGAATGCCCCTCCTGGGGAGATTTGTGCCAGAGTGTAATTCACAAAGCCAGGGGAGCTCAGTAGGTCAAGGGGTCTTATTACTCCAGTCTAGGGATATGTGCTTTCACAATGTGTGTGTGCATCACACAGCACTCAGATTGCAGAGCAGAGCTCAGGCTCTCTTTGATCTCAGGTGGGTACTATGTGGACTCCCCCAGGTGTTTCAGAGGAACCAAGGGGTGCTGTTCATAGTTCTGAGAGGGTTAGCACTGCCTAACTGTCAGCCCAGGTTACATACCAACCCCACCGACTGACCCCTTTGAATCCCTGAGATGGTTAGAACTACCAGGGCTGCCATTTTCAAACCACACCACATAGAACACCTGGTGTTTGAAGAACGACAGAAGGAATCACCATTGCCTGGATAGGCTTTGGTGACTCTAAAGATGTGAGTGTTAGAACAATGTTTTGTAATTAAGTGGATCACACGTCAATAGGAATCAATAGAAAGCCTGAGCACAACAACTCCTCTTTGGAAGGTGTGTCCATGATCTATATGAGGAGTTGATGCAGGCAAGGCCTCTAAGCAGAAACAGGCTCAGAGTCAGGGCCAAGGAAAACCAACATGAGACCCCAGGCACATAAACGTTATAGGCCTACCCCCACATACATTCCTTTCCCTATGTTAGCAAGATTCCACATAATATGGCACTGTTTATCAGCCACAACATACATAGGGCACTGTTTATCAGCCACAACATACATATGGCACTATTTCATGCCTGCCTAGACATGTAGGGATTATGCTATATCTCCCATTTAAATAACTTTAATTTCTCTTGTTACAGATGATTGTGTGTGTTGTTGTCAGCGGTTGGCAGAGGCAGAGTGGGTCTGTTGCCGTGGATAAAGAGGATGACAAGGAACAGCTGGAGCTTTAGTGGAGCTCAGCTGGGCCTTCAACCCAAGCTGATCTGCTTTGTCAGCGAGAGAGGGGCGGTGCACATAAGCTAATGTTGTGACTACTGTGATTAGTGTCTGATGCTATTGTCTGCATAATGACCGACTGTAAGACTCCCCTCAAACAATCCAGGCAGCACTTCCAATTGTCTCAATGCTATAGTCTGCAAGGCCCCATCCGTTAACAATGCAGGTTGGACTCAATGGGCAACATTCTCTAAGAACGGGACAAACTGTAATTCTCCTCGATACACACACGCACACAAACACCCCCTCCGCCTCTGTGACAGCCTAGCAGTTTTGGGCTTCATTACGGGCCCTGTCAACACATCCGAATATCCTGTGGCTGTTTCCAGACTGGTGGAGTGTTCGTCAGCCAGCAGACTCTGGCTGGGGAGCTGTGATGCCCCATGTCTATAGGTCAGGTATTCTGCTGGTGTGTCTGTAGATAAGGCAGCTCGTGTTGGCTTTGGAGTCAAATCTCCAGATGAGTAGATATTCTGTCCCCATGTTAACCGGATTAGTCCCAAGAGACACAATCTTTTACATCAACTAAACCACCACAGTTCAGGAGATAAACAGCAAACAACCTTGGTGGTACATTTTTTTTTCTCCCTTTATTTAACTAGGCAAGTCAGTTAAGAACAAATTCTTATTTTCAATGATGGCCTAGGAACAGTGGGTTAACTGCCTTGTTCAGGGGAAGAACGACAGATGTGTACCTTGTCAGCTCAAGGATTCGAACTTGCAACCTTTCGGTTACTAGTCCAACGCTCTAACCACTAGGCTACCCTGCTGCCGTACATGACAAACTCCCTCTAACCTCTGAGATGGAAAAATGCATTCTGAAGAGCACAATGGCATGTGCGTCTTAGGGTCACGGCTGGCTGAACACGGCCTTGAGCCTCAGAGCTCTTAGCAAAGGACAGAGAGAGAGAGAGACCAGAGGAGAGACAGAGAATGGACACAGTGCAAAGCCCCACCAAGCAGGGCCACAAAGAGCAGACTGGTTGCATTGCGCTGTGGATGAGATAAAGAAGGGGTAGTCAGGGAAAAGCAGGCTGACAATGCTGGTGGGAGAGCTCAATAGGATCACCGGTATGTGACTGTGAGTTTAATAAGGGGTGTGTGCGTGTGCGCCTGCGCGTGTGTGCGCGCTTGCGCGCGTGTGTGTTTGCGTGATCTATAATGACAGATCTGAATATACAAAACAAGTTTGAAAATAATTCCAGAAAGTGCAAATCTTCAACATTCTGTGGCTTATGGGCCTGGACACAGACAGACATACTCAGACACATACGCCCCCGCAACACACCCCCTGCCCACACACCATACAAACAATGAACGAGGCCGATTCCAATTCCATTCCCTCTTGCTCACCCAGGACCCCCCTGGCCCCCCTAGTCTTTGACATTGGCATTCCTACTCTTAGACTACTCACTGTACCAACTTCACCCCCTAACCCCTGCCAATGTCTGCTCTTCACGGCACCCCACCAGCACCAGCCCCCATCTCCCACGTTACCAATTAACAGGAAGCCTCTCTCAAGTCTACACCTCTCTCCATGCTGAAGTGAAGATGAAGGCAAGAGAGGGTTGGGGGAGGGGAGGTAGGGTTGAGATGGAGAGAGGGGGGTTGAGATGGAGAGAGAGAAGAATTAGAAGAAGAGGGGGTGTAGAGGGGCATGGGGGCCCCAGTGGACTAGGATCAGGCTAGATATATGTCTTTGAGCTAGAAAGAGGGGGATGTAAGGGGTAGAGAGGGAGAGGACAGAGTAGGGGTCCTATCTAAAAAGTCAGTCTGTTGGATTACTGTTGCACCAAGGATATCTCTCCACCATGAATGGGAGGCTTCATTTGGGGCATGTCTCCATCTGTCTGGCTCAGACAGGGTATCACTGTAGATAGAGATCTGGGTGGAGGAGGCTACCTACTGGAGAACACAATAACAATGTGGTAAACAAAAACAACACGTATTTTAAGCCTGTCTCAGAGAGTGTTTGTGTGGCTCAGCTCCAATGTCGTGGGAAGAAGCTTGAGAGCAACATTACCAGCAAATGTTTTAAGTGACCTTCAAACCAGACACAATTCAATGACTATTGCGTATTTCATTGTTACTTCAAATTACAAAACCCTGCAATAGCAACCCATAGAACTTTTCTTTGGGTAGCTCTGTGACCCTACACAACTTCCCAGATCTGGCAAGAACAGTGCTAGATTCCACATCCTATAAAAACAGTTGTCTTTATAACACTGTTATAGGTCAAACTCTGTCTTGTGTCTGGTGGTTCCCATGACAATTCTGATGGGACAGTATTATGCTAGTTTGTTGGCTCTGTTGCAGGTTAACAGGGAACATTGCAGTAATTCTTCAATCTGTGTGTAAATCAAGCCTTTTCTATGTGCTGGCAGCTGACTCGCTTAAGTGCTGGACACTGCCCAGTGCTGCTGGAGGGACCAGGGTGGGCCCTGCTTCACACATTCCACACATTGTAACATCTCTCCTCTCTGCTAGCCAGCCACATAGTCTAGTTCTCACACCGTTAGAGCAGTTAAAACACTGGTCCCACTGATCCAT
Organism: Oncorhynchus mykiss; assembly: GCF_057628025.1. Lineage (NCBI taxonomy): Eukaryota > Metazoa > Chordata > Actinopteri > Salmoniformes > Salmonidae > Oncorhynchus > Oncorhynchus mykiss. The sequence continues at coordinate 27,214,060 of NC_143031.1, forward strand.
AGATGATCCATCAGTTTGCAATAGAGTAAACATTCTGGCTCCCACACTGCCTGTGTGTCATTATAGTATGGCACAAAAGTGGCAATAAATAATAGTATTTTGAAATCACTTTTTTGGAGATAAAACATTGAACTGAATGCTAAAACATGAATATTCAAAGCCTGCTTTTTGCCTGCCAGACATGTTGTTGTGGTCCTTGATGAGACAAGATACTGACTGGGTTGTTGTGTTTGCTCTTTGCAGCCTGGGCCAAGGTGGACATGACCATGGAGGAGAGTGTGGAGGTGTACCTGGGCGACTCAGCAGGCATCCCCTGCCAGTACGTCTTCAGTGAGCAGCCCAGAGCGTTCATGATCCAGTGGTTTGTGGTGAGTACTTCTGGACCATTATCTGCACCCCCCCCCCCCCCCCCTGACTCACCCAGCCACCCACTCAGTCTATCTCACACACACACCAATTTGTTTCAATGTACGGTGCAAGGTGTTTTTGCCATTCAACCTAGTTCATCTTCTAAATTGAATGAAATTAACTCAACCTATGCCTGGTGGCCCTTTTGCTTGTACAAGTGTATAACAGAACAAATATCAGCACCGCCCAAATTATTATTACTATTATTATTATTATCTCCTTCCCTACAGAGGAATCACAGTAGCCGGGAGCGGATCTACTACGGTGACAATGCACAGCAGATAGTGGACGATGGTACAGACTTCACAGGCCGCATCACGGTGTCCAACATCGGGGACAAGGAGGGTGTGCTGCTGACCATCCAGGATGTCCAGCTGACTGACGAGAGGGAGTTCTTCTGCCAGGTCAACGGCATGGCTGCAGGCAACGGAGAAGGCAAGACCCACCTCAGGGTGTTCGGTAAGACATTGGAGCATCAATCTCTTCCAAGCCTGGGGGGAGGGGGGGGGGGGGGGGTCCAGATCTGTTTGTGCTTGATCCAATTCATCTCTCTACTGACCATTTGACATTTGAGTCATTTAGCAGAAGCTCTTATCCAGAGAGACTTACAGTAGTGAGTGCATACATTTTCATACTTCTTTCTCCTACTTGTCCCCTTTGGGAATTTAACCCTCAACCCTGGCGTTGAAAGCCACACAGGAGCCCCAACTCATCTCTGTGTGTTCATTTCTTGTTATCCCAATGATAGAGGATTTGGTTACAGCACATACAGTATGAGTACATGCTCTGCCCATTACCATGTGTTTCAGTGGTTATTGATAGAATGCTTGTTTGCATTGATAATGCCATTTTATATTTTATTCCAGATCCTCCAATGGCCCCAGTAATTGAAGGTGTCCATGCTGGAATCTCTGTGACCAACGAGCTGCCATCAAGGGTAGGCATTAGGCAGTCCACTTGAGTACATCTCAATTTAGCTCTCAGTCCATGAAAGCACCATTGAACAAGCAATCTTATTCTCTGTGTGTGTACAGATTGCATCGTGTGAGGCAAGGAATGGCTTCCCCAGACCCAACATCACCTGGTACCGTGGCATCAGCCCACTGACCCCCACGCATGGCCGTGAGTAGCAGGAATACCAATACAAAATAACCGATCTTAGAGCAGTTTTAACATCTTCACTGCCACTCTCACTAATGGACTATTGGAGAAAAACTAGTCAAGCAATTATCTTGTTTTGACTCCATGTGGTGATACTCACAACTGTCACTGAAATACTACATGTTGTCGTTACATGAAGAATTGTTTCCGGATATCATCTATCTATCAGCCTGTAATGGTAGCTAAATCAGTGTTTTCTCACCCCTCCCAGAGATCAACGTGTTAATTCTGGTGACCCGTGAGTTCAGTGGCTTCTACACGGTCCAGAGTGAGCTGCAATATAAAGTTGCCAAAGAGGACAAGGATGTCCTGTTCTCCTGTGAGGTCAGCTACTACGTCCCAGGAGCTGTGAGGACGGCTGAGTCCAAGGGCATCAACATCACTGTGCACTGTAAGGACCCAACTAACTCAATATCTTATACCCCAGACATGCTATTTCTAACCACATAACTTATGCTGACTCAGCATGCTTTCGGGCAGCAGGTAACCAAGTGATTAGAGCGTTGGGCCAGTAACCCGAAAGGTTGCTCGATTAAATCCCCGAGCTGACAAGGTAAAACATCTGTCGTTCTGCCCCTGAACAAGGCACTGTTCCTAGGTCATCATTGTAAATAAGAATTTGTTCTTAACTGACTTGCCTAGTTAAATAAAGGTTAAATAAAAAATAATGAATTGACTGTAATGCTAACTAGAGCTAATACTACTTCAGTGTGTTAACGGTGCTCTCCAATTGTTTTTATGACTGTCCCTACCATGAAACTAGTAGGATGGTCACTGATGTTTCCCTCTACAACACCCAAGTTAAAGCCTATGAAATGATATCAGCCTACCTCAAACAAGTCAACAGCTTCTGGGCTGTCAAAGTAGTAGGCCAACTAATGTAACCCAAACCCACCCATCTTTGGCGCTCTTCAATTTTAGCCCACAATATTTTCTCAATATATCTAGTGTTGTTTGAACCAATTTTGCATACCATGACAGCAATGACAAAACACAAACTCTGCTGTTGTCAATGCTGAGTAAATGACTGGCTTGTAAAGCTGATTAGCCTAGTGACTACCAGGCATTGCATAGCCACGTAAATTTATGGGTTTTGTCCCGCAGACCCCACAACCGTTGTCGAGCTGTGGAAGGAATCCCCCCAGGGCCTGGTCAAAGAGGGGGACACTGTGGAGATCCGTTGCCAAGGCGATGGCAACCCCCCACCGCCCTTCACGTTCAACCGACAACAAGTAAGAAGGGCCCTCCTTTCTGTGAATGTTTTTTTATATGCAGACTCAGGCCTTGGAGTAGAAGTGTAGGCCTTGTGAACAGGACCGCATCATGTCTGACCCTGTGGCTCTGGGATACATCTTTAGACCCTTTCAAGGTCTGTGACTGACTGGAGATCAACATTTCTCATTCCTGTGTGTTCATTTGACCACAAAAAACACATTTGGGGGGTTCCCCTGTTGGGTCTCAAGACTGGGATGTGGATAGAGGCATGGTTTGGTCATTTAGAGGGTCACAGGAACATGTTAAAGGGTTTATGTAGCTCACAGTAACCAGACTAATTCAGCTGTTGGTTGGGTGTGACTTAAAAGGATAGTTCATCCCAAAATCAAAGATTTATTAGCCTAAATGTAGATCCTGTAATATGACAGTGTAAACCTGATGTCGTCCCCTCTCAGGAGCAGGAGACAGCGTTGGAGGCCAGCGATGACACATTGGTGCTGAGGGAGGTGACGCGTGGGGACAGTGGGGTCTACCAGTGCCGCTCACTGGATCTGGACACTTACGAGGAGGTCATGGGAGACATGCAGCTCATTGTCCACTGTGAGTTAGCTAACACACACACACACTGAAACATGTGCATGCACACACATGTATTTATGCTCTTTTGGTTTGGACTGGAAGTGGTTGAATTTCTCTGAGATTGATACTAAGAGTATTAATGTCCGTCAGCTGCTTGACTGAGTTTCACACCATCGATAATTTGATTACCAAGATAGACAGCTCTGCTGTTGTCTTCCACTCACTCACTGTCACTGCATCACTTAACTACTCATTAACCTTTTATTGCAGTGGGCTAAATCAGGGTGACACAGAGTGTTTCTTGGTAGTCTTAAACAAATCTACTTTGAAACAAAAGTATACACCTTAGGGGCTTACAAAAAAGAAGACAACTGTACCATGTCAGCTATAGAGCTGAAATGTATTTAATTTAGAGTGTGCATCCCAATATTACACTTTATATACAGTACCAGTCAAAAGTTTAGACACACCTACTCATTCAAACGTTTTTCTTTCTTGTAGTATTTTCTGCATTGTAGAATAATAGTGAAGACATCAAAAACATGAAATAACACATGGAATCATGTAGTAACCAAAAAAAGTGTTAAACAAATCAAAATATATTATACATTTGATATTCTTTAAAGTAGCCACCCTTTACCTTGATGACAGCTTTGCACACTATTGGCATTCTCTCAGCCAGCATCATGAGGTAGTCACCTGGAATGCATTTCAATTAACAGGTGTGCCTTGTTAAAAGTTAATTTGTGGAATTTCTTTCCTCCTTAATGCGTTTGAGCCAATCAGTTGTGTTGTGACAAGGTAGGGGTGGTATACAGAAGATAGCCCTATTTGGTAAAATACCAAGTCCATATTATGGCAAGAACAGAGCAAAGAGAAATGTCAGTCCATCATTACTTTAAGACATGAAAGTCAGTCAATACGGAACATTTCAAGAACTTTGAAAGTTTCTTCAAGCACAGAAGTAAAAATTCATTAAGCGCTTTGATGAAACTGTCTCTCATGAGGACCACCACAGGAAAGGAGGACCCAGAGTTACCTCTGCTGCAGAGGATAAGTTCATTACAGTTACCAGCCTCAGAAATTGCAGCCCAAATAAATGCTTCCCAGAGTTCAAGTAACAGACACATCAGGCCTTCATGGTCCAATTGCTGCAAAGAAACCACTAATAAAGGACACCAATAAGAAGAAGAGACTTGCTTGGGCCAAGAAAGACGAGCAATGGACATTAGACCAGTGGAAATCTGTCCTTTGGTCTGATGAGTCCAAATTTTAGATTTTTGGTTCAAAAGTGAACGGATGATCTCTGCATGTGTGGTTCCCACCGTGAAGCATGGAGGAGGAGGTGTGATGGTGTGGGGGTGCTTTGCTGGTGACACTGTCAATGATTTATATAGAATTCAAGGCACACTTAACCAGCATGGCTACCACAGCATTCTGCAGCGATACGCCATCCCATCTGGTTTGGGCTTAGTGGGACTATCATTTGTTTTTCAACAGGACAATGACCCAACACACCTCCAGCCTGTGTAAGGGGTATTTTACCAAGAAGGAGAGTGATGGAGTGCTGCATCAGATGACCTGGCCTCCACAATCACCTTACCTCAACCCAGTTGAGATTGTTTGGGATGAGTTGTACCGCAAAGTGAAGGAAAAGCAGCCAACAAGTGCTCAGCATATGTGGGAACTCCTTCAAGACTGTTGGAAAAGCATTCCCGGTGAAGCTGGTTGAGAGAATGCCAAGCGTGCTCAAAGCTGTCATCAAGTCAAAGGGTGGCTACTTTAAAGAATCTAAAATATACTTTGATTTGTTTAACACTTTTTGGGGGGGATTACTTCATGATTCCATATGTGTCATTTCATAGTTTTAATGTCTTCACTATTATTCTACAATGTCTAAAATAGTATTTTTTTTTTTTTTTTACTCTTGAATGAGTGGGTGTGTCCAAACTTTTGACTGGCACTGTACATCACTGAACACTGAAATATAACAAAACTGTTGGACATAGAAACACCGGATTTTCAGTGTAAAAAAACCCAAATGTTTATTAATTATGAAATTATGAAAAATATGAATAACATTCCACCCATGAGTCCACTAGGTAATTTGATTGCAGGAAAGGGCTATGATAATTTAATTGACGTCAACATTTTCACAGTCGATAAATATTATGATTTGCAGTGGTGTAACTCAAATCAAGAAAACATTTGATTGGAATAAGGTTGCATGGACCACACACCACGCACCACGCATGTCACTTAGCCATTGTTTCTTTTTCACATCATGTTTCTCTCTCCAGATCTGGACCCAGCCCTGGTGGTGCCCAAAGACTCAGAGATCATGTTCAAAGGAGAGAGTCTGACTGCTACCTGCAACGCTCTGTCTTCTCTGCAAACCTTCACTGTCTGGTTCAAGGTACAATGCACCCTGTAATAAGCACCAACTTAGTGCTTTAAATGCAACACAATTATAAGACTGACATAAACATGTCGCTTGCCAAATGTAGCTAATCATGTGTTGTTATTCAGTTGTGGACTTAGTCTATTTTTTTTCCTGTGTGAAGAATGGGCAGCAGGTTGGCACAGGCCACATGCTGTTTCTGCAGGACGCCACCTATGACACAGCAGGAGAGTACGTGTGTGAGGTGACTGTTCCTTCTCTGCCTGGACTGCACACCTCTGGTTCTGTCCACATCATCGTCCAGGGTTAGTCACCAAACCATCATTTCTGAGGAATTCCCCTATCAGGGGGTACGCATCTTTGCTTTAGCCCAACACTATCACTCCTTGGTGATTAGTTGTATCAGGTGTGATTAGTAAAGGCATACAACAAAAATGTGCTTCCACCTTGGGGTTCCCACCAGGAATAGATTGAGAAACACTGAGTTTGTCAGATCAGATGTTTTCATACCTAACAAGCGGTCTTTAGCAGGGTCTATAATATGTCCCCCAGGTGCTCCCCAGATGAAGGATGCTGACAAGGAGGTGGAGATGGAGGAGGGAGCTGGGAAGTGGATGAACCTAAGCTGTGAGGCACATGCACACCCCCTGCCCACCATCTCTTGGACTGTCACTGGCAGCCAGGTAAAACAGGGCATGGCAGAGCACTGGGCAGTTAACGTACACTACATGACCAAAAGTATGTGGACACCTGCTCATTGAACATCTCATTTCAAAATCGATTAGGCCTGGCTCGATGTCGGCGTTCCAATTCATCCCAAAGGTGTTCGATGGTGTTCAAATCAAATCAAACTTTATTTGTCACATGCATCGAATACAACAGGTTACCGTGAAATGCTTACTTAAAAGCCCTTAACCAACAGTGCAGTTCAAGAAAGAGTTAAGAAAATATTTACCAAATAATAAGGAAAAAGTAACACAATAAAATAACAATAAGTTTGCCAGCCAAAGCTTGGCATTGAGCATGGTGATCTTAGACTTGTGTGCCGCTGCTTGGCCATGGAAAGCCATTTCATGAAGCTCCCGACGAGCAGTTCTTATGCTGACGTTGTTTCCAGAGGAAGTTGGGAACTCGGTAGTGAGTGTTGCAACCGATGACAGACGATGTGTACGCACTTCAGCGGTCCAGTTCTGTGAGCTTGTGTGGCTGACTGCTTCGGGGCTGAGGTGTTCTTGCTCCTAGACGTTTCCACTTCACAATAACAGCAGTTACAGTTGACCTGCTCTAGCAGGACAGAAATTTGACGAATGTACTTGTTGGAAAGGTGGCATCCTATGACGGTGCCACATTGAAATTCACGGAGCTGTTCATTAAAGCCATTATACTGCCAATTTTTGTCTATTTTATACCCCTGTCACCAACAGGTGTGGCTGAAATAGTTAAATCCACTAATTTGAAGGGGTGTCCACATACTTTTGTATTTATAGATTATGTGGGCATATTTACAGTTGAAGTCTGAAGTTTACATACACTTAGGTTGGAGTCATTAAAACTAATTTTTCAACCACTCCATAGATTTCTTGTTAACAAACTTTAGTTTTGGCAAGTCGGTTAGGACATATAATTTGTGCATTACATAAGTCATTTTTCCAACAATTGTTTAAAGACAGATTATTTCACTTATAATTCACTGTATCACAATTCCAGTGGGTCAGAAGTTTACATACACTAAGTTGACTGTGCCTTTAAACAGCTTGGAAAATTCCAGAAAATGATGTCATGGCTTTAGAAGCTTCTGATAGGCTCATTGACATCATTTGAGTCAATTGGAGGTGTACCTGTGGATGGATTTCAAGGCCTACCTTCAAACTCAGTGCCTTTTTGCTTGACATCATGGGAAAATCAGCCAAGACATCCGGAAAAAAATTGTAGACCTCCACAAGTCTGGTTCATCCTTGGGAGCAATTTCCAAACGCCTGAAGGTACCACGTTCATCTGTACAAACAATAGTATGCAAGTATAAAAACCATGGGACCACGCAGCCATCATACCACTCAGGAAGGAGACACATTCTGTCTCCTAGAGATGAACGTACTTTGGTGCGAAAAGTGCAACTCAATCCCAGAACAACAGCAAAGGACCTTGTAAAGATGCTGGAGGAAACAGGTACAAAAGTATCTATATCCACAGTAAAACAAGTCCTATATCAACATAACCTGAAAGGCCGCTCAGCAAGTAAATGTATTTGACTAAAGTTTATGTAAACTTCTGACTTCAACTGTACATGGCATGAATGTATGATTTTAAAACATTAACATCTAATTTTCTTGGTGTGTCTGTTCCAATGCATATTGGTGTGACTGGTGACATGACATTGGTGTGTATGCTTGTGTGTTGACAGAGCTGGCGCGAGGTACTCACCAGCGCCACGGAGCACAGCACAATCAGCCTGGTTTCCATCAAAGTGACCTCTGACATCACAGCCTTCTGCAACGCCACCAACGAGATGGGCACAGAGGCAAAGTCTTTCAGCATCAGTGCCAGTAAGCCACCCTGCCATATACTGTACACTACATAGGAATATATAGGCATACACACGTGAGTGTACAAAACATAAGGAACATCAAATATTGAGTTACACCCCCTTTTGCCCTCAGAACAGCCTCATGGACTCTACAAGGTGTCGAAAGCATTCCACAGGGTTGCTGGCCCATGTTGACTCCATTGCTTCCCACAGTTGTGTCAAATTGGCTGGATGTCCTTTGGGTGGTGGACCGTTCTTGATACACACAGGAAACTGTTGAGTGTGAAAAATCCAGCAGCGTTGCAGTTCTTGACACACTCAAACCGGTGTACCTGGCACCTACTACCATACCCCATTCAAAGGCATTTATATATTTTGTCTTGCCCATTCACCCTCTGAATGGCACACAATCCATGTCTCAGTTGTCTCAAGGCTTAAAACCCATTATTTAACCTGTCTCCTCCCCTTCATCTACACTGATTGAAGTGGATTTAACAAGTGACATCAATGAGGGATCATAGCTTTCCCCTGGATTCACCTGATGTCATGGAGAGAGCAGGTGTTCCTAATGTTTTGTATTTAGAATGTATGGAATACTGTATATGGGCATATTATGTGGAAATATATTTGATGATGGGAACCTCTTACATTTTAAGTGTTGTTTTGCTTGTCCACAGTTCCCATGGTCACTTCAACTGCACCCTACTCACCTGGTAAGACAGAGATCTTGCTATTATTGTATTCTTGCTGATTAGAACAGGAGCGTGTTTGATCACGCAAGGAGGATAACCCTAACCCTAGACAGTTGGAAGTTAGATGGAGTACAGAGTATAGAGAGGAAACAGCATGAACTTGTGGGGTGGGATTCGTACCCATGCCACTATGGATAACGCTCCAGCACTGTTTCTCTTCTTCTTGACCTTTGAATCACTCTGATCCAGTTGAGAAGCGCTTTTAAAAATGATTTCTGAATCCACACCAATCCAGACCATGAAGGATTAGCCAACAAGGCAACTAAATAATTCATGATTTTCATACGGGCATAGTGTTTGCAGGAAAAGGCGGGAGAATTGGCTCTGCTCATACATTGAAAATTATGTGACAGAAAAATAGGGAAAAAAGAACAAGACAACACTTAGGAAAATATAAGGATGTCCAACACCTAATGTTTTTTACAGTTTGTCTAGCATTTCGAGAAATGTTTTGAAGTGGTTGAGTGCCAAAAGCACATATTTTGAGTTACATTTTGGGGAAGTTAATATGCTGTCTCATTGCTTTTATTGAGCTGCTGCAATAGAAGTTCTCATAAACCCATATTGTTCCTTTTAACAAGGGCTTACTCCATGTTTAAAGAGAGGAGTTAGTAGTTCTGGTAGGGAGGAGCACTAACTAATTTCCTCCTGGGGGGATTGCACTGAAGTGTTGATGGCTCTGTCAGAGGGGCAGGCCAAGGCTGTTTCACATCGCTCTCTGCCCAGTGTCTGGAGCACTCACTCACAAGCATGAGAGTTGAAGCTGCTCACTGGGCACATTTCAACATAGATTATTGGGTAATATTGGGTTGAGACATTATGAGATTACAACAACCTATATTCACCCACTCAAAAATATAGCCAAAAGTTTGTTGTATTTCCAATGTTCAACTATCTAAAAGCACAACCAAATTCCAATGGAAAAACAAGGTCTCATTTTTGGTTTAATTGTCACCCAAATGTCTATCACTGCGCTTTCAACCATTTTAAAAGCACAGGAAAGTTCAAATGGGAATACAATGTCAGATAATTCGTTTATTTATACAACAGATTGTGATATCGTTGAGATTACATTAAATGTACATGGTGCAAGTTTAAGATTCTGTGCAGATTATTACATTAATTGTGACGATCTCTACAGCCCTGCGATGTATGCTCTCTCGAACATGCACACTTTACTGATTACTTAATAAGAAATGTATAGTTATAGTAACTTAAAAATGTGGCCATGGATGTGTTACACATTTTAAGGTTGAACGTTACATTCGTTTGTAAGATAGCCGTAACTTTATGCTATTTACTGTAATACAAAAGTTATATTGAATTGTTTTGTTGACAACCCAACCAAATATCAACATTTAACTAATATTTTTGATTCTGCATATACATTTAAAGGTCATTTCCGATTGTGCTGACATATGCAGCGTTTACCGTGAATGTTTACCGTGAATGCAGTCACTGCTTAAACTTTAAATTTCAATCACCCTGTAAAGCTGAAGCTCCGCGATGTGGATTGAATAGAGCCCTTGATCTGTTTCCCATCTGCTTCTTATGACTTGACCCATACATCATGACCAATATCATCATACTCTAACACTGTTCTACAACCTGGATCCCAGGACTCCCTGGAAAAAATGTAATATGTTACTGAGTGGACTGTCCTGGCTAGTGGTTATCCTCCACATCTTCCTATGTTTTGTCCTACTAGAAGAGGATGGGCTTCCCATCTGAGCTGGGTTCCTCTCTGTGTTTCTTCCTTCTAGTTTTTTTTCCTGGCCACTATGCTTCTGATTTTGCTTCTACTAGCTCTTTGGGGTCTTGGCCGGGTTATTTACTGCAAACACTTTGTGACAATTGCTGATGTAACAAGTTGTCACAACTGCTTTGACAACTGCTGATGTAGACAAATCTGAGTCATTTTGGCCTTATGTTGTCTGTCAAGGGATGTTTTCACTTGTTTTGTATGCTAGGGGCACTCTCACATGGGGTTATGGGTCACTGGTCACACATGTATAGGCAGCACAGGTAACCAGGAAATGTTTACACATATCATGTCCGGATGATTCTCCATGATCTGGTATAAGCATTAACCTGAGTTTTCCCTCCCCTCTCCCTGTCTGTCTGTGTGTATAGCTGAAGGAAATGGTGTGATCATCGTGGTTGTCATCATCTGTGTCCTCCTGCTGGCCGTCCTGGGCAGTGTGCTCTACTTCCTCCACAAGAAGGGCAAGATCCCCTGTGGCCGCTCTGGCAAGCAGGAAATGTGAGTTTTCTACTTCAACAACTGGTCTAGGGCCAGGTTTTGTGTCTAGTTCTATAAGGTGGGTGCTACACATAGGTAGTGGATGAGGGTAAATTACAATGTAAAGCACTCTGAGCACTTGAAAAAGTGTTATGTAAATGTATTCCATATGTTCATCCATAATTGAGTCTTTCTGCCTCCAAGAATGTGATACTGTCCTCACTGGAGAGGAGTATTGAGAGGAAACTGAGTTTGTGCTCTCTATCCACAGCACTAAGGAGAACCCTAACAAAGATGGCATTGTGGTAGAGATGAAGACTGACACCAAGACCGAGGAGGCTGTTCTTCTGAAGGGCGTTAACGGTGACAAGAATGGCCCCAACGACCAGGTAACTATGAATATGAAAGCTATACGCTAAACAGAAGTAGCTTACTGTCTGTCTTTCTTGAATCTTGCATTGCCCACTGTATTGACATTTGTTGGTGTTTTTTCTCCCTTTCCTCTTTCCCTGTGTGCTTTTCCCTGGAGTAAAGTACATGGACCTGAGGAAGTGATATATGCAGAGGGCTGAGCTCTGACGTAGCCAGCCGAAGCTCTTCGCCACCCCACCAAATCCACCCACAAGCCAAGGCTAGACTACTGGAAGCCTTGGGAAAAATGAGTTAGGACTCTAATTAGGAGTCAACCAATCAATCACTTTCCCCACATTTGTGTTCAGCAGTATTCACCATATCTGGCCAAAACCACACAGGAACACACACAACTGATTTTAAGGTGTTTGGAGGATGTTTTGATTGCTCCATTTTACCCATTGTAATTTTACACTGTTTCCCCAAAGCCTTTTTACTCTCTCGTTTGCCGGTTTCAAGTGTACGATGATGACGTTCATTAACTGTGCGTTATAAACTTTATAAACTGTATATATTATATATATTTCATTATTTAAGATATTTTGACACAGACCTTTCAAATTCAGACTTGGTATGGTATAATCTGTTTTATGGTCTCACTTACTTTAGCTATTCATCCATGGTCCTTGATTTGGCGATTCTACATTATTTTATGGAGGTAATCTGGCCATAAATGACCACCAATATGTTTGTGGAGAAACACCACTTCAACATTTTCTCAGCAAAACTCATAATTTCAGAGTAATTCTCTTGAGAATTACTGTCAAGCTCTTGTACTGTTTGTAAATAATCGTGGCATAAGAACCGTTTGTAGCTGTGGCCTTCGATTGTCTTTTTTGAAATGGCCTATTGTGTTATCTGCAGCGCCTGTGGAAATTTGTCTCACTTTGATGTAAGATACACTGAAATGTTTCCTTATTTTATGATTTGCTGTTTATTTCTTTATATTTGGGTGAGGGCCAAGGAGACCTGAAGCTCATTTTGTGTGTGATACATTTTGGATGCTTACTGTAAGTTATGTGCATGGAAGAAGCTGTTGCTAGCGCAAAGACTGCCTGACGTGCATCATTTACAGAATGATATGTTAAAGGTATTATGATTTTTGATATTGTACACAAAGGGGAGAGTTCAATTGGTACAAATACTGTATGTTGTGATCCAAATATTGTCAAGGTAATATTTTAGTGGTCATTGTGTTTAGTTGAAATGACCCATTTTGTTCAGCCTGCTTACATCCGGCCATAGGACTGCAGATAGTGGACTTTTGGTAGTATGACTCCAGTAAAGACACTGCTCTCAACTGTGTGCCTTTTATGTTCAGTCTGGTTTAGTTGTGTTGTAGTGTTCTGATGCTTATGGAAGGAAGAGGTCTGGACTTAATAACACTGTTTGAATTACATTCATGTTGCCCAAAGACAGATCCCAACACGGGAAACACTTTTTCATGCCAGTATGTGGATGACTGGCCATCATGATGTGAAAAAGGTTCACTGTTGTCCACCACCAACAGTAAAAACAGCTTGTTGTGCAGTTGGCTCAGAAAACAGAAACTTGAGGGGACAGTTATACCGGCTTCCTCCCACCCCAACCGCTTTCTTTGAGTGATGTGTTTTTGTTGACAATATAAAACAGCTACCGTTAGACAGGAATGTTTGGACCTGCACAGTTCATTATTGGTTTATAATGGTCTGATCTTGCAAACGTGAATTAAGTACAGTTCTTGTGATTTGATGCTTGCCTTTTTATAATTATTTTTTGCAAGAAAATGCCAAATAAAAAAGCTACATTTGATCTTTTTCATTATCTTTACACTAAATATTTAAAGAAAAGTTCATAGCTGAGAAGTGAAAATGTACAAGTGCATTTCAATGGCTAAGGCACGACTGAAAATACATATTTCCACTGATAGATTTAATTCACAACAGCCAAAATTGATCATAACGCACACTACACCTCACTATGGTCTATAACAGAGACCCAGAATGTGATCGAAAGGGGTGAGTTCTCCCATCTAACCACTGTTATGCTGTCTCCTGGAGTGAGTAGCACAGTAGCTTCAGATTTCCAGAGTGCATGCTTGGTGGGAAGAAGAGGATGTTCAACACAATAGTCTAGACATGTTGGAACAGCATGCTCTTCCAGTCTTATGATATTGGGCGGGAGGTTAGTGTTAGAACATAGACGGATACACTTCCACACTACATTCCCCCAGGAGGCAGCAGCAACCTTGTCCTGGTGCTGAGCCTGGTTGATAAGCACATCAGGTTCTGGTGATCGTCAGTCTGTCCCAGCTTGCAAGCCTTGAGGTTGTTGGTTTTGTTTGGCCATGCCTTTAGAATTTTTCCTTTTTGTACATATGTTTTGACACCATCTGAACAAATAATAATCTGCTTTTACAGGCAAAACAAGAAGACAGAGCTGGCCCTGAACTCAGTAAGTTGCTGTCTCCTGGGCACATTGGGGGGGGGGGGGTTAGTGAGGACCAACACAGTCCTCAAATTGCTGATTAATCCCAAATGTGCACATTCATTCAGGTGACAGACCATGTAAATAGGCCTGGGACCCCTAGACAAAGTGCAAAACAATATTATTAGGTTTGTAACAAGAGCTACATGGACCATATCTTACAGTAAAACATTTTCTATAAAATATACCAATCAAAATGTTAAAGAAAATATTGTTTATTTGAAAATCTTTAATGGCTGAGGAATGAACACATGGCAACATAATGAATGTTGAGTACATTAAAATGAATAAATAAAACACTAACTACACATGCAATAAGGCAATGAAAAAAGTTTGTTAGTTCTCTCTGTATGTACAGGTGAGGCGCACAATGAATTCTAACATACAATTTCACATTGTTATCTTCGATCGAACGACAAAGTACCAACTGTGCTTCCGTACACCAGTAAATTCTGCAACTATTGAGCAATGACTAGTGTGGCGTATGAGACCACAGCAATCTCTTATGACAGAGTGTCCTCTTGTGGTGAGTCCACATATGAGCGACACTGGAAAGCAGAGGCCTGAAGTCAATTCTCAAATGATTTTACAAGGAGTGGCACTTAAGTTGATGATCAAGGAATTGCAGTCAAAGTACAGCACAATTTGAAAGAAGTTAAAACCGTATTAAACTCAAGCGAAACAGATGCAGAAATATCATGGCCATTCTTTACAACTAGAAGTATCTACAACTAATAATGTGATTTAAACCTGTATTTAAATACTTTTGGCTTTGAATCCAACACATTAACACCTAACATTTCTGGTGTGAGTCCCCAAATAACCTTGGCATATTACTGCACATTGTCCAGTCTGTTGTACCCGAGTCCAGAGGACAATGACAAAAACGCAGTGTTCAACGGGGTTTCAAATTCAAAAGGAAAGAGATTTAAATGATTCATATATATGTCGAAGCCACATCATTGGGAGAGAAAAAAAACAATCCTAATCAACGTAGGTACAAAGAAAATACATTAGTTCAAAACGCATACTGAGCCACATTCTGTTTGTAACGTATGAACAAAGTGTTCTTTCCCAGAGGAGGCAGCAAAGCAAGTCTGAGGTAGTGCCAATTAAGTACTTCAGTTCACTAAATATCATGGTATATACATGACTTGGATCACTTTGTCTTCTCTGCCCAATCAATATATTATTGTCTGGAAAATGAATAGTATGGATCCGAAAAAAACAAACCCTTACAAGCAGCAGTCCAATTGCACACTGATTAGCAGAGAGCAAAATTCAGATAGGGCAGATATACTCCCTTTATTTTTAAGTATGACATTAAAAAATGGACACTCACTTTAAAATATAAGCTATTCACAGAATTAACAATAAGGCCTAACAGTGAATGATGACAGAAATCATCATGATCAGAAATGTTACATTAGTTCACCAGTCAATGTTAGCACTACACTGAATACATTCTGAGATTACGTACACGTCATTCAGGCTTATATATTATAAGTAAACCAGGAACTAAAGCAATTTGGAGTTATGCTTACTTTAAAAAAATAGTTACTTCACCTACTGCAATTACAGTGAAATGCATGACATGGAGCCCTGTAATACTGCAATCCAACTAAAATATTCACATTCATTGGCTTTAGCACAAACCACAGAATCAAATGGTTTAGTCTCCACCTGGCGTATCTAGCTACAAACTGTATGTACGACTATGACACAATCAAGACTAACATGGTCACCATTAGGGTGAAGAGGGAGTGGGAATCATGAGTCAGGTATGCCCCAACAACAGTTACTGCTGCTGCACAATAAGTCCATAACTATTCCTTACTGTAGCCTAAGCACACCGTGTGAATTTTGGCTTACTCTACCTTGCACTCAGAAACAAGGAAATGCTTAGAGCCACACAATAAGACTGGAGGCAAGCACAAACGACCATACAAGGGTCAAAGGCTTGGCCATACAGAGGCCACGTCAAGCATTCTCCCTCTCCCTTTAGATTCTCTCACTTAGATGCCTGTGCATGGGACCGAGTCCTCTTCCCCTTCAATTTACAGTGCTTCCAGACAGGTCACAACCAGCACAGTAGAAATGCTATCCATTATGGCACAGTGGGTAAAGGATATAGGGTGTGGTGTTGAGGCTGCTACGTGAGGATGTGGGCCGTGGAGGGGATGGACACAAACTCGCGCAGGATGTTCTTAGCCGTCTCCAGGTTGTTCTGGGCGATCATCAGGGCCTTCTGAATGTCCTGGAACGAGTAGCCCTGGCTCATCAGATGCTCTATCTCCCCGTTGATGGGTAGCGCCACACCGGGAACGGGCCCCCCTCGGGAGCCAGCTGATGGACTGGCGGCAGGGAGCAGGGCTTCTGGGGTAAGGGGGCGGGGCCGGTGGTCTGAGTTGACCCGGCGTGGGAGGGGCTTAGGGGGGCACTCGGGGTCCTGACCTGATGAAAACGTAGCTGGGAGAGAGGAAAGAACATGTTCGTGGTGTTTGATAAATATAACTCTTAACATGACAAAGCAAGAGAGGAAAAGGACTGAAAACTCTAATACTGATTTACATACAGGCATCTATGGTAGGGCTGTCCATTGATAGGCAGCTGAAGGCTGCCGAGGTGCCGGTGACGTCAGAGAGGGTGCGCCTGGCGGGTGCTGGGGGAGCCTGGGGTCGGGGGTAGTCATACTCATCCTCCATCTCCTCTACCATATGGTGCAGGGGAACCGCAGGGGGAGGGATGAGGTAGTCTGGAGGGTGAACAAGAGGATTAAAGGGATAAAAAGAGTGATTTGAATACCTGAACACAGGATATACACTACCGTTCAAAAGTTTTGGGTCACTTAGAAATGTCCTTGTTTTCCAAGAAAACATACATGAAATGAGGTGCAAAATGAATAGGAAATATAGTCAAGACGTTGACAAGGTTATAAATAATGATTTTCCATTGTAATAATAAGTGTCCTTCAAACTTTGCTTGCATCAAAGAATCCTCCATTTGCAGCAATTACAGCCTTGCAGACCTCTGGCATTCTAGTTGTCAACTTGCTGAGGTAATCTGAAGAGATTTCACCCCATGCTTGGATCGGCTTGATGGGCACTTCTTACATACCATACGGTCAAGCTGCTCCCACAACAGCTCAATAGGGTTGAGATACGGTGACTGTGCTAGCCACTCTGTTAGAATACCAGCTGACTGCTTCTTCCCTAAATAGTTATTGCATAGTTTGGAGGTGTGCTTTGTCCTGTTGTAGGAGGAAATTGGCTCCAATTAAGAGCCATCCACAGGGTATGGCATGGTGTTGCAAAATGGAGTGATAGCCTTCCTTCTTTAAGATCCCTTTTACCCTGTACAAATCTCCCACTTTACCACCGCCAAAGTAACCCCAGACCATCACATTGCCTCCACCATGCCTGACAGATGGTGTCAAGCACTCCTCCAGCATCTTCATTTTTTCTGCGTCTCACAAATGTTCTTTGTGATCCGAACACCTCAAACTTAGAAACTTGTCCATAACACTTTTTTTCAATCTTCCTCTGTCCCGTGTCTGTGTTCTTTTGCCCATCTTTACCTTTTCTTTTTATTGGCCAGTCAGAGAGGGCTTTTTCTTTGCAACTGCCTAGAAGGCCAGCATCCCGGGGTCGCCTCTTCACTGTTGACGTTGAGACTGGTGTTTTGCGGGTACTATTTAATGAAGCTGCCAGTTGAGGACTTGTCCTCTTGCTCAGTTGTGCACCGGGGCCTCCCACTCCTCTTTCTATTCTGGTTAGAGCCAGTTTGCGCTCTTCTGTGAAGAGAGTAGTACATAGCGTTGTACAAGATCTTCAGTTTCTTGGCAATTTCTTGCATGGAATAGCTTTGATTTCTCAGAACAAGAATAGACTGACGAGTTTCAGAAGAAAATTTTGAGACTGTAATCGAACCCACAAATGTTGATGCACCAGACACGCAACTAGTCTAAAGAAGGCCCATTTTATTGCTTATTTAATCAGAACAAGTTTTCAGCTGTGCTAATATAATTGCAAAAGGGTTTTCTAATGCTCAATTAGCCTTTTAAAATGATAACCTTGGATTAGCTAACACAACGTGCCTTTGGAACATAGGAGTGATGGTTGCTGATAATGTGCCTCTGTACCCCCTCATGTAAATATCCCAATAAAAATGAGCTGTTTCCATCTACAATAGTAATTTACAACTATGTCTACACTGTATTTTTGATCAATTTGATGTTATTATAATGGACAAAAAAAATGTGA
The DNA here is from genome assembly GCF_057628025.1 of Oncorhynchus mykiss. Taxonomy (NCBI): domain Eukaryota; kingdom Metazoa; phylum Chordata; class Actinopteri; order Salmoniformes; family Salmonidae; genus Oncorhynchus; species Oncorhynchus mykiss. The sequence continues at coordinate 27,232,481 of NC_143031.1, forward strand.
TTTTCTTCCAAGGACATTTCTAAGTGACCCCAAACTTTTGAACAGTAGTGTGCATTTTCCACTTGCTGAGATACATAACTGTAATCGGATTGTGGCCACATTCATTGAGATAGTATGTTTCTTGGCAGGTGTAGACATGCAAAAGACGCCAGTGTGATTCAAGTTTCATGATGGTTTTCTGATTGTACAAAGGGGATGACTTATGTAACTTCATGTGCAATCAGAAAAGTGAGAATAGAGATCCTTCATCCATCTCCATGTACCTGACTCTGGTGGCTGCTGGGGCAGGGAGGGCAGAGGGAGGGGCTCCGTAGCACTAGCCTGGATGTTACACATGGACTCATACACCTGAGGGTCCTCACAGTCCACATCACACGCCACAGTCCTAGGAGAGAAGGGGGAGGGGAGAGAGAGGTAGGGATGGAGGAAGATAAAGGGCAGAGGGAGAGGCATCAGAAAAACCTTAGTTAGGACCCTGTACTGATCATAATCAACCTGGTCACCTCATAGTGACAGTGTTGAGCACTCACCGTGAGTCGCGGTTAGTGGGTTGGAGTGGTGGTGGTGAGGGCACGACAGCACCTGCCATGGCCCAGGAGGGTCCTGCTGCAGGGAGAGAGGTGGGGCTCATGTACTCATTCTCCTCATCACTCCCAGATGACTTCTCACCAGTAGACTCCTGTTGAGGCCTAACAGAGAGCAAGACAGACTGAGCCAGGTAATACATACAACACATTGAATTACCAATCAGTCACTCTGAGTTACTACAGGGTATACAGACAATCTAAGTCCCAGAGAGCCTCTGATTCAACCAATCACGTCAGGAATGGAAGGCCACCATTACATTTGGGGTGGCAGGAAGCCTAGTGGTTAGCGCGTTGGACAAGTAACCGGAAGGTTGCAAGATCGAATCCCCGAGCAGACAAGGTAAAAATCGGTCCTTCTGCCCCTGAACAAAGCAGTTAACCCACTGTTCCTAGGCTGTCATTGAAAATAAGAAGTTGTTCTTAACTGACTTGCTTAGTTAAATAAAAGGTCAAATCATTTTTTAATGTTTTTTTATCTATTGTTTTAGTGCTGGACTAGAATAAAAATCAGCATTTCCCATAACTCTTCAGGGCAAGAGTGACTTCTCTCTATTGAACATCTACATTACATCCATACCACATTTTATCAATTTCTATACAAATGCCATACCCGACTGCCAGGGAGTAGATAGCGTTGGTCGCTGCTAGCGGCTTTGCTCTGTGGATGCAGTCACTGTCACTGGGTCCGTTGGTCTGTGGGGGGGCCTTGGCTACGTGCCGGGGAACCATGTAGTTGGAGGCCCAGTTGGGCTCTGGAGGGGTGCTTGGCAGAGGTCTCCTTTGAAGCCGGCCCTCTGGGGGTCCAAGGGGAGAAGGGCGTTCGGGTGGGGGAGGTGGGGGTAACTCTCGCAGGGCAGGAGGGAGGGGCAAAGGTTTGTCTCTGTGGAGGGCTGCAATCTGGGGAGAGCAGATATTAATGACTGTATGCAATACTATCTCTGGATTAGAGTGTCTGCTAAAATAGTCAAATGTAAAAATCACATGACATGCATGGGCACACCATTATATACATAAAGAAAGCTTGAATTTGATTAGGTCTTCCACTTGCCTTGGTTGTTGCTCCTTGGCCCGGGGCCCCTGGGGAGCTGGGGGGCCTCTGCTGCAGCAGGTCCAGCCTGGGGGGCACAGGGGGCAGGGGCGTCACAGGGGAGGGTGGGCGCTCCACCTGAAAACACAGGGGAGACATCAAAACAAGTAATACGTGAGCTTGTTTCTACAACATGTAGATGGAGGGAGATGGTTTTTTAGTTGTTGATTTACTGGGTGGTGTATCTAATTGGCAAATTCTGAAAACTACCAAGTCTTTTATAGATCGTCTTTTCACTTTTACCACAAGGACACAATGATGATGTGAGATGGTGTGTGTAGGAGAAATAGAGAGAACATGACAAAGCCTTGCTGGTCATAGATGGTGGCTGGTGGCCTTGCCTTGGTGCAGGCCAGCCTGCTCATAATGAGGTGGGGATCCTCCAGGCGCTCGTCATCATCCTCGTCGTTGCTGGGGGAGACTGACAGGGAGCCACCTCCTTCCACCCCGTAGGGCCCCTGGAAGCTGGCAAAGGAGGCCCCGCTGCTGCTGTTCTTGGGGTGGAAGGGGTCTACCACGATGGGCTCTGTGCCTTTAATCTCACAGCGGCAGAATGGGCAGCCCTGCCCCTCCGATTCCTGGGAGAGAGCAATACTGCAGTTTAACATAAAATCGGGCAAAGGGCTGATATCCACAAAGCATCTCAGAAAAGGTCCAAGAAATCCTGTGAACCTGTTTTAAGAAGGAAAAAAACCTCCCAGCTCAAGAGTAGGTTTTAGGATGATGTTAAGACACTGCTTAGACATGCGGCATCGCCAGCGTGAATTCTATATAGCATGCTTCAGACCACAGTGAATGTGACTGTACATCAAATGTAATGGTAAAATGTTTTATCATTTTTGCCTGACAATCACTTTGCCTACTCTTAATTATCACCTAATGTTAACATGCACAACATTTATTTTAATCAAATGTATATGGTTAAAAGTGGAATTTTCACAATATTATTGTTATCAACACACACTCGTTGTCACTCCCGTTGAACAACTAAATCACTTTGGGACAGTAGGCATCAAGTCACTTGGCGATAATGTTGCATACAACACTATCAAAGTTAACACACGCACTATATATGCCTTCAATTGCACTACTTTTAGGCATGCCCAATTTAGAGATTTTTTTTTACAACATGTTGCGTTCCAAACGGATAACTTTAAATAACATGTAGGTAGTTAAATAATCAAGTGGTTAAGTATTTAGGCACATCATATAAAACATGTCTTGTGAAATTGTCAAAAGTGCAAGCGATACTTTTACATGTAGGTCTAGATTATTTATGGATTGATAAAATATCAAAACATTCTGAACAACTCAAAAGCAATTGCATGTGACACAGGAAACACTGACTCACTGAATCTTTCTATTATCAAGGCACCTGTTGAACTCTTAACTGGTCAGGGCAGCTTATGATGCGTCCTAAATACACTGCTCAAAAAAATAAAGGGAACACTAAAATAACACATCCTAGATCTGAATGAATGAAATATTCTTATTAAATACTTTTTTATTTACATAGTTGAATGTGCTGACAACAAAATCACACAAAAATGATCAATGGAAATCAAATTGATCAACCCATGGAAGTCTGGATTTGGAGTCACACTCAAAATTAAAGTGGAAAACCACACTACAGGCTGATCCAACTTTGATGTAATGTCCTTAAAACAAGTCAAAATGAGGCTCAGTAGTGTGTGTGGCCTCCACGTGTCTGTATGACCTCCCTACAACGCCTGGGCATGCTCCTGACAAGGTGGCGGATGGTCTCCTGAGGGATCTCCTCCCAGACCTGGACTAAAGCATCCGCCAACTCCTGGACAGTCTGTGGTGCAACGTGGCGTTGGTGGATGAAGCAAGACATGAAATCCCAGATGTGCTCAATTGGATTTAGGTCTGGGGAACGGGCAGGGCCAGTCCATAGCATCAATGCCTTCCTCTTGCAGGAACTGCTGACACACTCCAGCCACATGAGGTCTAGCATTGTCTTGCATTAGGAGGAACCCAGGGCCAACCGCACCAGCATATGGTCTCACAAGGGGTCTGAGGATCTAATCTCAATACCTAATGGCAGTCAGGCTACCTCTGGCGAGCACATGGAGGGCTGTGCAGCCCCCCAAAGAAATGCCACCCCACACCATGACTGACCCACCGCCAAACCGGTCAATCTGGAGGATGTTGCAGGCAGCAGAACATTCTCCACGGCGTCTCCAGACTCTGTCACGTCTGTCACATGTGCTCAGTGCTTTCATCTGTGAAGAGCACAGGGCGCCAGTGGCGAATTTGCCAATCTTGGTGTTCTCTGGCAAATGCCAAACGTCCTGCACTCATACCACCCTCATGGAGTCTGTTTCTGACCGTTTGAGCAGACACATGCACATTTGTGGCCTGATGGAGGTCATTTTGCAGGGCTATTGGCAGTGGTCCTACTTGCACAAAGGCGGAGATAGCAGTCCTGCTGCTGGGTTGTTGCCCTCCTACGGCCTCCTCCACGTCTCCTGATGTACTGGCCTGTCTCCTGGTAGCGCCTCCATGCTCTGGACACTACGCTGACAGACACAGCAAACCTTCTTGCCACAGCTCGCATTGATGTGCCATCCTGGATGAGCTGCACTACCTGAGCCACTTGTGTGGGTTGTAGACTCCGTCTCATGCTACCACTGGAGTGAAAGCACCGCCAGCATTCAAAAGTGACCAAAACATCAGGAAGCATAGGAACTGAGAAGTGGTCTGTGGTCACCACCTGCAGAACCACTCCTTTATTGGGGGTGTCTTGCTAATTGCCTATAATTTCCACCTGTTGTCTATTCCATTTGCACAACAGCATGTGAAATTTATTGTCAATCAGTGTTGCTTCCTAAGTGGACAGTTTGATTTCACAGAAGTGTGAGTTACATTGTGTTGTTCAAGTGTTCTCTTTATTTTTTTGAGCCTATGACTAAAGAAGCTTCATGCATTGCTTTTAGTTTTACCCATAAGAGTAGGATGTGCTATGTAGGTATAACCTCTCGTTCTCTCATAGAGAATCTGTGAACATAAATTCAATCAGGAGAAACGACAGGGATTATCCAGTCGCAGTACATTTTAATGACCTAAAACATTACATTTCTACCTTTAGATTTTGTGGCATAGACAAAGTTAAGATATGAGGCAGGGGAGGTGATCAAAATAATACTCTGAGCAAAGGAGAATGTTTTGGGATTTTCACTCTCCAGACATTATTTCCTGAAGGTCTTAATGATGAAATGCCTATGTATGTTATGTTGTAAATGTGAACATGAATTATTCCCCTATTTCAGATTACTCTGACGTTTTTCTTGCGCTGTACACAGCGATTTATGAAAACTTGCTTGGTAGGTCGATGTCCTCATTGTGGTTTTACAGACGTCTTTAATACGTTTTATGTAGACACTTTATTTAAATATTTATGAAATGCATATTGTTATATTTGGTAGCACTTATTTGTTTTCCCTCAACTCAAACCCAATTTTATGGGTGAAACAGATGTGGGTGGGGCTAGGTCTACATGAGGGTGCCAATTTTAAAAAACTCAAAAGCTCTGACGAAGGCCATGGAACCGATACATAAAGCTTATTAAAGAGCAGAGTGCGGGTTTCTTTTTCTCATTTTACCCAGAGTAGGAGTAAAATGTCTATTCTCAGCACTTACGACCAATAAAATGTACAAAATGAATGTGAAACAATAGACACTCTTGCAAGATGACATAATTCTGGGAAATACCTGCCAGGCAGTGAGACAGGAGGTGCACATGAGGTGGCTGCAGGGCTCTATCTTCACATCCTTGTCATTCTCGGCACAGATCTTACATAGCTGGAATGTGGAGCCCATCTCACAGTAGAGCTCATACTGCTCCTGTAGCACAGAGAAGAGAAAGGATGAGTATCACACAAGTAAATGATACATCAGAATTGTCATCTCAGTGTATGAGATACTTCAATAGGACAAATATTTTTCTGGCCCAATTCTGATTTTATGAAACATCTATCTAAACAGACAGTATTCTGACAAATATACAAATGTATGTTTAGGGCATTGTAAGCAATTGAAAATTACATTAGGCAAAAGTTTGAGTCACAAGTGCATCTGAAGTCTGAATTACGACCTGTAGTGAATGTTATGAACTTAGTGGATGTGAGAATGTGTCTGACCTGTGTGACTTTAATGTGGTCCTGTGGGGAGGGCTCACACAGCCCTGTTAGGTCTGGGTTCTGGGCCCGGCCGTCTGGGAACAGGTAGCTGGAGAGCGAGCAAAAAGTCTAAACATTTCAATGGCCAGTTGAAGCCAGAGGCTAATTAAATTAGCAATTATGTGATGATTGAAAGAGGTTGAAATCGGTTTGACTACAAACTACAGAGGAAACGTCACACAACAGATTTTACAAACGCCTTGACTGAACCAGAAAAGCTAGTATTTGGTCATTCTTTCATCTTAACTATGTGTAACAGTATAACTTTATACCATCCCCTCGCCCATACCCGGGTGCGAACCAGGGACCCTCTGCACACATCAACAACAGTCACCCACGAAGCATCGTTACCTACCGCTCCACAAAAGCCGCGGCCCTTGCAGAGCAAGGGGAACCACTACTTCAAGGTCTCAGAGCAAGTGACATCACCGATTGAAACGCTATTTAGCGCGCACCACCGCTAACTAAGCTAGCGTTTCACATCCGTTACATATGTCATACTCACAATCCCTCCCTGAATCCATCAATGAGGGCCTGAAAGAGGGGCTTGTTGTGGGGGATGGTCTGCAGAATGTTCCCATCTGCAGTGACGTAGCCAATGGCCCACTGGCCCAGCCGGGTGCAACTCAGTCTGAAGATATAACTGACAGAGGCAGACCAAAGATGTGTGGTGTGAGAGAAGTTGTGTACATGTTGATGTACTTGGATGGCCTGTGATGTTTTTTTGAATGTAAGTGTACATGTCAAAATATTTACTTCAGCGTCAAGTGTATGTGTCATTGTGTGTGTGTCTCACCTGCCAGGCTTGTGGATGAACCTTTGCAGTCGGGCCTTAACCTCGTCGTAGGTGAGGAAGGCCATATACCCTGGGTGTGTGACAGCCAGGCTGTTCCAATTCCTCAGGAGAGATGACCACGGCTGCACAATACACACACACCACAGTCAGAACCCTTATGCAACAACAGCTTGTCTTTGTATTGACAACAAATCTTTATCCTAGTTAACAAAGAAGAACTTGTGTTCTTCACCTGATATTCACGGCAACAGTGGTCACCAACGGAGTTCTGGAGAACTACAGGGCGTGCATAATTTTGTTTCAGCCCAGCTCTAAAATCTCCTCAATGCCTTAATGATCAATTGATTTCTAGTTGAAGCTGATGTGTAGTGATTAGAGGCTAACCGATTATGATTTTTCAACGCCGATACAGATTGGAGGAACAAAAAAGCGATACCGATTAAAATCTGACTATTTTTTTATTTGTAATAATGACAATTACAACAATACTGAATTAACACTTATTTTAACTTAATATAAAACATCAATAAAATCAATTTAGCCTCAAATAAATAATGAAACATGTTCAATTTGGTTTAAATAATGCAAAAACAAAGTGTTGGAGAAGAAAGTAATATGTGCCATGTAAAAATGTGTGCCATGTAAAAAAGCTAACGTTTAAGTTCCTTGCTCAGAACATATTAAAGTTGGTGGTTCCTTTTAACATGAGACTTCAATAGTCCAAGGTAAGAGGTTTTAGGTTGTAGTTAATACAGTATTTATAGGACTATTTCTCTCTATACCATTTGTATTTCATATACCTTTGACTATTGGATGTTCTTATAGGCACTATAGTATTGCCAGTGTAACAGTATAGCTTCCGTCCCCCTCCTTGCCCCTACCCGGGCTCGAACCAGGAACACAGACAACAGCCACACTCGAAGCATCGTTACCCATCGCTCCACAAAAGCCACAGCCCTTGCAGCGCAAGGGGAATAACTACTCCAAATCTAAAAGCGAGTGACTTTTGAAACAGTATTAGCGCACACCCAGCTAACTAGCTAGCCATCTCACATTGGTTACACTAGCCATTAGGCTGATAGGCTTGAAGTCATAAACAGTGCTGTGCTTGTGAAGAGCTGCTGGCAAAACGCACAAAAGTGCTGTTTGAATGAATGATTACGGGCCTGCTGCTGCTCAGTCAGACTGCTCTATCAAATCAGACTTAATTATAACATAATAACACACAGAAATACGAGCCTTTGGTCATTAATATGGTCGAATCCGGAAACTATCATTTCGAAAACAGAACGCTTATTATTTCAGTGAAATACGGAACCTTTCGGTATTTTATCTAACGGGTGGCATCCCTAAATCTAAATATTCTTGTTACATTGCACAACCTTCAATGTATGTCATAATTACGTAAAATTCTGGCAAAATAGTTCGCAATGAGCCAGGCAGCCCAAACTGTTGCATATACCCTGACTCTACGTGCAGTAAACGCAAGAGAAATGACACAATTCCACCTGGTTAATATTGCCTGCTAAACTGGATTAGTAGTTATAACTAGAGATTATGATTGATTGTTGTTCGATTTCCTATTGTTATGAAAACTTGAAATCGGCCCTAATTAATCGGCCATTCCGATTAAATCGGTCGACCTCTAGTAGTGATGGTTGAGAACAAAACGCCTTCACACCCGGTCTCATTTAGAACCGTTGTGTATATTTTACACTAAATATTGAGATTTATACCATACCATGCCATGAACACGCATGTTTTCTGTTTATAAAATCAGACCTGTCGTCAAACTGTATCCGTGAACAAGCATAACAACTCTGCATGAAAAACACCCTTCAGTTTTTATGGTGACAAGAAGGTCCTTATTTTTTGTATACTTTGGTAGTATCTAAAGGGAATAGCAATGGCAAACTTGATTAAATGCCTTCAGAGGTGTTGGCAGAATGTTTTCTTTTGCAGTTACATTTGCTGTAGCTTGACAGTTTCTGAAAGACAAAAACAATTAAATTGTTGTGCACCTGTAAACAGATCATTCAAATTCAATGATGTTTTGCATTTACTTTTTCCAGAACCTAAATAAGCTGCACTTCCCACAAATTCTGAAACATTCTCTACTCAGAAAAAAAACAGTCTGTTCTACTGCGCTTTGGATTGGACAGCATAGACCAAAATACTTTAAAATAGATTATCTATTTCCTACTGTGAAGTGGGTTCAATTAAATGAGAGATGGGACGAATGGTAGCCCATCTTAAATTGTTGTAGGCCTATTGGCTATTTTGCGAGTATGAAACCATCAGAAGAGTTGAAGAACTTATTCTGCAATGACCGTGGAAAAAAAACAAACAGGAAATAGATCAAATTAGGTTTTTGCTCTTCTCACTAACAGAAAATGATTGCATCTGGTTATAACACTGAACAAAAATATAAATGCAACATGCAAAGTGTTGGTCCCATGTTTCATGAGCTGAAAAAAAGATCACAGACATTTTCCATATGCACAAAAAGCTGTGCAGCTTCATTAAATTGTACCCGCAAAACACCAGTCTCAACGTCAACGGTGAAAAGGCAACTCCGGGATGCTGGCCTTCTAGGGAGAGTTGCAAATAAAAATCCATCTCAGACTGGCCAATAAAAATAAAAGATTAAGACGGGCAAAAGAACAGACACTGGATAGAGGAACTCTGCCTAGAAGGCCAGCATCCCGGAGTTGCATCTTCACTGTTGACGTTGAGACGGGTGTTTTGCGGGTACTATTTAATAAAGCTGCCAGTTGAGGACTTGAGGCGTCGATTTCTCAAACTAGACACTAATGTTCAGTCGTGGCCAAGTTTTGAGAAATGACACGAATATAAATTTCCTAAGTCTGCTGCCTCAGTTTGTATGATGGCAATTTGCATATACTCCAGAATGTTAAGAAAAGTGATCAGATGAATTGTAATTAATTGCCTCTTTGCCATGCAAATGAACTGAATCCCCAAAAAACATTTCGACTGCATTTCAGCCCTGCCACAAAAGGACCAGCTGACATGTCAGTGATTCTCTCAACACAGGTGTGAGTGTTGACGAGGACAAGGCTGGAGATCACTCTGTCATGCCGATTGAGTTTGAATAACAGACTGGAAGCTTCAAAAGGAGGGCGGTGCTTGGAATCATTGTTCTTCCTCTGTTAAACATGGTTACCTGCAAGGAAACACATGCCGTCAACATTGCTTTGCACAAAAAGGGCTTCACAGGCAAGGATATTGCTGCCAGTAAGATTGCACCTCAATCAAACATTTATTGGATCATCAAGAACTTCAAGGAGAGCGGTTCAATTGTTGTGAAAAAGGCTTCAAGGCACCCAAGAAAGCGCAGCAAGGGCCAAGACCATCTCCTAAAGTTGATTCAGCTGCGGGATCTGGGCACCACCAGTATAGAGCTTGCTCAGGAATGGCAGCAGGCAGGTGTGAGTGCATCTGCACGCACAGTGAGGCAAAAACTTTTGGAGGATGGCCTGGTGTCAAGAAGGGCAGCAAAGAAGCCACTTCTCTCCAGGAAAAACATCGGGGACAGACTGATATTCTGAAAAGGGTACAAGGATTGGACTGCTGAGGACTGGGGTAAAGTAATTTTCTCTGATGAATCCCCTTTCTGACTGTTTGGGGCATCTGGGAAAAAGCTTGTCCGGAGAAGACAAGGTGAGCGCTACCATCAGTCCTGTGTCATGCCAACAGTAAAGCATCCTGAGACCATTCATGCGTGGGGTGGCTTCTCAGCCAAGGGAGTGGGCTCATTCACAATTTTGCCTAAGAACACAGCCATGAATAAAGAATGGTACCAACACATCCTCCGAGAGCAACTTCTACCAACCTTCTAAGAACAGTTTGGTGACGAACAATGCCTTTTCTAGCATGATGGAGCACCTTGCCATAAGGCAAAAGTGATAACTAAGTCTAAACATACAGGCTCCAGCTCAATTCTCAAGGCTAATTTGAGAAAGTAATTTTGGTTTCTGTCTGCCCAGACAGACTGTGCCAACACTTGTAGCCTCTGTGCACACAAAGTCGAAGGAACTACTGTAAAGGCCCCGCCCAGTTGAGAGACATCCAATAGAGGACGTACTGACTGTACTTTAACCACCCCACCCTAAATTATGATAGCTGCTCTATCTCTAGCTTTGTACTCAAACGTCTTTATTGCCTCTGATGGAATAAAAGGTACCCATGTTTTGTTAGCTTCTACAATTAACTATCTACACAGCAGTTGAGCTCTGTAAACATTTGGCTCCTCAGAGAACTTTGACTGCATGAAAGGTAGTTAATTACTTGCGATACGATATGAATACGATAACTGCTACAGTAAGTGGTCCTGAATTGACTTAATGTAAGTCACTTTGTATTAATTTAGGAGATGCTCTTATCCAAAGTATTATGATAGTGAGTGGGTCAGCAATGGGAATTGGGAGCAGTGAAAGCAGATTCCCTACATATTGGTGGTGGAAGGGGTGTAAAACTATTTTGGTAGTGGATGAGTTGAGTTTCCACCATTCAATCTAAAGTGCTTTAGGCACCTGGAAAAGTTATTAAAACCCATCCATCATTATTTGCGTTTGAGAAATCAGTACCTGGAAGAGCCTGGTGAAGATGTCAAACTCGAAGACGGAGATGTAGTCGTTGCATGTGAGGTCGATGGTGGACTTCAGAGCCATGGCCTCCAGGCCTGAGCTGATGGGGTGGAACTCATGAAGAGCCTGGCGGAACATCCTCCATGGAACAATGGTCCTACAGAGAGGAGAGGGTTTAGTGATACAAAATTAGTAATTATCCCCAGGCTTGTTTTTAGTTGAGCGTTTGTTTAATTTTAACCCCTTTTTAAATATGGCATCCCAACTAAGGACATTTTATAAGATAACGGAGGCCCCCCAAAAAAACTCACTTGTCACCAAAAGACCTCCTCCAGAACTCGGCGGCGTCTGCTTTGGTGATGCGGAAGTTGTCTCCTTGGAATAGGCCATTAGGAAAGATGGCTTTTAGCTCAGCCAGCATGTGGCTGAATATCAGCGACAGCTTGGTCAAGTTCCGCCTATGAAGAAAAGGTATGTCATCTTAGCGTCCTCAGACAAACCTCATCCCTGAAGTTGACCAATGTATTTTCTTGACTTTGGTACCCCCAGGTCAAACATTTAAGGCTAGGTAGTATAAGCCTAGTCTTTCAGGACTGGATGCCTTTGAGTTGGGGTTGGTATACAATCATTCAGTTGTAAGAATGTGTGATGAGCTTCTTAGAAGTGTCATCTGCTGAGAACCCATTGCAAAGGCACACAACACCAAACTACTAATCAATGTGTATGTTAACCTTATTTATGACCAAACTATTGCATGCGGTATATGAGTACTAGCATGTCAGTTTCTTATAATGGCACATGCATTTGTGCTACTTGTGAGTCAGAAGAATCCCTGATAGCATCATTGCTTCCACAGAACTAGAATGAGATATTTATGATAGCTAAACTGAAACTAAAGTAAACAGGATGGGTTTTAGCAATGTATTTCTGAGTAGAGGAAATATACCCTAAAAAGAGCTGTTTGTTTAGCTTAAGGCGGTTCTTACATCCCCACTTTCCTTTATGCAACATGACCTGCAACTAAATAATAAATGCCCAATTCATATTTTCTAGTCATTTTTGTTGTGGCTAAAATGGCAAAAAATATTTTCAAATAACACGTGCCTAATTAATGGAACATTGGTTTGAGGTGTGAGGTAGTTTCTTGGAAATCGTAGTCAGCATGCAGCACTCTGCCTATCACAAACCAACATGGAGATTCAAAACACTGATAACAAAGCATCTCCCACCAGGGTCATGGGGGGGGGGGGGGGGGGTCCTGTTTTGAAGCTTAACTGCGCTTACACTTCCCCGCAAGTGGTAGAAATGTTTAACGACCCACATTAACTAAAAAACCAAGACATCATATGAGAAACCCCACCGAAAATAAGACATACCAGTAATCTTGACAACAAGAAAGAAAACATTTGATAGGATCACCTAGGCCTACTTTTCGAGTTGGGTTCTAGCCGTTGCGCTAATTTTGACCTCACCTGGTTATACAAATCAACAACTATACTGAGCAAAAATAAAACGCCACAATTTAAAAGATTTTACTGAGTTAGTTCATATACAGTACATTCGGAAAGTATTCACACCCCTTCACTTTTTCCACATTGTTACATTAGCATTAATTATTTTTTGCTCCTCAATCTACCCCATAATGACAAAGCAAAAACAGGTTTCTATATATATATATATATATATATATATATATATATATACATATATAGTGCCTTGCGAAAGTATTCGGCCCCCTTGAACTTTGCGACCTTTTGCCACATTTCAGGCTTCAAACATAAAGATATAAAACTGTATTTTTTTGTGAAGAATCAACAACAAGTGGGACACAATCATGAAGTGGAACGACATTTATTGGATATTTCAAACTTTTTTAACAAATCAAAAACTGAAAGATTGGGCGTGCAAAATTATTCAGCCCTCTTAAGTTAATACTTTGTAGCGCCACCTTTTGCTGCGATTACAGCTGTAAGTCGCTTGGGGTATGTCTCTATCAGTTTTGCACATCGAGAGACTGACATTTTTTCCCATTCCTCCTTGCAAAACAGCTCGAGCTCAGTGAGGTTGGATGGAGAGCATTTGTGAACAGCAGTTTTCAGTTCTTTCCACAGATTCTCGATTGGATTCAGGTCTGGACTTTGACTTGGCCATTCTAAGACCTGGATATGTTTATTTTTGAACCATTCCATTGTAGATTTTGCTTTATGTTTTGGATCATTGTCTTGTTGGAAGACAAATCTCCGTCCCAGTCTCAGGTCTTTTGCAGACTCCATCAGGTTTTCTTCCAGAATGGTCCTGTATTTGGCTCCATCCATCTTCCCATCAATTTTAACCATCTTCCCTGTCCCTGCTGAAGAAAAGCAGGCCCAAACCATGATGCTGCCACCACCATGTTTGACAGTGGGGATGGTGTGGTCAGCTGTGTTGCTTTTACGGCAAACATAACGTTTTGCATTGTTGCCAAAAAGTTCAATTTTGGTTTCATCTGACCAGAGCACCTTCTTCCACATGTTTGGTGTGTCTCCCAGGTGGCTTGTGGCAAACTTTAAACAACACTTTTTATGGATATCTTTAAGAAATGGCTTTCTTCTTGCCACTCTTCCATAAAGGCCAGATTTGTGCAATATACGACTGATTGTTGTCCTATGGACAGAGTCTCCCACCTCAGCTGTAGATCTCTGCAGTTCATCCAGAGTGATCATGGGACTCTTGGCTGCATCTCTGATCAGTCTTCTCCTTGTATGAGCTGAAAGTTTAGAGGGACGGCCAGGTCTTGGTAGATTTGCAGTGGTCTGATACTCCTTCCATTTCAATATTATCGCTTGCACATTGCTCCTTGGGATGTTTAAAGCTTGGGAAATCTTTTTGTATCCAAATCCGGCTTTAAACTTCTTCACAACAGTATCTCGGACCTGCCTGGTGTGTTCCTTGTTCTTAATGATGCTCTCTGCGCTTTTAATGGACCTCTGAGACTATCACAGTGCAGGTGCATTTATACAGAGACTTGATTACACACAGGTGGATTGTATTTATCATCATTAGTCATTTAGGTCAACATTGGATCATTCAGAGATCCTCACTGAACTTCTGGAGAGAGTTTGCTGCACTGAAAGTAAAGGGGCTGAATAATTTTGTACGCCCAATGTTTCAGTTTTTGATTTGTTAAAAAAGTTTGAAATATCCAATAAATGTCGTTCCACTTCATGATTGTGTCCCACTTGTTGTTGATTCTTCACAAAAAAATACAGTTTTATATCTTTATGTTTGAAGCCTGAAATGTGGCAAAAGGTCGCAAAGTTCAAGGGGGCCGAATACTTTCGCAAGGCACTGTATATATATAAAAAAAAAAGATATTACATTTACATAAGTATTCCGGCCCTTTACTCAGTACTTTGTTGAAGCACCTTTGGCAGCGATTACAGTCTTGAGTCTTCTTGGGTATAACGCTACAAGCTTGGCACACCTGTATTTGGGGAGTTTCACCCATTCTTCTCTGCAGATCCTCAAGTTCTGTCAGGTTGGATGGTGAGCATTGCTGAGATGTTCGATCGGGTTCAAGTCCGGGCCAATCAAGGACATTCAGAGACTTGTCCCGAAGCCACTCTTGTGTTGTCTTTGCTGTGTGCTTGGGGTCGTTGTCCCGTTGGAAGGTGAACCTTCATCCCAGGCCGAGGTCCCGAGCAGGTTTTCATCAAGGATCTCTCTGTATTTTGCGGTGTTCATCTTTCCCTCAAGCCTGACTAGTCTCCCAGTCCCTGCCGCTGAAAAGCATCCCCACAGCATGATGCTGCCACCACCATGCTTTACCGGAGGAATGGTGCCAGATTTCTTCCAGATGTGACGCTTGGCATTCAGGCCAAAGAGTTCAATCTTGGTTTCATCAGAACAGAGAATCTTGTTTATCATGATCTGAGAGTCCTTTAGGTGCCTTTTTGCAAACTCCAAGTGGGCTGTCATGTGCCTTTTACTGAGGAATGGCTTCCGTCTGGCCACTCTACCATAAACGCCTGATTGGTAGAGTGCTGCAGAGAGAGTTGTCCTTCTGGAAGGTTCTCCCATTTCCACAGAGGAACTCTGTTAGTGACCATCGGGTTCTTGGTCACCCTGACCAAGGCCCTTCTCCCTCGATTGCTCAGTTTGGCCAAGTGGCCAACTCTAGGAAGAGTCTTGGTGGTTCCAAACTTCTTCCATTTAAGAATAATGGAGGCCACTGTGTTCTTTGAGACCTTCAATGCTGCAGAAATTATTTGGTACCCTTCCCCAGATCTGTGCCGACACACTCCTGTCTTGGAGCTCTACGGACAATTCCTTAGACCTCATGGCTTGGTTTTTACTGTGCTATGCACTGTCAACTGTGGGACCTTGTATAGACAGGTGTGTGCCTTTGCAAATCATGTCCAATCTACTGAATTTACCACAGGTGGACTCCAAGTTGTAGAAACATCTCAAGGACGATCAATGGAAACAGGATGTACCCGAGCTCAGTTTCAAGTCTCATAGCAAAGGGTCTGAATACTTATGTAAATCAGGTATGCTTTTTATAGCTTTCTAAAAACTTGTTTTCGTTTTGTCATTATGGGGTATTGTATGTAGAAAAAAATATATTTAATACATTTTAGATTAAGGCTAATGTAACAAAATGTGGGAAAAGTGAAGGGTCTGAATAGTTTCCGAATGCAATGTAAGAAAATCAGTCAATTGAAATAAATTAATTTGGGCCTAATCTGTGGATTTCACAACTGGGAATATATATCTGTTGGTCACAGATACCTTACAAAGGTAGGGGCGTGGATCAGAAAACTAGTCAGTATCTGGTGTGACCACCATTTGCCTCATGCAGCGTGACACATCTCCTTCACATACAGTTCATCAGGGTGTTAATTGTGGCATGTGGAATGTTGTCCCACTCCTCTTCAATGGATGTGTGAAGTTGCTAGATATTGGCAGGAACTGGAACACGCTGTCGTAAACGTTGATCCAGAGCATCACAAACATGCTCAATGTGTGACATGTCTGGTGAGTATGCAGGCCATGGAAGAACTGGGACATTTTCAGCTTCCAGGAATTGTGTACAGATCCTTGCGACATGGGGCCGTTCATGCTGAAAAATGTGATGGCGGTGGATGAATGGCACGTCACTGGGCCTCAGGATATCGCCACGGCATTAAAATTACCATCAATAAAATGCAATTCATGTTCGTTGTGCCTAGTTTATGCCTGCCCATACCATAACCCTATCGCCACCATGGGGCACTCTGTTCACATGAGCAAACCACTCACCCACCCAACACCATACACATCGACTGTGGTTGTGAGCCGGTTGGACATACTGCCAAATTCTCAAAAATGACGGAGGAAGCTTATGGTAGATAGAAGAACAGATTCTCTGGCAACAGCTGTGGTGGACATTCTAGAAGTCAGTATGCCAATTGCACGCTCCCTCAAACTTGAGACATTTGTGGCATTGTGTTGTGTGACAAAACTGCACATTTTAGAGTGGCCTTTTATTGTTCCTAGCACAAGGTGCACCTGTGTAATGTAATGTTCATGCTGTTTTAATCAGCTTCTTGATATGCCACACCTGTCAGGTGGATAGATTATCTTGGCAAAGGAGAAATTCTCACTAACAGGGATGTAAACAAATTTGTGCACAATTTGAGAGAAATAACCTTTTTGTAAACACCAGGCAAAACAAAGAAATGAGCCAACATAACATTGCTGACTGTACACATTAATATTTATATAAATATCTGTACTGATTCATGCTAGCTGTGTATGGAACATTTCTGGGATCTTTTATTTCAGCTCATGAAACATGGGACCAATACTTTAAATGTTGCATTTATATTTTTGTTTGGTTTATAAACTATTGCCTTGAAGAAACAACATGTTGGCTATAGCAGAAACAGACTGGCTATCAGCAGGCGCAATATACCCCTCCATTTTACCTGGGTTGAGAGTTCTCCTCATACATGCGCTCCTTGGCCTCCTTGAACAAGCTCATGGTCTGCTTGATCTTATTGGTCAGGTTCTCCATCACCACCCGGAAGTACTCATTCTCCCCGAGCGTCTCTATCTTGCCCTCGTAGCGTGACAGTATGGTGCGGAGGTGCTGGTAGGTGTCTGGCAGTAGGTCCAGGATGTATGGGGGGCTGTTCTTCAGGGCCACCTTAGGGTTCTGGCACAGACGCACCACCTGTGTGGGAAAGGGAGGGTGAGACGAGGTCGGAGGAAACTGGAGAAAGCAGCGCATACCAGAATGACTGGTCATATAACAATGGGTTCTCAGATGTTTCTTTTTCCCCACCCCTTTATTGCTTTTTTAAAAGCTTACACTCTCTGCTCTACATCTGTCTATGCATGGGCTGTGTCAACACTTGATCTTTGTCAAGACAAAAACAAACTGTATTGGGTCATAATAATTGCTCAAGGTAAGTGGTTAGGAGAGCAAGTCTGGCCCTAGAAATTACAAGAACTGAAAGTGTCACTAGTAATATCATGCGTACACTGGGATGGAATTAAAACAACGACACAGGATACAGATGCACTTGTTTTGTTCTGCCTTTATGATTTATGATAATATGTTCTATTGCTTGTGTGGGCCAACTGCATGAATGGGGAAGATGGATATTTGAATGTAGAGACAGAATAAGCAGTCAGGACATATCATGATACACAGTGTGAGAGTAAATTTGGGGTATGAGTGACCTGGATATTTACATTCAAGTGGAGAATTCAACATTTACATTGTGGCTCCTGCTTGTGGTTAAACCAATTATTTACAGTCTGGATGATGTTTGTAATTCAACTGGTTCATTCAACCAGGCCTAGCCAGTCCCTTGTTATGGTCTCAATTGTCTAATGACAGTACACCAAGTAGTCCTCATCTTTGTTTTTAAGAAAATATAATTCAAAAGTGTTGATATTTTTACCACACCAGTAGTAGGAAAGGGAACATACAACCTCAAATGATAGGCCTACACGATTGTATGACAAATATATAAAACATGACAAAATAATTTGGTATTGTTGTTCTGGTTGAATAGGCCATTTGACACAGGGATCAGGTACAATTGTGTTAATTCAAGCCGAGTCAGTGAGCAAAAAAATAAATATTGAAAAAAATTTGAAAATAGACTTAGTTGTGAAACTCAATAGCCAAGTGTCTGCCTGCCAAAGACAACTTGTACACTGTTGAAATCAAAATACTAAACATTGCTCAATTAGCATAATTTGTGAAATTCGCGACATTTGGGGGAACAACGTATTGGGATACCATTTTATGAAGAAAAATAACTAATGTCTGAAAACATGCTTCATTTTGCAGAATAAATAGTATTTACATGATTAGTGGTGGTAATTGTTCCCCTCATTTAGAAAAAAAATACTGTCAAATTGTATCTCTTATATTCTGTGACCTATTGTTTTGCTATTGCTACACTATGGACATTACAGTAAACCTGGCATTTCATATGTTAAGTATTCTTGCAATTTAAATGCACTTCCCATAAGACCAGAGAGGAAATTGGATGGCTTGTTACCTACCTTATCCATAAGTTTCCAGCATTTCTCCACCATTTTCTTGTCTACCACTGCAGGTTGGTGAGGCTGGAGAAGCTGGTGATGGGGCTGAAATGCGTCCTTCATCAAGCCGATGAGACCTGCGCCCCTCCTCGGATTTCCTGCCATGCTTCTGTCGTCGGCCGGGGGAGAACCCCGAGGCGGTCAATGAATGACAATTCTGGGCACGTATTTACAGACAACTGCCGTGATTACTGTCTCTATTGTTATCTGATAAAAATAGTAATAATCACACAAACCTTGCTAGACGAAGAAAATCGTGAGCTTGCTAACTAGCTAATTTAAAGTCCTCATCCGCCTTCTCATTTCGCCGGAAAAGACAGGGGTTTGCATAACTCAACCTCCTGCCTGTTTTTTATTTTATTTCTGACCCGTCTGTTATCTTTGGAGACAGGTAAATACAAAGGCGTACATCTTCAGACATTCAGCTAAATAGGAAAGTAACTACTATTTGTCTGTTTTCTTCCTATGTTTCAGCCTTTTTTTTTGCCTGTAGAGTGAATTGGCTAACTTCCGGCTTGGAATGATCTTCAAATGTCAAAATAAAAGTCATTTTGAAACCCATGAAATAATGCTCTTCTGACAATTACGTTTTTAATGAATACAAACATTACAATGCAATCAAAACAAGAAAATTTTTAAAAAAATACCAAATGACAAAAATGTAGGCACATTCTTCATGCTTTATTTAAGCAATAAGGTCCGAAGTGGTGTGGTATATGGCTAAGGGCTCCGCACAACACGGAGTGCCTGGACACAGCCCTTAGCCATGGTATATTGGCCATATACCACAAACCCCCGAGGTGCCTTATTGCGATTATAAACTGGTTACCAACATAATTAATGCAGTACAAATAAATGTTTCATCACACCCATGGTATACGGTCTGATATACCACGGCTGTCAGCCAATCAGCATTCAGGCCTCAAACCACCCAGTTTATAATGAGAAATACATTTTTATATATACTGAGTTCAGTAATTCAACAAAGATGTGTTGTCAGTCATAATTGTTGGTTTGGATGTACTGTAGTTATGTGCCTTGTGAAAGTATTTTTTTATTTTTTTTTTTTATTTTTACCCCTTTTTCTCCCCAATTTCATGGTACACCCCACGGACCTCCCGGTCGCTGCCGGTTACGACAGAGCCTGGGCGCGAACCCAGGAACTCTGATGGCACAGCTGGCGCTGCAGTACAGCGCCCTTAACCACTGCGCCACCCGGGAGGCATGTTCCACATATTTTACATGTTACAAAATCACTAACAAAGGAGGACTACGACAGCACTATGTCTGTGTTGGCAGCTGTTGGGTCACCTAACCTACTTTTTAGGATTCCAAGTGCTGCAGTGCAATATATTATTCTATTCTGCCTCAAAGCCAAGAGGCTCATAGACATATGTGTTACAATGTATGTAGGAACTGTATAGGACGGTGTTCTGGATAAAGCATTCAAGAGCAAAACAAGTTGACAACAGGCTCTGACAGTCAAGCCAGCAGTGTGTGCTGGCTCTAGTCCACATCTACCCTCAGAGAGAGTATGTCCTGCTCTCAGCCTGGCTAAAGAAAGAGGTCTCATCTTTTGCTGACCAGTAAGGTTCGTAGTGTTCAGATGGAGGAGGTACAGCTGCCCTCCAAACGTAATGTTCTCATCCAGCATTTTGACTAGGCCTCCATTACAATAACTTACATTCCATTGAACAAGGAGCGGCACACCAACACATTGGTGAAGAACTAAAAACGGATATGCACAAAAAGCCTACCAGACGAGACAGTGCGTTCAAAGAGCCGGGAACCCTCAAGGTGCACTCCTCCATTACTGTACTGGAGCTTATCGCATCTCACCTGTGGGCATCATCAAAAGTCTACCCTCTTGGGCGGTCACTCAGTGCTCCTGTAGCAGCCAAGGAAGTCTGGGTCAAAGGTTATCAGTCACATGCTGAGGGTGCGGCAATTTTCTTGCACATGCTCAGTAGTACCTGGACCACCCAGGACGACTCGTCCTTCATTAGTGAGGTTAACAGGGAAGGGTCCTGCTGAGGCTTCTGGGAAGCCCTCATCTGGGAGGGCCAAAAGCCAGCTGGAGTGCAACACTCGGTAACAACTTTAACAAGTATGTAGTGGATGCGTTTATGTTGAGGACACAATGACCTGCTAGAAGACCAACATATTGGACAACTCCTCCTGCAGGTGTTAACAACTGGCAACTTGCACATGACCAGTACTCGCCTACCAGTCGAGGCAGTGTGTTCAAATAGACAGTACCCTCAAGTGGTGCACTCCTGCACTACTGGAGCATGCAGTGGATCCACTTAAGTGCTGAGGACGACATGACCTGCCAGAAGACCATTTCAAATCCACAGTATAACCTGGTGGACATAGAGAGGGAAAATTACCCTCAGCCTATCTCCAATTTGGGCACAAGGGGCAATAGCCCCAAATGGGATATCTGATGTTCACTAACATACAAGCCCTAAGAGGAACGAGCACCACATCTCCATCCAGTGAAAAAACATGTCAGAGACAGCAAACGGCATGGGGACAAGGGGTTTGCAATGTATGAGCTACCGCTGTGACAAACCCAATGAAGAGAAACTTCCACTATAGGATCAACCTCCCCACATATAAATTGAAGCAATACAGTATCGGGGAAAACATAAAGAGCAATAATACAAATACAGCTGAAGTCGGAAGTTTACATACACCTCAGCCAAATACATTTCAACTCTGTTTTTCACAATTCCTGACATTTAATACAAGTAACAATTCCCTGTCTCAGGTCAGTTAGGATCACCAATTTACTTTAATGATGTGAAATGTCAGAATAATAGTAGAGAGAATAATTTATTTCAGCTTTTATTTCTTTCATCACATTCCCAGTGGGTCAGAAGTTTACATACACTCAATTAGTATTTGGTAGCTTTGTCTTTAAATTGTTTAACTTGGATCAAACTTATTGTGGGAAGTTTTAAGTTTTCATAACAATCTGTATTTTTGGGCACCGATCATGGCCGATTACATTGCACTCCACGAGGAGACTGCGTGGCAGGCTGACTACCTGTTATGAGAGTGCAGCAATGAGCCAAGGTAAGGTACTAGCTAGCATTAAACATATCTTATAAAAAACAATACATCTTAACATAATCACTAGTTAACTACACATGGTTGATGATATTACTAGTTTATCTAGCTTGTCCTGCGTTGCATACAATCGATGCGGTGCCTGTTAATTTATCATTGAATCGCAACCTACTTCGCCAAACGGGGGATTTAACAAGCGCATTCGCGAAAGAAACACTGTCGTTGCACCAATGTGTACCTAACCATAAACATCAACACCTTTCTTAAAATCAATACACAAGTATATATTTTTAAACCTGCATATTTAGTTAATATTGTCTGCTAACATGGATTTCTTTTAACTAGGGAAATTGTGTCACTTCTCTTGCGTTCTGTGCAACAGAGTCAGGGTATATGCAGCAGTTTGGGCCGCCTGGCTCGTTGCGAACTGTATGAAGACTATTTCTTCCTAACAAAGACAGACAACTTCGCCAAACGGGGATGATTTCACAAAAGCGCATTTGCGAAAAAAGCACAATCTTAGAACGAATGTACCTAACCATAAACATCAATGCCTTTCTTAAAATCAATACACAGAAGTATATATTTTTAAACCTGCATATTAAGCTAAAATAAATTCATGTTAGCAGGCAATATTAAACTAGGGAAATTATGTAATTTCTCATTGCATGCAGAGTCAGGATATATATTCAACAGTTTGGGCCGCCTGGCTCGTTGCGAACTAATTTGACAGAATTTTACGTAATTATGACATAACATTGAAGGTTGTGCAATGTAACAGCAATATTTAGACTTATGGATGCCACCCGTTAGATAAAATACGGACCGGTTCCGTATTTCACTGAAAGAATAAACGTTTTGTTTTCTAAATGATAGTTTCCAGATTTGACCATATTAATGACCTAAGGCTCGTATTTATGTGTGTTATTATATTATAATTAAATCTATGATTTGATAGAGCAGTCTGACCGAGTGGTGGTAGGCAGCAGCAGGTTCGTAAGCATTCATTCAAACAGCACTTTACTGCGTTTGCCAGCCGCTCTTCAAGCATTGCGCTGTTTATGACTTCAAGCCTATCAACTCCCGAGATTAGGCTGGCAATATTAAAGTACCTATTAGAACATCCAATAGTCAAAGGTATATGAAATACAAATGGTATAGAGAGAAATAGTCCTATAATAACTACAACCTAAAACTTCTTACCTGGGAATATTGAAGACTCGTGTTAAAAGGAACCACCAGCTTTCATATGTTCTCATGTTCTGAGCAAGGAACTTAAATGTTAGCTTTTTTACATGGTCACATATTGCACTTTGACTTTCTTCTCCAACACGTTGTTTTTGCATTATTTAAACCAAATTGAACATGTTTCATTTATTTGAGACTAAATTGATTTTATTTATGTATTATATTAAGTTAAAATAAGTGTTCATTGTTGATTCAGTATTGTTGTAATTGTCATTATTATAAATATATATATATAAAAATTGTCCGATTAATCGGTATCTGCTTTTTTTTGGGTCCAATAATCGGTATGGCGTTGAAAAGTCATAATCGGTCGAACTCTAATGGAAACCATATGTTTGAAGTGTTTAATGCCGTTCCATGTACTCTGTTCCAGCCATTACCATGAGCCTGTCCTCACCATTTAAGGTGCCACCAGTGACACACAAATAACGTAAAAGCCTACCAGGCTACATTCTAAAACACCAACTCACCTTGCACAGTGCTCAAACATCTATCCAACCTTTTCCAATAGTCTCTGCACAGCGTCAGGTAGGGCAGGCTATGCACCATAAGCTGGCTGGCTGGTGTGTTTACGGACATATTCAATCAATCCCTATCCCAGCCTATGCCAGTCTGTTGTTCCCACATGCTTCAAGAGGGCCACCATTGTTCCTGTTCCCAAGAAAGCTAAGGTAACTGAGCTAAACGACTACCGCCCCGTAGCACTCACTTCCGTCATCATGAAGTGCTTTGAGAGACTAGTCAAGGACCATATCACCTCCACCCTACCTGACACCCTAGACCCACTCCAATTTGCTTACCGCCCAAATAGGTCCACAGACGATGCAATCTCAACCACACTGCACACTGCCCTAACCCATCTGGACAAGAGGAATACCTATGTGAGAATGCTGTTCATCGACTACAGCTCGGCATTCAACACCATAGTACCCTCCAAGCTCGTCATCAAGCCCGAGACCCTGGGTCTCGACCCTGCCCTGTGCAACTGGATACTGGACTTCCTGAAGGGCCGCCCCCAGGTGGTGAGGGTAGGCAACAACATCTCCACCCCGCTGATCCTCAACACTGGGGCCCCACAAGGGTGCATTCTGAGCCCTCTCCTGTACTCCCTGTTCACCCACGACTGTGTGGCCACGCACGCCTCCAACTCAATCATCAAGTTTGCGGACGACACAACAGTGGTAGGCTTGATTACCAACAACGACAAGACGGCCTACAGGGAGGAGTTGAGGGCCCTCGGAGTGTGGTGTCAGGAAAATAACCTCACACTCAACGTCAACAAAACTAAGGAGATGATTGTGGACTTCAGGAAACAGCAGAGGGAACACCCCCCTATCCACATTGATGGAACAGTAGTGGAGAGGGTAGTAAGTTTTAAGTTCCTCGGCGTACACATCACAGACAAACTGAATTAGTCCACCCACACAGACAGCATCGTGAAGAAGGCGCAGCAGCGCCTCTTCAACCTCAGGAGGCTGAAGAAATTCGGCTTGTCACCAAAAGCACTCACAAACTTCTACAGATGCACAATCGAGAGCATCCTGTCGGGCTGTATCACCGCCTGGTACGGCAACTGCTCCGCCCACAACCGTAAGGCTCTCCAGAGGGTAGTGAGGTCTGCACAACGCATCACCGGGGGAAAACTACCTGCCCTCCAGGACAACTACACCACCCGATGTCACAGGGAGGCCATAAAGATCATCAAGGACAACAACCACCCGAGCCACTGCCTGTTCACCCCGCTATCATCCAGAAGGCGAGGTCAGTACAGGTGCATCAAAGCTGGGACCGAGAGACTGAAAAACAGCTTCTATCTCAAGGCCATCAGACTGTTAAACAGCCACCACTAACATTGAGTGGCTGCTGCCAACACACTGACTCAACTCCAGCCACTTTAATAATGGGAATTGATGGGAAATGATGTAAAATATATCACTAGCCACTTTAAACAATGCTACCTAATATA
This sequence comes from Oncorhynchus mykiss, assembly GCF_057628025.1. Lineage (NCBI taxonomy): Eukaryota > Metazoa > Chordata > Actinopteri > Salmoniformes > Salmonidae > Oncorhynchus > Oncorhynchus mykiss. Next base: position 27,257,633 of record NC_143031.1, read on the forward strand.
ATGTTTACATACCCTACATTATTCATCTCATATGTATACTATATACTGTACTCTATATCATCTACTGCATCTTTATGTAATACATGTATCACTAGCCACTTTAACTATGCCACTTTGTTTACATACTCATCTCATATGTATATACTGTACTCAATACCATCTACTGTATCTTGCCTATGCCGCTCTGTACCCTCACTCATTTATATATCTTTATGTACATATTCTTTATCCCCTTACACTTGTGTCTATAAGGTAGTAGTTTTGGAATTGTTAGCTAGATTACTTGTTGGTTATTACTGCACTGTCGGAACTAGAAGCACAAGCATTTCGCTACACTCACATTAACATCTGCTAACCATGTGTATGTGACAAATAAAATTTGATTTGATTTGAAGCTTGACCTGAAACAACCTGAGTAAAGAAAGCATATGTACGGATTTTTATCAAAGCAGTTTATCTAGTAAACTAATACTTGCATGTTACATTATACGTCTCTTTGGCTGCGCACATAATACGTCTCAACTACCAAGAAAGGCTCATGGAACCCGATTTGTAGTTGGTTCAAGCACCTAACATATTTGAATAACAACGAAACAATGGCGTGAATAGGTCTACTGAGTAATGGTCGTATCGTAGACCGTTGAAGGTTGTGATAGTGAACACTAGATATGTTGATAGCCCACGGGACATGCATATGAAATAAACCACTCCTTGTCAATCCAATTGGACTCTTCAGGCACAAGCAAGTAAATCAATTAGGCAAGATAGTTTCTAGTTATAATTTAATCCCAGTGCAGTTCCTCATTTACAAATCTTAAACCCCGAGTGAGCACTATATTCGGCATATATAAACCGCTAAACACATTTGATAATTCTTTCGTTTCTACGATTTCACTTAAGATTCAGATCTTGAAAAATCCCTTTATTTTGAAATCCATTCATAAAAAAAACACTACAGGAAGTTGGTCCCACCAGCTATTTAGCCCCTCTCTCCAAGACTGCAGCATGCAATTCGGGGCCGGGCTCAATGTGGGCGGAGTCAAACGTTTGACCCCGCCCACCCTTTGTCCATTTGAGGTTTGACAGTCACACACCGAATACAACAAACACGTATGCGCAAGGCACACGTTGAATACAAACGCATTTTTGAAGATCGTAAGAAATATTATATAAAGTGGTACCTGCAGATGTGTTGTAACACTTTTAGCTTCATGCTATATTGGAGATAAGCTACTAATATTGTTGCAGTGAGCAGACTTGTGTCCTGTTAAAATTGTGTTGATAAGTGTTTAATTATATTATGTAATTGAGCATATATACACACAGTTACTACCCATCCTGATTAATAATGCTATTTACTTTCCTAATGAGAATGGAGACAGACTATTCCATATAGACATACTGACAAGCTGAATGTGCTTTGTACATTAAGTTATACCAGCGCCAGCAAAGAGATCAAAGACTCGGGTGACTACTACATCATCTTTACTAAAAAACATAACACATTTAACAATTGACAAAGCTGACAAAAACAAGGTTTGACCACTCAAACATGGCTTCATTCCTGCTCCTCAAAAGAGGCAAAGACAGTTATTTTCTTGTCATCAACTACCTCCACGTCTCCTATGAATGGTTCCATGAGGAGAATATTATCTTCTTTATCCAGGCCATCATACAACCGTAGTTCTTTAAGGGTTGTAATGCGGTCTTCCCCGTCCCTCCCAACTACACTGGGGAAGGAAACAGTGCCTTTAAAATGTTTGGAGTTTGCACCACCTTGTTGCCCCCACGTTGTCCCTTAGAAAAACATCTGCTTCCTTGAAGAATACATATTAAGAGTAGTGCCTCATTGGGTGATGAAGTCAAATTACACCCCACTTTCACAATACCACCATGCAAATGAAAGCCACTATTACTAAAGGGGTTTTCAGTGATATTTATAACTACTCAACCAGTCATCACAACTATTATATCTTCAAATCAAAGTTTATTTGTCATGTGCGCCAAATACAACAGGTGAAATGCTTACTTACAGGCTCTAACTAATAGTGCGGAGAAGAAAAAAAAGTGTGTGTGTGTGTAGGTAAGTAAAGAAATAAAACAACAGTAAAAAGACATTTGAAAATAAAAGTAGCAAGGCTATATACAGACACCGGTTAGTCAGGCTTATTGAGGTAGTATGTACATGTGGATATGGTTAAAGTGACTATGCATATATGATGAACAGAGAGTAGCAGTAGCGTAAAAAGAGGGGTTGGCGGGTGGTGGGACACAATGCAGATAGCCCGGTTAGCCAATGTGTGGGCCAATTGAGCTGGTATGTACATGAATGTATAGTTAAAGTGACTATGCATATAAGATAAACAGAGAGTAGCAGCAGGGTAAAAGAGGGGTTGGGGGGCGGCACACAATGCAAATAGTCCAGGTAACCATTTGGTTACCTATTCAGGAGTCTTATGGCTTGGGGGTAAAAACTGTTGAGAAGCCTTTTTGTCCTAGACTTGGCACTCCGGTACCGATTGCCATGTGGTAGTAGAGAGAACAGTCTATGACTGGGGTGACTGGGGTGGCTGGGATCTTTGACAAATTTCAGGGCCTTCCTCTGACACCGCCTGGTGTAGCGGTCCTGGATGGCAGGCAGCTTTGCCCCAGTGATGTACTGGGCCGTACACACTACCCTCTGAAGTGCCTTGCGGTCAGAGGCCGAGAAATTGCCGTACCAGGCAGTAGAACCTTTTGAGGATCTCAGGACCCATGCCAAATCTTTTTAGATTCCTGAGGGGGAATAGGCTTTGTCGTGCCCTCTTCACGACTGTCTTGGTGTGTTTGGACCATTCTAGTTTGTTGTTGATATGGACACCAAGGAATTTGAAGCTCTCAAACTGCTCCACTACAGCCCCGTCGATGAAAATGGGGACGTGCTCAGTGCTCCTTTTCCTGTAGTCCACAATCATCTCCTTAGTCTTGGTTACGTTGAGGGATAGGTTGTTATTCTGGCACCACCCGGCCAAGTCTCTGACTTCCTCCCTATAGGCTGTCTCGTCATTGTCGGTGTTGTGTCGTCAGCAAACTTAATAATGGTGTTGGAGTTGTGCCTGGCCATGCAGTCGTGGATGAACAGGGAGTGCAGGAGGGGACTGAGCACACACCCCTGGGGAGCTCCAGTGTTGAGGATCAGCGTGGCAGATGTGTTGCTACCTACCCTCACCACCTGGGGCCGGCCCGTCAGGAAGTCCAGGATCCAGTTGCAGAGGGAGGTGTCCCAGGTTCCTTAGCTTAGTGATGAGCTTTGAGGGTACTATGGTGTTGAACCCTGAGCTGTAGTCAATGAATAGCATTCTCACATAGGTGTTCCTTTTGTCCAGGTGGGAAAGGGCAGTGTGGAGTGCAATAGAGATTGCATCATCTGTGGATCTGTTGGTGCGGTATGCAAATTGGAGTGGGTCTAGGGTTTCTGGGATAATGGTGTTGATGTGAGCCATTACCAGCCTTTCAAAGCACTTCATGGCTACGGACGTGAGTGCCAGGGGTCGGTAGTCATTTAGGTAGGTTGCCTTTGTGTTCTTGGGCACAGGGACTATGGTGGTCGCTTGAAGCATGTTGGTATTACAGACTCAATCAGGGACATGTTGAAAATGTCAGTGAAGACACCTGCCAGTTGGTCAGCACATGCTCGGAGCACACGTCCTGGTAATCCATCTGGCCCCGCAGCCTTGTGAATGTTGACCTGTTTAAAGGTCTTACTCACGTCGGCTACGGAGAGCGTGATCACACAGTCGTCCGGAACATCTGATGCTCTCATGCATGCCTCAGTGTTGCTTGCCTCGAAGCGAGCATAGAAGTGATTTAGCGCATCTGGTAGGCTCGTGTCACTGGGCAGCTCGCAGCTGTGCTTCCCTTTGTAGTCTGTAATAGTTTGCAAGCCCTGCCACATCCGATGAGTGTCGGAGCTGGTGTTGTATGATGCATCTTGCCATGTATCAAGCCTTCAGCATTACACACAGTAGACTACATACCCAGTTCACAGCTCCCAGTTTGCCGTGAATTTTGTTTTCAGTATCGTCTAGAAAGAAAAGATTGTGGTCATTGAGTAATGGAAGGGAACCTATAGGGATGTGTGTACAAGAATGCACCTTACTTGAGCTAACAGCCTATACAGTACCTGATCCTGCAGAGCTGAATGATGTGACTTCTTGTAGTGGTAGTGGGGGGGGATGTCTTCTACAAAATCAAATGTATTTATATAAACCTTCATACATCAACTGATATCTCAAAGTGCTGTACAGAAACACAGCCTAAAACCCCAAACAGCAAGCAATGCAGGTGTTGAAGCACGTTGGCTAGGAAAAACTCCCTAGAAAGGCCAAAACCTAGGAAGAAACCTAGAGGAACCAGGCAATGAGGGGTGGCCAGTCTTCTTCTGGCTGTGCCGGGTGGAGATTATAACAGAACATGGCCAAGATGTTCAAATGTTCATAAATGACCAGCATGGTCAAATAATAGGTCTGGGACAGGTAGCACGTCCGGTGAACAGGTCAGGATTCCATAGCCGCAGGCAGAACAGTTGAAACTGGAGCAGCAGCACGGCCAGGTGGACTGGGGACAGCAAGGAGTCATCATGCCAGGTAGTCCTGAGGCATGGTCCTACGGCTCAGGTCCTCCGAGAAAGAGAAAGAAAGAGAGAATTAGAGAGAGCATACTTAAATTCACACAGGACACCGGATAAGACAGGAGAAGTACTCCAGATGTAACAAACTGACCCTAGCACCCCGACACATAAACTACTGCAGCATAAATACTGGAGGCTGAGACAGGAGGGGTCAGGAGACACTGTGGCCCCATCCGATGATACCCCCGGACAGGCCAAACAGGAAGGATATAACCCCACCCTCTTTACCAAAGCACTGCCCCCACACCACTAGAGGGATATCTTCAACCACCAACTTACCATCCTGAGACAAGGCCGAGTATAGCCCACAAAGATTTCCACCATGGCACAACCCAAGGGGGGGGGGCAACATCATCCTGAAATATATTGGGGTGGGGGGGTTCAGTCTTTAAACTACATGTAGTGTGTTTTGTTTTCGCCGCCTTTTTCGATTTTTCAACCACTCTTCTTCAGACCTTAGTGAGCGAATTACATAAATTACATATGAACATATATTCAGGTCAGTCCAGCTACAGTGAAACAAGTGATTTTAAGGAAGCAAATGAAAAGTTATTTAATGTTCAAGACTTACAGCAGAGGAAAGTCCTGCAGGAGAACTAGGCACCACCATCACCTAATTTGCTGCATGTTGTCCTTTTGAAATAAAAAGTATAATTTTTTCATCACACAATCAGATGAGTATCCCAAAAAACATATCCACTAGTGATGAGAATTTCATAATTTATACGTACCTAAGTGAAATCACACTGTGCTTCCATTGCAATGTACAGAGCGAACTGTAAATTAAGAAAGATTAGGTTAAGTTTGATAACAATAATAGTAAATCATAATAATCCCCCCCCCCCCCCATGAAGTCACAGCATTTCACATCAGCCTCCAGCTCTGCAGGAGTTTGATGTATGTAGTGTGAAAACTGAAGGAAATAGGTCCCAAAAAGTGTCAAGAATAATAAATAAGAAAAAGTATGAGCAATAACAATAGAGTGCTTTGCAGGCTGCAAGCACAGAAATAATAACTTTTCATACATTATAAAAGAAAATAAGACTAATATAATATACTGAATAGCCAGCTGAATAGCCAGCATCTTACCATCAAAACAAACACCCCACAGTTGTTTGAGAAACCTTGCTTTGATAAGCCCTGTGGTGTGAACAAGGTACAATTTTCAATAAAGGAATGACAATCAAATGGTACAGTTCAGTGTAATAATGTAGGAATATCTAACCTGAACATCCACACCAAAAGTCCTCCAAGGTCCAGGGGACCAGATCCGAGAATGTTTCTGTTTACACGGTGCATTTGAAAGTAAAATAAAATAAAAATTCAACAGCTTTTTATACTGCAGCATGCATAACAGTTTTGAACACAGTTGGAACTGAATTAGCCAAACTATTTTTCACAACATGTATGGGTGTTGCTGGACCAGAAAATGTATTTTCGATTGCAAACACACCATTTCCTCACATCAATGCTCTCACATGCCAAAATATTTCCATGGACACTGTTTCAAAGCAATGTGTATGCTTTCTTCGTAAATGTGTTTTGAAGTTTATTTAACTTCACTTATTTAACTTAGTTTGCAACGTAGACAAGTTACAATGACTTTTCTTGACTAGTCATGTATGTTGGGACCAGGTGATTTCATTATTGTATATACTATGTGTAGGCTGTGTAGACTCGCTATGTGTAACTAAGGGAATGGCATCAACGATACACATTTAGAGCCAGCCAAACAGAACAAGGCATACATTGAAGAAACACAGACAATCAACGATCAAATCGAATACATAACTGTACATGTAAACCTAGGCTTACTGCTCAAGTAGGCAAATTTGTCAAAATACGATTCCCTCACTGTGAGCAATTAGCTAGCTCACGTGCAAATAGGTTCGGAAGTTGGTCATATAAAAATATACCACTGCACTGGTATAACATGAATATTACAAAGTACAATATGCATAATGACAGTCTCACTTACTGCCATGGTATACATGTAGGTTTGGTTCAATTAAGATTCGATGTCGTTGACATCTTTGACGTTTACCTCAACTTGGGTGACCATGAAAGACATGGGACGGCTTAAACCCGTTTGACTCCGCCAACTGCAGTCAGGGTCTTCTCGCTCATTCAAGTACTCTGCGGTGTGTGTTCGCTGTTTCTTAGTTTTTGCACCCTTGTCTATCGCTATGTAACGTTAGTTATCAAATATGAACGCGCCACCTGCATTTGAGTCATTTCTGTTGTTTGAATGGAAAAGAAGTAAGATTTACATATAGTTAGCTACTGTAATTTATTACGAGATCCCTTGCTGACGTTTCACTCCAAGAACGTTTAGCTAGCTGGCATTATCTATTGTTGTTACTCTGGTTAATTTATGGTAACGTTAGCTAGCTAGCTATACATTAACTGTCAGGCAGGTAGCTAGCTAGATAGCTGCACAGCATGCTGCCAGGTTAACGTTATGTTTGTACTTTGACAGTTATTCATAGCTTCACAGTAGCTATAGTCGTAGAGACTCAAGACTAGTTAGTATTTCAGTCTTAAACGACTAGCTGGCAAGTTAGCATAATACTGGCTACTACAGCGAAATAACGCAAACTAGCTAGCTGAGAATTCTCAACTCCACGATTATATAGCCGATTAAACCCAACTCTACTATTTACAATGCCGGCATTGTCATGCTGAAACAGGAAAGGGCCCTCTCCAAACTGTTGTCACAGTTGGAAGTACAGAATAATCTAGAGTAGCATATAATAGGCCGACTGGATTTCAGCGCTCAAAGAATAGTCTCAAACTACCGTTTACCACGACACGGTTATGTATAATTGTGCGCTATTCTTTGGGTGCTGAAATAAGTAGTTTATATTTTCATATAAAAAAAAATGTATGTGACGTCGGCGCTCTAGTTCGCCCACACTAGTCGCCGCTTAACTAATCGTGTAACGTTAGTTGAGTTTAGTTGGCCACGATCATAGAGATCTTATTAAATTACTAGGAGCTAACTATGTCATAAACCCTCAAGGTTCCAGAATGTTATGCAAATGCTTGTGGTCAGTGAGAAATCCAAACCAGTCTTCAATGAATTACAGTAGATGCATGTCATGCTTTTAGGAAAATTAAAGTAAGGCTTGACACTTGATGTTGAAACATTGTTACGTGGACTTGCAACCATTCAGCCACGAGCATTAGTGAGGTTGGGCGATCAGACATGGCTCGCAGTTGGTGTTCAAATTCATCCCAAAGGTGTATGATGGGGTTGATGGAGTTGAGGTCAGGGCTCTGCAGGCCTGTCAAGTTCTTCCACACCGATCTCGACAAACCATTTCTGTATGAACCTTGCTTTGTGCACAGGGGCATTGTCATGCTGAAACAGGAAAGGACCCTCTCCAAACTGTTGTCACAGTTGGAAGCACAGAATCATCTAGAATATCATTGTATGCTGTAGTGTTAAGATTTCCCTTCACTGGAACTGGAAGAGGCCTAGCCCGAACCATGAAAAACAGCCCTAGACCATTATTCCTCCTTCACCGAGCTTTACAGTTGGCACTATGTAGTCGGGCAGGTAGAGTTCTCCTGGCATCCGCCAAACCCAGATTCGTCCTTCGGATTACCAGATGGTGAAGCGTGATTCATCACTCCAGAGAATGCGTTTCCACTGCTCCAGTTAAATTTTTTTTAAATTGTAAAGCCTTTATTACAGCAAAGGCTAAAACCAGTAGCATTCGTGATTGCAATTTCCAGAATATAACTGTTTATTGTTTACGCTAATTATTCATGGGTCGCTTTGTTTTATTTTAAAAGTAAAATGCTTGATTGCATTTCAAATCATGAATGACTCGTGTGTGATGACATGAATGATTGTTACTGTAGCTTATGTAAGTATTGAAATACTGGCCTAAGTAAGTTACAGTATTAAGACCAAACAGGATGCACTCTTAGTGCTACAGCTTGATGGTGGTTATACAAGGCTGCTATACTAAGCCTACTAATGATAATGACATTACTTATTATAATAATGATGATCATAACAATAATAATAATAACATTACAGCATAGCAAAGATTAAAAACAGCCAAAATTGTCTATCTGACATGTTGTGTTTGTTGCTCATGGAGGCTTGGTGCTAACAGAATCAGAAGGCTATTAAACAAACATTCAAACAGGCAACAGAAGTAGAATTGTCTTATTTCTGTAGATGTATATGGATGATTTATAAAACCAGGCACATTTAACAGTCAGGGTATTGATTATATAATTAATGAAGTTGGTTTCCTCTCCTTACTTTTCTTAGACAATTAAGACAAAGGCTGTTTTCTTGTCTCCTAATACCGCTGCTGCCTCCATCGCATTGTTCTCAACACCAATATATTGGTTAAAGTTGCTATTATGCACATAGCAACATGGTCTAGGAAAAGGCCCAATTCAACAGCGCACTGATGTGTTTCAGAACCGATTATTGCGACTGCTATCCAATGCGGGAGAAAGCGTATCTGTAATAAAATATTTTTTTTTATTAGTGTTGCACCATTGTTTTTATGTAATGTAACCATATACTATTTCAGTAGCACATGTTTTAGAGTGATGGACTGTGCCATCCCCATGGCCTCCACAATGGATTAGTCCACTCAGACAATTGCAAATCCTTTTACTGCAAGAAATGCTTAATTCTGCAGTAATTCATATAAACGCTTTGTGTGAGTTTATAGACCTACAGTCAGTGTTCAGATTTCAGTTTCCATTTAACCCATCTGAACAGTAGGCTACAGTGATTATTTGAAGTACCTTCTTGTGACTGCCAAATTTGTATAGCCCTCACAATCATCACACAACATGCTTCTACACCTGCATTGCTTGCTGTTTGTGGTTTTAGGCTGGGTTTCTGTACAGCACTTTGTGACATCAGCTGATGTAAGAAGGGCTTTATAAATACATTTGATTTGACAACATGGCATTGCTCTCATAGTATTTTACCACTTCATCAAATCCTTCCCAAAATTTACATTTCTGGCCCTATTTTAAACTCTCCATTTCTTAGCTTTTCTCTTATGACATTGTCCTTTTTGCCTCAGTGCATGGAAATATCTGTATTTCATTTTCAATAAATCTGCTACAAATTCGCCAAATATTTTTTAACTGTCATTATGGGATATTGTGTAGATGGGTCAGAAAAAATATACATTTAATCAATTTCGAATTCAGGCTGTAACACAAAATGTGGAATCAAGGTGTATGCGGGAGGGTAGCGGCAGGGTAGCCTAGTGGTTAGAGTGTTGGACTAGTTCAAGTTCAAACCCCCGAGCTGACAAGGTACAAATCTGTCGTTCTGCCCCTGAACAGGCAGTTAACCCACTGTTCCTAGGCCGTCATTGAAAATAAGAATTTGTTCTTAACTGACTGGTTAAATAAAGGTAAAATAAAAAAATAAAAAATACTTTCTGAACGCACTGTACAGGACACACATTAAAGAATGACATTTTAGCAAGTATCAACTGATACTGACTCGGTGTAGTCAGAGGTACACTCTGCCAACACTCATCGCCATTCAACTGCATTGAGTATCGTGGGGTTGAGAATTCTCTGCTACTAGCTAACTACTGTGATTGTGTACCTGCCATTGATTGTGCACCTGCCATTGCCACTGTAAGTGAAATACTCTTACTTAGAATGTTTTTGTTTCTAAAATCACAATCATCAAGGACTCAAAAGTCCCTAACGCCTGCCTCTTCACGTTGAACAAAGAGGATCACACACTTGGCAACATCATCAGGCTGTAACGTCCGTCGTTAAATAAAGACCAAGGTGCAGCATGGTAGGCGTACATTTTCTTTTAATTATAAATGTTCCACCAAAAAACAATAAACAACTCAACGAACGTAAAGCTAGGAGTGCAAACACTTGCAACAACCAAAGACAAGATCCCACAACTGAAGGTGGGAAAAAGGGCTGCCTCTGATTGGGAACCATACTCGGCCAACAAAGAAATATAAACAGATTTCCCACCCTAGTCACACCCTGACCTACCAAATAGATAATTTAAAGGATCTCTAAGGTCAGGGCGTGACACAGACAGTGAGTTCAACTATTTAATTTCATTTCGATTTTTAGTGCATTAAAATATAATTGTAAAACTCTTCATAACTTAATTTTCTTGTTTTTGCAGACAACCTCTGAAGGACCCCGCAGGTGCTCTTTGCTGGCTATAAGGTCCCTCATCCTCTGGATCACAAGATTGTGATCCGTGTTCAGACTACAGTCCTCAGGAGGCTTTCACTAATGCCATCACTGACCTCATCAGTGAGCTGTCCTTGTTGGAGGAGAGATTTAGGGTGAGGACATGAGATACCGTCAACACATTTCATAATATCTCTCAATATTGGATTGACAAGGGTTTGTCTGTGTATTTCGTGGAACAGTTCTAGTGTAGCTGACTGTCAATATTTAATAACATTATATTTATCGTTCTCTATACTAGAATGGGTTGTGGAAAATGATCATTTTTGACAAAAATGTATGTAAGCACCATCTACGTTCCATCAATCTTCACTTGCAATAACTAGCAATATACCTGAAACACTCATCTTCAATACTATTTTTTTAACCAAGAGATATAATATAAAAACAAAAGTTAAATGACTATATGACAATAGACACCGATAGATTAGCTGAATGTGTAACAAATAAATTCATGATATCTCTTTAAACTTTGTTTCAGGTTTCAGGTTGTTTTAGGATAAGGACAAGCAAGAAGGAATTGAATGAGGATTGGTGCATAATGTTGGGAAAGAGGATGTCACTTTAAGAGTTCTCAATATCATGAACTGTTCCACTTTTCATTTGACTAGGATTCTTTAAAATGACTGTATTTTAGACAAGGTACAGCATGGTCCCTTTATCTAAGTACTGAATGGAGTTTTCATTCTAGACCATGATAACATATATGCAGGAATGGATGTAATTGTATCGGTCAAATAATTGTGTGTGTGTGATTTAAAACTGAAATTCTGAGCTCATACGGTGGTTTGGTATATTCAAAACAGAAGCACATGTTGTTAAACTCATTCGAATCCAATTCTGTACTGTAGTTCTAACCAGCTGAAAGTTGGCAAGCATGGTTTAAAACTTTATTTAATGGAAATATTTTGCATCACATTCATTGCTGTTAAATGTTTTAGTTTTGCAATGCCCAACATGCGTAGCATGTTGATGTGTTTTTGCTATTTGACCCTAAATTGTCTGAGAATAATGGTTTGTTATGTACTGTAAGGTTTGTTTTTGTTTTTAAATAAATAATTATTGTAATATTTCTTCATACCTTTTACATTCTTACAAAGCCTCTATTGCAAGCATCAGTGACTACAACATGAGACACTAATGTGAAAAGAGCAAATAAACATTTCTACTGTTGGGTTTGAATGATTCTACTGTATTTGATGCATTTTGCCTTGTTCAATGCGGAACTTAAATGCATTTGATGTGTTTTTGCTACGTCCTGTTATGGTGGGACACGTAATCTACTAATGGCGACGGAAATTCACCATGCTAATTGTGGTTGTAAGGGGATTCGAACTTGTTTATTGTGTGAGAGCGTGAATGGAAATGGACTATTATCGGAGAATGGTCAACCGGTAAGTTTGTGTTAACTGAAAAATAGATAATGTAAATAAGATCCTGTTCGGTTGCTAGACACAGCGCTCTGAAGCAAACGCCGTTAGCCAGCCCCCCTGTCTGAGCACTGTCAACAAATACATCATATTATAGCTAAACTACAGTAATATTACGTATTACTGTTTAGCTGTATAATGTGTCTGGAAAGCACTTATTACAGCACTGACTTCATGAGATTCTTTAAACAGATTTGTTGACTTTCTTTAGATACGACACGATTTTATGTACGACCCATTGCTGAGACGAGCTGTGAGCAATTATGGTGGGCAGCAGCTGTCTTTTCCCTTCCCTGGAATCTTTTTATGGAATAACTTCATATCAGAAGAGGAGGAGAATGAGTTGATAACCGATATGGACCTCAACGCCTGGAGAGAGTCACAGTCTGGTCGACGGAAACAGGTTTGTTGTCATCTTCTAACGTTTGCTGCAAGATGACGCAATTTTGGCAAGAGAATAGGGGCTGGCAGCATGAGTTGCAGAATCACCTCTGACAATGACCAGTGGTTCATTCTTCTATCATGGGAGGTACCCATGATAGCAACCATTCACTCCTAACGAGAAAGAATAACCCACTTTTTTAAAATGTCTTTACAGGACTTTGGGCCTAAAGTGAACTTCAAAAAACACAAAGTGCGTCTTGGTGGCTTCTGCGGCCTGCCTCCAATCAGCCGTAAACTGGTGCTACGGATGTCCCAGGAGCCGGTCCTAGCCGGGTTTCAACCAGTGGAGCAGTGCAACCTGGATTACCACCCCCAGCGTGGGTCTGCTATTGATCCCCACCTGGATGACAGCTGGCTGTGGGGGGAGCGTCTGGTCACCGTCAACCTGCTCTCAGACACCACTCTCACAATGTCCCTGGAGGAGGGCCTGACAGAACTAGGACCGGGGGGGGTCCGAGTGTCTGTGCACCTTCCCTGCAGATCCCTTGTGGTGGTATACAGCGAAGCACGTCACAGATGGAAACATGCCATCCATAGACATGACATCCATGAGCGCAGGGTGTGCAGTACCTACAGGGAGCTGTCTGCTGAGTTCATGTCTGGGGGAGAGCAGCAAAACATGGGCTCCCAACTGCTGGACATAGCTCTGAGCTTTGAGGGTACACCGATATAGAAAGACTGCAATCATCACTGTTTCATTTTTTTTCAATCCTATGTCCTTGACTGAAAGCAGCCTCTATGCACACTATTTTGACATGCTTTGGCTAAGCATTGCACTAATACAGTTGGATTGTTTGATTAATTTAACTGTAAATTCACAGTTCTTATAACTATGTTATAACACGGTGACACATTGTACTGCATTTCTTGCTAGGAGTGTGTATTTGAGTGTATTTTGTAAAATAAATCAGACCATTGAAATCTATGTATTGTAGTGATTGGCTATTGTATTACTGGATACTCACACTGCTCTTAGCACAGGTCTGCCAGTTTTGACTATCAGAAGTGACTTTTCGTAACAGGTTAGGAAAAGAGTTAGCCAAAATTGTCCCTGACGTGACTCGAACATATCTAGCTAGCTATAACCAGGCCTGCCCTGAGAACAGTCTTCGTTTCCGCTAATGCGATTCTGCGCGCATGTTATTCATGTGTGGTTCTCATTGCCCAGTTAGTTTGGGAATGTTATAAAGTGGGCATGCACCCAGTGTTGGGTAGTTAATAGACGACTCACGGCTTATGACATGGACAACGTAATATTCAGTTTCTGACAGAGCTAGAGTGTCCTATTCACTAGACTAAACTAATATTGCAAGTTACTGGCATTGTATGAGTGTATGTGTTGGCTGTCAAAGGAGGACATTAAACTTGACCATCTAGCTATCTTTCCAGCCCTTTCACTAGCCCTTGATCATGACTCTCAGTTCCATTACATTACACATAAGTCATTGGACGAAGGCGTCTTCTCCATGGGTGAGTTTTGTTAAGAACCCCTACTTTCAATTTTTTCATTAACACGCATCGCTTGCGGTACAGTTTTGGAAGCAAATTCACCTTCTTTCATATCAGTGAGAAAAAAAGGTTACATTTATACACCACTTGATAAGGTTAGGGTTCCCACAAGGTCATTTCTTCGTATTACAGCTCTTGTTTATGGAAACAGACGGAAGATCAGAGGCGACCACCTGTGCTATTTAGCTATTTAGCATGCGCCGGGAAGTGTAGCAGAAGTGTAGTTCCATCGGATGGAGGATTTTTTATTTGAACGATTCTTCATAACGAATGAAAAATGAGGGACATATCTTTTGAAAGCCGTATCGCAAGCAACAATCATTGATGCTTCTAAATGTTAAAACACAGTATCGGGATTGTAGTTCACATGAGCCAGCCGTGGGCAAAGCTAATGGCTGAAAGCTGTGGTTAGAAGGCTTCTTCGATGAGGTTTAACGGAGGTTGGCATCCTTTAAATGCTGCCTTACAGCTACCTAGTAGACTGAAGTACAACTCACTTATACTTTGCTTGAAACATTCTTTTAACAAATACCATACCATCTAACACTACACTCACCCTACTCCACTATTTAGTCCTACCTCAGGCCAACAACCTGAAATGATGGGACACCACCACTTAACACACCCTGTCACTCTTCTGATGTCTAGTCTCGCACACCCAAATACCTCTCTGCAGCTGCCACCACAACCTACATTGTCTATGACTTACGTTCCATCCCTTTAGTACAGTTGATAACCATTGCTATAAATGCTAAAAATCCAATCTTACTGAAACATATATTACTTGTTGGCCTATCCCTATTGCTGTTTTGGTTAGTGATTATTGTCTTATTTCACTGTAGAGCCTCCAGCCCTGCTCAGGCCCTGCAGCCCCCAGCACTACTCCCATTCCCCAGGCACTCTCATTTGTTGACTTCTGTAACCATAAAAGCCTTGGTTTCATGCATTCACTACTTTAGCACACTCTGCCAACCCGAATGTCCTTGCTGTGCCTGAATCCTGGCTTTGGAAGGCCACCAAAAAATGTCCATCCCTAAATATTACATTTTCTGACAAGATAGAACTGCCAAAGGGGGCGTAGTTGCAATCTACTGCAGAGAGTGCCTGCAGAGTTCTGTCATACTATCCAGGTTTGTGCCCAAACAATTCGAGCTTCTACTTTTAAAAATCCACCTTTCCAGAAACAAGTCTCTCACCGTTGTCGCTTGTTATAGACCCCATTCAGCCCTCAGCTGTGCCCCGGACACCATGTGTGAATTAATTGCCCCACATCTATCTTCAGAGTTTGTACTGTTAGTTGACCTAAACTGGAACATGCTTAACACCCCGGCCGTCCTACAATCTAAACTCTCAATCTCACACAAATTATCAAGGAACCTAACAGGTACAACCCTAAATCCGTAACCATGGGTACCCTCTTAGATATCATCCTGACCAACTTGCCCTGTAAATATACCTCTGCTGTCTTCAACCAGGATCTCAGTGATCACTGCCTCATTGCCTGCGTGCGTAATGGGTCCGTGGTCAAACGACCACCCCTCAACACTGTCAAACGCTCCCTAAAACACTTCAGCGACCAGGCCTTTCTAATCGACCTGGTCTGGGTATCCTGGAAGGATATTGACCTCATCCCGTCAGTAGAGGATGCCTGGTTGCTCTTTAAAAGTGCTTTCCTCACCATCTTAAGTAAGCATGCCCCATTCAGAAAATATAGAACTAAGAACAGATATAGCCCTTGGTTCACCCCAGACTTGACTGCCCTTGACCAGCACAAAAACATCCTGTGGTGTACTGCATTAGCATCGAATAGCCCCCGCGATATGCAACTTTTCAGGGAAGTCAGGAACCAATATACTCAGTCAGTTAGGAAAGCTAAGGCTGGCTTTTTCAAACAGAAATGTGCATTCTGTAGCACTAATTACAAAAAGTTTTGGGACACGGTAAAGTCCATGGAGAATAAGAGCACCTCCTCCCAGCTGCCCACTGCACTGAGGATAGGAAACACTGTCACCACCAATAAATCTACGACAATCGATAATTTCAATAAGCATTTTTCTACGGCTGGCCATGCTTTCCACCCGGCTACCCCGGCCAACATCTCAGCACCCCCTGCAGCAACTTGCCCAAGGCCCCCCTCCCCGCTTCTCCTTCACTCAAATCCAGACAGCTGATGTTCTGAAAGAGCTGCAAAATCTGGATCCCTACAAATCAGCTGGACTAGACAATCTGGACCCTCTCTTTCTAAAATTATCTGCCAAAATTGTTGCAATCCCTATTACTAGCCTATTCAACCTCTCTTTCGCATCGTCTGAGATCCCCAAAGATTGGAAAGCTGCCGTGGTCATCCCCCTTTTCAAAGGGGGAGACACTCTAGACCTAAACTGTTATAGACCTACAGTGGGGCAAAAAAAATTATTTAGTCAGCCACCAATTGTGCAAGTTCTCCCACTTAAAAATATGAAAGAGGCCTGTAATTTTCATCATAGGTACACTTCAACTATGACAGACAAAATGAGAAAAAAGTAGGATTTTTAATGAATTTATTTGCAAATGATGGTGGAAAATAAGTATTTGGTCACCTTTTTTATTTTTATTTTTTTAATTTACAAACAAGCAAGATTTCTGGCTCTCACAGACCTGTAACTTCTTCTTTAATAAGAGGCTCCTCTGTCCTCCACTCGTTACCTGTATTAATGGCACCTGTTTGAACTTGTTATCAGTACAAAAGACACCTATCCACAACATCAAACAGTCACACTCCAAACTCCACTATGGCCAAGACCAAAGAGCTGTCAAAGGACACCAGAAACACAATTGTAGACCTGCGCCAGGCTGGGAAGACTGAATCTGCAATAGGTAAGCAGCTTGGTTTGAAGAAATCAACTGTGGGAGCAATTATTAGGAAATGGAAGACATACAAGACCACTGATAATCTCCCTCGATCTGGGGCTCCACGCAAGATCTCACCCCGTGGGGTCAAAATGATCACAAGAACGGTGAGCAAAAATCCCAGAACCACACGGGGGGACCTAGTGAATGACCTGCAGAGAGCTGGGACCAAAGTAACAAAGCCTACCATCAGTAACACACTACGCCGCCAGGGACTCAAATCCTGCAGTGCAGGATTTGAGTCCCTGGCGGCGTAGTGTGTTACTTTTTGGTAAAAACTAAACTCGTCGTGTTTGGAGGACAAAGAATGCTGAGTTGCATCCAAAGAACACCATACCTACTGGGAAGCATGGGGGTGGAAACATCATGCTTTGGGGCTGTTTTTCTGCAAAGAGACCAGGACGACTGATCCGTATAAAGGAAAGAATGAATGGGGCCATGTATCGTGAGATTTTGAGTGAAAGCCTCCTTCCATCAGCAAGGGCATTGAAGATGAAACGTGGCTGGGTCTTTCAGCATGACAATGATCCCAAACACACTGCCCGGGCAACAAAGGAGTGGCTTTGTAAGAAGCATTTCAAGGTCCTGGAGTGGCCTAGCCAGTCTCCAGATCTCAACCCCATAGAAAATCTTTGGAGGGAGTTGAAAGTCCGTGTTGCCCAGCAACAGCCCCAAAACATTACTGCTCTAGAAGAGATCTGCATGGAGGAATAGGCCAAAATACCAGCAACAGTGTGTGAAAACCTTGTGAAGACATACAGAATAACCATGGGTACCCTCTTAGATATCATCCAACAAAGGGTATATAACAAAGTATTGAGATAAACTTTTGTTATTGACCAAATACTTATTTTCCACCATAATTTGCAAATAAATTAATTAAAAATCCTACAATGTGATTTTCTGGATTTTTTTTCTCATTTTTTCTGTCATAGTTGAAGTGTACCTATGATGAAAATTACAAGCCTCTCATCTTTTTAAGTGGGAGAACTTGAACAATTGGTGGCTGACTAAATACTTTTTTGCCCCAATGTATATCAATGATGTCGCTCTTGCTGCTGGTGATTCTCTGATCCACCTCTACGGAGACGCCACCATTCTGTATACATCTGGCCCTTCTTTGGACACTGTGCTAACAAACATTCAAACAAGCTTCAATGCCATACAATACTCATTCCGTGGCCTCCAACTTCTTATACTTGCTAGTAAAACTAAGCGCATGCTCTTCAACCGATTGCTGCCCGCAACCTGCCTGCCTGACTAACATCACTACTCTGGACGGTTCTGACTTACAATATGTGGACAACTACAAATACCTAGGTGTCTGGTTAGACTGTAAACTCTCCTTCCAGACTCACATTAAGCATCTCCAATCCAAAATTAAATCTTGATTTGGTTTCCTTTATCGCAAACAAAGCCTCCTTCACTCATGCTGCCAAACATACCCTCGTAAAACTGACTATCCTACCGATCCTTGACTTCGGTGATGTAATTTACAAAATAGCCTCCAACACTCTACTCAGCACACTGGATGTCACAGTGCCATCTGTTTTGTCACCAAAGCCCCATATACCACCCACCACTGCGACCTGTATGCTCTCGTTGGCTGGCCCTCACTACATATTAGTTGCCAAACCCACTGGCTCCAGGTCATCTATAAGTCTTTCCTAGGTAAAGCCCCGCATTAGCTCACTGATAGCAACACCCACCCGTAGCACAAGCTCCAGCAGGTATATTTCACTGGTCATCCCCAGAGCCAACACTTACTTTGGCTGCCTTTCCTTCCAGTTCTCTGCTGCCAATGACTGGAACGAATTGCAAAAATCACCTTAGCTGGAATCTTATATCTCCCTCTCTAACTTTAAGCATCAGCTGTCAGAGCAGCTTACCGATCACCGTACCTGTACACAGCCAATCTGTAAATAGCACACCCAACTACCTCATCCCCATATTGCTACTTATCCTCTTGCTCTTTTGCACCCCAGTATCTCTATTTGCACATCATCATCTGCACACCTATCACTCCAGTGTTAATGCTAAATTGTAATTATTTCGCTTCTATGGCCTATTTATTGCCTTACTCTTCACATTTGCACACACTGTACATAGATTTTTTTTTATTCTGTTATTGACTGTACATTTGTTTATGTGTAACTCGCAGTTGTAAATGAGAACTTGTTCTCAATTGGCCTACCTGGTTAAATAAAGGTGAAATAAATAAAATAAAAAGTTGTAATTTTTTTTAATACTTTTTTTAAACCTTTATTTAACTAGACAAGTCAGTTAAAAACAAATTCTTATTTACAATGACGGCCTACCAAAAGGCCTCCTGCAGGGACGGGTCCGGGATTAAAAATAGAAAGAAAATAAAAAATAATATAGGACAAAACACACATCACGACAAGAGAGACAACACAACACTACATAAAGAGAGACCTAAAACAACAACATAGCATGGTAGCAACATGGCAGCAGCACAACATAGTAGCAGCGCAAAACAAGCCTTATTGGGCACAGACAACAGCACGAAGGGCAAGAAGGTAGAGACAACAATACATCACGCAATGCAGCCACAACTGTCAGTAAGACTGTCCATGATTGAGTCTTTGAATAAAGAGATTGAGATAAAACTGTCCAGTTTGAGTGTTTGTTGCAGCTCGTTCCAGTCGCTAGCTGCAGCGAACTGAAAAGACGAGCGACCCAGGGATGTGTGTGCTTTGGGGACCTTTAACAGATATACTGAGGCAGTGAAGAAAATAGAGGAAGATGGGTCTAGGGGGAGAGCACCTGAGAGGAGTGATGTGAGTAGTAGATCTTTACCAGTAGAGGGATTTTTTTTGTTTTTACCTTTATTTAACTAGGTAGGCTAGTTGAGAACAAGTTCTCATTTGCAACTGCGACCTGGCCAAGATAAAGCGTAGCAATTCGACACATACAACAACACAGAGTTACACATGGAATAAACAAAACATACAGTCAATAATACAGTGGAACAAAAGAAAACAAAAAGTCTATATACAGTGAGTGCAAATGAGGTAAGTTAAGGAAATAAATAGGCCATGGTGGCGAAGTAATTACAATATAGCAATTAAACATTGGAATGGTAGATCGGCAGAAGATGAATGTGCAGGTAGAGATACTGGGGTGCAAAGGAGCAAAATAAATAGATACCAGTATGGGGATGAGGTAGGTAGATGGATGGGCTGTTTACAGATGGGCTATGTACAGGTACAGGTGCAGATCTGTAAGCTGCTCTGACAGCTGGTGCTTAAAGCTTGTGAGGGAGATGTGAGTCTCCAGCTTCAGAGATTTTTGCAATTCGTTCCAGTCATGGGCAGCAGAGAACTGTAAGGAAAGACGACCAAAGGAGGAATTGGCTTTGGGGGTGACCAGTGAGATAACTGCTGGAGCGCGTGCTACGAGTGGGTGCTGCTATGGTGACCAGTGAGCTGAGATAAGGCGGGGCTTTACCTAGCAGAGACTTGTAGATAACCTGTAGCCAGTGGGTTTGGCGAGGAGTATGAAGCGAGGGCCAACCAACGAGAGCGTACAGGTTGCAATGGTGGGTAGTGTATGGGGCTTTGGTGACAAAACGGATGGCATTGTGATAGACTGCATCCAGTTTGTTGAGTAGAGTGTTGGAGGCTATATTATAGATGACATCACCGAAGTCGATGGTCAGTTTTACGAGTTTTGGCAGCATGAGTGAAGGATGCTTTGTTGCGATATAGGAAGCCGATTCTAGATTTAATTTTGGATTGGAGATGCTTAATGTGAGTCTGGAAGGAGAGTTTACAGTCTAACCAGACACCCAGGTATTTGTAGTTGTCCACTTATTCTAAGTCAGAGTCGTCCAGAGTAGTGATGCTGGGCGGGGGAGCTGGTGCGGGCAGTGATCGATTGAATAGCATGCATTTAGTTTTACTTGCGTTTAAGAGCAGTTGGAGGCCACGGAAGGAGAGTTGTATGGCATGGAAGCTCGTCTGGAGGTTAGATAACACAGCGTCCAATGAGGGGCCAGAAGTATACCGAATGGTGTTGTCTGCGTAGAGGTGGATCAGAGAATCACCAGCAGCAAGAGCAACATCATTGATGTATACAGAAAAGAGAGTCGGCCCGAGAATTGAACCCTGTGGCACACCCATAGAGACTGTCAAAGGTCCGGACAACAGATTTGACACACTGAACTCTATCAGAGAAGTAGTTGGTAAACCAGGCGAGGCAATCATTTGAGAAACCAAGGCTGTCGAGTCTGCCAATAAGAATGTTGTGATTGACAGAGTCGAAAGCCTTGGCCAGGTCGGCTGCACAGTAATGTCTCTTATCGATGGCGGTTATGATGTCGTTTAGAACCTTGAGCGTGGCTGAGGTGCACCCATGACCAGCTCTGAAACCAGCTTGCATTGCGGAGAAGGTATGGTGGGATTCGAAATGGTCAGTAATCTGTTTGTTAACTTGGTTTTCGAAGACCTTAGAAAGACATGGTAGGATAGATATAGGTCTGTAGCAGTTTGGGTCTAGAGTGTCACCCCCTTTGAAGAGGGGGATGACCGCGGCAGCTTTCCAATCTTTGGGAATCTCAGACGATACGAAAGAGAGGTTGAACAGGCTAGTAATAGGGGTTGCAACAATTTTGGCAGATAATTTTAGAAAGAGAGGGTCCAGATTGTCTAGCCCGGCTGATTTGTTGCAGCTCTTTCAGAACATCAGCTATCTGGATTTGGGTAAAGGAGAAATGGTGGGGGCTTTGGCGGGTTGCTGTGGAGGGTGCCGGGCAGTTGACCGGGGTAGGGGTAGCATGGCCAGCCGTAGAGAAATGCTTATTGAAATTCTCAATTATAGTAGATTTATCGGTGGTGACAGTGTTTTCTAGCCTCAGAGCAGTGGGCAGCTGGGAGGAGGTGCTCTTATTCTCCATGGACTTTACGGTGTCCCAGAACTTTTTTGAGTTAGTACTACAGGATGCAAATTTCTGTTTGAAAAAGCTTGCCTTAGCTTTTCTAACTGTCTGTGTATATTTGTTCCTAACTTCCCTGAAAAGTTGCATATCACGGGGGCTATTCGATGCTAATGCAGAACGCCACAGGATGTTTTTGTGCTGGTCAAGGGCAGACAGGTCTGGAGTGAACCAAGGACTATATCTATTCCTAGTTCTACATTTTTCGAGAGGGGCATGCTTATTTAAGATGGTGAGGAAGGCACTTTTAAAGAATAGCCAGGCATCATCTACTGACGGGATGAGGTCAATGTCATTTCACGATACCCCGGCCAGGTCGATTAGAAAGGCCTGCTCACAGAAGTGTTTCAGGGAGCATTTGTCAGTGATGGGGGGTGGTCGTTTGGTCGCAGACCCATTACGGATACAGGCAATGAGGCCGTGATCGCTGAGATCTTGATTGAAAACAGCAGAGGTGTATTTGGAGGGCGAATAGTTAGGATGACATCTATGAGGGTACCCGTGTTTACTGATTTGGGGTTGTACCTGGTAGGTTAATTGATAATTTGTGTGAGATTGAGGGAATCAAGCTTAGTTTGTAGGATGGCCGGGGTGTTAAGCATGTCCCAGTTTAGGTCACCTTGTAGCACGAGCTCAGAAGATAGATGGGGGGCAATCAATTCACATATGGTATCTAGGGCACAGCTGGGGGCAGAGGGAGGTCTATAGCAAGCGGCAACAGTGAGAGACTTGTTTCTGGAAAGGTGCATTTTTAGAAGTAGAAGCTCAAATTGTTTGGGTACAGACTAAGATAGTAATACAGAACTCTGCAGGCGATCTTTGCAGTAGGTTGCAACACCGCCCCCTTTGGCAGTTCTATCTTGGCGGAAAACGTTATAGTAAGCAATGGAGATTTCAGGGTTTTTGGTGGTTTTCCTAAGCCAGGATTCAGACACGGCTAAGACATCTGGGTTGTCAGAGTGTGCTAAAGCATTGAGTAAAACAAACTTAGGGAGTAGGCTTCTAATGTTAACATGCATGAAACCAAGGCTTTTACGTTTACAGAAGTAAACAAATGAGAGCACCTGGGGGGTGGGAGTGGAGCGAGGCACTGCAGGACCTGGATTAACCTCCACATCACCAGAGGAACAGAGGAGAAGTAGGATAAGGGTACGGCTAAAGACTATACGAACTGGCAGTCTAACACGTTCAGAACAGAGAGTAAAAGGAGCAGGTTTCTGGGCACGATAGCATAGATTCAAGGCATAATGTACAGACAAAGGTAAGGTAGGATGTGAGTACATTGGAGGTAAACCTAGGCATTGAGTAATGAAGAGAGAGAGATAGTCTCTAGAGATGTTTAAACCAGGTGATGTCATCGCATATGTAGGAGGTGGAACAACATGGTTGGTTAAGGAGGACTCCAAGATGGCGTCACTGTGAGAGGGAGTGTTTTCCGCTCTTCAAAGCAATATTGAGAGTTAGGTGGTTAACAGTCAAATATTGGCTATTAATATTGAAAGAAACTAACTATAACTTTTTTATGGACATGGGATAAGTTTAGAGTTAGTTTTTGTCAAGTTGAATGGGAAGAACACGACAGAAAGACAAAAGTAGACTAAATATCCAAGTCTCACAGAAGACGGCTGACATGCTAGCTAGCCACAACGAGGACCAGAGCAGCATGGATACACTCGAAGCCGCGATCTCAAGCAAGAGAAAGAACACAACTGACCAGGATGAAATCCTTGCAACCTCTTTACCTCAGACCCCAAGTAAAATCCATCGGTAAAAAAAGTAAAAGAAGACATTTCCATGTCAGAACTTTTCTCTGCAATCCAGTCCCTGTCTACTAAACAAGACGCCACGCTCTCCAAAGTGTCCATCATAGAGCGGGCTACAGAAGAAACATCAAAGAAGATCGATAATCTGTCAGAAACTGTCAATCAACTACACAAAATTGAGAGCGAGAACAAGGAAAAGATAACGTTCCTAGAGAATGAGCTGAAGAAAATGCAATCCAAAAATAATGAGCTGTGTGAGAATGTAGCTGAACTTCAAAGGTACTCTCGCAGGTGGAATCTGAAAATCTAAGGTGTAAAAGAGGTAGAGGGAGAGGATATTAGAGAAGTAGTCATTAATATCCTGGGAAAAGTGGCACCATGCATCAAAGACAGGCTAAGAGACGTGATTGATGTGGTACATCGACTTGGGAAACGAAGATCTGATGGACCCCCTCGCAATATCCTCTTGCGCTTAACTATGCGCCATTACAGGGACATCATATGGAAAATGGCCAAGGGGAACAAGTTTCTGGACGAGAAGAAACTCTGCATCAAAGAAGCTCTGATACCGCAGGATATACAGAAGGCGCGACAATAAGGAAAGAAGGCGGGGTTCAAGGGCCCACACGCATTTATCGAAGGAAGAATGATTACTGGGTAACTCTGTTGACATTAAGCAAATTGGAACTGTGAGTACTACCATGAGTACAGTTAATGTACTGCCAATTATACATGTACCGTTCGAACTACAACTGATGAACACTTGCCAAAGAAAAGGAAGTAAATAGATTTGTTATTCTGTTAACCACCGCTACCTCATCTGAGCGTAGTTTTCCGTCGAGTAATCCTCTCAAGGTTCACTGTTTGTTTCATTGTTCACATTAATACTTGTTATCTAATTTGTGTTCTTTATTTTTTAATGCAGGAGTTCGTTTTCAATTCACTCAATATCGTTAGTCTGAATACTAGGGGTTTGAGAAATCCTACAAAAAGGAAAGCTTTATTTTTATACTGTAAACGCAGTAATGCAGATTTTGTCCTTCTTCAGAGAACTCATTCGGGTGAAAGTGATTTGAAATTTTGGGGAGATATGGCCTATTTGGCCTATTTCAGTCATGGATCAAATCATTCTGCTGGTGTTTTGACACTTATTCACAAGTTTAAAGGTGACATTCTAGAATCCACATCTTCACAAGACGGCAGATGGGTCATAGTAACTGTTAAACTTGACAATGCTATTTTCATCATCTGTAATGTATACGGACATAACTCACATGCTCCTAATAAGACCATTTTTACCCAATTTACCAGGAAAGTACAGGATTTAAACAACAAATACTCAAATACTCTAACAAATTAACAATGTTTTATGCAAAGATCCCATTACAATATCACCATTTGTCAATTCCTTTTATGAAAACCTTTGCAACTCTCAATTTCAGGAAGATGGTTGTGAAAGTTACATTTGCCACATTCAGAATTGTGTCCCTGTAACTGAGGATGATTTCCACTCAGTTTGTGATTCACCTGTGTCAATTGGAGAAATTAGAGAGGCTCTGAATTCAATGAAAAAAGGGAAATCACCTGGCCCTGATGGCCTGTCAGTTGAATTATATAGACAGTTTTGGGAGTTACTAGAAGACCCGATTTTCAATATGTTTCAAGATTGCATTAAAAAGGGGGAAATGGTCTCCACTATGAAACAGGGCCTTATTTCACTGATTCCGAAGCCTGATAAAGACCCTTCTCTCATTGACAATTGGTTAAAAAAAGATTAAAGAAAGGAATAGATACCATTATAAATGAGACTCAAACAGGATTTATGAAGGGCCGTCACAAGCTCTAACATTCGTTTAGTCTTGGACCTTATAGATTATTCAGATGCAATTGACTCAGATGCGGTTGTCCTATTTCTGGACTTCTGTAAAGCCTTTGACACAATTGAACATTAATTTCTCTTTAGGTCTCTTAAACTTTTTGGATTTGGTGAACATTTATGTATGGCTTAACCATTTTTAACAAAGAAATCAAAATTTCCCAACTGGCTGATGATACTACTCTTTTCTTAAGAGACAAAAACCAGGTCGCACATGCCCTTAATGCTATAACTGCATTTTCTATTGCATCAGGATTAAAACTGAATGTTTCTAAATGTGAAATGTTATGTTAATTTGACTCTGATGATAAAGAAATTGAAAATATTCCTGTAAAGGACTGTGTTAAATATTTAGGAATACATCTGTCAAAAAACCACCTAGTCAGACAACATTTGAATTTCTCTCCTAAAATTAAGAGAACTAAAAATATATTTAATAATTGGCTACAAAGAGATCTTTCTATACTTGGGAGAGTACTTCTGTCCAAGGCAGAGGGACTGCCTCGTTTTGTGTAACCCTCATTATCGTTATGTGTAAATCCAGCTACTTGTAAAGATATCAATAAGACCTTTCTTGACTTCATCTGGAAAAATAAGTCTCAAACTAAAAAAATATGTCCTTTCTAACCAAAGAGCTGAAGGCAGTCTAGAAGTGTTGGACTTTGTTGACATAAATAACACTTTCAAGATAAACTGGTTGAAAAAATGTTTGCTCGATACTGATTCAATATGGTATTTCATTCCAAATAATGTGTTTAATAAATTGGGAGGTCTTCAATTTTCACTGAAATGTAATTATATTCCTGAAAGATTACCTGCTAAATTGGCTAGGTTTCACCAACAAGCTTTACTGGCCTGGAAAATATGTTTCCTGCACAATTTTTCCCCTCATAAAGCTCTTTTGTGGAATAATTCAGACATAACTCTAAGGAATAAGTCATTGTTCTACCACAGCTGGCATGAGAGGAATATTGACTTTGTCCTTGATATTTTCAACAACAAGGGTAATATTCTCACATATGAACAATTTATAACATTGAAAGAGTTTCCAATACCTTTCAGAGAGTTTATTTATGTTATCAAAGCCGTTCCCAGTGGTCTAACTACACTTGTGAAACGTCATCTTAATTTTGGGAATGATCACAAAGTTTATCCAGAACTCAGATTGGAAGGCGTGGGCTTACTTGAAAAATCTTGTTGTAATAAATATATAAGACAAATTCTTCATTCACAAAACCAACTTACACTGAGAGGAACATTTTTCTGGAACATGCTTATTCCTGACATTGTCTGGAAAAATGCATGGTTAAGACCTTACAAATACTGTATACCAAACAAAGTTAAGGAAGTGCACTTCAACATTTTGCACAAGATATATCCATGTAATACTATGTTCAAATTTGTGGCTATTGATGATATCTGAATTTTCTGTATAAAAGAAGGTGAGAATCTGTCTCACTTGTTCTTTGAATGTAAATTTGTGTCCAAATTTTGGGAAAACCTTGCAAGTACTTATTTACCATTATGAACACTGCCTATAATTTTAACATAAAATATATAATATGTTACTATTGCAATGATAACAAAACCACTAAATTTTTATTTTTTTATTCTTGTTGCCAAATACTTTATACACAAACAAAAATTCCAAAATTCTATACCAAAATTACCTTATTAAAACACTAACCCCAGTGAATAACAAAAATAATAACATCTTCATGAATCATTATAATAAGATATTTTCAGAGTGAATATAATTGCACTTAAATTGTTTCTTTTTTGTATTTTATTTATATTTTTTGTATGTTTGAGCATTGTTAATACCTGTGTTTGGTTTGCTAGACATGTTTGATGTAGCAATGTAAGTTGATATTTGTAATATGAATAAAAAAAACAACAAAAAACATGGTTGGTTAAGGCATATTGAGCAGGGCTAGAGGCTCTACAGTGAAATAAGACAGTAATCACTAACCAGGACAGTAATGGACAAGGCATATTGATATTATAGAGAGACATGCGTAGCCAAGTGAACATATGGGTCCAGTGAGTGGTTGGGCTGGCTGGGACATGGCGATTCAGACAGTTAGCAGGCTAACAAGATAACAGTTAGTAGGCCGGGCAGGTAAGCTAGCAGTTAGCAGGCCGGCAGCTAGCAGTTAGTAGACCGGGTCAAGCTAGCAGTTAGTAGACCGGGTCAAGCTAGCAGTTAGTAGACCGGGTCAAGCTAGCAGTTAGCAGGTCGGGTTAGCAAGCAGTTAGCAGACCGAGTTAGCAGGCAAGCAGTTAGCAGACCGGGCAGGCAAGTTAGCAGACCGGGTTAGCAAGCAAGCAGATAGCAGGGGCTAGACAGTTAGCCTTTGGGGGACGTCGCGATGGGGGTGAGTCTGTTTTGCCTCTTCGTGCGGTGACGTTGATAAGACCAGTCGTGGAATTAGTAGGGTTCCAAGTAGCTCTAGGTAACTAGCAGGCTAACTAGACTTCTGCACTACTCTAACCCTGGAAACCTCAACCTGCCTCTCTCGCACGGGACATTTCTGATCCCCAACCCCATGGGCACCCCTAAAATTAACACATACCACTACTTTCCCCAATGCTACACATTCCTTTGTCTTATGCGCTTCTGCACACCTAGGAACCTCCCTCCTATACACTGCTATCACATGCCCATTAGCTTGACACATTTAACAACGTAATGTATTTGGCACAAAAGCTCGTACATGATAACTTATATATTCTAACTTTGTCTTGCAAAGACTCACTTTGAATCACTTTGTCGGTTCAAAGACTCAACATCAAAACTCAAAAGAACAGACAATGACTCTGTTTCACCACCCATGCCACCCTGTCTGCGTTGCACCAAACAACGAGCATCACAAACACCGGGAATCTTCCCCTTTAGTTGGTCAACTTTTACATTTACCGCTACCCCAGTAATCACTCCTTTCAATGGGGCCCTTTTCTTGAGAGCAAAACAATTCACATTTATTGCCCCCATTTGTTTAACGCGGAGCGCCTTCTCCCTCTGGCCAGCAGAAACACAAACAAGTATTACAAGACCATTTCTGGTTACTCTCACCGTTTTCACCCATCATGAAACCACAAATGGCAAGGGTCATGTTTAAAAAGGTTCTTAATCGTTTTTTTAAATATACTTTGCCACACTCAATATGGCGGCTCTCTGGCTCTTACCGGATGGAAAGTTGATGAAAGCCCATATGACTGGCTTGTCAATTATTTCGAGGGAAAGTTACAGAGGTTCTACTGTGCTCTGGTACGTATAGTTTAATACTACTAAATATAAGTAATCTAGTTTAATTAACTGCTTTAGTCATAATTATAGTTACAACCGCAATTCCTGACATTATTTGAATATCAATGAGCTTGAGTGGCAACGTAGCACGACCGTAAATACTGGCAGCTATCGTTTTCGATAGTATTGTAACAAGTTTCACACGAGTTAGTTGTAACAAAAGAAACACTTAATCAAGAGTTAATGGATGCGCGACCTTTGTCAATTTTATCACGCCTAATTGTCTTTGCAAAGTACAGACATCAAACAGTGATGCAAATCTATGTTGCTCGAACTTCCACGTGATCGTTCTATTCATTGTAGGTTTTCTCACATTCAAGTTTCGATCGCCTACTGCAGATGATAGTCTCGCCCCTAGCTGTCTGCGACCATACATACTGTATATATATGACCAAACTAGCTGAACACTGCTTACTTTTACTCTTTGCTTGTACAGACTAGACATGGGGAAAATAACAGAGAAACTACTGCTGGAGAAATGCACTCCAAAAAACACCAAACTGGAACAAGTAAAGACACTAAAGTAAGTAAAGGCTGGTTCCTCTGTAGACTTGGGAATGTTATCAAACTAGGAGTGGAGAATGGCTTTGTCACAGCATAATGTATGTCTGAAGACCATGTTAAGTCTGTTTTAATGGATATGTATTTTGTCTCAATCCTATGGGAACAGTTTTTGAGGAAGAGCAGAACTACTTGAATACCTTGTTAGAGAAATGATGTAGGCCAAGCATGTCTATTTTACCATTTTATCTGGTGTTGCTAGTACTGACCCAGTGCTTCCCCATAAAGTCTCTCCAAGCTCGGTCTGAAGAGCAGTGACCTGCCTGTCCCCCTGCTTTCTCGCCTTCGCTGTCTGGAACAGTTGGACCTGTCTGGGAACAGACTTCAGGAGATGCCTTCCGGGCTAGTCCTGCCCTCCCTACGCTCTCTGGACCTGACCAACAATGAGATGGAAGATGTCACCACTCTGGACACACTGACCACCCTGGAGGATCTGAGGATGGAGGACAACCTCTACATCACTGTGAGGATCCACTGCTCTGTTTGTTTCTCCTTTAATTCTGCCTTCATTCATTGTTATTGCATGATGTTTTTCTCTCATAGAGTTGTAACTCTCAAGCTCTTTCTTTGTTTACCTTCTGGTTTACCAATTATGTCATTTCTGTCACCCTTTCAGTATGCTATTTGTCAGTCATTCTCATATATCTCCATTTTACTAACAATGACGGCCCATTGGAACGCATTGCTAATGCTTGTGTCTCGCAGATCAATGACAACTACAAGCTGATAATCCTCCTGCCCAAGTTGAGGTTTTACAATGGGAAGGATATAAGCGATACAGCCAACCACATACGCTATGCCAACAGTGAGAACCTCAGGAAGAGGGTATGAGCCACTGTGTTCAAATTAATTCCTATAGTTTGCCATTTACCTGCTTAAAAATGAACTGATAAAAATAGTCATTACCTAATAACCGTTTGTGTCTTTCATCAAACAAGCACTGTTATGCATAATTTGCTACAAAGTAGTGACCAATTCTGTTGAATTCTTTGGTTTCTAGGTGTTAGCGCTGTGGGAGACCAGCTTTTCACTCCCTGACCACCGAACAGCAGAGAATCTAGCCATTGTGGAGAGGGATTTTGTCAATGCGGTGTGTCATAAGGTGAAATATGGCCCCAGCTCTCTGACCGACTACACAAAATGGAGGGTAGGTTTTAACTGCTTATTACATTTCTCTTTTCCTTATAAGGACAATTATTTTATTTTATCGGAGTACAACTGGAACCATGTATATTCTCTCACTGGTTTCTGACATTGCTGTTTAGGTTTCTGACATTGTATCACTGGCTTCTAGGTGGAGATGATAGCTAAAGAGCACCTTCGCTCTTTGACCGAGCCAGAGGAGCCTGCTGATACAAAGGAGAACTGTGTAAGGATTCAATACTCATTACTATACAGAGCATCCTGCTCTGAATTATTTTCATAGAGTTTATGTTCAAAGGGTTGTTATTATTTAAGCAGGTAATGTTCCAAATGCTGTGTTTGGATCATAAATATTTGTAATAGATGGTAAATAGATCAAGTTTATGGACAAATCTTTTACAAAACTTTTAGATTAATTGTGTACCTTTCCTTTATGATAAGATAGATTTTCCCCGTGTTTTCAGAATTTTCCTTTCCCAGCCAAGAGGAAGCGTTCCGCCTCGGCTGTCAAATGCGACGTAACCCTAAACCCTCAGAAAATAGCCAGAGTGAGTGTTCAAGCCGAGGACAGCCCACACAGGTCAAGCCGTCTGCAAAGCATCCCTCATAAGGCAGAGCGGCCCATCAGCACCACACCAAGGACCCATAAGGCAGATCAGATCCCAGCCACCCCCATTAGCGGCCAGTCCAAACTCCCGGTGACCCCCAGGAACGGCCTGAGAGAGAAGCAACATCAGTCCAAAGGAGACATGCCACTGGCCAAACGGACTCGCAAGTCTGCCAAGCAACAGCGGTCCACAGAGGTCAACGAGACGCCTGGGAAAGTAATCTGCACCAAGTCTCAGGTATGATTTTCTAGTCCTGGTTTGTTTTTGGTATAGCACATACTAGTACTACGCTCAATAAAAATACGGTGTGACTTTAGCTGGAGACTTGATGGTTGCTCATCATGTGTCCATTAGCTTTTCATTGATTAACACAGGAACTCACACATTAATACATCCCCCACCCTACCCCCCTTATCCTCTCCTCCATCTCCTCTAGCATTCATCACAGGAGCCAGTGAGTCTGCAGCCTCTTCACGTCCTGCAGTGTCACAGTAAACAGGACAGCCCTGATGACTTTAGCACCCAGCTGTGGGCCTGTTCCTTCCAGCCCCCGCTAGACTACAATGGAGGTGAGTACTGTCCTGTCCTTCAATGGGGTCTCAAATCACATTTTATTTTCCCATGTGCCGAATACAACAGGTGTAGTAGACCTTACAGTGAAATGCTTACTTACAAGCCCTTAACCAACAATGCTTTAAGAAGCAAGGGAAAATGGATAAGATAGAAAATAAAAGTAACAAATAATTAAACATCCGCAGTAAAATAACAAGCGAGACTATATACAGGGGGTACCTGTACAGAGTCAATGTGTGGGGGCACCGGTTAGTTGAGGTAATTTAGGTAATAATATGTACATATAGGTGGAGTTATTAAAGTGACTAGCCAAATTGTCTGGGTAGCCATTTGATTAGCTGTTCAGGAGTCTTATGGCTTGGGGGTAGAAGCTGTTAAGAAACATTTTGGACCTAGACTTGGCGCTTCGGTACCGCTTCCTGTGTGGCAGCAGAAAGAACAGTCTATGACTAGGGTGACTGGAGTCTTTGACAATTTTTAGGGCCTTCCTCTGACACCGCCTGGTATAGAGGTCCTGGAAGGCAGGAAGCTTGGCCCCAGTGATGTACTGGGCGTACGCACTACCCTCTGTAGTGCCTTGAGGTTGGAGGCCGAGCAGTTGCCATACCAGGCAGTGATGCAACAAGTCAAGATGCTCTCGATGGTGCAGTTGTATAATATCCTTTTGAGGATCTCAGGACCCATGCCAAATCTTTTCAGTCCTGAGGGGGAATAGGCTTTGTCATGCCCTCTTCACAACTGTCTGAATGTGTTTTGGAGGGGGGTGGTTATAAGCAAATTGAGAGTATAAATTGGAGTAACATGCAATCATGATAAGCTCCACAGAAACGGTGTTAAAAATAATCTGCTCTAGCAAACCCTGTGTTCTTCTCCCGGTCATGTTGTAGGTGTGAATGGTGCGACTCGTATTGTGGCAACGTGTGGAGGAGAGTCTGTGTGCCTGATCGACTGTGAGACGGGACTGGTTATGAAGAAGTATAAGGTCCCTGGTGAGGTCAGTCCTGCTTCTGTGCATGTACCGTTTTTCCTGATAGGGCAATTTAGCTTGGTAGAAAACATCATACTTTATCCCACCATGTTCTTGTTTATCATGCACATTACATTCCATGTTAGAAAACAA
This sequence comes from Oncorhynchus mykiss, assembly GCF_057628025.1. Classification (NCBI taxonomy): domain Eukaryota; kingdom Metazoa; phylum Chordata; class Actinopteri; order Salmoniformes; family Salmonidae; genus Oncorhynchus; species Oncorhynchus mykiss. Next base: position 27,290,716 of record NC_143031.1, read on the forward strand.
AATAAATGGTGAATTAATGGGGATTAAAATGTTAATTTATGATTCCACCCATCAGGAGTTCTTCTCTCTGGCATGGTCAACTGTGCTGATGTCACGAAAGGGCAACGTTGGCATGCGGCCCTGCAGTATCTTGGCGGCAGGGGGGAAGCGAGGCTTGGTGAAACTGCTTCACCCCAGAGCCAACATGGCGTACGGAGAGTTCAGAGCCAGCCGCAAAGCCCTCTCCATCCTCTGCTTCAGTCCCCGCCAGGGCAACTTGCTCTTCAGTGAGTGGCCACTTCCTGTTTATCTTCTACACTGATCAAAAATATAAACTCAACATGCAACAATTTCAAAGATTTGATTGAGTTACAGTTCATATAAGGAAATCAGTCAATTGAAATAAATTCATTAAGCCCTAATCTTTGATGTCACATGACTGGGAATACAGATGTGCATCTGTTGATCACAGATACCATAAAAAAAAAGGGTAAGGGCGTGGATCAGAAAACCAGTCAGTATCTGGTGTGACCACCATTTTCCTCATGCAGTGCGACACATCTCCTTCACAACCTGGACCTGGAAATGTTTAGCTTCCAGGAATTGTGTACAGATCCTTGTGACATGGGGTGTGCATTATCATGCTGAAACACTAGCTGATAGCAGCGGATTAATGGCACGTTAATGGGCCTCAGGATCGATAAAATTCAATTGTGTTCGTTGTCCGTATCTTATGCCTGCCTGGATCATAACCTCACTCTGTTTACAACGTTGACATCAGCAAACAGCACAGTGCCATACACTGTCTGCCGTCTGCCCGGTACAGTTGAAACCAGGATTCATCCGTGAAGAGCACTTCTCCAGCGTGCCAGTGGCAATTGAAAGTCAGCATTTGCCCACTGAAGTCTGTTTTGAAGTGAAACTGCAGTCAGGTCAAGATCCTGGTGAGGATGACTAGCATGTAGATGAGCTTCCCTGAGACGGTTTCTGGGCGGTCTCAGACAATCCCACAGTTGAAGTAACCGGATGTGGAGGTCCTGGGCTGGCGTTGTTACACGTGGTCTGCGGTTGTGAGGCCGGTTGGACTATGAAACATAGTTGGAGGCAGCTTATGGTAATGTAATGAACATTAAATTCTTTGTTAACAGCTGTGGTGGATATTCCAGCAGTCAGCATGCCAATTGCACGCTCCCTCAAACTTGAGACATCTGTGGCATTGCGTTGTGTGACACAACTGCACATTTTAGAATGACCTTTTATTGTCCCCCGCACAAGGTGCACCTGTGTAATGACCATGCTGTTTAATATTTTTCTTGACATGCCACACCTATCAGGTGGCTGGATTAATTTGGCAAAGGATAAATGCTTCGCAACAAGGATGTAAACAAATCTGAGAGAAATACGCTTTTTGTGCGTATGGAACATTTCTGGGATCTTTTTCTTTCAGCTCATGAAACATGGGACCAACACTTTACATGTTGTTTATGTTTTTGTTCAGTGTATTTTATTTTGTGGTCTCATAAGCTTAGTTGGTTGGAGCATAACATCATGGTTGTGGGTTCCATACTCCAATAGAAGGGTCACAAGGCGCCAAACTGCACGTGCTGAGGTGGCACTTTACTCTGGACCTGAAGTCCAAATGAGATCCATATGCTAAATGAGTGTGATGTAATGTGATATGTTGTATGTATGCTCCCTCGTTCAAACTTTCTCTTTTTTTCCCCCAGCTGGGTCGTACGATAAAAATATATTATTGTGGGACATTGGCGGAGTGGACAGCTACTACAATTTCAAAGTCACGTGAGTCCACTCTGACAGTGCTTTATATTAGTTTTTTGTTGATATTGTGGGCAAATTAATTTGGTTTGCAGGTATTAAGCCGAAATGTATAACAATGGTAAGGAAGTGGACACTTGTCCGTGTCATTATGCTCAGAGTTTTTGATGTCTGATGTCTCTGCCCTGGTGTTAACACATTTTATGGCCCAACAGTCGGCTGTTGGTGTTGGAGACCACCTCCACACCCCTGCACTTCTGCCTACCCCCTGCCACCCCAGACACACACCTCATCGCTGCCTGTGAGAAGGGGCTGCACAGCTACAACATCCAGCTCAACAAAGACCCCAAGAAAAGGTGAGGATCCGTAGTTTGTCTTTGTCTGTGTGTGCCTGCGTGGAGAGACATTGAAAGTTGGACTGCTGCCTAAGCTTCAACTCACGGTCTTCTTTTCCCTCTACAGGTCTGAGGAGATGGAGATCACATTCCCTGTGTATGAGAAGGACACGGACCATGACTACCACACCATTGATGGCTTGGGATTCCTCACAAACGATGTCGTCGGTGAGTCAACTGCTCCTGTTTTGATCTGACACTGACCCTGTTATTAGATTGTCTTTTATGACTTAGGCAGATTTTATTTGACTTGACTGGAATTCAATCAACTTTATAGATCCCTAGAAGGGGATATTGGGTTTGATGTAATTCAAATAAATCTAGCATGAGCCTGTTCATTTACAAGCGCTAACCCTGGAAGTCATCCCCCTCCTTCTCGTTTCCCTCCACGTCTCTCCTTTCCCTTTTTCCCTTCCCTCCTCCTCACTTTGTCCACATGTTTTCTATCCCTCTCAGCCTCTAAGAGCCACATGCAGGGCTCGATCTACCTGTGGAGCTGGAATGACACGCAAGCCCAGCGGCCCAAGAAGAAGGAGGTATGTGCTGTGATCCTGATGGAGCTGCAGTGGTCCAGCACGGACATCCCCTACCTGTCCCTCAACACCTGCCCCAGTGAGTCACAGCATGTCACAACAACACGGCAACATGTCATAACACAGCATGTCATAGCATGTTCCAGCGTGCAACTTTTTCAGTCAAGACCATAATGTGTAAATGGCATTGATCGAACCCATAGCCTTAAAATTCTAATACAGACATGAAGGCACGATTGAAGGGATTACCCCCACAACCGTTGACTAAGAAAGAAGATAGTAAAATAGTTTTCATCAAAACCATTATTGTATAAAACAGTTTAATGTGAATGAGAGCGTATGTTCTTCTTCCCTAGGTAAAGGCTATGTGGTGTGTGGTGACGAAAGAGGGAGACTGTGGACGTACCATGTAACAGACCTCAAGGCCAACTTTAGGAGTGGCAAAGCAATTCCTGCCACAGAGGTACTTATTATTGAAACGACTTATTAAAATGATAGTTTACTCCAAAATAACATTTGTCAGAAGTTTTCAGACCTTAAATGTGGTCTCCTGTTGAGATGAATCAAATCAATGTTTATTGGTCGCAAGCTACGAATATAACAGGTATAGTAAACCTTACCGTGTAATGCTTACTTAAAAGCCTTTAACCAACAATGCAGTTCATGATATAGTTAAGAAAATATTTACTTTTCCTTTAGTTTATTTAGTAACGCAAAATAACAATACCGAGGCTATATACAAGGGGTACCGGTACTGAATCATTGTGCGGGGGTACATGTTACTCAAGGTAATTATCCATGTCCTAGCCATCTGTTGTGTAGATCCAGCTACATGTCTCAATCTTAAATGAATGGGAAAGATCGTCACCATGTAACTTGTGCCATATTGAACCAAATATTGAGGCACTCCAGGGTTTCTGCTAACCAGTCAATTGTCCGGGAAAAGAAGAAAAAATCCCTTTGCGAAATAATAATGCTTTTTAGCCTATTCATTTGTGGAAATACCAGTCGATGGACATTTTTTTGACTGGTCATGCTTATCGGTCTGTATGTTAATTCGCACAATTTCGTGAAATTAAATTGTCACGTGTGTACAGTATATTCATTATGTATATTATTTATCTCGTATACAGCATACAGAGAGCCTTTGAGCAGAAAATGTCTTAGTCGGTGTGAGAGCTGATGCTACAGCATCTCAAATACCAAATGCATAGGCAACGGAAAGCAGGCTTCACCAGCTTGTCACACACCACCTTGCAATAAGATGGAGGCAATATGCATTTTGAAAACATACTTAATTGTGGAGGCAATATGCATTTTGAAAACATACTTAATTGTGGAGGCAATATGCATTTTGAAAACATACTTAATTGTTTAAAACCTGAAGGTTTCAATAGATATTATGAGGCATGTCTTTCCTTGCTTCAAAATAGCCTAGCCAAAATCAGACCATATCTGTGGAGGCAATTGTTTTATCAACTTTCTTTCATTGTCTAGTAGACAAAGGCACAAACCTTTTTATTTTTATGTCTGATTTTTTGGGGTGGTAGATCAGCTTTAATATTGCAGATTGATTGTAGCTTCCATCAATGTAATTGTCTGCATCATTTTCTATCCCCCATATATGTGTTGTGTATATACAGTACCAGTCAAAAGTTTGGACGCACCTACTCATTCAAGGGTTTCTTTATTTTTTCTACTTTCTACATTGTAGAATAAATGTGAAAACATCAACACTATGAAGTAACATATGGAATCATGTAGTACCCAAAAAGTGTTAAACAAATCAAAATATATATGTTTGAGATTCTTCAAAGTAGCCACCCTTTGCCGTGACAGCTTTGCGCACTCTTGGCATTCTCTCAACCAGCTTCATTAGGAATGCTTTTCCAACAGTCTTGAAGGAGTTCCAACAAATGCTGAGCACTTGTTGGCTGCTTTTCCTTCACTCTGTGGTTCAACTCATCCCAAACCATCTCAATTGGGTTGAGGTTGGGTGATTGTGGAGGCCAGGTCATCTGATGCAGCACTCCATTACTCTCCTTGGTCAAATAGCCCTTACACAGCCTGGAGGTGTCCTGTCCTGAAAAACAATTGATAGTCCCACTAAGTGCAAACTTTGCTTATTTGAGCTATTCTTGCCATAATATGGACTTGGTATTTTACCAAATAGGGCTATCTTCTATATACCCCCCTACCTTGTCACAACAAAACGGATTGGCTCAAACGCATTAAGAAGGAAAGAAATTCCACAAATAACTTTTAACAAGGCAGGTGTGTTAATTGAAATGCATTCCAGGTGACTACCTCATGAAACTAGTTGAGAGAATGCCAAGAGTGTGCAAAGCTATCGTCAAGGAAAGGGTGGCTACTTTGAAGAATCTCAAATATATGTTAATTTGTTTATCACTTTTTTGGTTACTACATGATTCCCTGTGTTATTTCATAGTTTTGATGTATTCACTGTTATTCTACAACGTAGAAAATAGTAAAAATAAAGAAAAACCCTTGAATGAGTAGGTGTGTCCAAACTTTTGATTGGTAATGTATATATACATATCTTTAAAAATATATATCTTCCTTTTATTATTGTTCTACTAACCCTACCACCCCTCCCATAATTGGAATAAACTAATGAACAACAACACTTCGGCTTCTACTTCCAGCTTATACATACTGTATACATTTTACGGACACAAATCTTCTATTTGCCATATATTTTTAACCGTGCTGGGTGGATGCCCTAATCAGGTTACGCACCCAATGCATATGGGTCTGGTAAATTTCACAAATGTGTGGTAAATTTAAAATGCTGCCGGGCAAGTGTCTGGTGCCATATTTTCCTAACGGAAACCCTGATCCACTCATGGTGGGCAATTGACAGGCTCTGCTATGGCACCCTTCATCTTTCCCTCTAGTCTACAACCGGTCAGTCTTATGTCATAATTTCTCACTGAAATCATATTCTGGGCGTCATTGAATGTTTTCCATGTAATTAGATTACCTACTAAAGCAGTTTGGGGCTTTGCAGATCCTGGCATGGCCGTTACCTGTGAGGAATGGACAGGGCCCAGTGGAAGGTCCCCCTATCAACAGTGTGGCCATGGACCCTGAGCTCAGATACCTGGTGGCCCTCAGCGACAAGAACATGGCAGTGGTGTGGATAAGAACGGAGTCTTCCTGAGGACCAAACATAACTTCTCCCGGGTTAATTTTCCCATGTTCACTGATGGGTGTAAATACTGGGTAGGTTTTACTGGTATCACTTCAACCTATCAAGACTGCCCTTTCAAGGCAGTGATGTTCAGTAAGGAAAGGAATTTATTCAATGCTATTGGGAATTTGCTTTGGCTTGGACTTGGCCCCTTTCTGGTTTTTGTTTGACCTCACTCTCTACTATTGACTTCTCACCTTACCACTCGGCTTAAACGTACCAGCCCTAATTTTAACTCCCCTCCTCGCCAGCATCTATTAGATGTAGTCTATTTTGATGCAGAGATTGCCTCATGGCAAGACAAGAACAATATATTAATTTTACTGAATATGAATAAGAATATACATATACTGAAATTCATGTGTGATGCCTGTACAGATTGGATGTATTTGCATTTTTACCTTTTTATTTTTACAACTGTACTAATTGTACTTTTACTATTCAGTTAGATTATGTCTAATGTGATTTTTTGTTTGTTTTTTGTAAACATTTTCTTTCCCCAAATTATACATACAATATCAGTTTATCCACTGACATGGAAACATATGATCAAAATGATGTTTGAACTGTTTCAACCACAATGCATGATTGTACATGCAGATTTTTATGGCCTTTTTGAGTGTTGGTGGATATGATTTACATTAAGAACATCTGCCACATTAAATGGGATTGATGTCCTAAATTTCAATTGTGTGGTGTGTTTTTGTATGCGGCTATACAGGCAGCCCAATTCTGATCTTTTGCCACTAATTGGAGTTTTTACCAATAAGATCAGATATTTTGCTAATAATTTGGCACAAGATCAGAATTGAGCTGACTGTGAAAACCAGCATAATGCTGCGTTGATAACCAAGTGGGAAGGTGGTAATTGCCATTTGTGAAATTGGATGCATTCACATGCTTGGAACTTGTTGAGAAATAGTTACAAAAAAAAAAAAAACAAGCTGAGGCAACCATGAACTAAAAGTACAGCTATTGTGCTCGCAAATAAATTATAGTTTTCAAAAAAACATGAATAGATTGCTTTTTATACATGTTTTATTACATTTAACTGCCGGAAATGCTGTTATGAGGTATTTTCCTTCATATGTGACATCAGAGTTCAGCATGTCGGAGCTCAGAGATGATAGATGAGTTTCCCACAAGTAATTACCAGTTGGAGGGCCGTCAATTCAAATGTTCCTATTTGTATGTGGTAAAAACCATCTTCCCACTTGTAACTCCATTCTTGGTATGCATACATAGGCCAACACTTTTGTAATTTCAGTGTATCTATTCGAGGGGGAAACCTAAATGTGTTCACTGGTGCTTGAGCAATTCCTTTTAAGCACATTTCCCCTTGTGGTGAAATGTGCTTAACATTTTGACCTCATTCAATGTATATCATGGTACACTAATTACATGGAGAGAAACAAAGTAGCGGCTCTTATTTTATTTTTCTTTATTTTGCTCAACTGGTGACTAACTTATTTAGCATAATCCTTTGCATTGTATTGGACTATGCCAAATAAATTCTGTGTGTGTGTGTATATATATATATATATATATATATATAAACCTGTTTTATAAACATCCATTGACATGGAAAAGAACATTGTGTGCTCTTCCTGCCTCCTCAGTAACGTTACCAGTAAATTGTGGGAGTGGAAATACCCTATTCCCGCCTCTCGTCTCTGCGATTGGTTAAACCAACACGTCTTCTGACAAACACTGTTGCAGGCTGGTCAATCTCTTCATATAAAGACCATTCTGTACTCTTCATGAGGCTGTAAGCGTGTCTTTGTGCAAGGGTGGCCTAATATAATGGCCTGTTGAGACAGTAAATATTTTAAACAATCTCAGAACGGGACTCTGTCCTTGTTAATTGATTTTCAAAATGCGTCGCAGAGTGACAGGTACTGCGTTTGAGATGCTGGGCTGTGGTGGTACTATCACGACCCCGAGGGTGAGAAGGCTTTTGCTTGCCCCCATCACGAAAACAATCACCCCCACCTCGACAGACAACGAAAGATTTCGTTCTACATCTTCAATACAGGGATATACAGAACTGGCACGAGAGAGGTCCAAAACCGTTACGTCGTTTTACAACCAGTCTGCAATCGATGTCTCGGCAGAAAAGGTAAGGAAATTCTGTAAACCAAACTTGCCATTGTTGCCCATGCAGTACTAAGCCGCAGCACTGGCTTTAGGAGCTAGCTAAATGACGTTAGCTAGCGCAGTTAACCAGCGTAGTAAAGGGAACCGCTGTAACCAGCTAGCTACAGTAGCTGTTGAGAACACGTATGGTTAGCTAGAATCGTTGGTAAGAATGTTTGTAACGTATGTATACACTCGTGCATTGCCTTGGGGTAGATATTCTGCTAGCTATAGTAGCAAGCAACTGTAACTACCACCATGTGAAATAACAGCAAAAGTGCCAGACTTGCTCGCTTTATAGCCTAATTTAGGTATTATTAAAATATAGATTTGTTAATTTAACTACCTAGCTAGTATCGTTTGTGATTAGTGGGAGTGAACAACACGGGTATAGACACAAGGGTCAATCCAAGGTCAGTAAATTAACCTAGACAGAAATTAGTCAGTAATGCGGACACTAAATTATATGATAGGACTAGTAAACGAGAGGGGAACTGGTAGTACCCTACTTTTTCAAGAGTTTACCAGATCATTTTATATTTCAGCTTATCATTCACCAGATCATGAAACGACTGAGAAAATCAATAACATGGTCATGTGGCTGCTGTATTTGTGTGTGACTGCAGCTAGCAACCTATATAGTTTTCATTCCTATTTGACTAGGTAGTGGGACATGTGCAGGGCCTTCATTAACTCAAATAGTGAAACCATTGTGCTAACAATTACAAATCCTTATGTAATTCATGTCCCAGACATTATTTGGCACCAGCTGCCCAGGGCCCACATTTTTAAAACCATTTTTAAACCAGTGACACTACCTCCTCAAAGGATAGAAGTAGCATAAGCCAATGTCATGCTACAGATATATATGCGCAGCACATTTCAGACGTACATTGGTATGTGCTTTACATAATTTTTTTTTTAACTATGAGAAGAGAACCGCATATTTACTACACAACAAACATAAGATAAAAAACAAAAGAATGGGACAAACTGAATTTGAGCAAAGATAAAAGGATTGCGTTTTAAGGTCTCTTTTTTTGTATATATATCTATCGTTTCTGCCCCCCCCTCAGGTTCTCTGGCTGGCTATTCCAGAGGCTGATAGTTAAAAGGACCTGAGTGACCTACTGGGTACATGTATTGCAGTGCACAATTGTGAATTGATTTAAGACCAATAGAAGAATATTACAATTAATTCTGAAACTCACAGGCAGCCAGTGCAGAGACCTTTAAAAACGGCATAATGTGTGATCTCTGCCTTGTCTTGGTCAGTACCCGTGCTGCAGGATTCTGTATGTTTTGGAGTTGAACAATGGCTTTGTTGGGTATACCAGACAGGAGAGCATTACAGTAGTAATAAAAGCATGGATGCGTCTCTCTATCAGCCTGAGAGAAACGGCCGCACCTTGGCAATGCTTCTCAGGTGGTAAAAAGCTATTTTGGTCACATTCCTAATGTGTGATTAAAAATGTTGTTCAGAATTGAAAAAAATAAAACCTAGATGTAATTAGTTGTGATTACCATCATACTGAAGGTGACTTGGTAAGGGTTTCTCTCTCTCTCTCAGTAACACACTGCAATCAGTTACAGTTGAAGCTCACATCCACTACAAGACCATGGTGCTCACCTATGGAACAGTAAGAGGAACTGCCTGTCCCTACCATCAGGCAATGATCAAACCCAACCCGAGCACTCCGTTCTGCCATACCTCATGTTTCTTGGCCCTCCCACCCCTATGGGAGGGCATCTCCCGCTCAGCCCAGTCCAAGCTATTCTCTGTCCTGGCACCCCAATGGTGGAACCAACTTGCCCCTGAAGCTAGGACAGCAGAGTCCCTGCCCATCTTCTGAAAACATCTGAAACTCTGCCTCTTCAAACAGTATTTTAAACAATAGCCCATCTCACCCCCACCCCCCCATTCTAGTGCTGACTCTACTGACAGCTACGTTATTGAGGGAAAAATGTACTTTCTATGCCTGTGATATGTGGTTGTTCCCTCCTAGCTATCTTAAGATGAATGCACTAACTGTAAGTCCCTATGGATAAGAGTGTCTGCTGAATGACTAAAAAAAATATATATATATATATATATATATATATTGCTGACAGTCACATGCACTTCATATGCCAAAGGTAGAAAATATGTTGTTGGGTAAACTCATTGTTCTTGGGAGATTGGGTTATTGTGTCCGGTATCCGTATCTAATGAAATCACAACAGAGTTGTCTGCTTGTGTCCACTAATATTGTAGGCCTGGTTAAGTGGATTTCTTAAACTGTTTTTCTCCTCTCTCCGCAGGCCTCAGTCCGACTTACACCAGCCACCTTGCTCTACGCTGGGAAATCTCCAGATGGACACCACATCCTGGTAACTGACCACTCTGTCCAGTCATTGTAGCATATTTTATGGTTATTTCTCATCATATTAGGCCTAATACATGCTTTGTCTTCGTGATTGATGACTGCCTTGAAGGTTACTTGATAAGTGATATCTTTATACACACTTTAAAGTGGTCTATAGAGTAAACAATTTGTCCGACATCTGTCTTTTTATCGTATGCTGCTTTACGAATGTCATCTTGCGAGAAGGTTTCCGTGTAGCTCTCTATCACTGGAAATATCATTTGATAAGACTAAAGGTCGAGCGATTATGATTTTTTTAACGTCGATACCAATTATTGGAGGACCAAAAAAGCTGATGCCGATTAATCGGACGTTTTTAAATTGTTTAAAATGTATTTTATTTATATACAGTGGGGAGAACAAGTATTTGATACACTGCCGATTTTGCAGGTTTTCCTACTTACAAAGCATGTAGAGGTCTGTCATTTCTATCATAGGTACACTTCAACTGTGAAAGACGGAATCTAAAAAAAACAAAAATCCAGAAAATCACGTTGTATGATTTTTAAGTAATTAATTTGCATTTTATTGCATGACATAAGTATTTGATCACCTACCAACCAGTAAGAATTCTGGCTCTCACAGACATGTTAGTTTTTCTTTAAGAAGCCCTCCTGTTCTGCACTCATTACCTGTATTAACTGCACCTGTTTGAACTCGTTACCTGTATAAAAGACACCTGTCCACACACTCAAACAGACCCCAACCTTTCCACAACGGCCAAGACCAGAGAGCTGTGTAAGGACATCAGGGATAAAATTGTAGACCTGCACAAGGCTGGGATGGGCTACAGGACAATAGGCAAGCAGCTTGGTGAGAAGGCAACTGTTGGTACAATTATTAGAAAATGGAAGAAGTTCAAGATGACGGTCAATCACCCTCGGTCTGGGGCTCCATGCAAGATCTCACCTCGTGGGGCACCAATTATCATGAGGAAGGTGGGGGATCAGCCCAGAACTACACCTGAAGAGAGCTGGGACCACAGTCTCAAAGAAAACCATTAGTAACACACTACGCCATCATGGATGAAAATCCTGCAGCGCATGCAAGGTCCCCCCTGCTGAAGCCAGCGCATGTCCAGGCCCGTCTGAAGTTTGCCAATGACCATCTGGATGATCCAGAGGAGGAATGGGAGAAGGTCATGTGGTCTGATGAGACAAAAATAGAGCTTTTTGGTCTAAACTCCACTTGCCGTGTTTGGAGGAAGAAGGATGAGTACAACACCATGCCAACCTTGAAGCATGGAGGTGGAAACATCATTCTTTGGGATGCTTTTCTGCAAAGGGGACAGGACGACTGCACCGTATTGAGGGGAAGATGGATGGGGCCATGTATCGCAAGATCTTGGCCAACAACCTTCTTCCCTCAGTAAGAGCATTGAAGATGGGTCGTGGCTGGGTCTTCCAGCATGACAACGACCCGAAACACACAGCCAGGGCAACTAAGGAGTGGCTCCGTAAGAAGCATCTCAAGGTCCTGGAGTGGCCTAGCCAGTCTCCAGACCTGAACCCAATAGAAAATCTTTGTAGGGAGCTGAAAGTCCTTATTGCCCAGCGACAGCCCCGAAACCTGAAGGATCTGGAGAGGGTCTATATGGAGGAGTGGGCCAAAATCCCTGCTGCAGTGTGTGCAAACCTGGTCAAGAACTACAGGAAACGTATGATCTCTGTAATTGCAAACAAAGGTTTCTGTACCAAATATTAAGTTCTGCTTTTCTGATGTATCAAATAATTGTCATGCAATAAAATGCTAATTAATTACATAAAAATCATACCATGTGATTTTCTGGATTTTATTTTTAGATTGTCTCTCACAGTTGAAGTGTACCTATGATAAAAATTACAGACCTCTACATGCTTTGTAAGTAGGAAAACCTGCAAAATCGGCAGTGTATCAAATAATTATTCTCTCCACTGTATGTATGCATGTACAGTGGGGCAAAAACGTATTTAGTCAGCCACCAATTGTGCAAGTTCTCCCACTTAAAAAGAGAGGCCTGTAATTGTTTATCATAGGTACACTTCAACTATGACAGAGTAAATGAGAGAAAAAACCCAGAAAATCACATTTATAGGATTTTTTATGAATTTATTTGCAAATTATGGTGGAAAATAAGTATTTGGTCAATAACAAAAGTTTCTCTCAATACTTTGTTATATACCCTTTGTTGGCAATGACAGAGGTGAAGACTTTCACACACTGTTGCTGGTATTTTGGCCCATTCCTCCATGCAGATCTCCTCTAGAGCAGTGGTGTTTTGGGGCTGTTGCTGGGCAACACAGACTTTCAACTCCCTCCAAAGATTTTCTATGGGGTTGAGATCTGGAGACTGGCTAGGCCACTCCAGGACCTTGAAATTCTTCTTACCAAGCCACTCCTTCGTTGCCCGGGCGGTGTGTTTGGGATCATTGTCATGCTGAAAGACCCAGCCACGTTTCATCTTCAATGCCCTTGCTGATGGAAGGAGGTTTTCACTCAATCTCACGATACATGGCCCCATTCATTCTTTTTTTTACACGGATCAGTCGTCCTGGTCCCTTTGCAGAAAAACAGCCCCAAAGCATGATGTTTCCACCCCCATGCTTCACAGTAGGTATGGTGTTCTTTGGATGCAACTCAGCATTCTTTGTCCTCCAAACACGACAAATTGAGTTTTTACCAAAAAGTTATATTTTGTTTTCATTTGACCAAATGACATTTGGAGAATCTTCTTCTGGATCATCCAAATGCTCTCTAGCTAACTTCAGACGGGCCTGGACATGTACTGGCTTAAGCAGGGGGACACGTCTGGCACTGCAGGATTTGAGTCCCTAGCGGCGTAGTGTGTTACTGATGGTAGGCTTTGTTACTTTGGTCCCAGCTCTCTGCAGGTCATTCACTAGGTCCCCCCGTATGGTTCTGGTATTTTTGCTCACCGTTCTTGTGATCATTTTGACCCCACGGCGTGAGATCTTGCGTGGAGCCCCAGATCGAGGGAGATTATCAGTGGTCTTGTATGTCTTCCATTTCCTAATAATTGCTCCCACAGTTGATTTCTTCAAACCAAGCTGCTTACCTATTGCAGATTCAGTCTTCCCAGCCTGGTGCAGGTCTACAATTGTGTTTCTGGTGTCCTTTGACAGCTCTTTGGTCTTGGCCATAGTGGAGTTTGGAGTGTGACTGTTTGATGTTGTGGATAGGTGTCTTTTATACTGATAACAAGTTCAAACAGGTGCCATTAATACAGGTAACGAGTGGAGGAGAGGAGCCTCTTAAAGAAGAAGTTACAGGTCTGTGAGAGCCAGAGATCTTGCTTGTTTGTAGGTGACCAAATACTTATTTTCCACCATAATTTGCAAATAAATTCATTAAAAATCCTACAATGTGATTTTCTGGATTTTTTTTCCTCATTTTGTCTGTCATAGTTGAAGTGTACCTATGATGAAAATTACAGGCCTCATCTTTTTAAGTGGGAGAACTTGCACAATTGGTGGCTGACTAAATACTTTTTTGCCCCACTGTGTGTGTGTGTAATGACAATTACAACAATACTCAATGAACACTTATTTTAAATTAATATAATACATAAATAAAATCAATTTAGTCCCAAATAAATTATGAAATATGTTAAATTTAGTTTAAATAATGCAAAACAGTGTTGGAGAAGAAAGGAAAAGTGTAATATGTGCCATGTAAAAAAAGCTAACGTTTAAGTTCCTTTCTAAGAACATGAGAACATATGAAAGCTGGTGGTTCCTTTTAACATGAGTCTTCAATATTCCCAGGTAAGAAGTTTTAGGTCATAGGAATTATAAAACGATTTCTCTCTCCACCATTTGTATTTCATATACCTTTTGACTATTGGATGTTCTTATCGGCACTTTAGTATTGCCAGACTAATCTCGGGAGTTGATAGGCTTGAAGTCATAAACAGCGCTGTGCTGCTGGCAAATGGAGGAAAGTGTAGTTTGAATGAATGCTTACGAGCCTGCTGCTGCATACCGCCGCTCAGACCTGCTGCATACCGCCGCTCAGACTGCTATATCTAATCATAGACTTAATTATAACATAATAACACACAGAAATACCAGCCTTGGGTCATTTATATGGTCAAATCCGGAAACTATAATTTCGAAAACAAAACGTTTATTCTTTCAGTGAAATATGGAACCGTTCGTATTTTATCTAACTGGGGGCAACCCTAAGTGTAAATATTGCACCGCATTGATTATATGCAACGCACAACAAGCTAGTAATATCAACCATGTATAGTTAACTAGTGATTGTTAAGATTGTTTAAAAAAAAATATATGTTTAGTGCTAGCTGGTAATTTACCATGACTTCTTGCTGCTTGCACTCGAGTAACAGATGGTCAGCCTGCAACGCAGTTTCCTCTTGGAGTGCAATATAATTGGTCATAATCGGCATCCAAAAATGCCGATTACCATAGTTAGGAAAACTTGAAATTGGTCCTAATTAAACGCCCATTCCGATTATTCGGTCAACCTCTAGATAAGACTATACTACTCTAAATAACCTGAGTCATATCTGAAGATGTCTGATTTTTCTCTGGTGTAAAACCGGTTTGACTGGTAGTGAAGTTCAAAATTTAAGGCGATTCCTTTATTAGCCTAGTCATTGAGATCACTTTGCCTTGCACTGTATTGTCCACGTTGTGTATGTGTCTCACCCTATCATCCTGTGTCTGTAGAGCAGTGCCAAGTACTTGCACAAGGAGTTGCCTGTACGGATTGCTCACCGTATCAAGGGCTTCCGCAGCCTGCCCTTCATCATTGGCTGCAACCCCACCATCCTGCAAGTTGTGAGTTCCTTCTGTTTTATTTATTTTTTCTCTCCCTTTCTCCCTCTTGATGTTGAGGTGCTTCTCTCTTTGTCAACATGTCTGGTTTACCTTTCTGGTGTAGTAACGCTCCTTTGCGATTTGCCAAACTTTCAGGACAAGCCTCATTCCAATCATTGGACATGTATGGGACAGGAGGGCGCCAGAAACAGCATTGAGTCAGTGCCAATGTGCCGATCAAAATACACTGAGTATACCACACATTAAAAATAGAACTTCACTTTCCATGAGACTGACCAGGTGAACCTGGCAGCGTAGCCTAGTGGTTAGAGTGTTAGACTAGTAACCAAAGGTTGCAAGTTCAAATCCCCGAGCTGACAAGGTACAAATCTTTCATTCTGCCCCTGAACAAGGCAGTTAACCCACTGTTCCTAGGCTGTCATTGAAAATAAGAATTTGTTCTTAACTGACTTGCCTAGTTAAATAAAGGTACAATTTAAAAAACCCAGGTGATCCCTCATTGATGTCACTTGTTAAATCCACTCAATCAGTGTAGATGAAGGGGAGGAGAAAGGTTTAAGAATGATTTTTAAGCCTTGAGCAAATTGAGACAGTTGAGACATGGATTTATGTGTGTGCCATGCAGTGTGAATTGGCAAGACAAAAGATTGAAGTGCCTTTGAAAACACCGGTTTGAGTGTCAAGAACTGCAACACTGCTGTTTTTTTCACGCTCAAGTTTACCATGTGTATCAAGAATGGTCCAACACCCAAAGGACATCCAGCCAACTTGACACAACTGTGGGAAGCATTGGCGTCAACATGGGCCACCACTCCTTTGGAATGCATTCGACACCTTGTCGAGGCCATGCCTGACACATTGAGGCTGTTCTGAGGGCAAAGGGGGTGCAACTCAATATTAGGAAGGTGTCCCTAATGTTTGGTATACTCGGTGTAGACTGACTTTTGACAGTCATTCATTGAGAATGCACTTGTTACAAAACACTAGAGCTGGGAGACGTGTACAAAAATCCATATCTCAATAAATTGATAGAATTGATGCGATAAACTTAATTTTCTAACTCAGCAAATAAAGAAACATCCTCTCACTGTCAACTGTTTATTTTCAGCAAACTTAACATGTGTAAATATTTGTATGAACATAAGATTCAACAACTGAGACAAACTTAACAAGTTTCACAGACATGTGACTAACAGAAATGTAATAATGTGTCCCTGAATCAAAAGTAACAGTCAGTATCTGGTGTGTCCACCAGCTGCATTAACCTTTCTGATCTCCCCATCCCGGATCTGGGATCGTGAATACAGACTCAAGCTCATTACCATAACGCAACGTTAACTATTCATGAAAATCGCAAATGAAATGAAATAAATATGCTAGCTCTCAAGCTTAGCCTTTTGTTAACAACACTGTCATCTCAGATTTTCAAAATATGCTTCTCAACCATTGCAAAACAAGCATTTGTGTAACAGTATTGATGGCTAACGTAGCATTTAGCATTAGCATTCAGCTGGCAACATTTACACAAAAAAACAGAAAAGCATTCAAATAAAATCATTTACCTTTGAAGAACTTCAGATGTTTTCAATGAGGAGACTCTCAGATAGCAAATGTTCAGTTTTTCCTGAAAGATTATTTGTTTAGGACAAATCGCTCCGTTTTCTGCGTCACGTTTAGCTATGAAAAAACCCCTGTATCCAGGATTGTGTAAATCTATCAGCAAGCTCATTAGCATAACACAACGTTAACTATTTATGAAAATCGCAAATGAAATGAAATAAATATGCCATCTCTCAAGCTTAGCCTTTTGTAAACAACACTGTCATTTCAGATTTTCAAAATATGCTTCTCAACCATAGGAAAACAATCATTTGTGTAAAAGTAGCTAGCTAGCGTTAGCATTTCGCGTTAGCATTTAGCGTTAGCATTAGCGTTAGCATCCAGCACGCAACATTAACAAAAACATAAAAGCCTTCAAATAAAATCATTTACCTTTGAAGAACTTCTGATGTTTTCAATGAGGATACTCTCAGTTAGATAGCAGATGCTCAGTTTTTCCAAAAAGATTCCTTGTGTATTAGAAATAGCTCCGTTTTATACATCACATTTGGCTACCAAAAAAAATCCGAAAATTCAGTCCTCAAAACGCCAACTTTTTTCCAAATTAACTCCATAATATCGACTGAAAACATGGCAAACGTTGTTTAGAATCAATCATCAAGGTGTTTTTCACATATCTCTTCATTGATACATCGTTCTTGGACACATGCTTTCTCCCCTGAATCAAATGGTAAAGTAGAAGCAGCTGGCAATTGCGCACCGAATTCGACGCAGGACACCAGGCGGACACTTGGAAAATGTAGTCTCTTATGGTCAATCTTCCAATGATATGCCTACAAATACGTCACAATGCTGCTAAGACCTTGGGCGAACGACAGAAAGTGTAGGCTCATTCGTTGCGCAATCACAGCCATATAAGGAGAGAATGGAAAACAGAGCTTCAGAAATTCTGCTAATTCCTGGGTGATGCATCATCTTGGTTTCGCCTGTAGAATGAGTTCTGGGGCACTTACAGACAAAATCTTTGCAGATTCTGAAACTTCAGAGTGTTTTCTTTCCAGAGCTGTCAATAATATGCATAGTCGAGCATCTTTTCGTGACAAAATATCGCGCTTAAAACGCGAACGTTTTTTATCCAAAAATGAAATAGCGCCCCTAGAGCTCTAACAGGTTAAGTACTGCAGTGCATCTCCTCCTCATGGACTGCACCAGATTTGCCAGTTCTTGCTGTGAGATGTTACCCCACTCTTCCACATTGGTACCTGCAAATTCCCAGACATTTCTTGGGGGGAATGGCCCTAGCTCTCACCCTACGATCCCACAGTTCCCAGACGTGCTTGATGGGATTGAGATCCGGGCTCTTCACTGGCCATGGCAGAACACTGACATTCCTGTCTTGCAGGAAATCACGCACAGAACGAGCAGTATGGCTGGTGGCATTGTCATGCTGGAGGGTCATGTCAGGATGTCTTCCCTGTAACGCACAGCGACGAGATTGCCTGCAATGACAACAAGCTCAGTCCGATGATGCTGTGACACACCGCCCCAGACCATGACAGACCCTCCACCTCCAAATCGATCCTGCTCCAGAGTACAGGCCTCGGTGTAACGCTCATTCCTTCAAAAATAAACGCGAATCCGACCATCACCCCTGGTGAGACAAAACCGCAACTCGTCAGTGAAGAGCACTTTTTGCCACTCTTGTCTGGTCCAGCGACGGTGGGTTTGTGCCCATAGGCAACGCTGTTGCTGGTGATGTCTGGTGAGGACCTGCCTTACAACACTCCTACTGGCCCTCAGTCCAGCCTATTGCGGACAGTCTGAGCACAGATGGAGGGATTGTACGTTCCTGGTGTAACTCGGGCAGTTGTTGTTGCCATCCTGTACCTGTCCCGTAGGTGTGATGTTCGGCTGTACCGATCATGTGCAGGTGTTAAACGTGGTCTGCCACTGTGAGAATGATAAGCTGTCTGTCCTGTCTCCCTGTAGCGCTGTCTTAGGTGTCTCACAGTACCGACATTACAATTTATTTCCCTGGCCACATCTGCAGTCCTCATGCCTCCTTGCAGCATGCCTAAGGCACGTTCACGCAGATGAGCAGGGATCCTGGGCATCTTTCTTTTGGTGTTTTTCAAAGTCAGTAGAAAGGCTTCTTTAGTGTCCTAAGTTTTCATAACTGTGACCTTAATTGCCTACTGTCTGTAAGTTGTTAGTGTCTTAACGACCATTCCACAGGTGCATGTTCATTAATTGTTTATGGTTCATTGAACAAGCATGGGAAACAGTGTTTAAACCCTTTTACAATGAAGATCTTTGAAGTTATTTTGATTTTTACGAATTATCTTTGGAAGACAGGGTCCTGAAAAAGGGCTGTTTCTTTTTTTTTCTGAGTTTATTTACAGTTGTAACACTAATGTGCACCACAGTTTTTGTTACTATCCTTTAAACTACTGCTACTTGTTTGATGGTTGTAGCCATCAATTGTCCCATTAACAATCACCTATATTGGCAAACTATTTCATCTCAAACTTCACATTTTCTAGTTTAGGCTACTTATCGTAATGAACGATATTAGCAAAATGCCTGAAATGTATGGTCCGGTCCGTGTTGCTCATTTTTGGTTTATTTTCCCAGCTCTACATAAAACCCTGCTAGCATTTATTTGCTAAGGTGCATCTCTTAGCTTCCTATATTTTGTGAGATGGGCTTCTTAATAATAAAACATGCGCCAGAGAAAATTGTTATATGTAGAGGTGCTGACTAATGGCAAATAAGCTATAAAAATAGTTACACACTGTGTGTGTGTATATATAGATATATATTAGTTGAAGTCATAAGTTCACATACACCTTAGTCAAATACATTTAAACTCCGCTTTTCACAATTCCTGACATTTAATCCAAGTAAAAATTCCCTGTCTTAGTTCAGTTAGTATCACCACTTTAATTTAAGAATGTGAAATGTCAGAATAATAGTAGAGAATTATTTCTTTCATCACATTCCCAGTGGGTCAGAAGTTTACATGCTACCAAATACTAATTGAGTGTATTGCCTTTATATTGTTAACTTGGGTCCAACGTTTTGGGTAGCTTCCCACAATAAGTTGGGTGAATTTTGGCCCATTCCTCCTGACAGCTGGTGTAACTGAGTCAGGTTTGTAGGCCTCCTTGATCGCACATGCTTTTTCAGTTCTGCCCACATTCTCTATAGGATTGAGGTCAGGGCTTTGTGATGGTCACTCCATTACCTTGACTTTGTTGTCCTTAAGCCATTTAGCCACAACTTTGGAAGTATGCTTGGGGTCATTTGCGACCAAGCTTTAACTTCCTGACTGATGTCTTGAGATGTTTCTTCAATATATCCACTTAATTTTCCTGTCTCATGATGCCATCTATTTTGTGAAGTGCACCAGTCCCTCCTGCAGCAAAGCACCCCCACAACATGATGCTGCCATCCCGTGCTTCACGCTTGGGATGGTGTTCTTTGGCTTGCAAGCCTCCCCCTTTTTCCTCCAAACATAACGATGGTCATTATGGCCAAACAGTTCTATTTTTGTCATCAGACCAGAGGACATTTCTCCAAAAAGTACCATCTTTGTCCCTATGTGCAGTTATAAACCATAGTGTGGCTTTTTAATGGCGGTTTTTGGAGCAGTGTCTTCTTCCTTGCTGAGCGGCCTTTCAGGTTATGTCAATATAGGACTCGTTTTACCGTGGATATAGATAATTTCATACCTGTTTCCTCCAGTATTTTCACAAGGTCCTTTGCTGTTATTCAGGGATTGATTTGCACTTTTAGCACCAAAGAGCGTTAATCTCTAGGAGACAGAACATGGCTCCCTCCTGAGCAGTGTGACGGCTGCGTGGTCCCATGGTGTTTATATATATATATATATATATATATATATATATATATATATATATATATATATATATATATATATATATATATATATATATATATATATATACTCCCAGTAAATTATTGGGTAAATCACCAACTCTTTATTATGTAACAAACAATGGCCCCTCACTCTATGCCTATGGAACTGTAATCAATTAAATTAAGTCATTAGTCTATCAGCATACAAAGTTTCGGCTTGAGAACTAAAAGTTATTCTATAGAGCTAGAGTTGATGGGCCATCTGTGACATTAGAGGTTTTCCTTTGTTCTCTAGCTGCCATGTGCAGTGTTAAGCTTTTTCTACTCCTCCCTCTGTCCTCTCCTCCCTTCCCATGGCCTATTTACCTCATCTAAGCGTCTTTAAAATGGATGAACTTTTACCTAGATTTTTCTCCCACAGCACCAAGGTGCTTTTGTGTAATGAAATGGTGCCTGGAATGTGTCGTAAAGAAGCATGTATTGTCTCAGAATATTCTCCTTCCAACTAATAAATAAGAATAGCAAACAATTGTGTGGGGAATTTCATATTAGTAGTTTCGACACCCTTACCAACAACTCATAACCAGTGATTCACAAATGACTGTACATTGTTTTTTTTAATACATATATATTTTTTAAAATATGTGGTAATATTATCCATTCACTCAAACAACTTGTCAGACTCCAGCCACCCTAGTCATAGACTGTTCTCTCTTACTGCATGGCAAGTGGTACCGAGGCATCTAAACAGCTTCTACCCCCAAGCCTTAAGACTCCTGAACATCTAGTCAAATAGCTACCCAGAATATTTGCAGGGCCCCCCTTCACCCACTCTTTTCACCACTGCTACTTTCTGTTGTCATCTATGCATAGTCCCTTTAATAACTCTACCTACATGTACATACTACCTCAAATAACCGATGCCTCCGCACATTGACTCTGTATCGTTACCCCCTGTATACAGTCTCGCTATTATTTCACTGTGCTCTTTAATTACTTGTTACTTTTATCACTTATTCTTAACTGTATCGTTGGTTAGGGGCTCGTAAGTAAGCATTATATTGTTAGGTCTACATCTGTTGTTTTCGGCGCATGTGACTACATTTTTTAAATTTGAACTAGTCAGGATTTAAGCAGTTGTGCATTTGAGACATATTGGAAGACTAGGCTATATCCTCTTAAACATCCTTTCTGTTCTTGGACTGTAGGCCAGGACACCATGGGATGTGTTGAGGCCCACTTATGGGGGCTTGGGAGGGGGGGAAATTCTAACCAACACCCCTTGTCTATTTCCCTCTCCTGCAGCATGAGCTCTACATTCGAGCCTACCACGTGTTGAGTGACTTCCCAGCAGTGAGTAGTCACAAACAGCCACACAGCGAGGGGTTGGGTTGGCCAAGTTCAAGTGCTTGACCACCAGGGCTTCCATATTTCTCTGTCCCAGTTTCTGTGGAGCTGGAGAGGCTGTCAGACTGGCATGCATGCAACTCCTCCAGGCTGACTAATGTATTTGTTTGTCTGAAAGTGTCATTGCTTGGCTGAAAAGTATAGCATTTTGAATGGATATTTTGATTCTATAACGGCAAGATTTGTAACAAATACAGCTGAGATAAAATGACCACTAAGTTGAACAAAACATGAGTCACTGTCATTTCCAAGATTTTCCCCTTTCCAAGTAAAGTAATACGTGGTATACAGAGGATAGCAACTTCTTGACTACAGTGTCTTCGGAAAGTATACAGACCACTAGACCTTTTCTCAATTTTGTTGTGTTACAGCCTTATTCTAAAATGGTTTAAATAAATAAAAAATCTTCCGCAATCTACACACACTACCCCATATTGAGAAAGCGAAAACAGGTGTCCTATTTATTTTATTTTTTAGCAGATATGTGTGGTGTGTGTGTGTGTGTGTGTGTATATGTATGTATATATATATATATATATATATATATATATACACACACACACACACATTTTTAAGCAGTTTTTATTTACTTAAGTATTCAGACCCTTTCCTAAAAAAACCAAGCCATGAGGTCGAAGGAAAATGTCTGCAGGATTGAAGGTCCCCAAGAACACAGTGGCGTCCATCATTCTTAAATGGAAGAAGTTTGGAACCACCAAGACTCTTCCGAGAGCTGGCCGTCTGACCAAACTGAGCAATCGGGGGAGAAGGACCTTGGTCAGGGAGGGGACCACTCTGACAGAGCTCCAGAGTTCCTCTGTGGAGATGGGAGAACCTTCCAGAAGGACCGCCATCTCTGCAGCACTCTACCAATCAGGCCTTTGTGGTAGAGTGGCCAGATAGAAGCCACTCCTCAGTAAAAGTTTGCATAAAGGCACCTAAAGACTCTCAGACCTTGAGAAACAAGATTCTCTGGTCCGACAAAACCAAAATTTAACTCTTTGGCCTGAATGCCAAGGATCATGTCTGGAGGAAACCTGGCACCATCCTTACAGTGACGCATGGTGGTGGCAGCATCATGCTCTGTGGATGATTTTCAGACTAGTCAGGATTGAGACAAAAATAAACAGAGCCTGCTCCAGAGTGCTCAGGTTCGCTTTCCAACAGGACAATGACCCTAAGTACACATCCGAGACTACGCAGGAGTTGCTTTGGGACAAGCCTCTGAATGTCCTTGAGTGGTCCAGCCAGAGCCCAGACTTGAACCCAATTGAACATCTTTCGAGAGACCTGAAAATAGCTGTGCAGTAATGCTCCCCATCCAACCTGACAGAGCTTGAGAGGATATGCAGAGAATGGGAGAAACTCCCTAAATACAGGTGTACCAAGCTTGTAGCGTCATACTCAGGAAGACTTGAGGCTGTAATCGTTGCCAAAGATGCTTCAACAAAGTACTGCGTGAAGGGTCTGAATACTTATGTAACTGTGATGTTTTATTTTTCATACATATGCAAAAATTTCTAGACCCGTTTTTGCTTTGTCATTATTGGGTATTGTGTGTTCCCCCTCAAATAATTTTAGAATAAGGCTGTAACGTAAAAGAAAGTGAAGGGGTCTGAATACTTTCCGAATGCACTGTATATTTAGTTATTTTTAATGGGTGTGTATGTATATTAACAGTTGATTCCAACCCGTTCTGTAAGTGAATTTTGCTCTAGTGGAGAAATTGTCCTGATAGGAATGGAATTCATTCCAACTCTGATTTTGATAATGGTCAGATTTGTTCTGATTTCACTCTGCATCGTCTGTCAGATCAAGGACCAGGAGATGGAGGCTCGCTACAGTAAGCTGGTGCAGCAGCTCCTGGACGACCACAAGGACGTAGTAACTCTGCTGGCCGAAGGCTTCAGGGAGTGTCGGAGGCACATTCAGGTAATGGCCATATGTAGAAGTTCTAATTTGGTTATTGGAACTGTGTGTTTTGTAATGTGACCGTAGGTTTTAAAGAATGGTGTATTCCTGGCCTTAAGAGTGTGTGTATTATGTTCCAGGATGAGACCCTGGTCCGTAACTTCCTGGACACCACCCTCACCTCCCGCCTGGGGATCCGGATGTTGGCCACACACCACCTTGCCCTGCACGAAGAAAACGTATGTCTCGCATCCACCTTTTAGTCATTAATTGCTAACAGATGAAAAACTGTTATTATTGAGGAAAGGAACATGTATGGTATTATTCAATTTTGATGTATTATAATTTGAAGAGGCAAAGCATTCTCAGAACGTGGTTATTTTCACACTATAAACATGTGCCAACCAGCACATGAATCCTATGTTTCACTCTGGAGCCTTTGACAAGGGCGTGCTTGCATAAATCCAACCTGTCCGCAACACATACTTTTAGTTTGGATTATAAGTATTATTAAAAAAAACATCTGAATAGTTTGTGCAGTTGTATAGTTTCCTGGGTTCTCTCCAAATATCCACACACACACACCCCCGGTGCATTAAAATGCAGTGTCACTCCTGATTCCAGATCCTGCACCTCTCATGCGAGCTAACAGGAAAAACTAAACACGAGATGGAGAAAGCCGTTATTATCAGTGCAGTCTGCTGGCCCCATGACTTTTACGAGAGCCCAGTTTTGTATCCTTATTTTAACCAGGTAAAGCAGGCTGTGGCGGTGTTCAGGATGATGAAGCATGTTTGCCAGTTCTGGAGACTCCCTGACTCAGGGTAGCATTGTGTTACCTGATACTCCTGCCAAGATTTATGATTTTGTTACCCAACAACACTTAGGCCTAAATCTCTCCTGCTATTTATTGTAATCCACTACTTTCACAGCTCAGACCTGGTTTCTTTCTGAAACATTGGTCAAATGACTGGTTACTGTTTTGTGAGATTACTGTATTATGCTAATACATTCTGGCCATTGAACTACATTGTGCATTGACCTGAAATTTGGCAAACCATCCTCTGTTTAGCATGTCAGTAATAAAGCTTGTGCATCTCCTCTTATATACCTTTCATCTTTCTTTGCAGCCTGATTTTGTGGGCATCATCTGCAGGCGACTTTCCCCCAAAAAGATCATTGAGAAATGGGTTGATTTTGCAAGGTGAGTGGTGTGTTTCGTTACCTTATTATATTGTTGGTTTAGAATAATCTCCCACTACGTCTGGATTAGAACATGCAGTTGACATACACTTAGGTTGGAGTCATTAACTCGTTTTTCAACCTCTTCACAAAATAGATAGAATCATGAGAAAGGACAATTATGTGGATATATTGAAGCCACATATCAAGACAGTCAGGAAGCTAAAGCTTGGTGGCAATGGGTCTTCCAAATGGACAATGACTCCAAGCATACTTCCAAAGTTGTGGAAAAATGGCTTAACCTTTTGCGTGTAAGGGGGCAGTATTTTAGTTTTTGGCAAAAAAAACGTACCCACTTGAAACGGCCTATTTCTCAGCCCCAGAAACTAGAATATGCATATAATTGTTATATTAGGATAGAAAACACAAGTTTCCAAAAAGGTAAAAATATTTTCTGTGAGTATAACAGAACTGATATTGCAGGCGAAAACCTGAGGAAAATCCAATCAGGAAGTGCCTCTTATTTTGTAACCTCCTCTGTTCCTATGCATGCCTATCCTCCATTTTTAAAGGGATATCAACCAGATTCATTTTTCTATGGCTTCCCTAAGGTGTCAACAGTCTTTAGACATAGTTTCAGGCTTTTATTTTGAAAAACAAGCGTGAAAGATCACATTGCGTAAGTGGATAGGTGGGGGCTCGGAGTGAGTTTTGCGCTACAGAGTAAAGCGGCCATTGTTTCTCCCGGTGTTTTTGAAAAACCTACACACCCGTTTGATATATTATCGAATATATATTTTAAAAACAACCTGAGGATTGATTATAAAAAATGTTCGACATGTTTCTGTGGACATTTATGGATATTATTTGGAATATACGTCTGCGTTGTCGTGACTGCTCTTTCCTGTGGATTTCTGAACATAACGCAACAAACAAACGGTATTTTGGGTATAAAAATAATCTTTATGGAACAAAAGGAACATTTGTGTAACTGGGAGTCTCGTGAGTGAAAACATCCGAAGATCATCAAAGGGAAACGATTCATTTGATTGCTTTTCTGATTTTCGTGACCTAGCTACTTAATGCTTAGTGTACATAATGTTATGCTATGCTATCGATAAACTTACACAAACGCTTGGATTGCTTTCACTGTAAAGCATCATTTCAAAATCTGAGACAAGTGGATTAACAAAAGGCTAAGCTGTGTTTTGCAATATTGCACTTGTGATTTCATGAATATGAATATTTTTTAGTAATATTAGTTGACTGTGGCGCTATGCTATTCAGCGGTTGCTGACGAAAATTATCCCGCTAACGGGATGGGTAGCGTCAAGAAGTTAAGGACAACAAAGTCAAGATATTGGAGTGGCCATCACAAAGCCCTGAAGTCAATCCTATAGAACATTTGTGGCCAGAACTGAAAAAGTGTGTGCGAGCAAGGGGGCCTACAAACCTGACTCTGTTACACCAGCTCTGTCAGGAGGAATGGGCCAAAATTCACCCAACTTATTGTGGGAAGCTTGTGGAAGGCTACCCAAAACGTTGGACCCAAGTTAACAATATAAAGGCAATGCTACCAAATACTAATTGAGTGTATGTAAAGCTGAAATAAATCACTCTACTATTATTCTGACATTTCACATTCTTAAAATAAAAAAAAAAAAGGGCTTCACAGTCAAGGATATTGCTGCCAGTAAGATTGCACCTAAATCAACCATTTATCGGATCATCAAGAACTTCAAGGAGAGCGGTTCAATTGTTGTGAAGAAGGCTTCAGGGCGCCCAAGAAAAGCAAGCGCCAAGACCGTCTCCTAAAGTTGATTCAACTGCGGGATCTGGGCACCACCAGTACAGAGCTTGCTCAGGAATGGCAGCAGGCAGGTGTGAGTGCATCTGCACGCACAGTGAGGCAAAGACTTTTGGAGGATGGCCTGGTGTCAAGAAGGGCAGCAAAGAAGCCACTTCTCTCCAGGAAAAACATCAGGGACAGACTGATATTCTGCAAAAGGTACAGGGATTGGACTGCTGAGAACTGGGGTAAAGTAATTTTATCTGGTGAATCCCCTTTCCGATTGTTTTTTTGGGGCACCCGGAAAAAAAGCTTGTCCGGAGAAGACAAGGTGAGCGCTACCACCAGTCCTGTGTCATGCCAACAGTAAAGCATCCTGAGACCATTCATGTGTGGGGTTGCTTCTCAGCCAAGGGAGTGAGTGGGCTTACTCACAATTTTGCCATGAATAAAGAATGGTACCAAAACATCCTCCGAGAGCAACTTCTCCCAAACATCCAGGAACAGTTTGGTTACGAACAATTCCTTTTCCAGCATAATGGAGCACCTTTCCATAAGGCAAAAGTGATAACTAGGTGGTTCGGGGAACAAAACATCGACATTTTGGGTCCATGGCCAGGAAACTCCCCAGACCTTAATCCCATTGAACTTGTTGTCAACCCTCAAGAGGCGCATAGACAAACAAACCCCCACAAATTTTGACAAACTCCAAACAGATTATGCAAGAATGGGCTGCCATAATTGACAGCATGCCAGGGCGGATTGCAGTGGTCTTGAAAAAGAAGGGTCAACACTGCAAATATTGACTCTTTGCATCAACTTCATTGTAATTGTCAATAAAAACCTTTCACACTCATGAAATGCTTGTAATTATACTTCAGTATTCCATAGTAAAATCTGACAAAAATATCTAAAGACATTGAATCAGCAAACTCTTTGGAAATTAATATTTGTGTCATTCTCAAAACCTTTGGCCACGTCTGTACATATTACCTTGACACCGGTGCCCCCGCACATTGACTCTGTACTGGTACCCTGTATATAGCCACGCAGTTGTTATTTACTGCTGCTTTTTAATAATTTCATTTTCTTATCTTTTTTTAAAGGTATTTTCTTAACTGCATTGGTGTTTAAGGGCTTGTAAGTAAGCATTTTACTGTAAGGTCTGTTGTATTCGGTGCATGTGACAAATAAAATGTGATTCTTGCAAAACAATTGGAAGTTTAAGCTCTATATCATAGTTATTTTTCTAAGATGTTGGTTATATGCTGATGTATAGAATGGTTTTAAGATGGTCATACCATGGATCATTTAGCTATTTGATCTAGAATTTTAGGACCCCTTTAGGTGGGTTCTTGGTCCTTTTAAAATGTCAGCAAATTTATCAGAAATACAGTGTAGACATTGTTAATGTTGTAAATGACTATTGTAGCTGGAAACAGCAGATTTTTAATGGAATATCTACATAGGCGTACAGAGACCCATTTTATTAGCAACCATCACTCCTGTGTTCCAATGTCATGTTGTGTTGGCTAATCCAAGTTCATTATTTTTAAAGGCCAACATCCCGGAGTCGCCTCTTCACCGTTGACGTTGAGACTGGGGTTTTGTGGGTACTAATTAATGAAGCTGCCAGT
The DNA here is from genome assembly GCF_057628025.1 of Oncorhynchus mykiss. Taxonomy (NCBI): domain Eukaryota; kingdom Metazoa; phylum Chordata; class Actinopteri; order Salmoniformes; family Salmonidae; genus Oncorhynchus; species Oncorhynchus mykiss. The sequence continues at coordinate 27,319,324 of NC_143031.1, forward strand.
TGAGGACTTGTGAGGCATCCGTTTCTCAAGCTAGACTCTGTAATGTTATTATCCTCTTGCTCAGTTGTGCACCGGGACCTCCCACTTCTCTTTCTATTCTGGTTAGAGCCAGTTTGTGCTGTTCTGTGAAGGGAGTAGCACATAGTGTGGGACGAGATCTTCAGTTTCTTGGCAATTTCTCGCATGGAATACCCTCAATTTCTCAGAACAAGAATAGACTGACAAAATTCAGAAGAAAGGTCTTTGTTTCTGGCCATTTTGAGCGTGTAATCGAACCCCACAAATGCTGATTCTCCAGATACTCAACTAGTCTAAAGAAGGCCGGTTTTATTGCTTCTTTAATCAGAACAACAGTTTTCAGCTGTGGTAACATAATTGCAAAAGGGTGCAGTCGTCTAAGGCACTGCACCGCTGTGTCACTAGAGATTCTAGGTTCGAGTCCAGACTCAGTCGCAGCTGGCCGTGACCGGGAGACCCATGGGGTGGTGCACAATTGGCCCAGCGTCGTCCGAGTTAGGGGAGGGTTTGGCCTGCAGCGATGTCCTTGTCCCATCACGCACTAGCGACTCCTGTGGCGTGCCGGTTGCAGTGCACGCTGAAACGTTTGCCAGGTGTACGGTGTTTCCTCCGACACTGGTGTGGCTGGCTTCTGGGTTGTGGGAATTGTGTCAAGAAGCAGTGCGGTTGGGTTGTGTTTCGGGAGGATGCACGGCTCTCGACCTTCACCTCCCCCGAGTCCATACGGGTGTTGCAGCAATGAGACAAGACTGTAACTACCAATTGGGTAGAAAAGGGTAAAGGAAAAAAAATGTCCAAGACGGTTTAAAAAGGTGTCAGTCCTATATTTAGGAAATATAAGAAAGCTCAGGAAGTGTGTGTGAGTGTGTGTATATTATTTTTTAACTCTTTGGGGGTTAGGCACAACTCTCCATACTTCCATATATATTATTTTGTACTGGTTACCTTCAGACAAGTCTTGTTACATTTGTGGGTGTCGTAGAGTAAAATGTGAGACTCCCCTTTGTAGCCTAAACGGTTCAGACTTAAGATGAGTCCCAGGGGGGTCGTAGTGCAAAACGTAGGCCAAACTGTTTGGACGCTAGTCATTTTTGTGAGCAGACTGATTTTTGGGATGTTTCATGGTCTGACAAACACTGCTGTAACTCGCCGGCTGCGGTGGATTGAGACGCAGCCCATGCAAAACATAAATCTAGTTCATATATACACTGCTCAAAAAAAAAAGGGAACACTTAAACAACACAATGTAACTCCAAGTCAATCACACTTCTGTGAAATCAAACTGTCCACTTAGGAAGCAACACTGATGGACAATACATTTCACATGCTGTTGTGCATGGTGGGGGGGAGAGAGAGAGAGAGAGATAATTGGTTGGTAGATTAAACCTATTTTAAGCCAATGCCTATGTGCCTGGAGTTTCTCCCAATCTTTCTGTATTGGCTGACAAAGGCCAAGTTTGACACGTTGGTCTACCTGTTAGATAGCCAAATTGACATGATCTGTCAATGTCTGTGTGTGTATAGGTGATTTTCAGAAGTAATCATGATTAAACCGTCTTAAAAATCAATGTTGAAAAGGGTATAATATATATATTGTGTGAATTTTACCCCCTTTTCTCCCCAATTTCGTGGTATCCAATTGTTTAGCAGCTACTATCTTGTCTCATCGCTACAACTCCCGTACGGGCTCGGTAGAGACGAAGGTTGAAAGTCATGCGTCCTCCGATACACAACCCAACCAAGCCGCACTGCTTCTTAACAGTACAGTGCCCTTAACCACTGCGCCACCCGGGAGGCCGAAACGGGTATAATATTAGCTAGCTTAGGTATGTTGAGTGGGGAGAAAAAAAGTACATAACTTAACATATTTAGGCAACTTTTATAAAGTTTCAAGCTTGCAAACATTATTTCTAGCTGCGATACATGGGCAAATGTGCCCTTCTGCTGCTTGACAGGCAAAGCCCACAATGGATGGAAAATGAACTTAAACCACTGATGCCTGTCAGGTATAGTACACTTTTGTATTTATTTTATATAACTCAAATATCCAATTAAATGGTGGTCAATATTGAGAGCTGGAGGAGTTGTGTTTTGTGCTGTAATGCATTGGAGCTGGCTTTCCCCCTAGCTGGGAATGTGGCATGTTTGAAATCGAACTAAATATGATATTGATATTTTACACTGGCTCTGTGTCAGGGTCTTCTCAAGGTCAACGTCTTTATCACAGCTCTGTGTGGCACAATGAACGTATCCAAATAATGTCCACTCCTACTCACTCGCATACAGTCAAGCACACTTTTCACAAGCCTCTGTGCACTTGTCCCAGTTCAGCCTCTCTAGGAATGTGCAGCTGCTCTCTTTCTCTCTCAAACACTCTCTCAAACTCTTTCCAGTCGCTGGGTTCTGGCTGCATCAGAACAAAGGTATTAATGCAGATTTTCTGAGTCAAAGGTGACAGACCCTGAATCAACAAGCTGTCCTTTTCCTCTACATGCAGCCCTGTGTTCACAGACTCCCTGATTTTAAAGAGCAGACCAGTTATGAGTCTCATTTTAGCACTGATCAGCACATTAGAGCAGACTGGATGTCTTTCCTCAAAATATTTGTATTTATTTTTACTTTATTTAACCAGGCAAGTCAGTTAAGAACAAATTCTTATTTTCAATGACGGCCTAGTGGGTTAACTGCCTGTTCAGGGGCAGAATGACGGATTTGTACCTTGTCAGCTCGGGGGTTTGAACTTGCAAACTTCCGGTTACTAGTCCAACGCTCTAACTACTAGGCTACCCTACCGCCCCATATGTGGTCAATAACTATGAAGCAGACCACTTGTTTTTTTTGGATAAACTACAGTGCTTTCAGAAGTCATTTAAAATGGATCAAATGTATATATTTTTTGTCACTGGCCTACACAGAGTACCCCATAGTGTCAAATTGGAATTGTTTTTTGTCTTGAGTCAAGTATTCAACCCCTTTGTTATGGCAAGCCTAAAGAAGAGTGAAAATGTGCTTCACAAGTTGCATGGACTCACTCTGTGTGCAATAATAGTGTTTAACATGATTTTTGAATGACTACCTCATCGCTGTACCCCACACATACAATGATCTGTACAAGGTCCTCCAGTTGAGCAGTGAATTTCAAACACAAAGACCAGGGAGGTTTTCTAATGCCTCGCAAAGAAGGGGATATATTGGCAGATGGGTCAGAAGACAAAAAGCATACATTGAATACCCCTTTTGATCATGGTAAAGTTGTTAATTACACTTTGGATGGTGTATCACTACAAAGATAGACGAGTCCTTCCTAACCCTGTTGCCTTCCCCTTGAAGGAAACTGCCCAGGAATTTCATCATGATGCCAATTTTAACTTCAAAACAGTTGGAGTTTAATGGCTGTGATGGAGAAGAACTGAGGATGGAGCAACATTGTATTTACTCCACAATACTAACCTAATTGACAGTGTGAAAAGAAGGAAGCCTGTACAGAATAAAAAATAATCCAAAACACGCATCCTGTTTGCAAAGGCACTAAAGGAAAAACTGCAAAAAATGTGTCAAAGCAAATAACTTTTTGTCCTGAATACAAAGTGTTATGTTTGGGGCAGATACAACACATTACTGAGTACTGCTCTCCATGTTTTCAAGCATAAGGGTGGCTGCATCATGTTTTGGGTATGCTTGTAATTGGTAAAGACTGCAGGATAAAAAATAAACTGAATGGAGCTAGGCACAGGTAAAATCCTAGAGGAAAAACCTGGTTTAAGTGTGCCTTGAATTCTAAATAAATCAGACTGTCACCAGCAACGCATCCCCACACCATAACACCACCTCCTCCATGCTTAATGGTGGGAAATACACATGCGGAGATCATCCATTCACCTACTCCACGTCTCACAAAGACACAGCGGTTGGAACCAAAAATCTCCCAGTTGGACTCATCAGACCAAAGGACAGATTTCCACCGGTCTAATGTCCATTGCTCGTGTTTCTTGACCCAAGCAAGTCTCTTCTTATTGTTGGCCTTTAGTCGTGGTTTCTTTGTAGCAATCCGACCATGAAGGGCTGATTTCACGCAGTCTCTTCTGAACAGTTGATGTTGAGATGTATCTGTTACTTGAACTCTGTGAAGCATTTATTTGGGCCGCAATTTGAGGCTGGTAACTCTAATGAACTTATCCTCTGTAGCAGAGGTAACTGGGTATTCCATTCCTGTGGCGGTCCTCATGAGAGCCAGTTTCATCATAGCGCTTGATGGTTTTTGCGACTGCACTTAAAGAAACTTTGAAGTTCTTGAAATGTTCCAGATTTGACTGACCTTCATGTTCTAAAGTAATGATGGACTCATTTCTCTTTGCTTATTTGAGCTGTTCTTTCCATAGTCCTACTTGGTAAAAGACCAAGTCCATATTATCTTCTGTATACCCCCATACCTTGTCACAGCATAACTGATTGGCTCAAACGCATTAAGAAGGAAAGAAATCCCACAAATTAACAAGGCACACCTGTTAATTGAAATGCATTCCAGGTGACTTACCTCATGAAGCTGGTTGAGAGAATGCCAAGTGTGTGCAAAGCTGTCAAGGCAATGGGTGGCTATTTGAAGAATCTCAAATATCATATATATATATGGTTAGAATGCGTTTCCATACACAATCGTAATCTTGTGTGTTTCCTTATGGCTCCCTCATGTCTTCTGCAGGCGTCTGTGTGAGCACCAGTATGGTAACTCCCCGCGGGTGCGTATCAATGGCCATGTGGCGGCCCGCTTCCCCTTCATCCCTCTGCCCCTAGACTACATCCTGCCAGAGCTGCTGAAGAACGCCATGAGGTACCAAAACATTTTCCTTCTCCTAACCAATAAACTGACAGTCACATGAAATACACCTTTGTGAGTTGTTCTTGTTCATCACCAAACCGAGATCTCACAGAAATGTGTAATTAAACCAACATTGAGTTTCAAACATGGTGTAGCCAACATTGTGACACCTCAGTCAATAAAAACAGGGCCTGTGACAAGTGTGCCTTCCGTCAACCTGTCAGTCCCCAAGCCATCGTAACGGACTTTTAGAATGATCTATGACAATGGCCTATAATAAGTAGGCCAGCAGTGTTTTTCTTGTTTGGGAACATTGTATAGCTTCTGACTGGTTGTGTGTTCATAGCATTCTTTTTTGTTGTGAATCCCATAGTGCTGCAACGTATACTATATATATTTGTGTGTGTATGTGACCTATTTCCATGCTTTTCCCCTGTCTACCACCTTTTATCTTGGAAGTTCTTGGCTCAGCTGAAATGTATGTTACGGGATACTTTTATTTAAATGTTTTATCTACTTCACCTGAGTCGGATTAACTTGTGGATACCATTTTTATGTCTGTGTCCAGTATGAAGGAAGTTGGAGGTAGTTTCGGGAGCCAGTGCTAACTAGCAGATACCAATAGACTTCCAGTCAATGCGCTAACGCAGAGACATAAAAATGGTATCCACGATTTTCATCTGGGTTGGGGGGGGGAGATCCCTTGTATACCTTTCATGCTATTTGACTTTCCCTGACAGTTGGCTGTGACTGTATCTGTGGTTCCAGCTAATTTATGATCTGTGAATGGAAACATGAGGATCTATTCAAGGCCTAGTTGCGCTTACGTGGCACATTACAAGTCTTGTCCAGCCGGGTAGCCTACATTTTGTTACATGTGCATTCCTGAAGCACAAATCGTTGTCTATTGTCTTAAATGGCAGTATTGTTTTTTTTTTTGGGGGGGGGGGTGAGTTAACCCCACGGGTAACTCTAGCCCCCTAGAACTCCCTGCCCATCCACCCCACTGTCCTTTCTCACCATGACAGTGACCTGACTGCACAGGCCCCAGACCCCGTCTTTCTTCTGGAACACTGTGTCCTTGGCAGAAGGTCTTGGCCCAAACCCCACTACATTCCTTCTGGACTAATAGGGGTGAATCTGAACTGTGAATGCGAAAGGGACACTGTTGGTGTTGCACAGCCAGAGCGAACGCCCTTGAGAATGTAAAAGTTAGTCTGTGGTTGTTCCCTGGTAGTTTTAAATAGCTAATTTCCCTCATCCCTTATGACAACTTCTGGCAGGACATCAGACTCCATGGTAGCCATTTTATGACTATACATAACTAAATCCCTAGTTTGACCTCTCCTCTAATGAAGTATTATTAAGCAGTGTGCTCTTGTAGTTAGGTTGTTTTAGCTAACATTCCACTCTGCCACAGTCTACTGATCTTGGCGGTCAAATGTTGCCCTGGCACTCGAACTTGTGAGAGGGATGCTAGATTGTGTGTGTTAGCAGGTGGATGTGTTTTCAAATAAGATTCTAATCAGCCATTAAATCCAATTAGGAACGTTTTCTATTCTTGGAGCTCTTTCTCAGATGTTGCGGTTAGCAGACAAACCATTCACTCTGACTTATGTTCCTCGTTCCCATAAGACTGTTTCAGGGTGCATGATCATTACACAAGTGTCATCTATCAGTGAATCCCTCAACAATCCTGTTAATAGATTCTGTGTCAGGTTAAGTTGAAGGACCACAGAGGCTAATTTTTTCACTCTGCCTGCTCTTGACCTCCCCTCTACCTGTGTCCCCACAGGGCCACCATGGAAAGCCACCTCGACACGCCTTACAATGTACCTGATGTCGGAGTCACCATCGCCAACAATGACGTGGACTTTGTCATCAGGTGAGTGGGTTACCTTTGGCACACTAAGTGGGGACCTTTTACCTCTATCTACTCAAGACTCCTTTTAACAACATTAAATAATTAGGAGTCCCGTACTCTGGGCTTAACCGTTTAAATGGGAAACCTGACAACTTATCAGGGGGAGTGTTTCTAAGCTGCACTCTTATCGGGCCCAGTGTGGACACCATGGGAATGGGTTCCGGGCCACGTTGGAAGCACCGTCAGACTTCTTCTACTCTAGTGCCATGTTTAAGAACCTTTTTAAATGGATGTTGACACTGATTCTAGTATCCTGTTGGCTAATGTCCAATCGATGGAAAATGAACTTTGAACTCTGAGCAAAGCTCTAATCACAGCATTCCCTGATGTCCCTCTGTGTCTTAGTTTTTACTGAGACGTGGCTCACGGACAATACACTCGACTCTGCTATTCAACCAGACAACTTCTCCATATTCCGAATGGCTTGAATGGCGGCTTCTGTTAAGGTGGGGCTTTGTTTCCTCAAACATTTCCTGGTGACCCGAAGTTGTAAACATTGAGCTCCTGTTCACCCGATCTGGAGTTTCTGATGCTAAAAAAAACCCTGGATGAATGGCTATCTGTACAATGTTGAACCTGTACTGCAGCATTCAATGTTAGCAGAATGAACCCAGATGACAAGCAGGTACGGGCTCTGCAAATCCATTGGGGACACAAATAGACTTAAATTGATCAACAACTCCGACTCACATGTGGCAAGGATTCAGACTATTACAGACTACAAATGAAAATCCAGCTATGTGGTGCCCACCGACGCCTCCCTCCCAGATGAGTTTTAATACATTCTATGCCCACTTCCAAGCCATTCAGGAAGACTCGCTGCTCCGGATGACTAGATGCTTTCACTCTCCGAGGCTGACTTGAGGGAAAACTCTAAAGAGTGAATACAAATTCTTATTTACAATGACGGCCTACCGGTGGGTTAACTGCCTTGTTCAGGGGCTGAACAACAGATCTTTACCTTGTCCGCTCTGGGTTTCGATCCACCAACCTTTTGGTTACTGGCCCAATGCTCTAACCACTAGGTATCGGCGCATGAGTTCTGATACCAACAGGCTCAGAGACCGTTTCTATCTACAAGCCATCAGACTGCTGAACACAAACTGGACTGACCACCTGCTCTGATTCTCCGCACCTTAGCACGCACACACACATACACTACCATTCAAAAGTTTGGGGTCAATTAGAAATGTCCTTGTTTTTTGAAAGAAAAGGTTTTTTCCCCATTTTAAAATAACATCAAACTGATCAGAAATAGTGTTGACATTTTGAATGTTGTAAATTGCTATTGTAACTGGAAACGGCAGATTTTTCTTTAATGCTATCTACATAGGCATACAGAGGCCCATTATCAGCAATCATCACTCCTGTGTTCCAATGGCACGTGGTTAGCTAATCCAAGTTTTTATAATTTTAAAAGGTTAATTGATCATTAGAAAACCCTTTTGCAAATATTATTAGCACAGCTGAAAACTGTTCTAATTAAAGAAGCAATTTAACTGGCCTTCTTTAGACTAGTTGAGTATCTGGAGCATCAGCATTTGTGGGTTCGATTACAGGCTCAAAATGGCCAGAAACAAAGCACTTTCTTCTGAAACTCATCAGTCTATTCTTGTTCTGTGAAATGAAGGCTATTCCATGCGAGAAGTTGCCAAGAAACTGAAGATCTCGTACAACGCTATGTGCTACTCCCTTCACAGAACAGCACAAACTGGCTCTAACCAGAATAGAAAGAGAAGTGGGAGGCCCCGGTGCACAACTGAGCAAGAGGATAATAACATTACAGTGTCTAGCTTGAGAAACGGACACCTCACAAGTCCTCGACTGGCAGCTTCATTAAATTGTACCCGCAAAACACCAGTCTCAACATCAACAGTGAAGAGGTGACTCCGGGATGCTGGCTTCTAGGCAGTTCTTCTGTTCTCTATCCAGTGTCTGTTATTTTGCCCATCTTAATCTTTTATTTTCTTTGGCCAGTATGGGAGAGCTTTTTCTTTTCAACTCTGCTTAGAAGGCCAGCATCCCGGAGTCGCCTCTTCACTGTTGACGTTTCAGAGTTCTTTAATTCTGGCCATTTTGAGCCTCTAATCAAACCCACAAATGCTGATGCTCCAGATACTCAACTAGTCTAAAGAAGGCCAGTTTTTATTGCCTATGGGCCTATGCCTATGTAGATATTCCATAAAACAAATGAAAATCAGCTACAATAGTCATTTACAACATTAACAATGTCTACACTGTATTTCTGATCCATTTGATGTTATTTTAATGGACAATTTTATTTTTTTTGCTTTTCTTTCAAAAACAAGGACATTTCTAAGTGACCCCAATCTTTTGAACGGTAATGTATAAACATATACAGTCATGCGACACATGCACAACTGCTGCTACCAGAATCTTAGTATACTGCTAAATGTTTACACCTGACCCCTATCCCCCCCCCCTATTCATGTTCGTATTTCATTATTTCTAATTGTTGCATTGTCGACGGAACCTACAAGTAAGCATTTAGTTGGACGATGTATGACATGCGTATCCTATACATACGACTAATACAACGTGAAACTGAGCCTAAAATGTTTGACCACCAGATTGCAGAACAGGTCAGTGTATTAAGTGCTTTTGTACTCTAGTAATTCCCAAATGTATTTACATAAGGTTGGCATATAGGAGAATGCAAGACCAAAGGATGATACTGGCTTTCTGCGCTAGCATTAGGTTATGATCAGTTTGCCATTGACCACCATTGAATGGGATAAAAATAATTGCAATCACCAGAAAATGCCAGACATGTAATCCTTTATACTGTAAATGTCTGCCCTTTCTTTCTTTGGTTTCAGTTGACCTACTTTTGAAGAAATGTTCAGCATCATACTACTATGTCAGGGATAGCCAACTAGTGTTCATTTTCACAATTAATGTTAGCTGGTTGTGTAACCCTGGGCAATCCTCCATCTTTGTCAGGATCTCAGATCGTGGTGGCGGAATCCCCCACAGGATCCTGGACAAGGTGACAGACTACCATTACAGCACAGCTGAAGAGAGCAACCAAGACCCTCGCATGAACAACCTCTTCAACACCATGACCAACAGCGGCCCTCAGTCCGGCCCCATGCACGGGTGAGTAAGACTGGGAAACCCACTGTTTCTTGCATCGGTTCTTACTCTCATAATGCAGGGTTGAATTGACTTCCTGTGTGCCATGGAATGCCAATGTAAAGTAAAACGGTCAATGACACACAATTCCATTCCTCTGATGTTTCCAAAGCAAGTGACAAATACAATTGAATTTGATTCACATGGGTTTACTTCATCTTATGAATTATTGAGACTTGTTGGGGAATGGATATGTAAGTAAAAAAAGTTTTTTTTTTTTTTTTTTTTGTATGAACTGTTCTTTGCTTTTAAGTAGTCATGGAGATGACACCTACGAAATACGTCCTTAGTGCAATTATTTATCTTGCGACTGTATGAGGGTAATGTTTGCATCTTCGTTTAGCATCCCCAAACAATTTATATGCCTTTTGCTTTCTCTAGGAGGTCCTTGCTCATTGCAATGCAAAATAAAGATATAATCAATTCATGTTAATTGTGCCAGTTTACAAAACTCTATAATATTAATGTATGAGAAACTCTGTGTACCCGTCAGGTTTGGCTTCGGGCTGCCCACCTCCCGGGCGTACGCCGAGTACCTGGGCGGCTCCCTGTCCATCCAGTCCATGCAGGGCATCGGCACCGATGTATACCTGCGCCTGCGCCACATAGACGGCAAGGGAGAGAGCTTCCGCGTCTAAGATCACTTGCTGCTTAGCCCTGGAGACCAAGGAAAGGGGGTGGCGATACAGGGAGCACAGAGACATTTCCACCAAGGGGCTCAGCCATTTCAGCATTAGCCCGGGCTAGTCTACAGTGATAAATTGACAGTTGGCTCCCCACAACTCACTTCTACAAGTTTCCTTTTTTCGCCTCAAGACTTTAAACGGGCTAAGATGGTGGCCGGTTTGGCGCTCTCACCTTTTTTTGTTTTGTGTTTCCCTTTATCGCCCATCTCTTCAGCATTGTGAGGGTTTTTTAACTCTTGAGCATACAGGTCATTAACAGAGCATGCAAGGTGGTTAGTGTTGATGTTACTGTGGTAGAAAGGAAAAGGAAAAAAAACTTCAGCCTTAAAGAAGTTAATTTGGTCTGCCTGCAAGTTACTGGTGTTGCATATAACCTCGGCAAATATAAATAGACTAAAGAAGCAGGGAAGAGAGGAGTCTCATTTAACACACTCCAGTGGCTATTATTGAAGTTTAGATGAAGCTTCCCTCAAAGACCTCTTGAATCGCCTGTGGAGGACACCATGGAGGAAACTGGCAAAACACCAATCGAACTACACTCATGAATTGATTTGCAGAAAGAACTGTTGAGTTAACTCTTGCTTCAGTGCCATTTTGTCAAGCGCTTAGGCAAGGTCATGAGTAAATGTTCAGTTGCCTTACTGTGTGTGTGATGCTGGTCCCTACGACGACATGTTAACTTAACCATTAGCACTGCTCAATATCATCTTTATCTGTAATGCAATTTCACACTCGTTAGTATATTTAATATAGAAAGTTGAAAAACATTTCATTTTTTTTGGGGGGGGGGGCTCATTTCTTGCGGTGTCATTAATACCTAAACTAAAGTTTATAAAAAAAAAATGCTTCCAATACACTGAAAGAAGTAATGTTTTTATTAATGTTTTTGCTTATTTATCTGCAGAGAAAGTGTTAAATCAGTCAATAAGTTAATATTTTTTAAATGTTCTTTGTTTTAAGGCATTTGTTACTGAGCACATTCCGAGAAGGGTCAATAAGTTTGATCAAACTTTTGAAACCTTACTTTGAGTATGGTGGACATTTTAATGTGCATGAATTATCCAGATATTTCACTTTAGGTATGTGGTCTGGCCTGCTGGCATAAGAATGCTGTGAATTGGCACGTAAATCCTTTAAAAGTATATACATCAGTGAGGAACATTTGGAATGTTTCACCTCGCTAAATATACCTCTGGTGATTAACAGACGTTCCCTGTGATTTTACATTTTTGGGATGGGACTAGGTAGAGAATATTAGGCTCTTTCTAGCATGACAAATCCTATTGGCTAGAATTCAGTCACCTCATGAATGATGTGCCCTGTTCAAATCTGCCCCCTGCTTGCAAAAGAGATGAAGCCTGACAAAAACAATCTGCATAATATATAGCTTTTTACTGCTAATACAAGTCATAACTCTATAATTTAATGCTTGTTTTACATCATTACTGTCAACTTTTTGGGCAGGGGGGGACTTTTCTGGAAACATACTTGTCATAGGTTTTGTGGTCTTTTTTTTGTTAACACTGTTTTATGGTCATGAAATGAAGGCTTACACACCCATATTATTTCCTTCTCCTTTAATACATTGCCAAATTATGGAGTGGGTTACTAGCAGTCTGCACTGGCATAGATTACTTTGTCTGATTGGTTGTCTGTCTATTTTAACGCTGTCATTGTTAAGTTTTCTTGGGCATTATTAAAATCTATTCATAGGTGGAATTGGAAGTTTGTCTGTCGGTGTGAAAGGGAAAGAGATGACTGAATTGTAAGAGTGACTGACCGGTCGAGGTGTATGTTTTACGGTTGTAATAATTTTGTTATTCAAACTGTTTTTACTAGCACCTCCATAGCCAGCCTCCTCCTTTTGAGAGAACCATTTTGAATTCAATCAAATTGGTGACTGTGTCCAAACTGGACATGGTCAGCAATACCTTGAGAACCAGCACCAGCCCCACATGCTGAAGACCTACTGATTTATCAGAGCAATTACAATTATTGTAATTCATAAATTGAGTAGAAAACACATGTAACCTGTAGTCTCATTCATTGTATATGAGGATCACAATTTGGGTTATTGAGGTGGTCTAGTTTAAACTCCTTATTGTTTATATGGCTCCACTTTGTTAATTGTAGCCATATTCTCTTCATGGGATGCAGATGTCACGTGACCAGAATGCTCCGTACGGTGAAGGAAAAATAGCAGTGAAGTCTCTCAGCAAGTTACCGTACTGCAAGGGGTTCATCGCCCTTTAATATTCACCGAAGTACGTCAAGGTTTGTGGTTGCATTAAAAAAGGTCAAATGACGTCTTGGCAAAAAGGTCAATCGTGTAGCTGTTTATTGAGCTTGCCCATAACATCGCCAATGCGATGCTAGCCAGAGTGCCAGGAAGTCGCATCACTAAGTAGCCGTAGCGAAAATTTGGATTGATGGACGCTGAAATGACTAAGGAATTAAACATTTTATGATGACACTTGTTTGCACTTATTTTCTAGCTAGCTGACATTCCACGCTTGGTTATTGTTTACTAACCTAGTAATGTTAACAAGATAGCTAACTAAAGTAAGCGCAAGATATTTACCTAGCCTGCTGGATTTAAAAACAATTGTTATCTCCTACGTTGCACAACGCTGTCGATTGCGATACATTCATACGTTTTTTTTTTTTTAATTAGAAAAATTGACATTTTAATTTAGCAAAAAAACTTCCTTGACTGAGGGATGCGAATGAGCTTCTGTAATTATCGCTTAAACTATTCTCAGTGACATTGTGACCAGTAGAACGCTAGTCAGTGACGTCATTTGGCAAGATCCCTGAGTATTACGCACAAAATTAATTAGCTATTCATAATTTGACCAAGTTGTAAATAATTTACCGAGGTAGGCATCAAGGTCGTATCCGGTTGAATTTCCCTGACCAGGATGTAGCAATATCTACACAAACTTAAAGGCTACGTGTCTGAAGTTTTGCAGTAGCGTGCAATTGGCATGCTAACTGCATGAATGTCTACCAGATAATTTAATGTTAATTTGTCTTCCATAAGCTGCCTCGTTTTAGAGAATTTGGCAGTTCGTTCAACCGGATTTACAACCACGAGTAACCACGCCAGCCCAGGAGTTCCACAAATCGGGCTGCTTAACCCGTGGGATTGTTTGAGACCAGCCACCTGGACAGCTGATGAAACTGGGTTTGCACAACCGAAGAATTTCTGCTTAACTCTCAGGGAAGTTTATCTGCATGCTCGTCGGGCTAAACAGGGTCTTGACCTGACTGCAGTTCGGCTTTGTAAACTACTTCAGTGGACAAATGCTCACCTTCGATGGCCACTGGCAAGCTGGAGATGTGCGCTCTTCAAGAATGAATCCCGGTTTCAACTTTACCAGGCAGATGGCAGACAGCCTGTATGGTGTCGTTTGGGCAAGCGGTTTGCTGGTGTCAACGTTGTGAACAGGGCCCCATGGTGGGGTTATGGTATGGGTATAGGCATAAGCTACAGACAATTTACGCAATTTGAATGCACAGAGCTACCATGAGGAGAGCCTAAGGCATATTGTCATGCCATTCATCCACCACCGTTACCTCTTGTTTCAGCATGCAACATGGGGCCATGCATTGTCAAGGCCCTGTACACAATTCCTGGAAGCTGAAAATGTCCCAGTTCGTACATGGCCTGCATACACACCAAACATGTCACTCGTTGAGCACGTTTGGGATGCACTGGATCGACGTCTACGACAGTGCATTCCAGTTTCCACCAATTTTCTAGCAAGGTCACACAGCCATTAAAGAGGAGTGGGACAACATTACACAAGCCAGATCATCTCTGTACAAAGGAAATGTGTCATGCTGCACGTGGTCACCAGATACTGACTGGTTTTCTGATCCACATCCCAACCTACTTTTTTTTTTTAAGGTATCTATTCCCAGTCATGTGAAATCCATAGATTAGGGCCTAATGAATTTATTTAAATGGACTGATTTCCTCATATGAACTGTAACTCGGTCAAATCTTTTAAATTGTTGCATGTTGCGTTTTTATTTGATTCAGTGTATGACTAAAAGGAGATGTTTTACAATCGGAGTTCTTTATCTCTATGTTATAGTACAGTGGTTCCGAACCTTTTTTGCATACTGTACCATGTACTGAATTTTGCTCTGCTCGCAGTACCCCCTCCCTCCCTGTGAATAGGCCAACTACCCCCAGGGGTCCTGGGAACCACGATTCTAGTATATATGTCTAACACTGGAGTTACATTCTTAGCTAACAAGGATGTAACTCGGGCACTTGTTGCTACAGCTGGTATTATGGCACAATCAATACTTTCAAGGACTCACTGCTAAGTGTTAATTTTTTTTGCTCTCAACTGTAGATAGGTGATGAAAGCCACTCATAAAACAAGAGAAGACCAGCCATGTGAGTAGCCTAGGTTCAGATATGTCTCAGGAATTCAGCAATAATGTTACAATGTTGGACCACACTGTCAAATTGGCCCACCGATGATAAACATGAAATCTGGGAAAATCTCATCATTCTCTTTTTGTGTTATTTCTTTTAACATTTTCATCCCTTCTTGTCCGCTAGTTGCCATGAGCAGTGAGCTGAACGTGCCCATGGGCTCCCCAGCCCCGGGGGGCTTTGAGCAGATGCCGGAGGGTGGAGGGATGGACTACAGGGACTGGGTGCGCCGCAGCTACCTGGAGCTGGTCACCTCCAACCACCACTCTGTGCAGGCACTGTCTTGGAGGAAGCTCTACTTGAGCCGGGCCAAACTGAAAGCCTCCAGCCGCACCTCTGCCTTGCTCTCTGGTTTCGCTATGGTGAGTCACCCCACTGTTTTTCAGGGATAATAGCAGGGCTAATCCCTTCAAAGTTGTTTTTAAACTCAATTTCCCTGGCAGCCTGTACACTGTATTCCTGGAGACAGAATTTTTTTTGATAAACCTAGAGGGGGAAAAACACTGTATTCCTGGAGACAGAATTTTTTTTGATAAACCTAGAGGGGGAAAAAAGCACTCCCCTGCTGCTATTAATAGCATTTTAACCAGTCTGAAAATCAAGTTGCTTTCCTTCTCACTGTGGACTGTGATAGTGATGGTGCTATGTGTTGTGCTAGGTGGCAATGGTGGAGGTCCAGTTGGAGATCCAGTACAACTACCCACAAATGCTCCTCATTGCCTTTAGCGTTTGTACTACGGTGCTGGTGTCTGTGCACCTGCTCGCCCTGCTCATCAGCACCTGCATCCTACCCAACGTGGAGGCAGTCAGCAATATCCACAACCTCAACTCAGTCAGCGAGTCACCCCATGAGCGCATGCACCACTACATCGAGCTGGCCTGGGGCTTCTCCACTGCCCTGGGCATCCTGCTTTTCCTGGCAGAGGTAGTGCTGCTCTGCTGGATCAAGTTCCTGCCCGTGGACTCTAGTTCCGCCAACCAGGTGGCGGTGGCTGCCGCAGAGCTGGCACTATCCAAGCTGAACTGTAGCGGCCCCGCCCTGCCACCCAAGCCCACCCCTCCGCCAGGGCACAGTGGCTGGCAGGCAGCCCTGGCCTCCACCATCATCATGGTGCCGGTGGGGGTTATCTTTGTGGTATTCACCATCCACTTCTACCGCTCGCTGGTGAGCCACAAGACAGAGCGCCACCACCAGGAGATTGAGGAACTGCACAAAATTAAGGTGCTGCTGGACGGGTGCGAGAGAGGCCTACAGGCAGTGTGATCTCTTTAGCTCTTCTCTCTATGCTCTTCCTGTCCACTGTCAATGCCTTCTCACATTGTTGAGAAGCACCAAAATTCCACTGAATAAGTGGGATGATTAAGGATTTCCTTATCCCCTATTTATCAAGCACCCTTTCTTATTCAGCCTCTAGCCTGTTCATTGTTAATGTCTTCCTTAAAGTTTTTTTGGCAGAGAGCCCCAAAACTCCACTTAATATGTGGGAAGTTTAAGGAATTCTCAGCTCTACCAAATTATGGAGGTCAAAGTTCATAGTATGTTTGTTTGATTTGGAAAATAGTATCTTGTCTCCTTGAGAGATGTATTGATTATATTTTTAAAGATTATTTTAAAGGGCTATTTTGTTAGTAGTTTTGTGTCATCTCCACATTTCATTAAGGAAGTGGTGTCAACCCTCACATGTGCTTAACTTGTTCTCACAAGGCTGTTATTGTTGTCAGGCTATGATCAACACTGAGACCAGAGTTGTAAGCAGATGCAGAAGCAGGTGGAAACAAAAGTCCATTTATTTTTTAAGGTGTTAATGCTGCACCAAACAGTGTGTAATGTACACTGAACAAAAAATATAAACACAACATGCAACAATTTCAAAGTTACAATTCATAGAAGGAAATCAGTCAATTGAAATAAATTCATTAGGCCCAAATCTATGGATTTCACATGACTGGGAATACGGAGATACATCTGTTGGTCACATATACGCATAGAGTTGATTGGGCTGTTGATTGTTGCCTGTGTAATGTTGTCTCACTCTTAAATGGCTGTGCGAAGTTGCTGGATAGCACAGTCTTATATGTCGATACATAGCATCCCGAACATGCTCAATGGGTGACATGTCTGAGTATGTAGGCCAAGGAAGAGCTGGGACATTTTCAGCATCCAGGAATTGTGCACAGGTCCTTGTGGCATGGAGCCATGCATTATCATGCTGAAACATGAGGTGATGGCGGCAAAGTAATGGCAAAACAATGGGCCTCAGGATCTCGTCACGGTATCTCTGTGCATTGAAATTGCCATTGATAAAATGCAGTTGTGTTCGACGTCCGTAGCTAATGCCTGCCCATACCATAACCCCACCTCCACCATGGGGCTCTGTTCACAACGTTGACATAAGCAAACCGCTGGCCCACATGACGTCATAAGCAGTCTGTCATCTGCCAGGTCAGAGTTGAAACTAGGATTCATCCGTGAAGAGCACACTTCTCCAGTGTACCAGTGGTCATCGGAAGTGAGCATTTGCTCACTGAAGTAGGTTACGACGCAGAACTGCAGTCAGGTCAAGACCCTGGTGAGGACAACGAACACGCAGATGAGCTTCCCTAAGACGGTTTCTGACAGTTTGTGCAGAAATTCTTCGGTTGTGCAGCTGTCCGGGTGGCTGGTCTCAGACGATCCCGCAGGTGAAGAAGCCAGATTTGGAGGTCCTGGGCTGGCGTGGTTACACGTGGTCTGCAGTTGTGAGGCTGGTTGAATGTACTGCCAAATTCTCTAAAACTACGTTGGAGGCGGCTTATTGTAGGGAAATGAACATAACATTTTCTGGCAACAGCTCTGGGGGACATTCTTGCAGTCAGCGTGCCAATTGCATGCTCCCTCAACTTGAGACATCTGTGTATGTATCTGTGTTGTGTGAAAAAACTGCACATTTTAGAATGGCCTTTTATTGTCCCCGGCACAAGGTGCACCTGTGTAATGACCATGCTGTTTAATATGCTTCTTGACATGCCACACCTGTCAGGTGGCTGGATTAATTTGGCAAAGGAGAAATGCTCACTAACAGGGATGTTAACACATTTGTGATGTTTTTTTGTGTTGTATGGAACAGTTCTGGGATCTTTAATTTCAGCTCATGAGACATGGGACCAACACTTATGTTGCATTTATATTTTTGTTCAGTCTATTTGAAAGTGAATAATCTTATTTGGGATGGGGGGCTGCTCTATACTCCAGCATTTTGGATTTGAGATCAAATGTTTCATGAGACTACAGAATGTCTGTCACCTTTTATTGGAGGGTATTTTCATATCGTTTTTACTGTTTTAGAAATGAAAGCACGGTATCTATTCCCCCCATTTATGAAAAAGTCAAGTATTTGGACAAATTCACTTAATACACTAAGTTTGGTATTTTGTCTCATATTCCTACTCAATGATACATCACACTTGTGACTACAAACTTGTTGGATACATTTGTAGTTTTGATTTAGTTGTGTTTTCGATTATGTTTTGCCCAATAGGAACTGAGTAATGTATTTTCATTTTGGAGTGACCTTTTTTTATTGTAAATAACAATAGGTGTTTCTGAACACTTTTTACATTAACGTGGATGCTACTATGATACGGATCATAACGATGACCATACATGTTAGCATATTTTGTTGTAGCCTCTGAACGGTATTTATTTATTTAAATTGTCATTATTCACGATTCTTAATCAGGATTAATATAGATTTGTTCAAAAACATCTTACTGTATCTACTCACTTAGGAACTGAATGATGACCTGCATTTCTTTCTATTGGGCAAAACAACCCACAACCCACAAAAAACGAATCACAAACTTGATGTAGTCATTGTGTGCTAGGATTATAGGAACAAATACTAAACTTTTGACTACTTTAATACACTAAGTGAATTTGTCCAATATACTTAGGACTTCTTAAAATGCGGAGACTAGATACATCAAGTGCTTTCATTTATTTCTAAACTGTAAAACATGTATGAAGATTCACCTTTTATTTAAGGGTCATTCTGTGCTGTCGCCTCACATTAAACATTTGATCTCAAATCCAAAATGCTGGAGTATAGAGCCAAATGTTAACTTCACTGTCCAAATACATACGGAGGGGAGTGTATCGCCGTAGGTGCCAGTAATGGGAGCACATGCTGTGTGTGCAGACATGCTTTGGGGAGAATGTTAATTTAATCTGCATTATAATTCGTATTTTAAAGAAAGCCCACCCAGGCCTATAAACTGTACGTCAGTTCTTAGGCTACTCTATGGTGTCAAAGATAGTGCCTCAGCGTTAAGACATGTAATCTCATGAGTTAAGTTAGTTTTATTTTGTTATTTTATTTTTATTTAACTAGGCAAGTCAGTTAAGAACAAATTCTTATTTACAATGATGGCCTACCAAAAGGCCTCCTGCGGGGGATGGGATTAAAAAAAATATATATATATATATATATATACAGTGCCTTGCGAAAGTATTCGGCCCCCTTGAACTTTGTGACCTTTTGCCACATTTCAGGCTTCAAACATAAAGATATAAAACTGTATTTTTTTTGTGAAGAATCAACAACAAGTGGGACACAATCATGAAGTGGAACGACATTTATTGGATATTTCAAACTTTTTTAACAAATCAAAAACTGAAAAATTGGGCATGCAAAATTATTCAGCCCCTTTACTTTCAGTGCAGCAAACTCTCTCCAGAAGTTCAGTGAGGATCTCTGAATGATCCAATGTTGACCTAAATGACTAATGATGATAAATACAATCCACCTGTGTGTAATCAAGTCTCCGTATAAATGCACCTGCACTGTGATAGTCTCAGAGGTCTGTTAAAAGTGCAGAGAGCATCATGAAGAACAAGGAACACACCAGGCAGGTCCGAGATACTGTTGTGAAGAAGTTTAAAGCCGGATTTGGATACAAAAATATTTCCCAAGCTTTAAACATACCAAGGAGCACTGTGCAAGCGATAATATTGAAATGGAAGGAGTATCAGACCACTGCAAATCTACCAAGACCTGGCCGTCCCTCTAAACTTTCAGCTCATACAAGGAGAAGACTGATCAGAGATGCAGCCAAGAGGCCCATGATCACTCTGGATGAACTGCAGAGATCTACAGCTGAGGTGGGAGACTCTGTCCATAGGACAACAATCAGTCGTATATTGCACAAATCTGGCCTTTATGGAAGAGTGGCAAGAAGAAAGCCATTTCTTAAAGATATCCATAAAAAGTGTTGGTTAAAGTTTGCCACAAGCCACCTGGGAGACACACCAAACGTGGAAGAAGGTGCTCTGGTCAGATGAAACCAAAATTGAACTTTTTGGCAACAATGCAAAACGTTATGTTTGGCGTAAAAGCAACACACCATCCCCACTGTCAAACATGGTGGTGGCAGCATCATGGTTTGGGCCTGCTTTTCTTCAGCAGGGACAGGGAAGATGGTTAAAATTGACGGGAAGATGGATGGAGCCAAATACAGGACCATTCTGGAAGAACCTGATGGAGTCTGCAAAAGACCTGAGACTGGGACGGAGATTTGTCTTCCAACAAGACAATGATCCAAAACATAAAGCAAAATCTACAATGGAATGGTTCAAAAATAAACATATCCAGGTGTTAGAATGGCCAAGTCAAAGTCCAGACCTTATTCCAATCGAGAATCTGTGGAAAGAACTGAAAACTGCTGTTCACAAATGCTCTC
Source organism: Oncorhynchus mykiss (assembly GCF_057628025.1). NCBI lineage: Eukaryota > Metazoa > Chordata > Actinopteri > Salmoniformes > Salmonidae > Oncorhynchus > Oncorhynchus mykiss. The sequence goes on from NC_143031.1 coordinate 27,340,098, forward strand.
CATCCAACCTCACTGAGCTCGAGCTGTTTTGCAAGGAGGAATGGGAAAAAATGTCAGTCTCTCGATGTGCAAAACTGATAGAGACATACCCCAAGCAACTTACAGCTGTAATCGCAGCAAAAGGTGGCGCTACAAAGTATTAACTTAAGGGGGCTGAATAATTTTGCACGCCCAATTTTTCAGTTTTTGATTTGTTAAAAAAAGTTTGAAATATCCAATAAATGTCGTTCCACTTCATGATTGTGTCCCACTTGTTGTTGTTTCTTCACAAAAAAATACAGTTTTATATCTTTATGTTTGAAACCTGAAATGTGGCAAAAGGTCGCAAAGTTCAAGGGGGCCGAATACTTTCGCAAGGCACTGTATATATAATATACACACACACACAGTGGGGCAAAAAAGTATTTAGTCAGCTACCAATTGTGCAAGTTCTCCCACTTAAAAAGATGAGGCCTGTAATTTTCATCATAGGTACACTTCAACTCTTTTTTTTACCTTTAACTAGGCAAGTCAGTTAAGAACAAATTCTTATTTTCAATCACGGCCTAGGAACAGTGGGTTAACTGCCTGTTCAGGGGCAGAACGACAGATTTGTACCATGTCAGCTCGGGGATTTGAACTTGCAACCTTCCGGTTACTAGTCCAACACTCTAACCACTAGGGTAGCATAAAGAGAGACCTAAGACAACAACATAGCAAGGCAGCAACAGATGACAACACAACATGACGACAACAACATGGTAAAGACATTATTGGGCACAGACAACGGCACAAAGGGTAAGAATGTAGAGACAACAATACACCACGCAAAGCAGCCACAACTGTCAGTAAGTGTCCATGATTGAGTCTTTGAATTAAGAGATTGAGATAAAACTGTCCAGTTTGAGTGTTTGTTGCAGCTTGTTCCATTCAATAGCTGCAGCGAACTAAAGAGGGACACAGGGATGTGTTTGCTTTGGGGACCTTTAACAGAATGTGACTGGCAGAACAGGTGTTGTATGTGGAGGATGAGGGCTGATAGGGGGGAGTGAGGCCTAAGAGGGTTTCATAAATAAGGATCAACCAGTGGGTCTTGTGACGGGTATATAAATCTGATGGCCGAATTGTAAAGAACATCTAGCCACTCGAGAGCACCCTTACCTGCCGATCTATAGATGATGTCTCCGTAATCTAGTGTGGCTTGGATGGTTATCTGAATCAGGGTTAGTTTGGCAGCTGGGGTGAAAGGAGTGATTACGATACAGGAAACCAAGTCTAGATTTAACTTTAGCGTGCAGCTTTGATATGTGCTGAGAGGACAGTGTACCGTCTAGCCATACTCCCAAGTACTTGTATGAGGTGACTACCTCAAGCTCTAAACCCTCAGAGGTAGTAATCACATCTGTGGGGAGAGGGGCATTATTCTTATCAAACCACATGACCTATGTTTTGGAGGTGTTCAGATAGGGGAAGGGCCAGCTGAGTATGACTATCATCTGCATATAAATGTAATAGAGTGCTTCCTACGGCCTGTTGATGTAAATTGAGAAGAGCGTGTGGCCTAGGATTGAGCCTTGGGGCACTCCCTTGGTGACAGGCAGTGGCTGAGACAGCAGATGTTCTGACTTTATACACTGCACTCTTGAGAGTGGTAGTTAGCAAACCAGGCCAAAGACACCAATACTCCTTAGCCGGCCCACAAGAATGGAATGGTCTACCATACCAAAAGCTTTGGCCAAGTCAATAAAAATAGCAGAAGAACATGGCTTAGAATCAAGGGCAATGGTGACGACATTGAGGACCTTTAAGGTTGATGTGACACATCCATAACCTGAGCGGAAACCAGATTGCATACCAGAGAGAATACTATAGACATCAAGAAAGCCAGTCAGTTGATTGACAAGTTTTTCCAACACTTTTGATAAACGGGGAAAAATAGAAATAGGCCAAGATCTCCCCCTTTTAAATAAAGTACAAACCGTGGCTACCTTCCCAGAAAGGAGAGAGGCTTGGCGATGATAGGGGCAGCAACCTTGAAGAAGAAAGGGTTTAAACCATCTGACACAGATGTTTTTTTGGGGTGAAGTTTCAGAAGGTCCTTTAGCACCTCGGACTCAGTGACTGCCTGCAAGGAGAAACTTTGTAGCGGGGCAGGGGAAAAAGAGGGAGAAACATTGGGGATAGTCACATTAGAAGGGGTGGGAGATGAGGAAATGTCGGCAAAGAGGCATGGTGAGACAAATAGGAATCCTGGCTTAATGAAGTGGTGATTAGACCTCAGCCATGTGCTTCTTTACAGTAACATCATCAACATTAAGGGACATGGGCAGCTGTGAGGAGGAGGGTTTATTCTCCAGGTCTTTAACTGTTTTCCAGAACTTCTTGGGGTTAGACCCACAGAGAGATTAATGTTAAAATAAAATACTACCTGCCCACGCAGCAAATTAATATTGTAGTTACAATTCATATGCTCAGCAAAGTATAGTTTAGTGAACTCACATTGGCTTATATAACGAGACAGCATAAACATTTACAAATAGAATTGCTACATGAAATGCCTATCCACTTTTATATCCATTATATTTTCTTTACTATGACAAGCTCAAAAAATATGGGATTACGTGCCAAGAATAGCACAGTGCTTGCTTCTGTTCTATTCCAAACAGTGACATTTTTATACTTTATACTTTTTAACTGTGATGGGAAAAGACAAAGGTGCACTTGTATCCCTGAAGTTTGTTTTGAATGTCTCTGGGTCGATACTATAAAATTAGCCTTGTGTGTCAGGTGTCTGCAATTCTTCAATCTTATCAATTTACATGTGAAACAAAGACATCTTAGTTTGTTGATGTTTCCATGCCCTACTATCTGCTTACTTGTCTGTATTATGAGCTGATTATACACTGCTCAAAAAAATAAAGGGAACACTAAAATAACACATCTTAGATCAGAATGAATGAAATATTCTTATTAAATACTTTTTTCTCTACATAGTTGAATGTGCTGACAACAAAATCACACAAATTATCAATGGAAATCAAATGTATCAACCCATGGAGGTCTGGATTTGGAGTCACACTCAAAATCAAAGTGGAAAACCATTCTACAGGCTGATTCAACTTTGATGTAATGTCCTTAAAACAAGTCCAAATGAGGCCCAGTAGTGTGTGTGGCCTCCACGTGCATGTATGACCTCCCTACAACGCCTGGGCATGCTCCTGATGAGGTGGTGGATGGTCTCCTGAGGGATCTCCTCCCAGACCTGGACTAAAGCATCCGCCAACTCCTGGACAGTCTGTGGTGCAACGTGGCGTTGGTGGATGGAACGAGACATGATGTCCCAGATGTGCTCAATTGGATTCAGGTCTGGGTGGGCCAGTCCATAGCATCAATGCCTTCCTCTTGCAGGAACTGCTGACACACTCCAGCCACATGAGGTCTAGCATTGTCTTGCATTAGGAGGTTGACCCAGGGCCAACCACACCAGGGGTCTGAGGATCTCATCTCGGTACCTAGTCAGGCTACCTCTGGCGAGCACATGGAGGGCTGTGCGGCCCCCCAAAGAAATGCCACCCCACACCATGACTGACCCACCACCAAACCGGTCATGCTGGAGGATGTTGCAGGCAGCAGAACGTTCTCCATGGCGTCTCCAGACTGTCACGTCTGTCACATATGCTCAGTGTGAACCTGCTTTCATCTGTGAAGAGCACAGGGCGCCAGTGGCGAATTTGCCAATCTTGGTGTTCTCTGGCAAATGCCAAACGTCCTGCACGGTGTTGGGCTGTAAGCACAACCCCCACCTGTGGACGTCGAACCCTCATATCACCCTCATGGAGTCTGTTTCTGACCGTTTGAGCAGACACATGCACATTTGTGGCCTGCTGGAGGTCATTTTGCAGGGCTCTGGCAGTGCTCCTCCTTGTACAAAGGCAGAGGTAGCGGTCCTGCTGCTGGGTTGTTGCCCTCCTACGGCCTCTTCCACGTCTCCTGATGTACTGTGGCCTGTCTCCTGGTAGCGCCTCCATGCTCTGGACACTACGCTGACAGACACAGCAAACCTTCTTGCCACGTCTCGCATCGATGTGCCATCCTGGATGAGCTGCACTACCAGAGCCACTTGTGTGGGTTGTAGACTCCGTCTCATGAGTGAAAGCACCGCCAGCATTCAAGTGACCAAAACATCAGCCAGGAAGCATAGGAACTGAGAAGTGGTCTGTGGTCCCCACAAGCAGAACCACTCCTTTATTGGGGGTGTCTTGCTAAATGCCTATAATTTCCACCTGTTGTCTATTCCATTTGCACAACAGCATGTGCAATTTATTGTCAATCAGTGTTGCTTCCTAAGTGGACAGTTTGATTTCACAGAAGTGTGATTGACTTGGAGTTACATTGTGTTGTTTAAGTGTTCCCTTTATTTTATTTGAGCAGTGTATATTGTGAAGACCTAGGCTGTTTACACAGCCACCATAATAACCGAAATCTAATTTTATTTTCTGTCCACACTGTTTTACCTGTGACCCATGTCAGATTTGCGCATTCACACTGCTGTAGTCCTTGAAGTAGCGCACGGAGGATCAGGTTTGTATCAGGATTCAGATCCACATATCAGGAGGCCTGTTTACATAAGGAGCCCAAATCTCACAGTCAAGGCGGGATAAATTGGTAGTTAAATCAGATGCCATGTGCTTTTTTTGCTGTTTACAATTTGGAGAAAAGATCAGAGGTATAAGATTTGCAAATAATTGGCAATATATCAGAATTGGCTGCCTGTGTAAACACATTACTAGTTTACAAGTTATACAGATGAGCCAATTCCCAGATCCTTCACGTTAAGACAGGCCATGCCCATTTGATACATGGGCTGCTTATTTACTAAGGGTTACACTTGCATGTCTCAAGAGGGCCAGATGGTACACACCTGTGATAAACACTACTGGTGAAAAGTTTTAGAACACCTACTCATTCAAGCGTCTTTCTTCATTTTTACCATTTTATAATTTTAATAATAGTGAAGACATCAAAACTATGAAATAATACATGGAATCATGTAGTAACCCAAAAACTGTTAAAGAAATGTAATATATTTTATATTTGAGATTCTGCAAATAGCCACCCTTTGCTTTGACAGCTTTGCACACTCTTGGCATTCTCTCAACCAGCTTCATGAGGTAGTCACCTGGAATGCATTTCAATTAACAGGTGTGCCTTGTTAATTTGTGGGATTTCTTTCCTTCTTAATGCATTTGAGCCAATCAGTTATGCTGTGACAAGGTAGGGGGGTATACAGAAGATAGTTCTACTTTCTAATTTCCCACCGTGAAGCATGGAGGAGGAGGTGTGATGGTGCTTTGCTGGTGACACTGTGATTAATTTAGAATTCAAGGCACACTTAAACAGCATTCTGCAGCTATACGCCATCCCATCTGGTTTGGGATTAGTGGGACTATCATTTGTTTTTCAACAGGACAATGACCCAAAACACACCTCAAGGCTGTGTAAGGGCTATTTGACCAAGAAGGTGAGTGATAGAGTGCTGCAGTGATGGACCTCAACCAAATTGAGATGATTTGAGATGAGTCGGACCGCAGGGTGAAGGAAAAGCAGCCAACAAATGCTCAGCATATGTGGGTACTCCTTCAAGACTTGGAAACGCATTCCAAGAGGAGCTGGTTGAGAGAATGCCAAGAGTGTGCAAAGCTGTCATCAAGGCAAAGGGTGGCTATTTGAAGAGTCTGAAATTTGAAATACATTTTGATTTAACCACTTTTTTGGTTACTACATGATTACATATGTGTTATTTCATAGTTTATGTCTTCAGTATTATTCTACAATGTAGAAAATAGTACAAATAAAGAAAAACCCTTGAATGAGTAGGTGTTATAAAACGTTTGACCAGTAGTGTATAAAAACAGCCAATGGGCAGAGGAAGTGGCGAAGCGAGAGGGATAATTAGGCCCAAAATCTGCCTTCTCCAGCTGGTAGTGTTTTTCCCCGCTCAACATGCAAGGAGTTTTTGTATGGAGGTCAATGAGTGTCGAATTTACTTAACAAAAAAATGTATGGCTTATTTGCTGGAATAGACATTTCTTAATGTTTAAGTTGTTACGAGTGTACTGATATAAGTAGGGCACATGACACTTTATACAGTTGTTCACACATATCTGCTCTCTCATTGGCTAGAATGGTCCCACCTGATCTTGACTCCTCCCGACTGCCTTCCATTTTTGAAGACATTTATTTTCATAGAGACCACTTGAGTATCTGGTCAATATAATGGATAATCTGTGTGATGGGCTACATTCTCCTTAAAATTATGTTACAATAGGGATTGTGATTGTCCACTCCTGGCTTGTTAAATTAAACAACATTTACAGCTGTTTAATCATTGTACTAATTTGTCAAGTGATGAATTGTCTCAAATGATAGCCAATAGAACACCCCAAGCACACATGGAGATTACCTAGCTAATCAAGTTACTTTAATCTTACTACAGGAAGGACAACGCTCCAACCCACTATTTCTTGTAGTTTATCACAAAGTCTTTGTAGTAGCAATGGGGAGGAGACTAACTGGGTGTTTTTATTTTGACAAAGCTGCCAGTAGGTCTTGCTTCAACAATGGACAAGTGGTTAGATGTTTATCTTGTAAAATGTGTATGCTGCTAGCTAAATATGCTAAAAAGTGCAAATGAAAATTAACTAATTGCAAAGTCAGGCAATCCAGCTCATAAAGTTATACATATCATTAGGAGCTACAGAATTTAATTTTTGGTGAGTTTGGACATTTACAAGCGAATGTGAACGAGACATTGTGAAAAATAACAGTTTTGAGGCATACTTGTCTGAAGGAAGAAAGGTACTGGCTCTGAAGCAGCATGCCTACAACCTGTGTCGAGTCTGGATTCGCTAGGGCAACGGGCCTGCCTGCTTTGCTCGAAGAAGATTGGGGAGGAGCAGAAGGGACGAAAACCCAAGGAAATCAAAAGATAGCAGTGGCAGATGTACCGATAACTCATCCAAAGGAATTTGACTTCTAAAGCACGACAAAGTTTACACACTATGATGCCCCGTCACCTTAGAGTAATTTACTTAGATAACTAGCAAGTTAAACTTAGGGGTCACGTTAACGCAGAAAAAATATAAAATGCATACGAAGTCTCTTACTTCGTTTTGTAAACGCAGATCTAAAATGCTTCTTATTGTAATTTCTGCATCAGACTCATTTTGTGCTTCAGTTGCACTTCTCCACTCGGGTGAGAATTCAGGAACGGGCATTCAATCAACAGACGGTACTCTGACAATATGTAGCTACTTTTCTCGGTGTAGCTAGCCTACTTTTCTCAGGTAAAATGCAATATTAACTTTAAGCAAAACATTAGGAAATGTAGCTAGCTACATTCTTTCTATGATTAAACATTGGAAATATGATGGCCATGCATCATCTTTTCAAAAAAGACCTTGCTTTTTCATTGTAAGCTAATTTACTTGTGGCTGCCAGCCAAATAGCTTTGTACTTCTGTTGTCATCTAATGAAAATGAATATATTTTCTGCCAAATGTGTTGCACTAATTTATTTTCTGTGTTGGAAAACTATAGTTGCATGTCCGTGATCACTCGAAGCAAAACAATTAGGAAATAAAGCAGATTGTGTTAATTTCACCTGTCACATTATCATCCCATGGCTATTTCCAAATACCCCTGTATAGCCCAAGCCTATTGGATGCACTGCCAAACTCTCCAAAATGATGTTGGAGGCAGTTTATGGTAGAAAAATGAACTTTCAATTCTCTGGCAACAGCTCTGGTGGACATTTCTGCAGTCAGCACGCCAATTGCACGTTCCTTCAAAACTTCAGACATCTGTGGCATTGTTTTGGGTTGCAAAACTGTACATTTTAGAGTGGCCTTTTAATGTCCCCTACACAAGATACACCTGTGTAAATTTTATGCTGTTTTATCAACTTGATATACCACACCGATCAGGTAGATGGATTATCTTGGCAAAGGAGAAACGCTCACTAACAGGGATGTAAACAAATGTGTGCACCAAATTTGAGAGAAATAAGCTTTTTGTGCATATGAAAAATTTCTGGGATCATTTGTTTCAGCTCATGAACCATGGGACCAACACTTTACACATTGTGCTTATATTTTTGGTTCTGCCTGCCCGCAGTAATCTTCTCTGATTGAGAGATTCAAGGGGCTATAATCATTAACATAGCTGGAAAGCATTGAATATTTAAATTCATGCACTTAAAAATAAATTAACTTTCCCCCAAAAGCATTTAACTCCCACATCATATGAAGAAATGCATCTACCTGATTTAGGGGACACATGAACAGTTGGTGTTAAATAGTGTGTGAACAAAATTAAAATGTATAAATTGATGGTTAAGATTACAGAATGCCAATGTAATATTTTTCCATATTCTGTGCCAGTTAAAGCATAGTTCAGATTCCATTCGATCTGTGGACTATACTTTAATGGCTAGCTCAGAATGAGCTTTCCAAAAGTTGTTTATATATTAGAGAGATCAGTCCTTTCGGGAGCCCACATAATTTATTGATAATTCCCATGGGATGTTTCAGTAGTTGGGTTTCCCAAGGGACTCCATAGGCCAGCATAGCTGACCTAAGTTGTAAATATAGAAAAAAGGGAGTTGATATTGAGAAAAATATCTGCACTGGGCATTTAAACTATTATGACGGCTAGGGATATGTTAGTGCTTTAAATTATTTACAAGTGGTCATAAGGGATATAGTCAACTAACAAATCAATTACAGTATAAATTGTCATTGTGACATGATTGTCAAAGTCCTTCATTGGAATGGAAATAAGATTCTCTCTAGCTCTCTGGTGAGTAAATCTTGATGAGATGCTGAAGTTCAGTGGGGTACCCAGTCATCGGACACCTCTGGTTGGCTTTGATGTAGACATAAATACAGCGGTAACAGAAGACAAACCCAGAGGTGGAGAGGACGGTATCATTGGTGCGGATCTTGCAGCAGAGTGGACATGCTTTGCTGTGTCTGGTCAGTGGTTCTTGGTTCTGGAGGTGGATGGGAGGGGGTGGTGTGGGGAGGGAGGTCAGGGTCTTGATGGTGTTCTGGTTCTCTGAGGAGTACCACCACTCAAGGAACTGCAGGAAAAACACTCCCAAGGAAAGACTAGTGGAGAGGGACAGAGCCACACCCCCCACCACTGTCGACGTCAGCCTCCGCAGCCTCTCACCAACACTGGGAAGAAATAACAACTTAGACGGAAGTATGCTTATAGGCTAAATGCTTTTAAAAGTGATTACATTTCTTATGGCTGGGGGCAGTATTGAGTAGCTTGGATGAATAAGGTACCCAGAGTAAACTGCCTGCTACTCAGGCCCAGTTGCTAATATATGCATATTATTAGTATTAGATTTGGATAGAAAACACTCTGAAGTTTCTAAAACTGTTTGAATGGTGTATGCGAGTATAACAGAACTCATATGGCAGGCAAAAACCTGAGAAAAAAATCCAACCAAGAAGTGGGAAATCTGAGGTTTGTAGTTTTTCAAGTCATTGCCTATCGAATATACAGTGTCTATGGGGTCATATTGCACTCCCTAAGGCTTCCACTAGATGTCAACAGTCTTTAGAACCTTGTTTGAGGCTTCTACTATGAAGGAGGGGGGGGGGATGAGAGCTGATTGAGTCAGGTGTCTGCCAGAGTGCCATGAGCTGATCACGCGCACTCACGTGGGAGTTAGCTGTGTTCCATCGCATTTCTATAGACAAAGGAATTCTCCGGTTGAAACATTATTGAAGATTTATGGTAAAAACATCCTAAAGATTGATTCTATACTTCGTTTGACATGTTTCTACGAACTGTAATATAACTTTTAGTCTGAACTTTCGCCTGGACTTTCCTGCGCCTCGTGAGTTTGGATTGTGTACTAAACGTGCAAACAAAAAGGAGGTATTTGGACATAAATGGACTTTATCGAACAAATCCAACATTTATTGTGGAACTGGGATTCCTGGGAGTGCATTCTGATGAAGATCATCAAAGGCAAGTGAATATTTATAATGCTATTTCTGACTTCTGTTGACTCCACAACATGGCAGATAGCTGTATGGCTTGTTTTGTTGTCTGAGCGCTATACTCAGATTATTGCATGGTGTGCTTTTTTGGTAAAGCTTTTTTGATATCTGACACAGTGGTTGCATTAAGGAGAAGTTTATCTAAAGTTCCATGCATAACACTTGTATTTATCAACATTTATGATGAGTATTTCTGTAAATTGATGTGGCTCTCTGCAAAATCACTGGATGTTTTGGAAGCAAAACATTACTGAACATAACGCGCCAATGTAAACTGAGATTTTTGGATATAAATATGAACTTTATCGAACAAAACATACATGTATTGTGTAACATGAAGTCCTATGAGTGTCATCTGATGAAGATCAAAGGTAAGTGATTCATTTTCTCTATTTCTGCTTTTTGTGACTACTCTTTGGCTGGAAAAATGACAGTTTTTCTGTGACTAGGTGCAGACATAACAATTGTTTGGTGTGCTTTCATCGTAAAGCCTTTGAAAATCGGACACTGTGGTGAGATTAACAACAAGTTTATATTTAAAATGGTGTAAAATACTTCTATGTTTGAGGAATTTTAATTATGATTTCCGAGATTTCAGTTTTGAATCTGGCAGCCTGCACTTTCACTGGCTGTTGTCATATCGATCCCGTTAGCCATAAGAAGTTAAACTCTTTGAACTCAGGGTCCCTTGAGACAGGATATCCCAATTTCATTCTTACCTTGAGCTGATGGCCCTGGAAGGCGAGGCTGGTTTGAGGTCCATATTTGTGATGTCATGTCCTGTGAGGTGAGCCAGCCTGACACCTGCCAGCCACAGAAATGGTGAGTGGGTCTTGGCTCGGCCAAACACATACAACAGCTGCTGGCAGAACACCCAGCTGTCCCAGCCCACGCTGACATAGGGGTAGGCTGCCAGGAAGGCCCTGTACATCCTCTGCAAGGGCGTCTGTGGCAGGCGGATGGAAAAGTCGTCCTCATCCCTCTGCTTGGCCAGTACCTGTTCCAGCTTGGCCCTCAAGTAAGGAACGAGGGCAAGCAGGATCAGCGAGCACCAGTGGTGTTTCCCACGCAGACCCAGGTGAGCTGGCCGCTCGCGACCAGAAGCAGCCACGCGCTTTAGGCTGTAAAAGTTCTCAGAGAATGAGGCGCTAGTCCGTGACAGAAAATGGTGCTGAAGAAATACATCGAGAACACCGTGAATCTCGTCAAATCTCCGCCAGAGGAATCCGTAGCGAGAGGGGTTAGACTCAGCCAGCACCTGAGGTAAGTTGAGAGAAGGAACTTGCATTATATCAAACTTGAATCACACAGCAAAGTCAGTATATGGACACCACATTTTAAGAAGGCCATACAAGGTTGAATACAAACTATTTAACACATCAAGTGATCCAACATCATAATGCTATTTATGTAGTCTAGACGGATACTGTAAGGAAGTGCTATTTCTTATGCAGGTGACCAGCCTACTGCTATTACATTGCTATAACTGAGACAACGTATTTTCACAGTAAAACATGTTAGGTCCCATACAGGATAGCTCCCACACCCACACACACAGCACACACACATTACACACACTAACTGCCGAGGACACACAGATAAGACATACACCCACACATTGGGAGGAAGAGACAGCCTTGACTTGCAGAAACCAGCGCACACACCTAATCTCCTTTCTAGCCGAACATTGTGTGACTGAGGACAGCGCACACACCTAATCTCCTTTTTAGCTGAACATTGTGTGGCAAAGAACAAGACTCAGAGGGATGACGGACGGCCCAACAGGGCCAATCCAAGAAGACTACACCTCAGCCTGAACCAACCCGAAGACCCGATCTTCTAGAATCAACCTACTTTCTGTTCTGTATATGAGACATGTGCACTCTGTTATCTGCGCTCTTTTCTGCTGGTTCCTTAAGAACCGAATGAAATGGGCCCGTATACGTTGTACCAGATATCTTTACTCATAATTAAACTGTCACTTGTCATACAATAGACCACCTTGTCTGAATCGATCCTTGACCGGCTCACCCTCCTACATATCCCATTATTAACAATACCTTGATGGGCCAACGTTCTCCTGCACAAATATATGAGCAGGATTTTGTTCCAGCCGTTTCAAATAATCAACCGTTGTTGAATAAACATGGTTTATATAGTTTCTCCCTGGAGTGTATTTATTACGTATTACTTTGGAAACAGTTAACCGTTTAAGAACGAAACGGGGAAGGACCTACCTGAATGTGTCCAATAGAAACACGTTTGTTGCGAAATGTTTACCGTTTGGAGTAAACTGATTCTGTTGCAAAACGAAAAGTTATGCAACAGACTCGGCGTAATAAATACACACCAGGTGTCTGTAGATGTAGCAAAAATGACATGGGTGAGAAAATGTCGTCGAACCTTCACTGCGTGTCGCAAGGCGGGTCTGACTGCACCCATCAGGGAGTCCTGTGCCAAGACCTCGAATATGGACGGTCTGTCATCTGCAGCTGCAGCTGTCAAATGTGCACCACGTTCTGCCATGGCTGGTGACTTCAAACACGTTTGGCAAAAGGCTCAATTACCTAAATAGCTAGCCAAGTTGGCTAAAAGAGATGGCGAGTGAAGTTAGTTAGCTTGCTTAGTAGTACCACTTAATACTGCACAAGTTCAACAAATATAAATAGCTAGCTACATCAATTTCCACGGATGAAAATGGGACAGACTAATCACAAAGACGCATACCTAGCTACCCTCATGTATTTAATTCAAACGTTACAAGCAGGTTTTCGTGTTTCTTTGAACTACTCCTTTCCCCTCTGTAAAGATAGTCCGGCTATTTCCGGTGGAAATGAACTCCGGTGTTACGCCTTTCTGTCTCCGACGCCTTTCACTAATTTTGTTTTTTTCGGGAGTGCTGTCTTTCCACGGCTAGCTATCCCTTTGCTGTAATCAAGGAGGAAAAACATCTTTCAAATTGTGGAATAACTCACCCTAGCGACGTATTTTCTTATTGAAATTACCTAAAAACAAGTCTGTACCTTTCCATTTATAATTTCGATTTTTTACGTTAATTCAATTCAATGGGCTTTACGTTAATGCTAACTACCTATCTGAAAGTACCGAGGCCTCACATCCATAGCCAGTTAATGATATAGTTTAATATGACAGATATTTCCCCTTCTCCACTGGTGTTAAGATAATGGGGTCAACTTGGCTCTGTTGTTAGTTTAAGCTTGTTGAATTTATAATAGCTAGTCTATTGACCAACCTGTTTTTTCTCTGTATTATAAAAGGCAGTAAACTGCCATCCTAACTAGATAAGTAGTTAACGTTAGCCGGTGAAAGTGATGCTGATTGCTGCTGTCGTGACATCCAGCTGTTGTCTGTCATTGAATGCTGTAATATTTGTGCTTTGGTTGTAATGTCTCATTCAACTGTATAAAACATATTTAGAAGCCAAGATTATATATAACTATAATTATTAGCAATGTGTCGTTGTAGCCTCTAGGCCAGGGGTGTCACGTCGAACACGCGTAGGGGTCCAGTCCGCAGGTGGTTTGAGTAAAAAACAAACAACGTTTGAGTATTTTTTTAATTTATTTTTTACCACTACATTACTTAGGCCTGTTATATGTGTCCTGTCCTGTGACCTCTAATGCTGGATATTTCCCTGTAACAGATTTGAAGAACATCTACAATGACTGACTCAAAATATTTTACAACAAATAAAAAAGGTGAGTCTTAAAACGATTCTTGGTATTGTCTTCTTCAATGACACATCACCCCCTTGATCAAGAGTGCACAACTATCATTAGGTTGGTGTGGATAATATTAAACAGCACAACATAACTCTTGAGGGAAATAGATTGTCTCCTACTCTCCTTTCCTCACAAACACAGAATGTATGAAATTACCACTAAAGGCTGAACTGTTCATGATAAAATTGACAACTGAACTGACAGCTCAACCAGTGTTGCTGGATGAGAGCATCATTCTGTTTTCACACTGGACTGTCACTAACGTTGCATGTATCCTGTTACAGGGGAGATCTTTGAGCTGAAGGCAGAGCTGAACAATGAGAAGAAAGAGAAGAGGAAGGAGGCAGTGAAGAAGGTCATTGCGGCTATGACGGTGGGCAAGGATGTCAGGTACAGTACACCTGATTTCATACTTTGACAGTTCTGTGTGTTGACCTATACATCCCACTGACATTGCCTAATGACTTCTGCTCTCCAAACATTGTTCAGCAATTACTTTTACTTTAATGTAAAAGAGACTGCCTACTTGTCTATAGTTAGCAAGTTATCTCTGATAATCTCTATTATTAAAGAGAGATCAAAATATTTTAAAGAAAAATGTTCTGACTTGATATGTAGAGTTATAATTGCCTCCCTGTCAAAAATATTGTGAGTTATAGTGATGAGAAAACATTGGTGACGTCCTATCCCTCTGTTCTTTAGCTCCCTCTTCCCAGATGTGGTGAACTGCATGCAGACTGACAACCTGGAGCTGAAAAAGCTGGTCTACCTGTACCTGATGAACTACGCCAAGAGCCAGCCCGACATGGCCATCATGGCTGTCAACAGCTTTGTCAAGGCAAGGCCTTTTATTTTTTTATACATGGTTTTCCACTTACATTGGCTTTTAACAAATTACACAGCCTAGCCCTTACAATACTGCACTTCCCTACCCATAGATATCTTACCTCTCTCTCCCTCAGGACTGTGAGGACCCTAACCCCCTGATCCGTGCCCTGGCTGTGCGCACCATGGGCTGCATCCGCGTGGACAAGATTACAGAGTACCTGTGTGAGCCGCTGAGAAAGTGTCTGAAGGACGAGGACCCATACGTGAGAAAGACAGCAGCAGTGTGCGTGGCAAAGCTCCACGACATCAACGCCCAGATGGTGGAGGACCAGGGTTTCCTGGACTCCCTCAGGGATCTCATTGCCGACTCCAACCCCATGGTAGGTTTGGCTGGCACTAGGACCCTAGGCACAGCCAAGACTATGTACATTTTCAGACTTTTTTAAAACTTATACACGTCCTTCTGGGGCCTGGGGTAATTTAAAAACAGCCTGTAAGGGTGTTTTTCCAAGACCTGTTTCAACAGAGTTAGTCATGATTCAAACTTTTTCCCCTATGAAAGGCTTTGCTCTACCATGCTAGACAAGACAGAGTACATCATGTTTTCCTAATCACTGGCCACTGTGTCTGAACCTCCAGGTGGTGGCCAACGCGGTGGCAGCTCTGTCTGAGATTAGTGAGTCCCACCCTAACAGCAACCTGCTGGACCTCAACCCACAGAACATCAACAAGCTGCTGACAGCCCTCAACGAATGCACAGAGTGGGGCCAGATCTTCATCCTGGACTGCCTGTCCAACTACAACCCCAAAGACGAGCGCGAGGCCCAGAGGTACGTTCAGTTATCATTCTGAAAACTTTTAGGATTTTCTATTTTTTTCATTAAAACTAAACTTAATGCTGACTTCTGCTCTCCAAACATTGTTCAGCAATTACTTTTACTTAATGCTGACTTAGTTGTCAGAGAAACATATTTGCAATACACATCCAAGTTTTATTTATTTTTATGTGAGAACTTTTGAATGTTAGTTGCTGGGTGTTGTGATAAATCTCCACAATAATTCCTGTGGACTAAAACTTTACCAGCTGCTCCGTTTGTGCATACATTCACCTATTTTGATGTTGTCAATTTTTAATGACTTTGTAATAAACATGTCTGTCCTCCTCTTTCTGTCCCAGCATCTGCGAGCGGGTCACGCCCCGTCTCTCCCACGCCAACTCGGCGGTAGTGCTGTCGGCTGTCAAGGTGCTGATGAAGTTCCTGGAACTGCTACCCAAGGAGTTGGACTACTACACCACCCTGCTGAAGAAGCTGTCCCCCCCGCTGGTCACCCTTCTCTCTGGGGAGCCAGAGGTCCAGTATGTGGCCCTCAGGAATATCAACCTCATCGTCCAGAAAAGGTCAGGGGGCAACTTGCTGATAAATACTTTATTGTAGGGCTGGGCGATTTTACGATTGCATCGTCTATCGACAATGTTTGACAGCCATCGTCTATGGTGACGACATCGTGATGTCCAAACGATGTTGTAGCATATTTGAACTTCACTGCACCGCCGGAGTCTGGCAGCACAAAACAGTGCAGAGAGCACATGGCAGGGCGACATGCCCAATGGCCCATTCCCTATTTGCCATATTTAGTATTTATTAGGATCCCCAATTAGCTGCTACCGAGGCAACGGTTACTCTTCCTGGGGTCCAAACAGGAAACAACACAACAAATCAAATACATAATATACATACATAGCACTACATTTACATCACAATTTAGCCATTCAGCAGGTGCTGAATGGCTAAATTGTGATGTAAATGTAGTGCTATGTATGTATATTATGTATTTGATTTGTCCCATCCAGAGCAACCCACAGCTAATGCATTCATCTTAAGATAGCCAGACGAGACAACCACGTCACAGTCATATCCCAACCACGTATAACATACATAATGCAATGCAAATACAATACAAAATGCATAGAAATGTCTGTCTCTTCACAATCCCTGTCTTGCCATGTTCTTTTATCTATTTTTAAAAATCTGTTTTTATTGCAGAGAGTTCCATTTAGTCATGGCTCTATTTAATACTGTGTGTTTCCCAGCCTCTGTTCTGGACCTGAGGACTGTGAAGAGACCTCTGGTTGCATGTCTTGTGTGATACAGATGAGTTGTCCAAGCTATGTGCCAACTGCTTGAACAGACAGCTTGGTACCTTCAACACCTCGCACAAAGACCAATAGTGATGCAGACAATCTCTCCTCAACTTTGAGCCAGAAGAGAATGACATGCATGTCATTGACATTAGCCCTCAGTGTACATTTAAGTGCAATAGGTGCTGCTCTGTTTTGGACCAACTGCAATTTGTCTATGTCCTTCTTTGCCCCACCTGACCACACAACTGGACAGTAGTCCAGGTGAGACGAAACCAAGGCCTATAGGACCTGTCTGGTTGACTGAGATATCAAGAAAGTAGAGCAATGCCTTATCATGGACAGACCTCTTCCCATTTTAGTAACCATTGAGTCTATATTTTTTGACCATGATAGCAGGCTATCTAGGGTGACACCCAGAAGTTTAGTCTCTTCAACTTGCTCAATAGGCACATATTCAATAATGGATCCAGATGAGGTTTAGGGTTGAGCAAGTGATTTTCCCTAAATATTATGCTTTGAGTTTTCTTTTATATTTAGCACCAGCCTATTTCTAGTTACCCGTTCTAAAACTGACTGGAGCGCTATGTTAAGGGTGTCAGTTATTTATTTTACTGTTTCAGCCGACCTGTACTCTGCTGAGTCATCAGTATACATAGAGACACACATGCTTTATTCAAGGTCAGTGGAAGGTCATTATACTTTAAATATGCAGACAGACAGATTAAAAGTAATACTTCTGACAGCCAACTTTCTAGATCTGCCTACAACATCTGGACTTTCTATCTCTGCTTACAACATCTGGACTTTCTAGCTCTGCCTACAACATCTGGGCTTTCTAGCGCTGCCTACAACATCTGGACTTTCTAGCTCTGCTTACAACATCTGGACTTTCTAGCTCTGCTTACAACATCTGGACTTTCTAGCGCTGCCTACAACATCTGGACTTTCTAGCGCTGCCTACTACATCTGGACTTTCTAGCGCTGCCTACAACATCTGGACTTTCTAGCTCTGCCTACAACATCTGGACTTTCTAGCTCTCCCGACAACATCTGGACTTTCTAGCTCTGCTTACAACATCTGTACTTTCTAGCTCTGCTTACAACATCTGGACTTTCTAGCTCTGCCTACAACATCTGGACTTTTTAGCATTTCCAGAAAGCATGGATTATTGAGTCATTATTAGTTTTACACTTAAGACATGACTCTGCCTTTGTGCTGTAGAATTAGTAAATGTTGTCTCTTGTATAATAAATTCTATACGTTAGCTTCAATTTTTGTTAACTGTAATTTAATTAGTTATGCTCCAACTTTCCCTCCATCTTGTGCCAACATCAGTTATTTTTAATCGTTAACATTTTTTTCTAAGAGATTGTCAGTTGGATATGCTCTCTGCAATGTTTTGTATATCTTCCTTATCATATGAACATCAATTTCTGACCCATAAGATTCCCTAAATTTGCTCATCTTGTAAACAAACAAGTTTATAAAGTGGTTGGCATTATCAAAGGGTTTGGTTATGATGAAGGATGGAGCTGAGTTAGCGTTTCTGCCTAAAATGTAATTTAAGGTACTCCAGAGCCTACATTTTCAATACATATGTTGTAGTTAGACTGTTAACATAATGCAAGAGAACAATGTAAATTGTAGGAAGAGCAGCGAGCACCAAAGCAGCGCAAAATGTCAGATAGGGCCTAACATGTTTTTTTCCCCCTCTCTAATGTCGGGTGATCATAGGCATTTTGCAACGGACACTCCGTTGTCTGGCTTATTGTTTTAATATCGTAATTTCACTTTTTCTCCCCAATCCCCATTCAAATAGAATGTGACTTGTTGGCCTTATTTATTGCATACTATTTCATTATCAACTATAAAATTAATCTTTAGGCGTAACGGAGTTCCATCTCAGAAAGTTTTTTGCAAATAGCCTATATAAAAACATAGTATAGTAATAATGAGAGAGAGAACAAACAATTGCAATATAAACTAATCGAATAGGAAGTTGACCAAAGTGTAGGCAAAATAAATTGTGCTGTCGGAAACTTCCTACTTGCAAACCAAATAGCCAATAATAGGCTACAGCCTACTTCAATAAAAGTTACAGTAGGCTAAATGTTGCTTTTACAAGTTAAACTAATATTGTCAGCCTTTATTAATGTCCTTGAATTGTGCTACGGGCAATCGGGCATAAGCTCCCACAGCAGCACTTTCAATAAGCAGGAACAAAAAATAAATGAATGATGAGTCAGTGTGGGCCTCAATTTAGTTTGAATAGCTTACAAATTGTGAATTTATATAAAAGTCTAAAATAATAAAATAAAACAAATTATTATTTAGCCTATAACATTCTTTCTAATACCTGAATGAACATTGACTTAGGTTAAAAATTAATAGGCCTATTATCCTTAGGCTATGCCCTTTGCCTATCGAACTGTACAAATTCTAAATATTCAAAACAAATGATTATTTATAATATTCTTTATTACACTTAAAAACAAATGAACATTGGCATAGGCTAAAATATGATAGGCCTATTAGGATATGCCTTTTGTCTAACTGTACAAATCCTAAATATAGGCATACAAGTTACAAAAAAAGTATGAAAATAACCTAAATGAGGGCAAAATGAGGAAATGAGCAACCATTTAGTCTAATTGTTTTTTTAACCATGTCTTAGGCCTACCTAAAGGTTTCTGGCAAGGAACATCAGCATGTTCACCTTTTCTGCCCCAGAGTAGCAAACTCAGGAGGAGGATGGACTTGTAAATGTTGACAGAGGTTTGTCATTTATCCATCCTTTGCCCTGATAATCTTTTTGCGTATTCTGCAAGTGACTTCGGTCAGGTCTGCTTGCTCACCTTTATCATTCGTCCTGAAACCGAAGAACTGCCAAACAGGCAGATGACTAACATGATTTCTTTCCCAGCCATCGTTTTTTTCTGATTCAGCGTAAGGCAGGCTATACTATAGATACTAAGTGAAATCCAGTCACTTCTTTTTTGTCAAAAAGTAGCCTAATGGAAGAAGGTTGGAAATGTGCTTACCCAGATGATCAAGATTATATAACAATAGTCTACACTTGATATGGCTATAATATACATTTTTCATATTTAGGCTAATATAACTGATATCTGAGTATTTCTATGGACAAGAGAGAAACATGGCCCTACCAATTTGAAAATCATTCTGTAGCCTAGACTAGCCTCTAAGGGATCAGGGCTGGAACAGAGTCAAGCAGATTTTGTTTGCTGATGTCAACATTGTGAACGGAGTGCCCCATGGTGGCGGTGGGGTTATGGTATGGGCAGGCATAAGCTACGGACAAGGAACACAATTGCCTTTTATCGATGGCAATTTGAATGCACCGAGATACCGTGACGAGATCTTGAGGCCCATTCATCCGTTGCCATCACCTCATGTTTCAGCATGATAATACACAGCCCCATGTCGGAAGGATCTGTACACAATTCCTGGTAGCTGAAAATGTCCCAGTTCTTCCATGGCCTGAATATTCACCAGACATGTCACCCATTGAGCATGTTTGGGATGCTCTGGATCGGTTCCCACCAATATCCAGCAACTTCACACAGCCATTGAAGAGGAGTGGGACAACATTACACAGGCCACAATCAACAGCCTGATCAAATCGTATGTATTCAGAGATGTCACGCTGCATGACAGGTTTTCTGATCCACGCCCCCAACTTTTTTAAAGGTATCTGTGAACAACAGAAGCATATCTGTATTCCCAGTCTCGTGAAGTCCATAGATTAGGGCCTACTGATTTCCTTAGATGAACTGTAACTCAGTAAAATCTTAGAAATTGCTGCATATTGCGTTTTTCTATTTTTGTTCAGTGTATTTAAAAAAAATTGTTGGACATAAAAGACTAAAAACAACAGCAAATCAGATCTGTGATTTTAGTTTTGGAAATTTGTTCCTAAGTATTCCTACCCATAACAAAGATATATATATATATATATATATATATATATATATATATATATATATATATACTATATGTGATCATATACAAATGTAAGCAAGGTAAGAAATTATTATGTTTTAGTCAAATATTATATCTGTTTGGGCTTCTTGCAGTCAATTTGCAGTCTAGAAAGGATTTGTAATTATGTTCTGGCCTCCTGACCATCCACTCAAGAAAATATCATCCCGCAGCTGAATCTAGTTAATTATCCCTTGTTTTTATCCCTTTCTAAATGAATCCCTCAGTGATGTGGAATGTTTGATGTTAGATTAGACTGTTTGGTGCCATCCTCACTTCCTAGCCACTAGATGACAGAATTTCTCTTCCTATGTACCCTTCCCCTCTCTCAGCTCTGTGGGTTCAGATCAGGACCAGATGGATAGATAGATGTTCTGTTCCTATAATACATGCCATCTCTACTCTTTAGGCCTGAGATCCTTAAGCAGGAGATCAAGGTGTTCTTTGTCAAGTACAACGACCCCATCTACGTCAAACTGGAGAAACTGGACATCATGATTCGCCTGGCCTCCCAGGCCAACATAGCTCAGGTACCATTCATGGAACCCTATACCTCAGTCAATAGAACTCTACACTGAGTGTACAAAACATTAGGAACACCTTCCTAACATTGAGTTGCACCCCCTTATGCCTCAGAACAGCCTCAGTTTATCAGGGCATTGACTCTACAAGGTGTCAAGCGTTCCACAGGGATGCTGGCCAATGTTGACGCCAGTGCTTCCCACAGTTGTGTCAAATTGGCTGGATGTCCTTTGGATGGTGGACCATTCTTGATACTCGGGGTACACTGTTGAGCGTGAAAAACCCAAAAGCGTTGCAGTTCTTGACACACTCAAACCAGTGTGCCTGGCACCTACCAGGGTTCGTATTTTCATGAAAGCATGAAAACGTCATGGGATTTTTAAATGGTGTTTTCCAGGCCTGGAAAAGTTTTGGAAAGTCATAAAATCTGAAATGTTGTGGCAGTCATGGAAATTCTGAATATTTTCTGTTAATGTAATGTATTTAGGCACAGTTAAATATTTTATCAATCAAATAGAATCAGCATATAGCACATAGCCCGGATCGGAATGTCACTAGTGCACTTGCATAGTGCAAGACGAGTGGGCCGTTGCTCAAGGACAGAGAGACAATCAGACATTGCATCAGCAGGTAGGCCTATAAAATTAACTAGGTAGCCAATTCAAAATATATATTGTACCCTCTAGTTAACTGTTAAGCTATTTTTAGCATGTATTAATGTTTTCGTCATGTCCCAAAAAACTTTCCACCGACACTCGCGAATAAGGTCATACAAAGTTTATTTACTTTTTTGAACGATTTATATCGTGGCAGGGTAGCCTAGTGGTTAGAGAGTTGGACTAGTAAACGGAAGGTTGCAAGTTCAAACCCCCGAGCTGACAAGGTACAAATCTGTCGTTCTGCCCCTGAACAGGCAGTTAACCCACTGTTCCTAGGCCCTCATTGAAAATAAGAATTTGTTCCTAACTGACTTGCCTAGTTAAATTAGTTGGGATTCGGTTCAATCAAAATAATAATTTGTGAATCGTGAACATTATTTTTAGGAATAAACATTAGATGCAACCTTTCTTTTGGATTATGTTGCTTCAAAACTTGTTTTATAGATACTTCCAATTGATTTGAGCATCCAATAGATAATAGTCAGCCTGCAAAGTTAACAACTCTAATGTAGCTAAGATAATTATGACTAAACTAGAAAAGGTACATTTTCTGGAAATTTTTGTGCTTGCTTCAGCTGAATAAAAAGATTTGTAGCCTACAATATTAATTTGATCTTTGATATATTGAATGAGCAAATTATTTCAAAAGGCATAAAACTTATTTGTAATGTTGCAATGTTTTACATCAAGGGTGGTCAACCATCCTCCAGGAGAACTAATGGTTGTGCAGGTTTTTATTCCTGTCCCCCTCTAACAAATCACAGTTTAGAAATGAACTGCTCAACCAGACCTTATTAAAGGGCTTGATCAAGAGCCTGAACACCCAGTAGCTCTCCACACTGAGGGCTGACCACATGTGTTTCATACAGTTGCCTAGCAGGGGTTCTACTTTGTGGGGGGTTAAGTGCCTTGCTCAATGTCATGGGATCAGAGAGCAGCCTCCCTGTGTCGATACCACACTTTTCTATACGTAAATAGGGATGCCACCAGTTGTTGGTCATGGAAATTTGGTGAAAGTCATGCAATTCCATCTGTCAAAATGTGCATGCTACTACCATTCAAAGGCACTTAAATATTTTCTTGGCCATTCACCCTCTGAATGGCACACATACACAATCCATGTCTCAATTGTCTCAAAGCTTAAAAATCCTTATTTCCTCCCTTCATCTACACTGATTGAAGTTGATTTAACAAGTGACATCACTAAGGGATCATAGCTTTCACCTGTTTTCACCTGGTCAGTCAGTCATGGAAAGAGCAGGTGTTCCTAATGTTTTGTTCACTCAGTGTATTAGGGTGTTAATTTCTTATGATTTACTGTACATCAGTATATACTTAGTCACTCTACACAGAAAACTATCATTGTACCATTTTGGTGAAGCTAACTCAGTACTGTGTATGTGTAACGGATGTGAAACGGCTAGCTTAGTTAGCGGTGGTGCGCTCTAAATAGTGTTTCAATCGGTGACGTCACTTGCTCTGAGACCTTGAAGTAGTTGTTCCCCTTGCTCTGCAAGATCCGTGGCTTTTGTGGAGCGATGGGTAACGATGCTTTGTGGGTGACTGTTGTTGATGTGTGCAGAGGGTCCCTGGTTCGCGCCCGGGTATGGGCGAGGGGACGGTCTAAAGTTATACTGTTACATATGTTTGACTTATAATAATGGTATTGCCCCCCAGAAATATAACATTTTGTTAACATAACAACACGGCCCTCAGAAAACATAGCATACTCTAACCCCGACTTGGATCCATCTGTTCAGCCGCACCTCTATATTGAAGACTAATTTCAACAGAAACGTTCATATCCCAATGCTTCACTCCTAATCAGTCTTATCTGGTGCTCTTAGCGGCTCCTGTCAGACGATGCCTTAATGAACACACGTTTTAGATAGCGGATGTGCTCGCTTCCTTCGCTGTGAAGAGCCGAGATAGCTGTCAGCGTGATTGACAGCTAAGGCAGGCTCGGACAATCTTGCTGTAAATTTGCCATTACAGTCCAACAGAGAGACACTCCCTGGATAAACACCATCTCTGAGGGAGGCTTTGGTAGCTTCTCTGACTGGCCTTGGGTAGCTTACACTTGTGTGTGTACACAATTTTACTAACCTCAACCTTATCTCCTCAACCCATTTTCTTACAGTGTCAAGATGTTTGCATGTCCTCCCACCGTGTGTGTGTGATGTTTTTCACTCATATGCCCTGCTCTCTTCCCAGGTGTTGGCTGAGCTGAAGGAATATGCCACCGAGGTAGACGTTGACTTTGTGCGTAAAGCAGTGAGGGCCATCGGGCGCTGTGCCATCAAAGTGGAGGTTGGAATCTGAGACACCATCATAGACGGACACACAGAGGATCTCTGATCAATGTCTATCTGAACTTCAGATTTTATAGCTGTTCCAAAAAAGTGCCATCCATTCCTATAAAGTTGTTTGAAGGAGTTTAAACGAGGTACTTTGGCCACTGTGAAAAAAACAGTTTTGGGTCAGTGTTGACTCTCTTCCTGTTGTCTCCTTTTTAGCAATCTGCTGAGCGCTGTGTTAGCACCCTGCTAGACCTCATCCAGACCAAGGTCAACTATGTGGTGCAGGAGGCCATCGTGGTCATCAGGGACATCTTCCGCAAATACCCCAACAAGTAGGTGTCCTTTTCCCTCCATCCCCAATAATAATCAATGAAGTTTGAGAATTTTTTCCTCATTCTTGTCTTTTGTTTTTCAGTAGGGGCTATACTGCCACTGTCTGTGTCTATACAAGACCTTTGTATATCCCCAGCCCCAGACAGACACTAGTTTATACCCTGACCCTTTATACTTTCTCTCTCTGCTCAGGTATGAAAGCATCATCGCCACGCTGTGTGAGAACCTGGATTCTCTGGATGAGCCGGATGCGCGTGCCGCCATGATTTGGATCGTGGGCGAGTACGCTGAGAGGATCGACAACGCCGACGAGCTGCTGGAGAGCTTCCTGGAGGGCTTCCATGACGAGAGCACGCAGGTCAGTTGTCCCAGAGCGGAGTGCTCAGGTCAGTTGTCCCAGAGCGGAGTGCTCAGGTCAGTTGTCCCGGAGCGCTCAGGTCAGTTGTCCCGGAGCGCTCAGGTCAGTTGTCCCAGAGCGGAGCGCTCAGGTCAGTTGTCCCAGAGTGGACCGCTCAGGTCAATTGTCCCAGAGCAGACCACGGAGGTCAGTTGTCGCAGAGCGGAGCGCCCAGGTCAGTTGTCCCAGAGCGGAGCGCTCAGGTCAGTTGTCCCGGAGCGGAGCGCCCAGGTCAGTTGTCCCGGAGCGGAGCGCCCAGGTCAGTTGTCCCGGAGCGGAGCGCCCAGGTCAGTTGTCCCGGAGCGGAGCGCTCAGGTCAGTTGTCCCGGAGCGGAGCGCCAAGGTCAGTTGTCCCAGAGCGGAGAGCCCAGGTCAGTTGTCCCGGAGCGGAGAGCCCAGGTCAGTTGTCCCGGAGCGGAGAGCCCAGGTCAGTTGTCCCGGAGCGGAGCGCCCAGGTCAGTTGTCCCGGAGCGGAGCGCCCAGGTCAGTTGTCCCAGAGCACTCGAGTCAGTTGTCCCAGAGCGGAGCGCCCAGGTTAGTTGAGGTCAGCAACCCTGCCCAGTTTCTAATCTACCTCTACCCCCAGGACACTTAATATAAATCTGCCGGTTTCATTTGACAATCTTAATGGCAGATTGCCTGGATGATGCGTTTGGGACTTTTACACCCTGACAGAAATTAAACTAGGGCAAAGACTGGGTTGGATATGGTTATAGCTCCACTTTCCACCTTGTCTGTAATTTCTGCTATATTGCTTTCATTAAAGTCAGCCTTTCATATCTACTACACATGTGCCTTAGGGATAGGTGCTAGGAGTTGATTTGGTCCAGCCCTAACAGTAATAACCTTTATTATCTGGGTTTGGCAGCCACTTTCACTATTTGAGCAGGTATGAGGTTGGGTCAGACCATTCACAGCCTTGGGGGTGTGTTGTTTCAGGTCCAGCTCACTCTTCTCACAGCCATCGTAAAGCTTTTCCTCAAGAAGCCCTCTGAGACTCAGGAGCTGGTGCAGCAGGTCCTCAGTCTGGCCACACAGGTGAGATACACACACCAACACGTCTCCCTCTTTTTTTTCAAACTGTCCCAAACTTAAACTCATCAATATCTATTCTCAACTGTGATTCTTCTCCCTTGTGTCCTCCTAGGACTCCGACAACCCTGATCTGCGTGACAGGGGTTACATCTACTGGCGCCTGCTGTCCACCGATCCGGTAACGGCCAAGGAGGTGGTCTTGTCCGAAAAGCCCCTGATCTCGGAGGAGACAGACCTGATTGAGCCCACCCTGCTGGACGAGCTCATTTGCCACATTGGCTCCCTAGCCTCCGTCTACCACAAGCCCCCCAACGCCTTCGTGGAGGGCAGCCATGGCATCCATCGCAAGCACCTGCCCATCCAGCACGGCAGGTGAGACACAGTTACCAGGAAGTTACTCAGTTACCAAAGTCCCAGAAGACACACTCACCTAACCCCCAAACAACACGTAGGCAATCATTGCTTACAAACAAATACCAAGATCTGCTCCCCCATATAACTTAAATAAAATATTAATTAAATACTGTATATCTGTGCCTGCCTCTCAGCATTGACACAGGCGAGAGCCCTGTGAGCGCAGGGCCAGCGGTCCCTATTGAACAGGCCCAGTCAGTCATCCCTTCCCAGGGAGACCTGCTGGGAGACCTGCTCAACCTGGACCTGGGTCCCCCCGTCAATGTGCCCCAGGTCTCCTCCATGCAGATGGGCGCTGTCGACTTGCTGGGCGGAGGCCTCGACAGCCTGGTGAGTGAGAGATACACAACATACTCACGTAAAGGTTTATTTATCTCTGCTGGGATGGTTGGATTGTACATGTAGTCCATGAGGGATCAATAGGACAGCATTCTTCCTGATTGATGTTTTATTGTGCCATGAACAATGTGGAGAGTATGTCTCCTTTTAGCGTGGCTGTCAGTGTGCGTTCCCCGGTCTGAGTTGAGCTGAGGTGATGTAGGGGCTTCTGGCTGACACAGCGAGGGTGGTGTATGCTGAGCTCTGGCCATAGAGATCCACTATATCAGTGAGAAGCTGGTCTCCCTGTCCCTGATTGATCTGCCAGACACTGGTACAGAGAGGCAGACAGGGCAGGGGCGTCACGATGCAGCGTCACACTGATATCTCAATACAGCAGAGACACGAGGCGGAGGCTTGGCACGCCATGGTGGTACTGGCACGCACACAGCAAACCAAAGTTTGGTCCAAATGGTACAGGATAGTAGCATCTTGTCAGTTGCTAATATTATTGCACTGTCAAGATTGTTTTGGGCTTTATACAGATTACTTGTTTTGGGTGACAAGATGGTGCCTATTATTTAACATATCAGTTTTACTAAATGTCCTAGTTAGCCAGCTATAAAAAGCTAATTTCCATCCATGGTGTAACAATGTGATAATGATTTGAGTGTGGTTTGGCATGCAGGTCTTGTTTTGGGACTGCTCTGGAACGAGCAGCTGCTTTTTAGGAAGCTTTATTAATGTCTTATGTTTTACGAAAACTTCCTCCTCTTGACAAAGTCATTATAGCTTTTTAATGATATTAGCTGGTGATTGTGTTCCCTAGCCTGAAGGGACAGCCGCAGCAGTTGTTCTACTCTACAGATAGGAAAGAAATGGTGTCAGACCGTCTACAGTCGTGGCCAAAAGTTTTGAGAATGACACATATTCATTTTCAAAGTTTGCTGCTTCAGTGTCTTTAGATATTTTTGTCAGATGTTACTATGGAATACTGAAGTATAATTACAAGCATTTCATAAGTGTCAAAGGCTTTAATTGACAATTACATGAAGTTGATGCAAAGAGTCAATATTTGCAGTGTTGACCGTTCTTTTTCAAGACCTCTGCAATCCGCTCTGGCATACTGTCAATTAACTTGACTGATGGCAGCCCATTCTTGAATAATCAATGCTTGGAATTTGTCAGAATTTGTGAGGTTTTGTTTGTCCACCTGCCTCTTGAGGATTGACCACAAGTTCTCAATGGGATTAAGGTCTGGGGAGATTCCTGGCCATGGACCCAAAATATCAATGTTTTGTTCCCCGAGCCACTTGGTTATCACTTTTGCCTAATGGCAAGGTGCTGCATCATGCTGGAAAAGGCATTGTTTGTCACCAAACTGTTCCTGGATGTTTGGGAGAAGTTGCTCTTGGAGGATGTGTTGGTACCATTCTTTATTCATGGCAGTGTTCTTAGGCAAAATTGTGAGTGAGCCCACTCCCTTGGCTGAGAAGCAACCCCACACATGAATGGTCTCAGGATGCTTTACTGTTGGCACGACACAGGACTGATGGTAGCGCTCACCTTGTCTTGTCTGGACAAGCTTTTTTCCGGATGCCCCAAACAATCGGAAAGGGGATTCACCAGAGAAAATGACTTTACCCCAGTCCTCAGCAGTCCAATCCCTGTACCTTTTGCAGAATATCAGTCTGTCCCTGATGTTTTTCCTGGAGAGAAGTGGCTTCTTTGCTGCCCTTCTTGACACCAGGCCATCCTCCAAAAGTCTTCGCCTCACTGTGCATGCAGATGCACTCACACCTGCCTGCTGCCATTCCTGAGCAAGCTCTGTACTGGTGGTGCCCCGGTCCCGTAGCTGAATCATCTTTAGAAGACGGTCTTGGTGCTTGCTGGATTTTCTTGGGCGCCCTGAAGCCTTCTTCACAACAATTGAACCGCTCTCCTTGAAGTTCTTGATGATCCGATAAATGGCTGATTTAGGTGCAATCTTACTGGCAGCAATATCCTTGCCTGTGAAGCCCTTTTTGTGCAAAGCAATGATGACGGCATGTGTTTCTGTGCAGGTAACCATGGTTGACAGAGGAAGAACAATAATTCCAAGCACCACCCTCCTTTTGAAGCTTCCAGTCTGTTATTTGAACTCAATCAGCATGACCGAGTGATCTCCCGCCTTGTCCTCATCAACACTCACACCTGTGTTAACGAGAGAATCACTGACATGATGTCAGCTGGTCGTTTGTGGCAGGGCTGAAATGCAGTGGAAATTTTTTTCTGGGATTCAGTTAATTTGCATGGCAAAGAGGGACTTTGCAATTAATTGCATTTCATCTGATCACTCTTCATAACATTCTGGAGTATATGCAAATTGCCATCATACAAACTGAGGCAGCAGACTTTGTGAAAATTTATATTTGTGTCATTCTCAAAACTTTTGGCCACAACTGTACATACAAAATAGTGTTGTAGCTTGTAGTGTTGTAGCCACCAAAATGTTGTTCAGAAAGGAAACACCATGTATTAATTTAACCATTTATTAGAAAGTAAATGACAATACATTAGGTATTGGCATTCGTCTCTGCAGCAGCTTAAGGGTAGCTCATTGCCATAGCAATTAGGGGTGTGAATGATTAAACTAAATTAGAATGTTTAACGTTAATAAAAAATCCCTTACCAAACAACTTTTTTTTCACAAAATTAAAATCACAGTGCACTACCACTAACAGGTCCAGATCATTATCATAAATGGACAAATCTAAATTAAACAAATACCTAATGCAACAGTGCTGTAACGTTAGTAGATATGCATCTTTCAAATTATTTGCCACGAATATTAAGCGCTCTGCACATCATCGTGATTAAGTTTGAAAAATGACAGAGAAAGGCAAGCGACAGCAGCGAACAGCCTGCTCTTCCACGAGTCAGTACAGTATAATTGAGTCTGCTAAGCTGCTGCGCTGTGCTTCTAGCTGACCCAACATTACAATGTAGCGATTGGTGCTTTGGAAATATGCTGAAGTACGAACTGACTGATGGGAACATGTCTACAATTTCAACAGCAAGCTGTCAAATTATTGTAAATAATTGACAAGCTACACTCTGTTTATCAGTGCAGTGACAAACATCCTTACATGTCATGCTGACCTCACCGCTCGCATCATGTACGGGAGCGTTACAAAATAAATGTACACATACATGTTATTCATTCATTGCACCCACATTGCTCGCACGCATCAACGAGCACCTGCGTAGCCAGGCGCTAAAATAGAACTTGGTTCTATTTGTGACGCTTGACACGCTGCAAATCCTGCCTTTTTCTCCTCATTGGTTTTTAGGAGCATATACCCACGTGGGTGATTGAAAGATGAACTGAGGTCCACACTCCAATCCAGTTGGTGGTGGTAATGCACCTTAAAGTTGGTTGCCAACCGCCATATTAAGTCCGAAGGAGGAGAGATTACTGGAAACTAACTCGATTACCCTTTTATATGTGTATTCATTGTCAGAGTAGAGGACCTTGTGCATTTCATGTCAAATAACAACCCAATGATTATATCCCAGGACAAATTAGCTAGCAATAGCAAGCTAGCTAGCTAAATTGCCGTAAATGTTTAATGGTTTTCAACCTGTTCCCAAATAAACATAGTTGGTTCAGAGTTTGTTTTGATATGCCTGTCCTGATCGCGTCTGGTGTGGGTGGACAATATCAACATGTGCGCGATAGCGTGCACACACACACGCACAAGCGGTCTGGTCTGCATGTTAGCTAGCTAAAATTCCATCTCTGTGTTTCAGTGAAGAGAGTTAGAAGCAGGCAGGTTACAGCAAGCTAAATCAGCTGATGAAATCACCGGCGGCCATTATACTTGCACATATTGTGTGCAGGACTAGAAGATGTTTTTGCTTTCTCAGGGTATGTGTCTCTGCCCAGTGCCTGTGTTTCATAGCGATTGAGTCATGCACAAGATGGATGGATTTAGAATGCAGTTGGGACATCGAGGGTGCATTGTCCCAATACTTATTTTGGCCAAACCACTTGCGGACTCAAGTGATCACTTTTGAACACGACAGCAAGTGGCCACTCGATAAAGGGCTTAGGGGCCAAGTGTTGAGATTCAGCCTATGACTGCTGTATATAGAACTTCATTAACCCCCTTGCAGTTATACGCAATCGGACCACCATACGCAATAGGACCACCATACGCAATAGGACCACCATACGCAATAGGATCACCATATGCAATAGGATCACCATACGTAATAGGACCACCATATGCAATAGGACCACCATACGCAATAGGACCACCATACGCAATAGGACCACCATATGCAAAAGGATCACCATACGCAATAGGATCACCATATGCAATAGGATCACCATATGCAATAGGACCACCATACGCAATAGGATCACCATACGCAATAGGACCACCATACGCAATAGGATCACCATACGCAATAGGACCACCATACGCAATAGGACCACCATACGCAATAGGACCACCATACGCAATAGGACCACCATACGCAATAGGATCACCATACGCAATAGGATCACCATAAGCAATAGGATCACCATAAGCAATAGGATCGCCATAAGCAATAGGACCACCATACGCAATAGGATCACCATAAGCAATAGGATCGCCATAAGCAATAGGATCACCATAAGCAATAGGATCACCATACGCAATAGGACCATTTTATGCATTGTGAAGTCACATGGAATTGTATGTATTGATCACCCACAGGAGAGAGTAGGTTCAGAAGGGGATGGGTGAATTGGCACTGAGGTGGGAAGTCCCTGCTCTGGATGTTAATTTGTTAGCTGACATTTTCAAGAGACTACACCTTCGATTGAGATAAAACAATGTGTAAGCTCAACCATGAGGAATCATATTGTCCTAGATACACCACCTCACTCCAAAACTTTTTCCAAAGATTGGCACATTTGTCAATTGGCATTATCCAGGCCAGGGTAACTGTAGTTGGGCGGGGAGTTCAGCGTAGCGAATTAGGGGTTGCGTCTTGCCTGCCGCATAGAGCGGGGCCTCATCGTGATAAGTGATTATTCCGGCTGTCTCGCTGTGTTCCTTATCCGTCTTGGGTGGCGCTCTCAGATTATAAAGGGTTTCCAATTAAATCTTAATTGGACAGTCATTAAAACTGCAGTGACTCCAATCCAAGTTGGAGGGTCCAATCTGGGACATATTACCGCTGTGCTGCTACACAATGTTTAAACCACTCTGCTGAGTAATTACAGTGGGGAGTGAAAGCTACTCTCTTGCCTCTTTGATCAGCCATTCTGCAGACCTGTAAGCCAATTCGGCCAATTAATGGAATCAATATGGGTTTTAATGAAAGGAAAAGAGCCCTGAACTGAAACAGCCCTCAGTAGTTAGTTTAGCACTGATAACGTCCAAGGGCTCTCTTCTCGCAGTCAGAGCTTGGGTTTAAATACTTCTATGAAGGATATTGTGGCTCCAGATTGAACACAGAGCAATAATAGTTTTATTTGCTATATATTTGTAAAATAGAAAATAAAAAAAGCAGGCCTAAGCTTAATGTGGGGCGATTGGGGATGTAACAATTCACCGATATGATCGGTCCCTGTTCAAATGTTTAAGATATGAGTGCATCGGTCCGCGGGACCCCAAACGGATCCAAATGTAGGACACAAAATCTTTTCAAACGTAACGAATGCCGGTTCACACATTTTTCTTGCTCAAATGACTCTTGCTCTACCTTCTGAAAATACCTTATCTTTTGTGACAACTGTGTCCTCTCCTTCAGTGTCGAACTAAGCATGTATTTGTGTTGCCAGTCATTGATCTACAAGTCATTTTGCATGCCAAACAACCCCAGGCAATATCAGTAGCCTAGTCAAGCTTTGCATGCTGACCAACGAGAGTAGGCCTGTTCCTGATCTGGCACATCTGCGTATCACCTTCAGCATTCAAATGTTTGTAAAATGGCTTGCTCTTTATTAGTTGAGTGACAACCAATGTATTTTGCTGGGTTATTTTTAATCAAATGCACTGTTGAAAATGGTGTTTTACCGGAATAAAAGTAGCACCGGAGACAACTCTCATCTGGCTATACATGCTGACTGGGGCTTGCATTAGATTTTATTTGGATTGTTCAGGTTCACCATCAGCAATAGTTTTGGTAGTTTTGCTTGTAACAATCAGTATATACAGTACAGTGCCTTCAGAAAGTATTTACACCCCTTGACTTTTTCCACATTTTCCAAAGTTACAAAGTTGATAAAAAAAAAAGTTTTTTGTCAACAATCTACATAAAATACTCTAATGCCAAAGTGGAAGAAATAAATGTATTAATGAAACATTAAACACATACACTACCGTTCAAAAGTTTAGAGTCACTTATTAATTTCCTTATTTTTAAAGAAAAGCAAATTTTTTGTCCATTAAAATAACATCAAATTGATCATAAATACAGTGTAGACATTGTTAATGTTGTAAATGACTATTGTAGCTGGAAACAGCAGTATATATTTTTTATCTACATAGGCATACATACAGTGGGGCAAAAAAAGTATTTAGTCAGCCTCCAATTGTGCAAGTTCTCCCACTTAAAAAGACGAGAGAGGCCTATGACAGACAAAATGAGAGAAAACAAATCCAGAAAATCACATTGTAGGATTTTTTATGAATTTATTTGCAAATTATGGTGGAAAATAAGTATTTGGTCAATAACAAAAGTTTATCTCA
Source organism: Oncorhynchus mykiss (assembly GCF_057628025.1). Lineage (NCBI taxonomy): Eukaryota > Metazoa > Chordata > Actinopteri > Salmoniformes > Salmonidae > Oncorhynchus > Oncorhynchus mykiss. Next base: position 27,373,581 of record NC_143031.1, read on the forward strand.
ATACTTTGTTATATACCCTTTGTTGGCAATGACAGAAGTCAAACTTTTTCTGTAAGTCTTCACAAGGTTTTCACACACTGTTGCTGGTATTTTGGCCCATTCCTCCATGTAGATCTCCTCTAGAGCAGTGATGTTTTGGGGCTGTTGCTGGGCAACACAGACTTTCAAATCCCTCCAAAGATTTTCTATGGGCTTGAGATCTGGACGACTTCTTACGAAGCCACTCCTTCGTTGCCCGGGCGGTGTGTTTGGGATCATTGTCGCGCTGAAAGACCCAGCCACGTTTCATCTTCAATGCCCTTGCTGATGGAAGGAGGTTTTCACTCAAAATCTCACGATACATGGCCCCATTCATTCTTTCCTTTACACGGATCAGTCGTCCTGGTACCTTTGCAGAAAAACAGCCCCAAAGCATGATGTTTCCACCCCCATGCTTCACAGTAGGTATGGTGTTCTTTGGATGCAACTCAACATTCTTTGTCCTCCAAACACGACGAGTTGAGTTTTCACCAAAAAGTTATATTTTGGTTTCATCTGACCATATGACATTCTCCCAATCTTCTTCTGGATCATCCAAATGCTCTCTAGCAAACTTCAGACGGGCCTGGACATGTACTGGCTTAAGCAGGGGGACACGTCTGGCACTGCAGGATTTGAGTCCCTGGCGGCGTAGTGTGTTACTGATGGTAGGCTTTGTTACTTTGGTCCCAGCTCTCTGCAGGTCATTCACTAGGTCCCCCGTGTGGTTCTGGGATTTTTGCTCACCGTTCTTGTGATCATTTTGACCCCACGGGGTGAGATCTTGCGTGGAGTCCCAGATCGAGGGAGATTATCAGTGGTCTTGTATGTCTTCCATTTCCTAATAATTGCTCCCACAGTTGATTTCTTCAAACCAAGCTGCTTACCTATTGCAGATTCAGTCTTCCCAGCCTGGTGCAGGTCTACAATTTTGTTTCTGGTGTCCCTTGACAGCTCTTTGGTCTTGGCCATAGTGGAGTTTGGAGTGTGACTGTTTGAGGTTGTGGACAGGTGTCTTTTATACTGATAACAAGTTCAAACAGGTGCCATTAATACAGGTAACGAGTGGAGGACAGATGAGCCTCTTAAAGAAGTTGTTACAGGTCTGTGAGAGCCAGAAATTTTGCTTGTTTGTAGGTGACCAAATACTTATTTTCCACCATAATTTGCAAATAAATTCATAAAAAATCCTACAATGTGATTTTCTGGATTTTCTTTCCCTCATTTTGTCTGTCATAGTTGAAGTGTACCTATGATGAAAATTACAGGCCTCTCTCATCTTTTTAAGTGGGAGAACTTGCACAATTGGTGGCTGACTAAATACTTTTTTGCCCCACTGTAGGTGTACAGAGGCCCATTATCAGCAACCATCACTCTTGTGTTCCAATGGCACGTTGTGTTAGCTAATCCAAGTTCATTTTAAAAGGCTAATTGATCTTTAGAAAACCCTTTTGCAATTATTTTAGCAATAAAACTGGCCTTCTTTAGACTAGTTGAGTATCTGGAGCATCAGCATTTGTGGGTTCGATTACAGGCTCTGTCAAGTTAGTTGTTGATCATTAATAGACAGCCATTTTCAACCCTTGCCATAGACTTTCAAGCTGATTTAAGTTAGAACTACTCAGTAACATTCAATGTCATCTTGGTAAGCAACTACAGTGTATATTTGCCCTTGTCTTTTAAGTTATTGTTCTGCTGAAAGGTGAATTCCTCTCCCAGTGTCTGTTGGAAAACAGACTGAACCAGGTTTTCCTCTAGGATTTTGCCTGTGCTTAGCTTCATTCCATTTATTTTTATCCTAACACTCCCTAGTCCTTGCCGATGACAAGCAAACCCATAACATGCAGCCACCACCATTCTTAGTACTCAGTGATGCGTTGTGTTGGATTTTCCCAGAACATAGCGCTTTGTATTCAGGACAAAAAGTTAATTCCTTTGCTACATTTTTTGCAGTATTACTTTAGTGCCTTATTGCAGACATAATGCGTGTTTTTGAATATTTTTTATTGTGTTTTCACTCTGTCATTTATGTTCGTATTGTAGAGTAACTACAATGATGTTGCTCCACCCTAAGTTCTCCTATCACAATCATTAATGTAACTGTTTTAAAATTCCTCTCCAGCAAGTGATTTAGGAACGGCTCCTGTATCTTTGTAGTGACTGAATGTATTGATACACCATCCAAAGTGTAAAATTAATAACTACATCATGCTCAAGGAGTTAGGCACATTTTTACTTCTGAACGTATTTAGGCTTGCCATAACAAAAGGTTTAAATACTTATTGACTCAAGACATTTTAGCTTTAAATGTTTTATTAATTTGTAAACATTTCAAAAAATAGAATTCCACTTTGAAATTATGAGGTATTGTGTGTAAATTAGTTAGACCAAATCTAAATTTAATCCATTTTAAATTCAGCCTGTAACACAAAAAAATGTGGGAAAAGTCGAGGGGTGTGAATACTTTCTGAAGTCATCTTTAGGGTAAAGTTGACCATTTCATAACGAGGACAACAATAACTTTTTTTGCTACCTGTACTGTATGTTCAAAGTGAAAGTAAGAGCTCACTGCAAGTCAGTAAAAACTCTAAAACATTAGATTTCAACCCCGTCTCATATTCAAAATGGTTTATATTTTTAAAAGATAATGAATGATACATTACTAGCTCTCACACACTTTATCTACAAAAATTACATTAATTAGTGTGTGGGGGATGGTGATTTCAAATTAAGTGTGTGGGGGGGACAAAAGGCAAACATTTAATTTAGAATGGAAAATGAATGTGTCAATGCAACAGATGTTAGTCGAACTGAACCGCATTGCATCGATTCTTTCCTCTAATCAAACCGAATCGCATCAAATTGTTTCAAGCGAAACATATACTTTTCGTGTATCGTATCGGAGCCCATGTATCTGTACTGAATAAAAATATAGACGCAGCATGTTACACTTCATAGAAGGAAATCAGTCAATTGAAAAATGTATTAGGCCCTAATCTATGTATTTCTAATGACTGGGCAGGGGCGCAGCCATGGGTGGGCCTGGGAGGGCATAGTCCCACCCACTTGCGAGCCAGGCCCAGCCAATCAGAATAGGTTTCCCCCCACAAAGGGCTTTATTACAGACAGAACTACTCCTCAGAACCACCCCCCCAGGCGATTCTGCAGGTGAAGAAGCCGGATATGTAGGTCCTGGGCTGGCGTAGTTACACGTGGTCTGCAGTTGTGAGGCTGGTTGGACGTTCTGTCAAATTCTCTAAAAGGTAGTTGGAGGCGGCTTATGGTAGAGAAATAAAAAATGTAATTCTCTGGCAACAGCTCTGTTGGACATTCCTGTAGTCAGAAAGACAAAACTGTAGCCTTTTATTGTCCCCAGCGTAATGATCATGCTGTTTAATCAGCTTCTTTATGCCACACCTGTCAGGTGGATGGATTATCTTGGCAAAAGAGAAATGCTCACTAACAGGGATGTAAACAATTTTGTGCAAAAAGTTTGAGAGAAATAAGCTTTTGTGCGTATGAAACATTTCTGGGATCTTTTATTTCGCCTCATGAAAAATGGGAGTATCAAATACAACTTGCACTACTTCACCTGCAATCAAAATATATTATTCACGTCTGTCAAGTGTCTACTCTGAATTCCCATATGGGCTTGTTCCTCAAAATACACAGTTTTTGAATCACCAGCAAAATGCAGTGCAATGTCAAATGAGTCTTTCATTTCGACACTCATCGTTTTCCCTGTGTATTTACTACCCGGTTGTCATCTACACATTCTGTCGCAGCAAAAGCAATACTTTCTCCCTCCGAAACTGGGAGAGTGAGTAAGATTCCAATATTCTGAAGTAATTGTATTTAGGAGCGGCTGGGCACTCCTGGGGAATGGCAGGCTGCTCTCATTGGGGAAGTAGAATGGTATCGGGGAACTGCCTAGAATCCTGTTCACTACAATTTCCCCTTACACAGAATGACATATTCCCTCTAAGAGGTCCTGAACTCAGGAGGACCTCCTTTGGGAGTGACTTGAGTCATCATGGCTTTAGACATTTCTACTTGGACCCTTGAGGAAGCTAACTAATGAAATCATCATGGGCCAGATGTAAACAAATGGAGAGAAATTAGGATAGGCATATCCTATACGAGAGCTGGGTTTCATGGTAACTCATGAAGAACCACAAACCCTGGCCTTTATCGTTTTTTTTTTTATTTTTTTTTATTTCACCTTTATTTAACCAGGTAGGCTAGTTGAGAACAAGTTCTCATTTGCAACTGCGACCTGGCCAAGATAAGGCATAGCAGTGTGAACAGACAACACAGAGTTACACATGGAGTAAACAATTAACAAGTCAATAACACAGTAGAAAAAAGGGGAGTCTATATATACATTGTGTGCAAAAGGCATGAGAAGGTAGGCAAATAATTACAATTATGCAGATTAACACTGGAGTGATAAATGATCAGATGGTTATGTACAGGTAGAGATTGGTGTGCAAAAGAGCAGAAAAATAAAAATAAATAAATAAAAACAGTATGGGGATGAGGTAGGTGAAAATGGGTGGGCTATTTACCAATAGACTATGTACAGCTGCAGCGATCGGTTAGCTGCTCGGATAGCAGATGTTTGAAGTTGGTGAGGGAGATAAAAGTCTCCAACTTCAGCGATTTTTGCAATTCGTTCCAGTCACAGGCAGCAGAGAACTGGAACGAAAGGCGGCCAAATGAGGTGTTGGCTTTAGGGATGATCAGTGAGATACACCTGCTGGAGCGCGTGCTACGGATGGGTGTTGCCATCGTAACCAGTGAACTGAGATAAGGCGGAGCTTTACCTAGCATGGACTTGTAGATGACCTGGAGCCAGTGGGTCTGGCGACGAATATGTAGCGAGGGCCAGCCGACTAGAGCATACAAGTCGCAGTGGTGGGTGGTATAAGGTGCTTTAGTGACAAAACGGATGGCACTGTGATAAACTGCATCCAGTTTGCTGAGTAGAGTGTTGGAAGCAATTTTGTAGATGACGTCGCCGAAGTCGAGGATCGGTAGGATAGTCAGTTTTACTAGGGTAAGTTTGGCGGCGTGAGTGAAGGAGGCTTTGTTGCGGAATAGAAAGCCGACTCTTGATTTGATTTTCGATTGGAGATGTTTGATATGGGTCTGGAAGGAGAGTTTAGAGTCTAGCCAGACACCTAGGTACTTATAGATGTCCACATATTCAAGGTCGGAACCATCCAGGGTGGTGATGCTGGTCAGGCGTGCGGGTGCAGGCAGCGAACGGTTGAAAAGCATGCATTTGGTTTTACTAGCGTTTAAGAGCAGTTGGAGGCCACGGAAGGAGTGCTGTATGGCATTGAAGCTCGTTTGAAGGTTAGATAGCACAGTGTCCAAGGACGGGCCGGAAGTATATAGAATGGTGTCGTCTGCGTAGAGGTGGATCAGGGAATCGCCCGCAGCATGAGAAACATCATTGATATATACAGAGAAAAGAGTCGGCCCGAGAATTGAACCCTGTGGCACCCCCATAGAGACTGCCAGAGGACCGGACAGCATGCCCTCCGATTTGACACACTGAACTCTGTCTGCAAAGTAATTGGTAAACCAGGCAAGGCAGTCATCCGAAAAACCGAGGCTACTGAGTCTGCCGATAAGAATACGGTGATTGACAGAGTCGAAAGCCTTGGCAAGGTCTATGAAGACGGCTGCACAGTACTGTCTTTTATCGATGGCAGTTATGATATCGTTTAGTACCTTGAGCGTGGCTGAGGTACACCCGTGACCGGCTCGGAAACCAGATTGCACAGCGGAGAAGGTACGGTGGGATTCAAGATGGTCAGTGACCTGTTTGTTGACTTGGCTTTCGAAGACCTTAGATAGGCAGGGCAGGATGGATATAGGTCTGTAACAGTTTGGGTCCAGGGTGTCGCCCCCTTTGAAGAGGGGGATGACTGCGGCAGCTTTCCAATCCTTGGGGATCTCAGACGATATGAAAGAGAGGTTGAACAGGCTGGTAATAGGGGTTGCGACAATGGCGGCGGATAGTTTCAGGAATAGAGGGTCCAGATTGTCCAGCCCAGCTGATTTGTACGGGTCCAGGTTTTGCAGCTCTTTCAGGACATCTGCTATCTGGATTTGGGTAAAGGAGAACCTGGAGAGGCTTGGGCGAGTAGCTGCGGGGGGGGGGGAGCTGTTGTCCGAGGTTGGAGTAGCCAGGCGGAAGGCATGGCCAGCCGTTGAGAAATGCTTGTTGAAGTTTTCGATAATCATGGATTTATCGGTGGTGACCATGTTACCTAGTCTCAGTGCAGTGGGCAGCTGGGAGGAGGTGCTCTTGTTCTCCATGGACTTCACAGTGTCCCAGAACATTTTGGAGTTGGAGCTACAGGATGCAAACTTCTGCCTGAAGAAGTTGGCTTTAGCTTTCCTGACTGACTGTGTGTATTGGTTCCTGACTTCCCTGAACAGTTGCATATCGCGGGGGACTATTCGATGTTAGCGCAGTCCGCCACAGGATGTTTTTGTGCTGGTCGAGGGCAGTCAGGTCTGGAGTGAACCAGGGGCTATATCTGTTCTTAGTTCTGCATTTTTTGAACGGAGCATGCTTATCTAAAATGGTGAGGAAGTTACTTTTAAAGAAAGACCAGGCATCCTCAACTGACGGGATGAGGTCAATGTCCTTCCAGGATACCCGGGCCAGGTCGATTAGAAAGGCCTGCTCACAGAAGTGTTTTAGGGAGCGTTTGACAGTGATGAGGGGTGGTCGTTTGACTGCGGCTCCGTAGCGGATACAGGCAATGAGGCAGTGATCGCTGAGATCCTGGTTGTAGACAGCGGAGGTGTATTTGGAGGGCCAGTTGGTCAGGATGACGTCAATGAGGGTGCCCTTGTTTACAGAGTTAGGGTTGTACCTGGTGGGTTCCTTGATGATTTGAGTGAGATTGAGGGCATCTAGCTTAGATTGTAGGACTGCCGGGGTGTTAAGCATATCCCAGTTTAGGTCACCTAACAGAACAAACTCTGAAGCTAGATGGGGGGCGATCAATTCACAAATGGTGTCCAGGGCACAGCTGGGAGCTGAGGGGGGTCGGTAGCAGGCGGCAACAGTGAGAGACTTATTTCTGGAGAGAGTAATTTTCTAAATTAGTAGTTCAAACTGTTTGGGTATGGACCTGGAGAGTATGACATTACTTTGCAGGCTATCTCTGCAGTAGACTGCAACTCCTCCCCCTTTGGCAGTTCTATCTTGACGGAAGATGTTATAGTTGGGTATGGAAATCTCAGAATTTTTGGTGGCCTTCCTGAGCCAGGATTCAGACACGGCAAGGACATCAGGGTTAGCAGAGTGTGCTAGAGCAGTGAGTAAGACACACTTAGGGAGGAGGCTTCTGATGTTGACATGCATGAAACCAAGGCTTTTTCGATCACAGAAGTCAACAAATGAGGGTGCCTGGGGACATGCAGGGCCTGGGTTTACCTCCACATCACCCGCGGAACAGAGAAGGAGTAGTATGAGGGTGCGGCTGAAGGCTATCAAAACTGGTCGCCTAGGGCGTTGGGGACAGAGAATAAGAGGAGCAGGTATCGTAGTCATCAGGTGGAGATTGTATCCTTTCCCTACACCTCCAGTAACAGCCCTAGATCACTACCCTCTACACCAGATAACTAGCCTGTTCATGCTCATGTCATTCTGTTTTACAGCTTTCTGGGCCACTGTAAAAGGAACTCTTTAACATACAGTTGAAGTCTGAAGTTTACATACACTTAGGTTGGAGTCATTGAAACTCGTTTTTCAACCACTCCACAAATTTCTTGTTAATAAACTATAGTTTTGGCAAATCGGTTTGGTCATTTTTCCAACAATTGTTTACAGACCGATTATGTCAATTATAATTCACTGTATCACAATTCCAATCGGTCAAAGGTTTACATACACTAAGTTGATAGTGCCTTTTAAACAGCTTGGACAATTCCAGAAAATGATGTCATGGCTTTAGAAGCTTCTGATAGGCTAATTGACATCATTTAAGTCAATTGGAGGTGTACCTGTGGATGTATTTCAAGGCCTACCTTCAAACTCAGTGCCTCTTTGCTTGACAACATGAGAAAATCAAAAGAAATCAGCCAAGACCTCAGAAAAAAAGATCTCCACAAGTCTGGTTCATCCTTGGGAGCAATTTCCAAATGCTTGAAGGTATCACGTTCAACTGGTGCACTTCACAAAACAGATGGCATCATGAGGTAGGAAAATGATGTGGATATATTGAAGCAACATCTCAAGACATCAGTCAGGAAGTTAAAGCTTGGTCGCAAATGGGTCTTCCAAATGGACAATGACCCCAAGTATTCTTCCAAAGTTGTGGAAACATGGCTTAAGGACAACAAAGTCAAGGTATTGGAGTGGCCAACAAAGCCCTGACCTCAATCCTATAGAAAATATGTGGGCAGAACTGAAAAAGCATGTGCGATCAAGGAGGCCTACAAACCTGACTCAGTTACACTAGCTCTGTCAGGAGGAATGGGCCAAAATTCACCCAACTTATTGTGGGAAGCTTGTAGAAGGCTACCCAAAACGTTTGACCAAAGTTAAACAATATAAAGGCAATGCTACCGAATACTAATTGAGTGTATGTAAACTTCTGACCCACTGGGAATGTTCTGCCCACAATGTGACATTTCACATTCTTAAAATTAAGTGGTGATCCTAACGGACCTAAGACAAGGAATTTTTACTAGGATTAAATGTCAGGAATTGTGAAAAACTGAGTTTAAATGTATTTGGCTAAGGTGTATGTAAACTTCCGACTTCAACTGTATATACGCTACTTCACAGGACGGTTGATTTAACAAATGTGCCACTTCACAGGACATGACTCCTGTCCACTGTAGGGTTGCAAAATGTCGGAAACTTTCCTGTAAATTTCTGGAATTTTTCAAGAAATTTTCCATGGGAAGTTAAGGCTGGGAATTTGGGGAATTTTGCATAAATTCATCAAAAAAGTTAGCTTATAACAGTTAACCATTTTTGTGGGATACACATAAGGCAATTCTAGGTCTTGTGGCATATTTTTGTTAAACTATCCCCAATTAAATGGAATTGCAAACCTCTGCATGTACAGTGCATTCTTCCACCACATATGTAGTGCACTCTTCCATCACATGTACAGCTGATTCTCACGATCTTGCACACCAATGAGATGCTGTTGAGCCCACACTACTACACTGTCTGAGCCAAGGACTACATGCTTTCTGGTAAGTTTTGATAACAATACTGGGTGGGGTGAATATATTTTATATGACATACATTATTTTTTGTTAACTAGTAAATCCTAGTAGCCTACAGCAAAGTGTGTTTAATCATTTCTAACTTGTTAACACTTTCTGCTAGTTAGTTTTGCTACCATGTGGGTTTTGGCTTGCCTGAGCCTGCTAACTGAGGAGTGTTAATTCACCTGTTTCCATACGTTTAATTTAAAAACATATATCTTACAAATACATTGTTTAATCTAACTGCTTAACTATTTATATGTACATGGAATTGTCTTTATTTTTGTACTCTTTTTATTTTATTTATCTTTACAGGAAAATGCCAGGGGCACTATCTGATGTGTGGAGACATTTCACTGCAGCTAATGTAGAAGGAAAAGCTGTGTACATTTGCAAATCTGTGCCAAGAAATATGTGAAGAATGCAACAAAGATGCAGAATCATCTGGCCAAGTGCATAAAGTTCCCTCAGCGCTCACAACAAGCTACCTCTGACAAAAGTTCCTCTACTTTTATTCAAGGTGAAAATGATGAATCAGACACCTTATCGATAGCAACAGCTCATGGTCCTCCTGGATTCAGAAGTGTTTTTGACTCAATGGAGGACGTAGTCTGAGAAATGCTGATGAAAGTCTTGCTCGAGCTGTGTTCAGCAACTGGTTCACCTCTGATGCTCACAGGCAATGTGTATTGGAAGAGATTTCTGAATGTTCTTCGCCCAGCATACACCCCTCCAACCAGACATGCTTTATTTACTCATTTGCTGGATGCAGAGTTCAACAGATTTCAATTGAAGGTCAAGCAAATCATAGGGAAAGCAGTCTGAATTGCAATCATCTTTGATGGGTGGTCGAATGTTCATGGGCAAGGAATAATTTACTACATCATCTCCACCCTCAACCAGTATTCTACAAGAGCACAGACACAAGGGACAACAGACACACCGGTCTCTACATTGCAGATGAGCTGAAGGCAGTCATCAATGACCTTGGAATACAGAAGGTATTTGCACTGGTGACAGACAATGCTGCGAAAATGAAGGCTGCTTGGTCTAAAGTCCTACCCTCACATCACACCCATTGGCTGTGCTGCTCATGCATTGAATCTGCTCCATTTCCTTGGCTCTCTACCAAGCAAAGTGAGACGAATAAGAGCACCACATTGAAGCTGCCCAGCAACACCTGTTGGGGTGGTGTTGTCATCATGTTTGACAGTCTCCTGGAGGGGAAGGAGTCTCTCCAAGAAATGACCATATCACAGTCTGCCGATATGGACAGCCCCATCAAGAGGATCCTCCTGGATTATGTATTTTGGGAGAGAGTTGTAAGCAGCCTGAAACTCCTGAAACCTATAGCAGTAGCCATTGCACGGATTGAGGGAAACAATGCTATCCTGTCTGATGTTCAGACTCTGCTTGCAGATGTAAGAGAATAAATCCTTACTGCTCTGCGCACTTCACTGTTGCTCCAAGCAGTGGAAACTGCAGTTCTGAAATGCATCAAAAAGCGTGAAGCCTTCTGCCTAAAGCCCATGTTGGACACCAAGTATGCTGGCAAGAGCATCCTGTCTGGTGCAGAGATCAACAAGGCCTATGGTGTTATCACTACCGTGTCTCACCACCTTGGGCCTGGATGAGGGCAAGGTTTTTGGTAGTCTGGCGAAATACACTTCCAAGCAAAGGCTTTGGGATGGAGATGCAATGTGGCAGTTGTGCCAACATATCTCATCAGCCACCTGGTGGAAGGGACTTTGTGGATCTGAGGCTCTTTCCCCTGTTGCCGCCATCATCCTCCAAATCCCACCAACATCAGCCACCTCAGAGCGCAACTGGTCCTTGTTTGGGAACACACACACCCAAGCACGCAACAGGCTGACTGACCACATACAAGGGTTGAAAAATTGGTGGCCATCCGGGCAAATATGAGGCTTTTTGAGCCTGATAACAAGCCATCCTCAACAAGGTTGGAAAGTGACAGTGAAGATGAGGCCTCAGAGTCTGATGTTAAAGAGGTGGACATTGAGGAGGTCCAGGGAGAAGACATTGAAGCCTGAGAGGAGGACAACCAAAGCTTTAGTTTCCAGACTATCATTTTCATATGTTGAAAATGTTTTTGGGAGATGCAATGGATCATTGGGGATCATTCAATATTCCCTTTCTTTTGTTGTTCAGTGAAATCATCCCATGTGAAGATTCCACTCATTTAATTAAAGTTCAATTCGTAACTAAATTGTTTTTTATTTCTATTGGATTTATTTAATAATTTGAAATTATATCTACTTATGATAAGGTGAAAGGTTTATTTTTATATTTCCATATATGGTATATATATCCAATGCAGAAAACATCTACATTTAAATGGTATTCATATGAATTTGCATATATTTCCGTTAATTCCCATGGAAAGTTTTCACCTCTGAATATTCCCCCAAATGTGCAACCCTAGTCCAGTGGTATTAAAGTGTAGTGGTATTGAAGTGTAGTCCAGTGGTATTGATACACTCAATTCAGACCATTTTATACATCCAAGTCAGGTTTGGGATTATGCAGCACCCTGCCTTTTAAGTGTTACCTCCCCATTGCCCATGCCATATAAATAGAATCTCATTCTTGTTCTGTGGCCCATATCTTTGAACATGCTTCCATACCCACTGCAGACAGACAGTGTTACTAGTGGTTTGAGGCTGCATTGACAGACAAGCTAGACAATGGCATGCTGTCATTAGAAGGTCAAAATGGAGGAAGGATTAAGGCGACAGAAAGGGCTGAGTCAGCACCCTGAGTCTTAATATTAAAGCTGACCTTCTGGATGAGGAGAATGAGCCAGATTAACCTGACAAGCATTCAAAGTCCCGTGTGCTATCAGTTTTTCAATGCACATTGACTGGGTTCTTCTCTTTAAGATACCCTATCGCTCCACTATTTCTGGTTACAAAAATTCTAATAGTTCGCTTAAGTATAGTGTAGAGAATCATTGTACCATCTACACCACTGTGAAATACAGTATCTTTTCCATAACCAAAAATATTGTATTTTCAGCTGTTTGAAGCTGGTGTACAAAAATGAAAATAAAAGACATAAAAACGCAACTTAAGAATGGGAAGCACAGAAGTAGCGCACCTAGAACAGATTTACCACTTCTTAGACTTGCTTTCAATGAGAGTGACACATCTATAACACACATATCTATGTGAATTTGGTCGGGTCGCCCAAAAAGTTACTTATTGGAACTTTAAAGCTGCCATTATTAGACCCCTCCAAGACTGAATTACATATTGAATCAGGCTTTTCAATGAACTCCATTTCTCTGAGGTGACACCCACTGAAATTGTGAAGGACTAACCTATACGTTTGTATACAAATTAAATGTGACAGTTAAAGGAAAAATCCACTCAAAACTACTCATTCCTTCACTTGGCAGTGTTAAATAACACTAATATGTGAGAACAATATTTGTTGTGAACAAATATTTCATTTTGGCGTTGTAATAAGGTTTGTAGCAACATGGAAAATCATTGTGGAAATCTGTTGCAGCTCAAGTTGACTACAACATCCACAGTGCAATGCTCCTTCTATGGGCGGGCTGGTTGGCTAGGTAGGTAGGTAGCTAGCTACACACAGTAATACCAAAGACATTATCAGCATGTAACGTAACTAGTTAGTGCAGTTTGTTTAGGCGATTTTACAGCTATCAATTAATAGTCTACAATCTCATGTTCAACCTGCAGATCGATGTGCCTCAGGGTGGAGTCTAACATTCACATCAATATATACTTTTGAGGAGATGTGAAACATTGCCCATGCTACGGCAATGGGCCGTGCGCTGCATTCTGGGCGGTTCTGGGACAAGGAGTGCTCTCCATCAAGGAGTGAATGGGAGTCTATTGGGCAATAGCTCAAAAAACCCAACATTAGCACGAATTTAGTCAACAAGAAGTACAACATTACACATTTTTCCAAGATGTGAGATAATTAACTTGCTATCTGTATTATCGTATAGCTTTGTAATCATGACATTACTTACTTTTGAGGGAAATAAGCACGTTTCTCTTCATAAACACTGACTTTGAGAAGGGATTGCGTGACAATTAGCCTAGCAATCGTGTGACACAGCATGGCAATGTGAATGCTTCTGGGTGAATGCTTCTCCATCTAAAAGTCATATTCCTATTAACTTCCAGTGTAGTGAGAGCGACTTTATCACGGTGCTACGTCATACCAGACGGATTTCTGCCTGCTTGAACGCCAATAACTCTTACTTTTTTTCCTCACCTTTATTTAGCAGGTAGGCCAGTTGAGAACAAGTTCTCATTTACAACTCCGACCTGGCCAAGATGAAACAAAGCAGTGTGACAAACACAATAACAGAGTTACACAATTGTCACGACTCCGACCGAAGGTGGCTCCCCTTCCCGTTCGGGTGGCGCTCGGCGGTCGTCGTCGCCGGCCTACTAGCTGCCACTGATTATTTCCTCCCCCTCCCTTATGTGTTCATTGAGTGCACCTGTTTGGAATTATGTATAATTAGTGAGGCTTTATTCAGTCAGCCGGCCCGCCTGGTTCCTTGTGCGGGATTAATTATTGTGACCTTCTGTGTTGTGCAAACTTGTGTGCACGTCTGTGAGTTACGTGCTTTCCCATTTCGTGGGTCTTTTCTGGACAGTTTAAGTCCCCCTGTTTGGGGCGTTTGTTTTGTATTACGCCCTGTGTTTTCGTGGGGTTGGCTTATGTTCGCCGTTGTGGTGCATTAAAATAGCACTCCCCTGAACTCTGCTTCCTGCGCCTGACTTCTCACCCACTACACTCAGAACGTTACAGAATCCCGCACCCTGAGGAATGGAGTCAGCAGGAGCAACAGCCAATCCCCTCCCATCGATGGAGGAAAGGGTTCTACATCATACCACCGTTCTCCATCGGATCGGAACGGCTATGGATCAAGTGATGGAGAGAATGGACCGATGGGAGAGAAGTGGTCTCCTCTCTCCACCTTCGGCTCCCCCCCTCAGGACTCCCCATCTCCCGACTCCAGCACCCTCCGTCTTACGCTCCCGAGGGTCTATGATGGAGCGGCGGCGGGGTGCCAGGGGTTCTTACTCCAGCTGGAACTGTACCTAGCCACCGTCAGACCACTCCCTCGGGAGCGGAGAGGGTGAGTGTCCTCATCTCCTGTCTCACGGGTCGTGCTCTGGAGTGGGCGAACGCAGTCTGGAATGGCCCAGACTCAGCGAAGGAGCACTACCCAGAGTTTTCCCGCCGCTTCCGCGCAGTGTTTGACCACCCTCCAGATGGCCGAGCAGCGGGAGAGCGACTATTCCATCTCCGGCAGGAGAAGAGGAGCGCCCAGGATTACGCGTTGGAGTTCCGGACCTTGGCAGCAGGATCTGGGTGGAACGACAGGGCTCTTATCGACCACTACCGGTGTAGTCTCCGGGAGGACGTCCGCAGGGAGCTAGCGTGTCGGGACACCGCTCTTTCCCTGGATGAGCTAATTGACATGTCCATCCGACTGGACGATCTGCTGGCTGCCCGCGGGCGTTCGGAGAGGGTCCTGTGTGTTCCACCACCCAGCACCCCCACTCCCGTTCCGATGGAGTTGGGAGGGACTGTGCCGAGGGGTACCGGAGGAGGAGGCTCCCTCTGCACCAGCTGTGGTCGGAGAGGACACACGGCCGATCGGTGCTGGGGGGGTCCGTCTGGGAGTCGAGATGGCAGGCGGAACATTTCTCGATCACCCCAGGTGAGTCAGCACCAAACTCACCCAGAACCCCCTGTTGGTCACATGTTTGTCTTGATTTTTTTCCTTAAATTTTTCCCCTCTTCCCAGCATAGGGCGCTAGTCGATTCAGGCGCAGCTGGGAACTTTATGGATCGCGGACTCGCTACTAAATTAGGTGTTCCGCTTGTGCCGATAGATTCTCCCTTTCCCGTGCACTCCCTAGATAGCCGGCCATTAGGGTCAGGGGTGGTCAGGGAGACCACGGTTCCACTGGACATGGTAACGCAGGGGAATCATAGGGAGCGTATCAGTCTCTACATTATTGATGCGCCTGCGTTTCCAGTGGTGCTAGGGATTCCCTGGCTGGCCCGGCACAATCCTAAAATTTCGTGGAGACAGGGGGTTCTCCAGGGGTGGTCAGAGGAGTGTTCTGGAAGGTGTCTGGGAGTTTCCATCGGTGCCACGTCGGTGGAGAGTCCAGACCAGGGTCCCACGGTGTGCATTCCCCCCGAGTATGCCGATTTGGCAATCGCTTTCAGTAAAAAGAAGGCGACTAAATTACCACCACATCGACCGGGAAGGGATTGTGCGATAGATCTCCAGGTAGACGCTGCGCTTCCCAAGAGTCACGTGTACCCATTATCCCAGGAGGAGACGTTGGCTATGGAGACATATATCACGGAGTCTCTGGGACAGGGGTACATTTGGTCCTCCATCTCACCCGTCTCCTCGAGTTTCTTTTTTGTGAGGAAAAAGGAGGGAGGTTTGCGTCCGTGTATTGATTATAGAGGTCTAAATGCCATCACGGTGGGATTCAGCTACCCACTACCTCTCATTGCTACGGCAGTGGAATCATTTCAGGGAGCGCAGTTCTTCACAAAATTGGATCTCAGGAGCGCGTATAGCCTGGTGCGTATTCGGAAGGGAGACGAGTGGAAAACCGCATTTAGTACCACATCGGGCCATTATGAGTACTGCGTCATGCCGTATGGGTTAAAGAATGCTCCAGCCGTTTTTCAATCCTTTGTAGACGATATTCTCAGGGACCTGCACAGGCAGGGAGTAGTTGTTTATATCGATGATATTCTGATCTACTCAGCCACTCACGCCGCGCATGTGTCTCTGGTACGCAGGGTGCTTGGTAGACAGCTGGAGCATGACCTATACGTCAAGGCTGAGAAGTGTGTGTTCTCCAAACGAGCCGTCTCCTTTCTGGGTTATCGCATTTCCACCTCGGGGGTGGAGATGGAGGGTGACCGCAGTAAGGCCGTGCGTAATTGGCCGACTCCGACCACGGTAAAAGAGGTGCAGCGGTTTTGGGGTTTTGCCAACTACTACCGGAGGTTTATCCAGGGTTTTGGCCAGGTAGCGGCTCCAATTACCTCACTGCTGAAGGGGGGTCCGGTGCGGTTGCGGTGGTCAGCAGAGGCGGACGGAGCTTTCAACAAGTTGAAGGCGCTGTTCACGGATGCACCCGTGTTGGCCCATCCGGACCCCTCTCTAGCATTCATAGTGGAGGTGGATGCGTCCGAGGCTGGGGTGGGTGCCGTGCTATCACAGCGCTCGGGTACGCCACCAAAACTCCGCCCCTGCGCTTTCTTCTCGAGGAAGCTCAGCCCACCGGAGCGTAACTATGATGTGGGTGACCGGGAGTTGTTAGCGGTGGTCAGGGCTCTGAAGGTGTGGAGACACTGGCTTGAGGGGGCTAAGCACCCCTTTCTCATTTGGACCGACCACCAAAATCTGGAGTATATTCGGGCAGCTAGGAGACTGAACCCGCGTCAGGCAAGGTGGGCCATATTTTTTACCCGATTCCGGTTCACTTTATCGTATAGACCGGGCTCCCAGAACGTGAAAGCGGATGCACTGTCCCGCCTTTACGACACAGAGGATAGGTCCACCGAACCTACTCCCATCCTTCCCGCCTCAAAGCTGATAGCACCAGTGTTATGGGAGGTGGACTCGGACATCGAGCGGGCGTTACGGGCTGAACCCGCGCCTCCACAGTGTCCGGCGGGGCAAAAGTACGTGCCGCCTGGTGTTCGGGACCAACTGATTCGGTGGGCTCACGTCCTACCCTCCTCGGGTCACCCTGGGGTGAGGAGGACAATAGGTAGCCTTCGGGGGAGGTATTGGTGGCCTACCTTGGCTAGGGACGTTAAGGTTTATGTCTCCTCCTGTTCAGTATGCGCCCAGAGTAAGCCTCCTAGGCACCTTCCTAGAGGAAAGTTACAACCCCTCCCCGTTCCACAACGGCCATGGTCACATCTATCCGTAGACTTCCTGACCGATCTTCCCCCGTCTCAGGGGAACACCACGGTTCTGGTGATTGTGGATCGGTTCTCTAAGTCCTGCCGTCTCCTCCCGTTGCCCGGTATCCCTACAGCCCTACAGACTGCGGAGGCATTATTCACCCACGTCTTCCGGCACTACGGGGTGCCGGAGGACATCGTTTCTGATCGGGGCCCCCAGTTCACGTCCCGAGTATGGAGGGCGTTCATGGAGCGTCTGGGGTTCTCGGTCAGCCTGACCTCCGGTTATCACCCCAAAAGTAATGGGCAGGTGGAGAGTAAACCAGGAGGTGGGTAGGTTTCTGCGGTCGTACTGCCAGGACCGGCCAGGGGAGTGGGCGAGGTACATCCCCTGGGCCGAAATGGCCCAGAACTCACTACGCCACTCCTCTACTAATGTGTCCCCTTTTCAGTGTGTGTTGGGGTACCAGCCGGTCCTGGCACCGTGGCATCCGAGCCAGACCGAGGCTCCTGCGGTGGAGGAATGGGTGCAGCGCTCCAAAGAGACCTGGAGGGCCGTCCGGGAATCCCTTCAACAAGCTAGTGGACGGCAGAAAAGGAGTGCTGACCGCCACCGCAGTGAGGCCCCCGTGTTTGTACCGGGGGACAGGGTCTGGCTCTCGACCCGAAACCTGCCCCTCCGCTTGCCCTGCCGGAAGCTTGGGCCGCAGTGTGTAGGGCCTTTCAAAGTCCTGAGGAGAATAAACGAGGTGTGTTATCGATTACAACTCCCTTCCTATTATCGTATTAACCCCTCGTTTCATGTGTCTCTCCTCAGGCCGGTGGTAGCTGGTCCCCTACAGGACGGTGAGGTGCCGGAGGTCCCTCCTCCCCCTCTGGACATCGAGGGGTCCCCGGCGTATACGATACGGGCCATTCTGGACTCGAGACGCCGGGTGAGGGGCCTGCAGTACCTCGTGGACTGGGAGGGGTACGGTCCGGAGGAGAGGTGCTGGGTACCGGTGGGGGACATTTTGGATCCGTCAATGTTGAGGGATTTCCATCGCCTCCATCCGGAGCGCCCTGCGCCTCGTCCTCCGGGTCGACCTCGAGGCCGGTGTTGGCGCGCTGCGGGAGCCGCGCGTCAAGGGGGGGGGGTACTGTCACGACTCCGACCGAAGGTGGCTCCCCTTCCCGTTCGGGTGGCGCTCGGCGGTCGTCGTCGCCGGCCTACTAGCTGCCACTGATTATTTCCTCCCCCTCCCTTATGTGTTCATTGAGTGCACCTGTTTGGAATTATGTATAATTAGTGAGGCTTTATTTAGTCAGCCGGCCCGCCTGGTTCCTTGTGCGGGATTAATTATTGTGACCTTCTGTGTTGTGTAAACTTGTGTGCACGTCTGTGAGTTACGTGCTTTCCCATTTCGTGGGTCTTTTCTGGACAGTTTAAGTCCCCCTGTTTGGGGCGTTTGTTTTGTATTACGCCCTGTGTTTTCGTGGGGTTGGCTTATGTTCGCCGTTGTGGTGCATTAAAATAGCACTCCCCTGAACTCTCTGCTTCCTGCGCCTGACTTCTCACCCACTACACTCAGAACGTTACACAATAACAACCGTACAGTCAATAACATAATAGAAACAAAATCAATGTACAATGTTTGCAAATGTAGAAGAGTAGGGAGGTAATGCAATAAATAGGCCATAGAGGCAAAATAATTACAATTTAGTATTAACACTGGAGTGATGTGCAGATGATGATGTGCAAGTAGAGATACTGGGGTGCAAAAGAGCAAGAGGATAACTAACAATATGGGGATGAGGTAGTTGGGTGTGCTATTTACAGATTGGCTGTGTACAGGTACAGTGAGCTGCTCTGACAGCTGATGCTTAAAGTTAGTGAGGGAGATAGACCCCAGCTTCAGTGATTTTTGCAAAAGACTTATAGATGACCTAGAGCCAGTGGGTTTGGCGACGAATATGTTGTGAGGGCCAGCCAACGAGAGCATACAGGTCACAGTGGTGGGTAGTATATGGGGCTTTGGTGACAAAACGGATGGCACTGTGATAGACTACATCCAGTTTGCTGAGTAGAGTGTTGGAGGCTATTTTTTAAATGACATCGCCGAAGTCAAGGATCAGTAAGATACCCTTGTAAAACGGACTATGTTTGGCAGCATGAGTGAAGGAGGCTTTGTTGTGAAATAGGAAGCCAATTCTAGATTTAATTTTGGATTGGAGTTCATGTGAGTCTGGAAAGAGAGTTTACAGTCTAACCAGACATCTAGGTATGTAGTTGTATGTAGTTGTCCACATATTCTAAGTCAGTACCGTCCAGAGTAGTGATGCTAGTTGGGCGGGAGGGTGCGGGCATTAATTGGTTTAAGAGCATGCACTTAGTTTTACTGGCATTTTTAAAGCAGTTGGAGGCCACGGAAGGAGTGTTGTATGGAATTGAAGCTTGTTTGGAGGTTTGTTAACACAGTGTCCAAAGAAGGGCCAGGTGTATACAGAATGGTGTCGTCTGCGTAGAGGTGGATAAGCGAATCACCAGCAGCAAGAGCGACATCATTGATATATACAGAGAAAAGATTCGGCCCGAGAATTTAACCCTGTGGCACCCCCATAGAGACTGCCAGAGGTCCGGACAACAGGCCCTCCGATTTGACATACTGAACTCTATCTGAGAAGTAGTTGGTGAACCAGGCGAGGCAGTCATTTGAGAAGCCAAGGCTATTGAGTCTGCCGATAAGAATGTGGTGATTGACAGAGTCGAAAGCCTTGGCCAGGTCGATGAAGACGGCTGCACAGTACTGTCTTTTATCAATGTCGGTTATGATATTGTTTAGGACCTTGAGCGTGGCTGAGGTGCACCCATGACCAGCTCGGAAACCAGATTGCATAGCGGAGAAGGTAAGGTGGGATTCGAAATGGTCGGTGATCTGTTTGTTAATTTGGCTTTCAAAGATTTTAGAAAGGCAGGGCAGGATGGATTTAGGTCTATAACAGTTTGGGTCTAGAGTGTCTCCCCCTTTGAAGAGGAGGATGACCGCGACAGCTTTCCAATCTTTGGGGATCTCAGATGACACGAAGGAGAGGTTGAGTAGGCTGGTAATAGGGATTGCAACAATTTTGGCGGATAATTTTAGAAAGAGAGGGTCCAGATTGTCTAATCCAGCTGATTTGTTGGGATCCAAATTTTGCAGCTCTTTTAAAACATCAGCTGTCTGGATTTGGGTGAAGGAGAAGCGGGGGGAGGGGCTTGGGCAAGTTGCTGCAGGGGGTGCTGAGATGTTGGTAGAGGTAGCCAGGTGGAAAGCATGGCCAGCCGTAGAAAAATGCTTATTGAAATTATCGATTATCGTAGATTTTTCGGTGGTTACAGTGTTTCCTATCCTCAGTGCAGTGGGCAGCTGGGAGGAGGTGCTCTTATTCTCCATGGACTTTACAGTGTCCCAAAACCTTTTGGAATTAGTGCTACAGGATGCAAATTTCTGATTGAAAAAGCTAGCCTTAGCTTTCCTAACTGACTGAGTATATTGGTTCCTGACTTCCCTGAAAAGTTACATATTGCGGGGGCTATTCGATGCTAATCCAGTACGCCACCGGATGTTTTTGTTCTGGTCAAGGACAGTCAAGTCTGGGGTGAACCATGGGCTATATATGTTTTTAGTTCTACATTTTTTGAATGGGGCATGCTTATTTAAGATGGTGAGGAAAGCACTATTAAAGAGCAACCAGGCATCCTCTACTGACGGGATGAATTCAATATCCTTCCAGGATACCCGGGCCAGGTCGATTAGAAAGGCCTGCTCGTTGAAGTGTTTTACTGAGCATTTGACAGTGATAAGGGGTGGTTGTTTGACCGCGGACCCATTACGCACGCAGGCAATGCGGCAGTGATCGCTGAGATCCTGGTTGAAGTCATCAGAGTTGTATTTAGAGGACAGGTTGGTCAGGATGATATCTAAGAGGATGCCCATGGTTACGGATTTAAGGTTCTACTTGATAGGTTCCTTAATAATTTGTGTAAGATTGAGGTAATCTATTTTAGATTGTAGGAAGGCCAAGGAGTCCCAATTTAGGTCACCTAACCGTACAAACTCTGAAGACAGATGGGGGGTCAATCAATTCACATATGGTGTCCAGGGCACAGCTGGGGGCTGAAGGGGGTCTATAACAAGCGGCAACTGTGAGATAGTTGTTTCTGGAAAGGTGTATTTTTAAAAGTAGAAGCTCGAATTGTTTGGGCACAGACTTGGATAGTATGACAGAACTCTGCAGGCACTCTCTGCAGTAGATTGCAACTCTGCCCCATTTGGCAGTTCTATCTTGTCGGAAAATGTTATAGTTAGGGATGGAAATTCTGGATTTTTTGTGGCCTTCCTAAGCCAGGTTTCAGACACGGCTAGGACATTCGGGTTTGCGGGGTGTGCTAAAGCAGTGAATAAAACAAACTTAGGGAGGAGGCTTCTAATGTTATCATGGATGAAAACAAGGCTTTTACGGTTACCGAAGTCAACAAATGAGAGCGCCTGGGGAATGGGAGTAGTGCTGGGGGCTGCGGGGCCTGGGTTAACCTCTACATCACCAGAGGAACAGAGGAGGAGTAGGATAAGGGTACGGCTAAAGGCTATAAGAACTGGTCGTCTAGTGCGTTCGGAACAGAGAGAAAAAGGAGCAGATTTCTGGGTGCGGAAGAATATATTCAAGGCATTATGTACAGACAAGGGTATGGTAGGATGTGAGTACAGTGAAGGTAAACCCAGGCATTGAGTGACGATGAGAGAGGTTTTGTCTCTAGGCACCATTTAAGCCAGGTGCGGTCACTGCATGTGTGGGAGGTGGAACAAAATGGCTTGCTAAGGCATATTGAGCAGGGATGGAGGCTCTACAGTGAAATAAGACTATAATCACTAACCAAAATAGCAATAGACAAGGCATATTGACATTAGGGAGAGGCATGTTTAGCCGAGTGATAATAGGGTCTAGTGAGTAGCTAGGCGAGCTGGAGACATGGTGAATCAGACAGCTAGTGGGCCGGGGCTAGCAGATGGGCATCCGGGGGACGTCGCAACGGAAGAGCCTGTTGAAACCCCCTTGGACGGTTACGTCGGCAGACCAGTCGTGATGGATCGGCGGGGCTCCGTGTCGGCAGTGAAGGGTCCAGGCCTATTGGCAAAATAGGTATTGTAGCCCAAGAATTGGCTGATAGGCCTCTTTGGCTGGCCGTGAGATGGGTCAAGCTCCATGCTAGCTCCAGGCTAAATGGTGCTTGCTTCGGGACAGAGACGTTAGCCAGGAGTAGCCACTCGGATAGCAGCTAGCTAGCTGCGATGATCCGGTGTAGAGGTTCAGAGCTTGCAGTAGGAATTCGGAGATGTGGTAGAGAAAAAGCAGTCCTATATGCTCTGGGTTGATATCGCCCTGGGCAGACTGGCAGGAATTGACCGGGCTGAGGCTGGCTGAAGACCGCTAGCAGTAGCTAACTGACTACTAGCTTGTTACTGGTTAGCTGGCTAGCTTCTGATGGGGGTTCCGGTTCTAAAGTATAAAAAAATTGCAGATCCGTACCACAATGGGTGGGGCGGGTTGCAGGATAGTATGTTCAGTCCGTAGATGGAAATTGAGATTAAAAATTATAAAGAATATATACGAAGAAAAATATATATATACATGGGACAGGACAAAACAGATGTCCGACTGCTACGCCATCTTGGAAAAATATGACCTTGGGAATCGATAAAAAAATGAATCGATAGATCACTCAGAGATGCACAATAACAATATAACATTCAAAATGGGCGAACCTTTCCTTTAACTGCTGCATTCAAGGTTTTAATATAATCAAACTCATTCATATTTTTGTGATTTAGTAGCAAACTGCTCTTATCCAGAGTGACAACAAGGTGTGTGAATAACTAATGGGTTGCAGATAAATCCAGTCTGCATTGAGTGGCACTACAGATGGTGTAGAAATTCAGTTGGTCTAAAAGAGTATCTCTAGTCTGAAGACGTGGGCTAGAATTTTAGCACTTTTGGATCTCAACAAGGGAGGGAACAGGCTAAAACTGCGATTCGAACCAAGACATTTTTCACAAGATATTAAAACATGTTTTCCAGAGCCTGAAACTTCTTACCCCGGCATTATTTAAATTATGTGTTCTGTTTTATTTTTAGCATTCCTAAAAGGCCCTTGTATCGTCAGTATAAAACCTTGGCAGTAGTTCCTGACACTTGTCTCCCACTTCAATAGACTTCTCCAACTCTGTGACAAGCATTGTCTCTCGCCACTATGCAAAAACTGGTATTTAAACCCTGGGAGAATATCTGGAATATTCATATGATCAACAACAAAAAAATGTCTGTGTGAGGGTGAAGTGAGACAATATTGACTAGTGAGACAATCATGACTATTCTGCCAGTTCTCCTTCGCAGGTGTAGAAGTGATGTTCAATTCAGCCTGGTTGACGAAGACTCCCAGAGGTCCCTTAACATAACACTGAAAAGGCCACAGCAGACAGCCATTTTGTTCTGAGTGGTTCACCTTCAAAATCAACCACATCCTCAAGGAAGGCCTGAACACAATGTACTTTTGTGCAAGCTCGCTAAACTAGGTATCTACTCAGTCTAGATTGTCAATTATTGAGTGTGAAATGTGGAAAAAAGTGTTTGTCAAACCAAAGTATTGTCCACCTGTGGTACAATGTAGGCATCAAACATTAGGAGACAATTCATTTATTTCACTTCATTGTAATGATGGATGTGTTTGAAAGTGAGAAAGGATTGTATCCATTTAGATTCACCAACATCAAATATCCTCAAGTTGTCTTGAACGTTGCTTCTAACATTGCTTGCACCGATGCTTTTCTATCTGCCTTTTTATCAGTCCAATACCAGAGTGTGATTTGTGCCTTGCTGGGTCTTCGGCTATAATTTTTTTAATGGTATTCCAGTCTCGCTATGTGGCTGTCAAGGTGACTTCACACTTCTCACAGTCAAAATGCATTTGACTAAAAGTGCCATGTCTCAAAGGAAGTTTTGTCCTGAATATCGCAATGGCTACCGTTACATACAGTGGGGTCTGGAATTATTGGATCCCTGGATAAAGATGAGCAAAAAACACTGTATAAAATAAATAATACAAGTACTGAGCTATATTGTATGCAAAACATGTTTTACAAATTATATTGAAAACGTGATACAATAATTTTGACCCCTATCTTTTTGGAGAAAATAAACACTACTTTCTCCGAGCAATTTTATTAGTATAAAATAATATAATTGTTTTTTAGCATACAATATAGGTCAGTATTTCTATTATTTATTTCATAGTCTTTGTTGCTAATCTTTATCAAGGGATCCAATAATTCTGGAGCCTACTGTACCTCATTACATTTTTTCAACTAGCCATTTAAATGGATATTTTGCATCTTGAAATAATCTTTTGTGTAGACTTCATTGCTTTAATTGCTTTATCTTCCACATCCCTGTGAGAATTCAAAGCTAAAAGTAAACTGGATTGGTGAAAGAAGCCCAATACATTAAAGCTATTATACCTGCTTGCTTTTTGACTGTGAATTCTCAAATATGTATAGCTAATGTTAATTTCACAATTAACTGTTCTTCCATCTCAATGTTAATATTTCGGCAACGTTTTCTGGTCTTCTGACTGAGTGATGCGAAGCGCACCTGATAACCATTTCACTGTAACAGAATTACAATCTTCATAATAACCTTTTGTCATATTCTAGGCAGTCTATGGGTTGAACTGCTTTTGGGGAATGGGGTTGGGGATGGGTTGCTATTGCTAAGTACTTCAATTTCTCTCTCTCTGTCTTTGTCTATATCTTGTGTTTGGATGCGGGTGCTGGATATGGGTCCTCTCCTGTAGCTCGGTGGAGACCTGGGAGGAGGTGTTGGGGGAAGTCCAGCAGTAAGTGAGCCCTTCCGTTTTTCCGTCCGCATACTGCATGCTCTTCGAAGTTATAACGGGATTCAAAACTTAACTGCCAAACAATTCAAAGCTAGACAAACTATTATTTTCCCAATCACACTCGCTTCACCTTTGACCTTGCTGGGCACTGATGGGGGGGGGGGGGGGGAAGAAAACGTATTCCAGTGGAGGATTACTCAAGTTGGTTGGGAAATCATAGGCTGAAATTCTGACAGAAGATACTTTCCACCTCAGCAAATCGGAGCATTGGAGAATGTATTTCTCAAGTCAGGATTTCAGCTGTAGTGAATGTGCAAAATCAATTGACGATCAGAATCATTCTTTAAAAACGAATCAAGAAAAAAGGTGTCGATCACCATAAGTATTTGAAACGTACTCATTTGACAACGATGAGTTTGGAATTTATCGTCTTTTTATTCTTCAATTAGGTCGCTAGAGGACCATCGTCTCGCAGATAAGTTACATTTTGGATTCATAGTTGTGCTGATGTCCTATGTGCTTTTTGTGTCTGTGTGTGTATGTGACTTAGGTGGGACAGAACTTTATTCCCTCATCAGTTCCCAACACGTTCGCCCCATCGCCGACTCCTGCAGCGCTCAGCAGCGGCCTCAACGACCTGTTTGAGCTCTCCACAGGCATGGCCATCTCCACAGGAGGCTATGTTACCCCCAAATCTGTGAGTACCCACTACCCACAGCTAAACGCTTATGTTGATGTTCAATATTAATTTTAGCAAGAGCTAAATGATAATATTAATGTTAATGTTGTATGCTAATGTTAGTACTATGTTGGTATAAAGTAGACATTCATTGCTAATATATTACACCAGCATGGGCAGAGAATAAAGCTCAGATAAAGCTAATTGAAATGCTAATGCTCACTCATTAGCACCTAGCAAGCAGAGAAATGCATACAGAACCTTGAGCCATGCAGCAAAGTCACTCTTCATGTAGGACAGTGCATAAATATAGTTATGACGTTGTTTGGCCGGGGCGAAAGGAGGGGGTGAGTTAAGTCCAACTTGGCATCAACAGGCTCCACCCAAGATTCCTGTTCAAAATGGGTCATTTATATATATCATACAGTTAAGTAATGTAGAAGAGGCTCACAATGTCCTCACTGTGGTATGTGCACTGTTAATTGTTATGTATTGTGAGCAAGACAAAGGAGATGATCGTGGACGACAGGAAAAGCAGGGCCGAACAGGCTCCCATTAACATTGACGATGCTGTAGTGGAGCGGGTCGAGAGTTTCAAGTTCCTTGGTGTCCACATCACCAACAAACTATCATGTTCCAAACACACCAAGAGAGTTGTGAAGAGGGCACAACAACACTTTTTCCCAGTTGCTTCACCGCCTGGTAAGGCGCTACAAAGGGAAGTGCGTACGGCCCAATACATCACTGGGGCCAAACTTCCTGCCATCCAGGACCTACAGTTGAAGTCGGAAGTTTACATACACCTTAGCCAAATACATTTAAACTCAGTTTCACAATTCCTGAAATTTTATCCTAGTACAAATTCCCAGTCTTAGATCAGTTAGGATCACCACTTCATTTTAAAAATGTGAAATGTCAGAATAATAGTAGAGAGAATTATTTATTTCAGCTTTTATTTCTTTCATCACATTCCCAGTGGGTCAGAAGTTTATATACACTCAATTAGTATTTGGTAGCATTGCCTTTAAATTGTTTAACTTGGGTCAAATGTTTTGGGCAGCCTTCCACAAGCTTCCCACAATAAGTTGGGTGAATTTTGGCCCATTCCTCCTGACAAAGCTGGTGTAACTGAGTCAGGTTTGTAGGCCTCCTTGATCGCACACGCTTTTTCAGTTCTGCCCACACATTTTCTATAGGATTGAGGTCAGGGCTTTGTGTTGGCCACTCCAATACCATGACTTGGTTGTCCTTAAGCCATTTTGCCACAACTTTGGGAGTATGCTTGGGGTCATTCTTCATTTGGAAGACCCATTTGCGACCAAGCTTTAACTTCCTGACTGATGTCTTGAGATGTTGCTTCAATATATCCACATAATTTTCCTACCTCATGATGGCATCTGTTTTGGGAAGGGCATCAGTCCCTTCTGCAGCAAAGCACCCCCACAATATGATGCTGCCACCCCGTGCTTCACGGTTGGGATGGTGTTCTTCGGCTTGCAAGCCTCCCCCTTTTTCCTCCAAACATAACGATGGTCTTTATGGCCATTTTTGTTTCATCAGACCAGAGGACATTTCTCCAAAAAGTCAGATCTTTGTTCCCATGTGCAGTTGCAAACCGTAGTCTGCTTTTCTTTTGGGCGATTTTGGAGCAGTGGCTTCTTCCTTGCTGAGCAGCCTTTCAGGTTGTGTCGATATAGGACTCGTTTTACTGTGGATATAGATACAGTGGGGCAAAAAAGTATTTAGTCAGCCACCAATTGTGCAAGTTTTCCCACTTAAAAAGATGAGAGAGGCCTCACAGGTACACTTCAACTATGACAGACAAAATCAGAAAAAAAATCCAGAAAATCACATTGTAGGATTTTTTATGAATTTATTTGCAAATTATGGTGGAAAATAAGTATTTGGTCACCTACAAACAAGCAAGATTTCTGGCTCTCACAGACCTGTAACTTCTTCTTTAAGAGGCTCCTCTGTCCTCCACTCGTTACCTGTATTAATGGCACCTGTTTGAACTTGTTATCAGTATAAAAGACACCTATCCACAACCTCAAGCAGTCACACTCCAAACTCCACTATGGCCAAGACCAAAGAGCTGTCAAAGGACACCAGAACCAAAATTGTAGACCTGCACCAGGCTGGGAAGACTGAATCTGCAATAGGTAAGCAGCTTGGTTTGAAGAAATCAACTGTGGGAGCAATTATTAGGAAATGGAAGACATACAAGACCACTGATAATCTCCCTCGATCTGGGGCTCCACGCAAGATCTCTCAAAATGATTACAAGAACGGTGAGCAAAAATCCCAGAACCTCACGGGGGGACCTAGTGAATGACCTGCAGAGAGCTGGGACCTAAGTAACAAAGCCTACCATCAGTAACACACTACGCCGCCAGGGACTCAAATCCTGCAGTGCCAGACGTGTCCCCCTGCTTAAGCCAGTACATGTCCAGGCCCGTCTGAAGTTTGCTAGAGAGCATTTGGATGATCCAGAAGAAGATTGGGAGAATGTCATATGGTCAGATGAAACCAAAATATAACTTTTTGGTAAAAACTCAACTCGTCGTGTTTGGAGGACAAAGAATGCTGAGTTGTATCCAAAGAACACCATACCTACTGTGAAGCATGGGGGTGGAAACATCATGCTTGGGGCTGTTTTTCTGCAAAGGGACCAGGACGACTGATCCGTGTAAAGGAAAGAATGAATGGGGCCATGTTTCGTGAGATTTTGAGTGAAAACCTCCTTCCATCAGCAAGGGCATTTGAAGATGAAACGTGGCTGGGTCTTTCAGCATGACAATGATCCCAAACACACCACCCGGGCAACGAAGGAGTGGCTTCTTTAGAAGCATTTTAAAGTCCTGGAGTGGCCTAGCCAGTCTCCAGATCTCAACCCCATAGAAAATCTTTGGAGGGAGTTGAAAGTCCGTGTTGCCCAGCAACAGCCCCAAAACATCACTGCTCTAGAGGAGATCTGCATGGAGGAATGGGCCAAAATAACAGCAACAGTGTGTGAAGGCTTACAGAAAACGTTTGACCTCTGTCATTGCCAACAAAGGCTATATAACAAAGTATTGAGATAAACTTTTGTTATTAACCAAATACTTATTTTCCACCATAATTTGAAACTAAATTCATTAAAAATCGTACAATGTGATTTTCTGGAATTTTTTTTCTGATATTGTCTGTCATAGTTGAAGTGTACATATGATGAAAACAGGCCTCTCTCATCTTTTTAAGTGTGAGAACTTGCACAATTGATGGCTGACTAAATACTTTTTTGCCCCACTGTACCTTTGTACCTGTTTCCTCCAGAATCTTCACAAGGACCTAAGTTGCTGTTGTTCTGGGATTGATTTTCACTTTTGGCATCTCTAGGAGACCGAACGCGTCTCCTTCCTGAGTGGTATGACGGCTGCATGGTCCTATGGTGTTTATACTTGCGTACTATTGTTTGTACATTTGAACGTGGTACCTTCAGACGTTTGGAAAATGCTCCCAAGGATGAATCAGACTTGTGGAGGACTCTACAATTTTTTTGAGGTATTGGCTGATTTCTTTTGATTTTCCCATGATGTCAAGCAAAGAGGCACCGAGTTTGAAGGTAGGCCTTGAAATACTGCCACAGGTACACCTCCAATTGACTCAAATGATGTCAATTAGCCTATCAGAAGCTTCTGCCATGACATCATTTTCTGGATTTTCCCAAGCTGTTTAAAGGCACAGTCAACTTAGTGTATATATACTTCTGACCCACTGGAGTTGTGATACATTGAATTATAAGTGAAATAATCTGTCTGTAAACAATTGTTGGAAAAATGACTTGTGTCATGCACAAAGTAGATGTCCTAACTGACTTGCAAAAATTACAGTTTTTTAACAAGACATTTGTGGACTGGTTGAAAAACAAGTTTTTAAATGTATTTTAATAAATTATCTTCTCCCCAATTTCGTGGTATCCAATTGTTAGTAGTTACTTTCTTGTTTCTTCGCTACTCCCGTACGGGCTCGGGAGAGACGAAGGTCGAAAGCCATGCGTCCTCCGAAACACAACCCAACCAAGCCGCACTGCTTCTTTAACACAGCGCGCATCCAACCCGGAAGCCAGCCGCACCAATGTGTCGGAGGAAACACCGTGCACCCGGCAACCTGGTTAGCGCGCACTGCGCCCGCCCCGCCACAGGAGTCGCTGGTGCACGATGTGACAAGGATATCCCTACCGGCCAAACCCTCCCTAACCCGGACGACGCTAGGACAATTGTGCGTCGCCCCATGGACCTCCCGGTCGCGGCCGGCTGCGACAGAGCCTGGTCACGAACCCAGAGTCTCTGGTGGCACAGCTATCACTGCAATGCAGTGTCCTAGACCACTGCCCCACCCGGGAGGCCACTGTTGCTACTTGCTGTTCATTATCTATGTATAGTCACTTTACCCCTAACTATATGTACAAATTACCTCGACTAACTTGTACCTCCGCACATTGACTTGGTACCGGTAGCCCCTGTGTATAGCCTCATTTATTGTTTTGTAATTTTGTTTGTTTTGTACTTTAGTTTTAGTAAATATTTTCTTAACTCTATTTCTAGAACTGCATGGTTGGTTAAGGGCTTGTAAGTAAGCATTTCACGGTAAGGTCTACCTGTTGTATTCGGCAAATGTGGCAAATAACATGTGATTTGATTTTAATTTATGCCCTCCATTCTCGATCTCCCTTTGTGTCCAACTCAATATAATGAAGGGGCAACATAGCACAGACATGTACACAGTAGTGAGTCATGTTGCCATTTTCAAATTACCCTGCTCCCAGGTATGGGTGAATCGTTTTGCACGTTCATATTTCTTTATGTAAGGTCTATCTCTTCTCCCAGGTATGGCTGCCTGCAGTGAAAGCTAAAGGACTGGAGATCTCAGGCACATTCTCCCGCCGACAGGGCCAAATGTACATGGACATGACCTTTACCAACAAGGCCTTGCAGCACATGACCGACTTCGCTATCCAGTTCAACAAGAACAGGTGAGAGAGGGGCGACTGATATCAAATCATAGATGCTTTCTCCTGCCAATGTGCCCTTAAACTGCACTGTCTGTGGCGGACTCTGTGTTCCAACTTCTCCGTGGGTGTGTGTACACGGTACACGTGTCTCAGGGACTTGGGATAAAGAAGCAAAACAATATCTCAGCTGTACTAGCAGTTAAGGTCTTCTGTGGCCTCACTGTAAAAATGGTTCTCTGCTTTTTGTTCACACCAACTTTGTATTTAGTTGCTCTAAGCTTACCGTGACTCTCCATTCACTATAACTATGGCCATTCACTATAACCATGGCCATTCACTATAACTATGGCCATTCACTATAACCATGGCCATTCACTAAACACATTGTTAATAGATCATAGGCTAGTTCTCAGTAATGATCCACTTAGTTAAGGGGTATAGCCGTTTATAGTCATATACTTCGCAAAAATAGTTAAATGGGTTTAAATGTTAGTCATAGTCCCTGGGCATACATGGAATGGTATGTTATGTGCACTCGTCTCCTGAAGTTGGTACAGTATGGGAGTATGTTGTATGATAACTAAACACGACCACTACTCTGAAAGGCATTGACTTGTCAAGAGCAGATTGTAAATGTAGCTCCATTCACCTGAAGCACTTATTAACCCTTTACACTTGTGGAAATTGGCCTATATGGATTTGGCCAAATTGAAAAGTTTCTAACAGAAGAATTCTAAAAAGCATACGTGTGACCATGGTAGCAATTGAAAGAGAACACTGGCAATTATAGGGAAATTATTAGACCAAAGGTGAGGACACAACAATTCACTTGACAAGACTAAATCCAAATGTTACACTGTTGATTTAATGTGCATTTAGCATTTACTGTACTTTTTTCCAGCATTTTTCAATAACAAAACCTGAAAATACTCTGGATACATTCAGTAACATAAGAATATTAACAGAAATGTTGGAATAGGTGCAAGAAAAAACTATTACAAGGGTTTGTGTGAGAGGTCTAACTGGTGTCTCAAGTGGCCAAACACCTCTCCAAACTGGGCACTGTTCTTTTTTTTTATATGTTTATTATTTTCCAATAAAAATACATTTTAAAAAGACTGATACGAACATTGACATTCATTGTACTGTTGAATGGGATGGCAAATTTAGAGGACAAAACTTAACTCACACATACAAAAAATAAAACGAAATCCTATTAGGTGGTACATATATAAGAAGACAGCATATAGTCATTACAAGCAGTGTAGTTAAGCCAAAAATAAATATTGAGTGGAGTACAGTACAGAGTAGCAGCAGATCATCAACCCAGTTATGAAGCAGGACTAGACCATTTATCCAGTATCTGCTGCCATATTTTGTAAAACACTGGACTTCTATTGGAGGTATTGTATCAAATCTTTTCCATATGTATTACATTCCCTAAATCCCGTAACCACATTTCAAAGGTAGGTACAGTACAGTCTCCAATTTCCACAATTGCAATATGAGCCTTTTGGCTAATAGAGTGCAAAGAGAGACAGCCTTCCCTTCCTGGTTATTCCCATCAACTGTACCAAACAGAGCGGTCAATGGGTCTGGGGCTAGAACTCTATCAAAGGCTTTAGATAAGTAATCAAAAATGAGAGCCCAGTAAGCATGTAACTTAGGACATGTCCAAAATAAGTGGGTCAACGTCCCCTCATCCTGCTTGAACCTCTCACACAGTGGTGAGGTGTCCGGGAATATTTATGCATTTTCACTTTTGAGTAATGTAACCTGTGTATCACATTAAACTGATCAAGGTTGTATCTGGCATTCACTGAACTGTGGTTTATATTCCTGAGAGCTTCTACCCAGTCCTCATCTGAGATTTCTGAACCAAGTTCCTGCTCCCAAGCCCTTTTAACAGTCTATAGATACCTCTATGTGGGCCTGTAGCACATCATAAAGTCTAGAGACCGACCCTTTTTATTTTTTTTATCTCACCTTTATTTAACCAGGTAGGCTAGTTGAGAACAAGTTCTCATTTGCAACTGCGACCTGGCCAAGATAAAGCATAGCAGTGTGAACAGACAACAACACAGAATTACACATAGAGTAAACAATAAACAATAAACATAGTAGAAAAAAAAAAATCTATATACATTGTGTGCAAAAGGCATGAGGGGGTAGACAATAAGTAGGCCATAGGAGTGAATAATTACAATTTAGCGGATTAACACTGGAGTGATAAATGATCAGATGAACATGTGCAGGTAGAGATACTGGTGTGCAAAAGAGCATAAAAGTAAATAAAATAAAAACAGTATGGGGATGAGGTAGGTAAATTGGGTGGGCTATATACCGATGGACTATGTACAGCTGCAGCGATCGGTTAGCTGCTCAGATAGCAGATGTTTAAAGTTGGTGAGGGAAATAAAAGTCTCCAACTTCAGCGATTTTTGCAATTTGTTCCAGTCACAGGGAGCAGAGAACTGGAAGGAAAGGCAGCCAAATGAGGTTTTGGCTTTAGGGATGATCAGTGAGATACACCTGCTGGAGCGCGTGCTACGGATGGGTGTTGCCATTGTGACCAGTGAACTGAGATAAGGTGGAGCTTTACCTAGCATAGACTTGTAGATTACCTGGAGCCAGTCGGTCTGGCGACGAATATGTAGCGAGGGCCAGCCGACTAGAGCATACAGGTCGCAGTGGTGGGTGGTATAAGGTGCTTTAGTAACAAAACGGATGGCACTGTGATAAACTGCATCCAGCTTGCTGAGTAGAGTATTGGAAGCTATTTTGTAGATGACATCGCCGAAGTCGAGGATCGGTAGGATAGCCAGTTTTACTAGGGTAAGTTTGGCGGCGTGAGTGAAGGAGGCTTTGTTGCAAAATAGAAAGCCGACTCTAGATTTGATTTTGGATTGGAGATGAAGGAGTCTGGAAGGAGAGTGTTGTTGTCCCCAGTCTGAGGTCCTGATCACTCTGGTGCAGGTTTTCATCAAGGATCTCTCTGTACATTGCTTACATGTGCCTTTTACTGAGGAGTGGCTTCCACCTAGCCACTCTATCATAAAGGCCTGATTGGTGGAGTACTGCAGAGATGGTTGTCCTTCTGGAAGGTTCTCCCATCTCCACAGAGGAACTCTAGAGCTCTGTCAGATTTACCATCGGGGTCTTGGTCACCTCCCTGACCAAGGCGGTTCTCCCCCGATTTCTCAGTTTGGCCTGGCGGTAAGCTCTAAGAAGAGTCTTGGTGTTCTATATCGTGGAGCTCCGGCCCCATAGGGGAGCTCTGCTCCTAGTGGTTTACCCTGCTGCCTAGGCAGCGAGTAGCCTGAGAAAATAATTATGCACACACCTGTAGCCAATGGGAGCACAGTTGTCCCTATAACAGGACTCTTCCCCTCACTCAGCCTCCCATTTTCCAAGCCTTGACGTTGTCCATTTATTTTTCATAAAATGAGCACACCGGTTTTCCAACCGAACCCAAATGCTCTTTTAAGAGCTCAGTGTCGCTACTCCGTTATGGCTGCTGAGGACTCACACCACCTATGTTTTGTGTGTCTAGGACCACAGCATGCTAGGAGTGGCCTCTCAGATCCCTCCTCAATGCCCTAGCTGACTTCCCAGGGCTCATTTAGAACCAGGAACAGATCTAGCCCTTGGTTCTCTCCAGACCTGACTGCCCTTAACCAACACAAAAACATCCCCGTGATATGCAACTTTTCAGGGAAGTTAGAAACCAATATACTCAGGCAGTTAGAAAAGCCAAGGCTAAAAATTTGAAATTTGCTTCCTGCAACCTAAACTCAAAAAAGTTCTGGGACACTGTAAACTCCATGGAAAATAAGAACACCTGCTCCCAGCTGCCCACTGTACTGAGGATAGGAAACTGTCACCACCGATAAATCCACTATAATTGAGAATTTCATTTTTACCCCCCAATTTTTCTAAGGCCATGCTTTCCACCAGGCTACCCCTACCCCGGTCAACAGCATTGTACCCCCCACAGCAACTCGCCCAAGCCTTATCCATTTCTCCTTCTCCCAAATCCAGTCAGCTCATGTTCTGAAAGAGCTGCAAAATCTGGACCCCTACATATCAGCCGGGCTAGACAATCTGGACCCTTTTTTTCTAAAATTATCTGCCGAAATTGTTGCAACTCCTATTACTAGCCTGTTTAACCTCTCTTTCGTGTCGTCTGAGATTCTCTAAGATTGGAAAGCAGCTGTGGTCATCCCACTCTTCAAAGGGGGGGACACTCTTGACCCAAACTGCTACAGACCTATATATGTCCAACCCTGCCTATCTCAGGTCTTCGAAAGCCAAGTCAACAAACAGATTACCGACCATTTCGAATCCCACAGCACCTTCTCCGCAATGCAATCTGGTTTCAGAGCTGGTCATGGGTGTACCTCAGCCATGCTCAAGGTCCTAAACTATATCTTAACCGCCATCGATAAGAAACAATACTGTGCAGCCGTATTCATTGACCTGGCCAAGGCTTTCGACTCTGTCAATCACCACATCCTCATCAGCAGACTCGATAGCCTTGGTTTCTCAAATGATTGCCTCGCCTGGTTCACCAACTACTTCTCTGATAGAGTTCAGTGTGTCAAATCAGAGTGCCTGTTGTCCTGGCCTCTGGCAGTCTCTATGGGGGTGCCACAGGGTTCAATTCTTGGGCCGACTCTCTTCTCTGTATACATCAATGATGTCGCTCTTGCTGCTGGTTAGTCTCTGATCCACCTCTATGCAGACGACACCAATCTGTACACTTCTGGCCCTTCTTTGGACACTGTGTTAACAACCCTCCAGATGAGCTTCAATGCCATACAACTCTCCTTCTGTGGCCTCCAACTGCTCTTAAATACAAGTAAAACCAGATGCATGCACTTCAACCGATCACTGCCTGCACCTGCCCGCCCATCCAGCATCACTACTCTGGACGGTTCTGACTTAGAATATGTGAACAACTACAAATACCTAGGTATCTGGTTAGACTGTAAACTCTCCTTCCAGACTCATCAAACATCTCCAATCCAAAGTTAAATCTAGAGTTGGCTTCCTATTTCGCAACAAAGCATCCTTCACTCATGCTGCCAAACATACCCTCGTAAAACTGACCATCCTACCGATCCTCGACTTCGGCGATGTCATTTACAAAATAGCCTCCAATACCCTACTCAATACATTGTATGCAGTCTATCACAGTGCCATCCGTTTTGTCACCAAAGCCCCATATACTACCCACCACTGCGACCTGTACGCTCTCTTTGGCTGGCCCTCGCTTCATACTCTTCGCCAAACCCACTGGCTTCAGGTTATCTACAAGACCCTGCTAGGTAAAGTCCCCCCTTATCTCAGCTCGCTGGTCACCATAGCAGCACCCACCTGTAGCACGCGCTCCAGCAGGTATATCTCTCTGGTCACCCCCAAAACCAATTCTTCCTTTGGCCGCCTCTCCATCCAGTTCTCTGCTGCCAATGACTGGGACAAACTTCAAAAGTCTCTGAAACTGAAAACACTTATCTCCCTCACTAGCTTTAAGCACCAGCTGTCAGTGCAGCTCACAGATTACTGCACCTGTACATAGCCCATCTATAATTTAGCCCAAACAACTACCTCTTCCCCTACTGTATTTATTTATTTTGCTCCTTTGCACCCCATTAATTATATCTCTACCTTGCACATTCTTCCACTGCAAATCTACCATTCCAGTGTTTTACTTTCTATATTGTATTTACTTCGCCACCATGGCCTTTTTTTTCCTTTACCTCCCTTATCTCACCTCATTTGCTCACATCGTATATAGACTTATTTTTCTACTGTATTATTGACTGTATGTTTGTTTTACTCCATGTGTAACTGTGTCGTTGTATGTGTCGAACTGCTTTGCTTTATCTTGGCCAGGTCGCAATTGTAAATGAGAACTTGTTCTCAACTTGCCTACCTGGTTAAATAAAGGTGAAATAAAAATAATAAAACATTTAGAGAGCTGCCACTAGATTGGAGAGCTACCTCCCATCCCCCCTGTTCCAGAGTTGGACATGATGGTGGGTGGTCCTTATTCTCGAAGGAGGAGGGCGGTGGAGCCCCTGGCTCCTGCCCTGCCTTCTCTCCATAAATATGTGGAGGGCTCATGGGAGTCACATTTGGCGGCGCGCACGCCGGCCAAAGCTTATCTCCCATTCACCAGGGTGGACGGTAGACAGCAGGGAATAACAAAGGGAATCCCAAAACTCGTTTCGGGTTCAAGTTCCTAGCCCTCCTCTAAAAAGGCTACCCTGCCATCAGCAAGGACTGACACACAGCTAAGCTGGCTGAGAAGTCCTTTGTTTTGGGATCCCAAGCTGTAGCAGCAGCTAACAACATTGCCCTTCTAGCAGCCTCTCTATCCCGTCTCACCGAGGATTTCCATCTCTTCGGCTATATGTGCAGGTAGAACCATGGCCAACGAGAACGTAGCCAAACAGCCCTTCCGAATGCTAACAACAAAACGTCTACTGGAATGTGTCCAGAAGAGAGACTTTTGTGTGAGCATATACCTGAAGGATGCCTACTTTCATGTGCTGGTGCATCCACTTCACAGGAATTTTCAGCGTTTCGCTTTTCACGGGTGGCGTACGAATTCACGAGGATGCCATTTGGGTACGCCCTGGCACCTCGAATGTGTTCCAAAGGCGTGGAGGCGACAATGGAACTGCTGCGTCGTCAGGGTATAACGATTTTTGCCTACCTTGACGACCTACTGGTTCTCGATCGCAAACATGACACAGACAGTGATACATCTCACACGTCTGGGGTTCGCTGTGATTTGGGAAAAGAACGCGTCCTGGCCCAGTCATCGGATTGTCTACCTGGGAATACAGCTAGACACTGTGACTATAAAGGCACGAATTTCGGAACCTCGGTGGGCCGCCCTTTTGCTATCCCTTCGAAGGTTTCGTCCGAATTACACGGTGACGGCGCATTCGGTCAAGACACTTTTGGGTTTAATTTTGTCTGCCCACTCCGTGGTTCCGCTGGGACTACTGCACATGCGCAGGATACAGCAATGGTTTCCCCAACTACGACTAGACCCGATTGTTGGTGATTCCCCTTTCGCTCAAAACGAATTTGGACAATTGAAAAAACCCAATGGGCATAGTGTCCGCTTACATTCCAGTCTTCACAGATTCTCCCACTAGTACACATATGTCAGAGTCAAGGCCCGCGGGCCACATCCGGCCCGCAAGAAGGTTTTTTACGGCCCCTGGGATGATCTTGATTTATTATTAGAACCGGCCCGCAGCAAGCCGGCAGCCCGCAGATCTTTTACACGCACCAATACTACATTTCCCACAATGCAAAGGTGACGCACCGAGCAGTAGGCTGCTTCATTTCAATATTTATTGGCACAGCAGTCGTCAGCATCACAGTAAAATTAACTTTCAGATACCCATCAAAAATGGCAAAACGGAAGGTGGATACTGAGAACCGGGGGTTTCAAACAAGGTGGGAGTCGGAGTATATGTTCACGAAGGTAGCTGGAAAACCTGTGTGTCTTCTGTGTGGAGAAAGTGTGGCGGTACTGAAAGAGTATAATCTGAGACGACATTATGAAACGAAACACGCGGACAAAAACAAGAATATGGACATGGAACAAAGGCTACAAAAGGCAGAGGAATTAAAACGAGGCCTCAAATCTCGACAGGCTCTGTTCAAAAAAGCCAAATCACAAGGCCAGGCTGCTGTCAAGGCCAGTTTTATTTTGGCAGAAGAGATCGCTAAATCAGCCCGGCCATTTACGGAGGGGGATTTCATCAAAAACTGCATGATTAAAGTTTGTGACGAAGTTTGCCCAGAAAAAAGGCAACTCTTTTTAAATGTGAGTCTGAGCAGAAACACCATTGCCGAGAGAGTAGACCAGTTGTCCATCAATCTAAAAGAGCAGCTTGTGAAAAAGGGAAAAGATTTTATTGCATATTCCTTGGCTGTGGATGAGAGCACCGACATTTCTGACATTGCCCAGTTGTCAATTTTCATCCGCGGAGTGGACTCCAACCTAAGCGTGACAGAGGAGTTTTTGGCTTTACGTCCTATGCATGGCACAACTACGGGGCATGATTTGTATGAAGAGGTGTCAAGATGTGTAAATGAGATGGAGCTGCCTTGGGAAAAACTCGTGGGTTTGACAACCGACGGAGCACCTGCGATGTGTGGACACAGGAGCGGACTGGTGGCGAAGATACGGGAAAAGATGCAAGAGGAAAACGCGACAGGTGAGCTGACAGCTTATCATTGTATCATACACCAGGAAGCGTTGTGCGGTAAAGCCTTGAAAATGGAGCATGTAATGAGCATCATCACGCGCACAGTTAACTTTATCAGAGCCAAAGGTTTGAATCACCGCCAGTTCAAGGCATTTCTGACGGAGTTAGAAACGGAGCATGGTGATTTGCCTTATCACACAGAGGTGCGATGGCTAAGCCAGGGAAAGGTGCTTCAAAGATGTTTCGAGCTTCGTGAAGAGATTTGTCTGTTCTTGGACAGCAAAGGGAAAGACACAACACAACTCCGAGACGAAATGTTTCTGTGTGAAATGGCTTTTCTGTGTGACATTACGAGTCATCTGAATGCAATAAACTTGCAGCTGCAGGGTCGGGATCGTGTCATCTCTGATATGTACAGTACAGTGAAGGCATTTAAAACCAAACTGACTCTGTGGGAGACGCAGATGCGGAAAGAAAATTTGAGCCACTTTCCCAGCTGCCAGACCATGAAAGAGAAGCTCTCTACCAGTGCGTTCCCGAGCACACAGTTGGCTGATAAAATAGGTATGCTTGCCGCTGACTTTCGACGCCGATTTGCTGACTTTGAAGCACAAAAAAGCAGGTTGGAACTGCTCGGTAACCCATTTGCTGTTGACGTGGAAAGCTCACCACCAAACCTCCAAATGGAGTTGATTGACCTCCAATGCAATGATGCACTGAGGGCAAAATATGCGGCAGTGGGTGCTGCGGAGTTCGCCCGTTTCCTCCCCGGCACAATGCCCCAGCTGCGCATCCAGGCTGCTCAAACGTTGTCTATGTTTGGCAGCACATACCTGTGTGAACAACTGTTTTCTTTGATGAACCTGAACAAAACATCACACAGAAGTCGACTTACTGCTGAACACCTCCACTCAATTCTGAGGATTTCTTCAGCTCAGAGCCTTACCCCGAACATTGATGAACTTGTGGAAAAGATGGGACACCACCAAGTATCACCCTCAACCTCAAACAAGTGAACATTACTGTGCAATCACATATTTAGAGTTTTTACTCAGTTCAAGTTTAAAAGTTAAAATTTAATATTTGTTTTCACTGCATGTTACTTCTCCTTAAACAAAGTGTTGTTTTTGATTAATAGATTTTTGCACTTTATTTTTTTGTATTTCAATCCAATTATATTTTAAAAATATTTCAGTTGAGTGGATGATAGAAAATTGCTATTATTGTTTTTTCTTTGAAGTAAATTTAGCCCACTTTTGCTAAAATAGAAAATATAGTCTACTGATGGTGCCTTGAATACCGGTTTCTTTCATTTAATGTTCATGTTATGGGGATATTTATATAAAGGAAATTTGTCTTTTGTGTCTGTTGAAAATTAAAGATTACTGACAGAGCCATAAGAAAATATTGCTTTATTTATCTGATCATATTGTAATATATTTGTTAGGTTTTCAGTAGGTTCAATTAGGTTCACTAGACTATATGCGTCATTTAAAAATGTTTCAATGAACATTCGAACAGTCCGGCCCTCGTCTTGTAGCTGATTTTTTTATTTGGCCCTCCGTCCATTTGACTTTGACACCCCTGCACTAGTAGCTCGGGTGAGATCAGGCGGCTGTCAATCATATTGATAGCTCTCGATTGCCCAGGGGCTCCATGGTTTGCGGAGATGACCCAAATGTTGGTGTCACCACCTTGGCCCATTCCATATCAGTGGGTAGCGTTGTCACAGTACGATAGGGCAGTGCCCATAATCGGCAAACCTATGATGGCTTGGCTCCTGAGAGGAACAGGTTAGAGCGCCGTGGGTTGTCTGATGCAGTGATCACAACCATACAGGGCTCGCGTGCCAGTTCCACTTCCAGGGTGTATGCCAGTAAATGGAACATGTTTTCACAATGGTGTGTCGCAGAAAATGTGGACCCCGTGTGCTGTCAGGTTGAGTGTTCTCTCATTTCTGCAGTACTTGTTTGAAAAGCAGCGCTCAGCGGCGGCCACTATTAAAGTGTTTGCTGCGGCGATTTCTTCCTGTCATGAGGGTTTTGGCAGAGACACTGTCTTTAACCATCCCCTAGTGAGACGCTTTCTATTGGGAATGCGGAGGCCTAGGCCTAGAACAAATCTGCCCGAGTGGGATTTAGCGTTGGTAGTCGACACGTTGTGTGATTCATCGTTCGAGCCATTGAATCAAATCCTCCTCAAAATGTCGTCTTTAAAGATGCTGCTTTTGCTCGCTCAGACTACTGCTAAGCGTGTTAGTGACTTGTGTGCTCTTTCGACAAGACCCGACTGCCTTGCCATTAATGGCGACTTGAGCAGAGCGTGTTACGTCCTAACCCGGCTTTTATGCCTAAGGTTAATAAGAGTTCATACAGATCGTAGAGCTCTGGGCTTTTTCTCCCCCTCCCCATGGGGAGAGGAGAGAGGAAAGGCTGCATTGCCTGTGCCCAGTACGCGCTTTGGCGTGTTACGTGGAGTGTACAGCATCGATTAGGTCAGGACCTCAGCTGTTTGTGTCACGGTGCGAATACACTCGGTGGAACGCTATCCAAACAGCGCCTGTCTCATTGGCTGTGTGTAGGCATTGAGATGGCATGTGAGGCTGTAGGGCGCCCATTGCCTCGAGGTGAAAGCTGACTGCACTCAGGGAGTAGCGGCCTCTACTGCTCTCTTCAGAGGAACAGGAGTCGAGGATATTTGTGCAGCTGTGTCTTGGTCGACACGTCTCCTTTAATCCGCTTCTATTTGCTTGATATGTCTTTGAATGTTCTGGCTCAGTCTGTACTGAGAGAATGACTTGAGTTAAGAAAAATTGATGCAGGACTGAGGGGCATGGTTCCTTTCAGGTCCGTGTCACTTTTCTTATGAGAGAGACATATAGGACATGATTCCTATCTGACTAATATCAGTACAGTAGAGAACATGTTGATGCACATACTCAAGGGCGAATGCAGGACTAATGGACTGGCTTCCATCAGGTAAGAGTGATTGTGACATGACTCCTTGCTGAGGGTTCAGTATTGTAGAAGTCGTGTATTTGACCTGCCCACTAGTCTATGTCTGTGTTGAAGCGGAGGGATGGGGGAAATAGCTTGTGTAACTAGTATTACATAGGTAAAAAATAGCAATCTTGAGTTCTACCCATCAATCTTTGGAATCCATTGATTGAGTGTGATGGATTACCGAATACACAATGTAGAGTTACACTTTGTCATTCCATTGTTGATCGGTGATTATATCAGAATAGTGAGGACCATCTGTCTGCTGGTTCAGATTAGTATGGATCATATTCTGGTTATCTGCCTACTAGTCTCTGGCTTTGCCTTCGGACTAGGTGTGACAGATATTATTGAGGCCACAGTATATTGTGACACACTGTGTTACAGTACTGAAGGTCTTGGTCAAGGCCATAGCTGGGCCCGACCTTATCACTATGTGGGAAGAGTTGGGCTCGGCATGGTGTACATTTTGGAGCGTTGCGCTCCGCCTTAAACCACTAGGAGCAGAGCTCCACGATATAGAACAATAGTTACCAGAGTTGTAACTCCAGTTCTATGAGTGGAGCGGAGCCCCATAGGACCTAAGGCCATGCCGATTCCCCAGTCTCGCTGAAGATAATTTTCGGGAGGCTGAGTGAGGGGAAGTGTCCCATTATATAGGGACAACTGTGCTCCCATTGGCTGCAGGTGTGTGCATAATTTTTTCTCAGGGTATTCGCTGCCTAGGCAGCGGGATAAACCACTAGGAGCACAGCTCCCCTTCCAAACTTCTTCCATTTAAGAATGATGGAGGCCACTCTGTTCATGGGGACCTTCAATGCTGCAAAAA
Source organism: Oncorhynchus mykiss (assembly GCF_057628025.1). Lineage (NCBI taxonomy): Eukaryota > Metazoa > Chordata > Actinopteri > Salmoniformes > Salmonidae > Oncorhynchus > Oncorhynchus mykiss. Next base: position 27,416,468 of record NC_143031.1, read on the forward strand.
ATGTTGGTACCCTTCCCCAGATCTGTGCCTCAACACAATCCTGTCTCGGAGCTCTACGGACAATTCCATCAACCTCATGGCTTGGTTTTTGCTCTGATATGCACTGTCAACTGTGGGACCTTATATAGCCTTTCCAAATCATGTCCAATCAATTTAATTTTCCACAGGTGAACAATTAAGTTGAGATGTTTCTTCAAGTATGATCAATGGAAACAGGATGCACCTGAGCTCAATTTCGAGTCTCATAGCAAAGGGTCTGAATACTTATGTAAATAAGGTATTTCAGATCTTTATTTTTAATACATTTGTAAAAACAAATAATGAAAAACTGTTTTTGCTTTCCTTATGGGGTATTGTGTGTAGATTGCTGAGGATAAAAAAAAAAGGCTGAATAAGGCTGTAACGTAACAAAATGTGGAAAAGGTGAAGGGGTCTGAATACTTTCCGAAGGCAATGTATATTGTACCCTCTAGTTAACTGTTTAGCTATTATTGACATGTATTAATGTTTTCGTCATGTCCCAAAAAACTTTCAACCGACACTCACGAATAAGGTCATACAATTATATCTATATATTTTTTTATCAATTCATGTGATTCGTTGAAATTATTATTTTTGGCAAAACGAACGATTCACTTCACCATTGTATTAGTTGGAATTCGGTTCAATCACAGTGAATTGAATCATGTGAATCAAAATAATAATTTGTGAATCGTGAACATTAATTTAAATGTAGCCTTTCTTTTGGATTATGTGGCTTCAAAACTTGTTTTATAGATACTTCCAGTTGATTTGAGAAGCCAATGTATGGGACTTTGTAACACAATAGATAATAGTCAGCCTGCAAAGGTAACACTTCTAAGGTAGTTACAATAAATATGACTAAACTACAAAGTTACATTTCCTGAATATTTGTGGGCTTGCGTCAGCTGAATAAAAAAACAAAGATTTGTATCCTACCATAGCCATTTGATCTTTGATATATTGAATGAGCAAAAAGGTCTAAAACTTATTTGGTTGCAATGTTTTACATCAATGGTTGTGCAGGTTTTTATTCCTGTCCCCCTCTAACAAATCACAGTTTAGGGCTTGATCAAGAGCCTGAACACCCAGTAGCTCTCCACACTTATACGCGGCAGGGTAGCCTAGTGGTTTGAGCGTTGGACTAGTAACCGGAAGGTTGCAAGTTCAAACTGAACAGGCAGTTAACCCACTGTTCCTAAGCCGTCATTGAAAATCTTAATTGACTTGCCTAGTTAAATAAAGATAAAGTATAAAATAAAAAAATACAAATTCTTGTGGGGGGTTAAGTGCCTTGCTCAATGACAGGAGATGGTACGAGAGATCAGAGAGCAGCTCAATACCACATAATACCACACTACGCATACAGTGGGGCAAAAAAGTATTTAGTCAGCCACCAATTGTGCAAGTTCTCCCACTTAAAAAGATGAGGGACCTGTAATTTTCACTTCAACTATGACAGACAAAATGAGAAAAAAAATCCAGAAAATCACATTGTAGGATTTTTAATGAATTTATTTGCAAATTATGGTGGAAAATAAGTATTTGGTCAATAACAAAAGTTTATCTCAATACTTTATTATATACCCTTTGTTGGCAATGACAGAGGTCAAATGTTTTCTGTAAGTTTTCACAAGGTTCACACAGCAACACTGTTGCTGGTATTTTGGCCCATTCCTCCATGCAGATCTCCTCTAGAGCAGTGATGTTTTGGGGCTGTTGCTGGGCAACACGGACTTTCAACTCCCTCCAAAGATTTTCTATGGGCTTGAGATCTGGAGACTGGCTAGGCCACTCCAGGACCTTGAAATGCTTCTTACGAAGCCACTCCTTCGTTGCCCGGGGCGTGTGTTTGGGATCATTGTCATGCTGAAAGACCCAGCCACGTTTCATCTTCAATGCCCTTGCTGATGGAAGGAGGTTTTCACTCAAAATCTCACGATACATGGCACCATTCATTCTTTCCTTTACACGGATCAGTCGTCCTGGTCCCTTTGCAGAAAAACAGCCCCAAAGCATGATGTTTCCACCCCCATGCTTCACAGTAGGTATGGTGTTCTTTGGATGCAACTCAGCATTCTTTGTCCTCCAAACACGACAAATTGAGTTTTTACCAAAAAGTTATATTTTGGTTTCATATGACCATATGACATTCTCCCAATCTTCTTCTGGATCATCCAAATGCTCTCTAGCAAACTTCAGACGGGCCTGGACATGTACTGGCTTAAGCATGGGGACACGTCTGGCACTGCAGGATTTGAGTCCCTGGCGGCGTAGTGTGTTACTGATGGTAGGCTTTGTTACTTTGGTCCCAGCTCTCTGCAGGTCATTCACTAGGTCCCCCCGTGAGGTTCTGGGATTTTTGCTCACCGTCTTTGTGATCATTTTGACCCCACGGGGTGAGATCTTGCGTGGAGCCCCAGATCGAGGGAGATTATCAGTGGTCTTGTATGTCTTCCATTTCCTAATAATTGCTCCCACAGTTGATTTCTTCAAACCAAGCTGCTTATCTATTGCAGATTCAGTCTTCCCAGCCTGGTGCAGGTCTACAATTTTGTTTCTGGTGTCCTTTGACAGCTCTTTGGTCTTGGCCATAGTGGAGTTTGGAGTGTGACTGTGAGGTTGTGGACAGGTGTCTTTTATACTGATAACAAGTTCAAACAGGTGCCATTAATACAGGTAACGAGTGGAGGAGAGGAGCCTCTTAAAGAAGAAGTTACAGGTCTGTGAGAGCCAGAAATCTTGCTTGTTTGTAGGTGACCAAATACTTATTTTCCACCATAATTTGCAAATAAATTCATTAAAAATCCTACAATGTGATTTTCTGGATTTTTTTTTTCTCATTTTGTTTGTCATAGTTAAAGTGTACCTATGATGAAAATTACAGGCCTCTCTCATCTTTTTAAGTGGGAGAACTTGCACAATTGGTAGCTGACTAAATACTTTTTTGCCCCACTGTATTTGTTTATGTGTACATAGAGACGCCACCAATTGCTGGTCATGGAAATTTGGTTAAAAGTCATGAAATTCCATCTATCAAAATATGTAGGAACCCGGTATGTTGTCACCTACTTTTAAATTTGTTGTTCTAGCCCCTGTCCCCACCGGAGGCCTTTTCCCTCTTGGTAGGCCGTCATTGTAAATAATAATTTGTTCTTAATTGACTTGCCTAGTTAAAGATTCACTATGCAGAAATCGCTCTGCCGTTTCCTGGTTGCTAAAATTGAAATAGTTTGCCTAATTTCAGTTTGTGGCATAACAAGCAAGGAGAGTGTAGAGAATCATTATATCATCTAAACCACTGTATAATATATTTTCCATAACCTAAAAATATTGTATTTTTAGCTGGTGTACAAAACCAAAAGTAAAAGACTCCAAAACAAAACCTAAGAATGAGAAGCATAGAAATATAGCGCACACAGAACAAACCTACCACTTCTTAGACTTGCTTTCAATTAGAATGATAGATCTATAACACACATTTCTATGTGAATTAGGTCAGGTAGCCCAAAAAGTTACATATTGCAGCTTTAAATAAATGTTAACATAAAAAAAAAAAATGTTTTTAATGGTATTGTCTTTCTGTCTAGTTTCGGAGTGATCCCCACCACCCCTCTGCCCATCCACACTCCACTGATGCCCAGCCAGAGTATTGAAGTTTCCCTTCCTCTCAACACCATTGGGCCAGTCATGAAGATGGACCCACTGAACAACCTTCAGGTAAACTCATATACAGTGCATTCGGAAAGTATTCAGATCCCTTCACTTTTTCCATATTTTGTTACGTTACAGCCTTATTCTAAAATTGATAAAATATTCCATCAATCTACACACAATACCCCATAACAACAAAGTGAAAAGAATGACCCTAAGCACACAGCCAAGACACGCAGGAGTTTCTTCACGACAAGTCTCTGAATGTCCTTGAGTGGCCCAGCCAGAGCCTGGACTTGAACCCGATCGAACATCTCTGGAGAGACCTGAAAATAGCTGTGCAGCGACGCTCCCCGTCCAATCTGACAGCGCTTGGGAGGATCTGCAGAGAAGAATGGGATAAACTCCCCAAGTACAGGTGTTCCAAGCTTGTAGCGTCATACCCAAGAAGACTCAAGGCTGTAATCGCTGCCAAAGGTGCTTCAACAAAGTACTGAGTAAAGCGTCTGAGTACTTATGTAAATATGATATTTCAATTTTTATTTTGTAATACATTTGCAAACATTTCTAAAGACCTGTTCTGCTTTGTCATTATGAGGTATTGTGTGTAGATTTATGAGGATTGTTTTTTAATCCATTTTAGAATAAGTCTAACGTAACAAAATGTGGAAAAAGTCAAGGGGTCTGAATACTTCCCGAATGGACTGTATGTACCTAGGGCTATGGCGGCCATAACATTTTGTCAGCTGGTAACTGTCATGCAAATAACTGCCGGTCTCACTGTAATTTACTGTTAATTAACTCACATTTAGCATCTCCAGGCTTCCACACATAGCCTACAAGCCAATGATGCGGACCTTTGGATTATCTACATTATTTAAAAAGTAATAAATCCATGTAATATAGCCTACACCATCACAATAAAGCCATTGTTTTAAGCAGGTCTAAAGAAGCGTTATGATATGAAGAAAATGTAGTCTATTTCAGAAGAACAGCATATCATATTCTGACTCGTCCTTATGTTAGGCCCTGATATGGTTATGCTATATGGCTGTGGGCTACACTAAGTTCATTTAGCAGACAAGATTTGATTAGAATTCCTGTGGCATTATTTTATAGTGAGAAGAATACAGTTGAACATAGCGTAATAAAATAGAAAGGATATTTTCCCCAAACGATTTCTGAGGGAGTGCGGCACCTGAGACTATTCTGTGATAGTGGTTAACAAAGTGATCATTTGAAACTGGTCTTCCTATATGCTTAATTTGTTAAAGAGCTACCCCCACTTTTTTCAATTTCCGCCTGAAGACATACCCAAATCTAAACTGCCTGGAGCTCAGGCACAGAACCAAGGATATGCATATTCCTGGTACCATTTGAAAGAAAACACCCTGAAGTTTGTGTAATTGTGAATTGAATATAGGAGAATAACACAATAGATCTGGTTTAGATAATACAATGAAAAAAAAATGTTTTTTCTTTTTATTGTTGTATCATCTTTAAAATGAACAAGATAAAACAAACATTCAGATAGGATGATGGGCACAATTTCAGTGGAAAAAACATAAGAGGGCAACAGTACTTGTGCAAAGTTTCAGAATGATAACTTCCAAAATGAGTGTGCTACATGACATATATCATGAAGTCACCCAGGTGTCCCACACAAGTAGCCCAAATGTACCCAAGTGGCCAAATTGTTGAAGTTATACATTTTGAATGGAATAACTATATACAAAATACCAAAATGGTATTCTAACACACCCCCCCCCCCCAAAAAAAATGGAGAAAAAACATGAAAAAAAAGATACACATTTACAAAATAACACTTTCAATATTTGGAAGACCCTCAGTCCTCTTCACAATATTATGCTTCTGATGCCAGGTGCCATAGCACATCCATGCCTGCAGAAATACATTTGGGCAGATGAACACCACTTGTGGCAGGAGCTGGATGAACCAGCTTCAGTGGGGGATGGACACTTTGGCACTGGGGGCTCCCATTCGGAGTCAGTGTCACTGTGAAAGAAAATGTTCAGTTAGAATAGTTTCACATGAGCCCTGTATCAACAGATATAATAAACATATATATATATATATATATATATATATATATATATATATATACACACACACACACACACACACACACACACACACACACATACAGTGCCTTGCGAAAGTATTCGGCCCCCTTGAACTTTGCGACCTTTTGCCACATTTCAGGCTTCAAACATAAAGATATAAAACTGTATTTTTTTGTGAAGAATCAACAACAAGGGGGACACAATCATGAAGTGGAACAACATTTATTGGATATGTCAAACTTTTTTAACAAATCAAAAACTGAAAAATTGGGCGTGCAAAATTATTCAGCCCCTTTACTTTCAGTGCAGCAAACTCTCTCCAGAAGTTCAGTGAGGATCTCTGAATGATCCAATGTTGACCTAAATGACTAATGATGATAAATACAATCCACCTGTCTGTAATCAAGTCTCCGTATAAATGCACCTGCACTGTGATAGTCTCAGAGGTCCGTTAAAAGCGCAGAGAGCATCATGAAGAACAAGGAACACACCAGGCAGGTCCGAGATACTGTTGTGAAGAAGTTTAAAGCCGGATTTGGATACAAAAAGATTTCCCAAGCTTTAAACATCCCAAGGAGCACTGTGCAAGCAATAATATTGAAATGGAAGGAGTATCAGACCATTGCAAATCTACCAAGACCTGGCCGTCCCTCTAAACTTTCAGCTCATACAAGGAGAAGACTGATCAGAGATGCAGCCAAGAGGCCCATGATCACTCTGGATGAACTGCAGAGATCTACAGCTGAGGTAGGAGACTCTGTCCATAGGACAACAATCAGTCGTATATTGCACAAATCTGGCCTTTATGGAAGAGTGGCAAGAAGAAAGCCATTTCTTAAAGATATCCATAAAAAGTGTTGTTTAAAGTTTGCCACAAGCCACCTGGGAGACACACCAAACATGTGGAAGGTGCTCTGGTCAGATGAAACCAAAATTGAACTTTTTGGCAACAATGCAAAACGTTATGTTTGTCGTAAAAGCAACACAGCTGAACACACCATCCCCACTGTCAAACATGGTGGTGGCAGCATCATGGTTTGGGCCTGCTTTTCTTCAGCAGGGACAGGGAAGATGGTTAAAATTGATGGGAAGATGGATGGAGCCAAATACAGGACCATTCTGGAAGAAAACCTGATGGATTCTGCAAAAGACCTGAGACTGGGACGGAGATTTGTCTTCCAACAAGACAATGATCCAAAACATAAAGCAAAATCTACAATGGAATGGTTCAAAAATAAACATATCCAGGTGTTAGAATGGCCAAGTCAAAGTCCAGACTTGAATCCAATCGAGAATCTGTGGAAAGAACTGAAAACTGCTGTTCACAAATGCTCTCCATCCAACCTCACTGAGCTCGAGCTGTTTTGCAAGGAGGAATGGGAAAAAATTTCAGTCTCTCGATGTGCAAGACTGATAGAGACATACCCCAAGCGACTTACAGCTGTAATCGCAGCAAAAGGTGGCGCTACAAAGTATTAACTTAAGGGGACTGAATAATTTTGCACGCCCAATTTTTCAGTTTTTGATTTGTTAAAAAAGTTTGAAATATCCAATAAATGTCATTCCACTTCATGATTGTGTCCCACTTGTTGTTGATTCTTCACAAAAAAATACAGTTTTATATCTTTATGTTTGAAGCCTGAAATGTGGCAAAAGGTCGCAAAGTTCAAGGGGGCCGAATACTTTCGCAAGGCACTGTACATACATACATACATACATGCATACATACATACATACATACATACATACATATAGAGTACAGGGAACATAAGGTTGAATATATTATTATAGACCTGCTAGATCTACTGTCTCATTATATTATGACATTTCAGCTAGATCTACTGTCTCTATTATACACTGCTCAAAAAAATAAAGGGAACACTTAAACAACACAATGTAACTCCAAGTCAATCACACTTCTGTGAAATCAAACTGTCCACTTAGGAAGCAACACTGATTGACAATACATTTCACATGCTGTTGTGCAAATGGAATAGACAACAAGTGGAAATTATAGGCAATTAGCAAGACACCCCCAATAAAGGAGTGGTTCTGCAGGTGGAGACCACAGACCACTTCTCAGTTCCTATGCTTCCTGGCTGATGTTTTGGTCACTTTTGAATGCTGGCGGTGCTTTCACTCTAGTGGTAGCATGAGACGGAGTCTACAACCCACACAAGTGGCTCAGGTTAAACAGCCACCACTAACATTGAGTGGCTGCTGCCAACACACTGACTCAACTCCAGCCACTTTAATAATGGGAATTGATGGGAAATGATGTAAAATATATCACTAGCCACTTTAAACAATGCTACCTAATATAATATGTTTACATACCCTACATTATTCATCTCATATGTATACGTATATACTGTACACTATATCATCTACTGGATCTTTATGTAATACATGTATCACTAGCCACTTTAACTATGCCACTTTGTTTACATACTCATCTCATATGTATATACTGTACTCAATGCCATCTACTGTATCTTGCCTATGCCGCTCTGTACCATCACTCATTCATATATCTTTATGTACATATTCTTTATCCCCTTACACTTGTGCCTATAAGGTAGTAGTTTTGGAACTGTTAGCTAGATTACTTGTTGGTTATTACTCTATTGTCGGAACTAGAAGCACAAGCATTTCGCTACACTCGCATTAACATCTGCTAACCATGTGTATGTGACAAATAAAATTTGATTTGATTTGAGGTAGTGCAGGTCATCCAGGATGGCACATCAATGCGAGTTGTCGCAAGAAGGTTTGCTGTGTCTGTCAGCGTAGTGTCCAGAGCATGGAGGCGCTACCAGGAGACAGGCCAGTACATCAGGAGACATGGAGGAGGCCGTAGGAGGGCAACAACCCAGCAGCAGGACCACTACCTCCGCCTTTGTGCAAGGAGGAGCAGGAGGAGCACTGCCAGAGCCCTGCAAAATGACCTCCTGCAGGCCACAAATGTGCATGTGTCTGCTCAAACGGTCGGAAACAGACTCCATGAGGGTGGTATGAGGGCCCGACGTCCACAGGTGGGGGTTGTGCTTTCAGCCCAACACCGTGCAGGACGTCTGGCATTTGCCAGAGAACACCAAGATTGGCAAATTCGCCACTGGCGCCCTGTGCTCTTCACAGATGAAAGCAGGTTCATACTGAGCACACGTGACAGTCTGGAGACGCCATGGAGAACATCCTCCAGCATGACCGGTTTGGCGGTGGGTCAGTCATGGTGTGGGGTGGCATTTCTTTGGGGGGCCGCACAGCCCTCCATGTGCTCGCCAGAGGTAGCCTGACTGCCATTAGGTACCGAGATGAGATCCTCAGACCCCTTGTGAGACCATATGCTGGTGCGGTTGGCCCTGGGTTCCTCCTAATGCAAGACAATGCTAGACCTCATGTGGCTGGAGTGTGTCAGCAGTTCCTGTAAGAGGAAGGCATTGATGCTATGGACTGGCCTGCCCGTTCCCCAGACCTGAATCCAATTGAGCACATCTGGGACATCATGTCTCGCTCCATCCACCAACGCCACGTTAAACCACAGACTGTCCAGGAGTTGGCAGATGCTTTAGTCCAGGTCTGGGAGGAGATCCCTCAGGAGACCATCCGCCACCTCATCAGGAGCATGCCCAGGCGTTGTAGGGAGGTCATACAGGCACGTGGAGGCCACACACACTACTGAGCCTCATTTTGACTTGTTTTAAGGACATTACATCAAAGTTGGATCAGCCTGTAGTGTGGTTTTCCACTTTAATTTTGAGTGTGACTCCAAATCCAGACCTCCATGGGTTGATAAATTTGATTTCCATTGATAATTTGTGTGATTTTGTTGTCAGCACATTCAACTATGTAAAGAAAAAAGTATTTAATAAGAATATTTCATTCATTCAGAGGATGTGTTATTTTAGTGTTCCCTTTATTTTTTTGAGCAGTGTATTATGACAGACCAGCTAGATCTACTGTCTCCATTTCACTTTGGCCATTGTTGTGGGCCTGCCCTCCCCTCAACAGCCTCAAATAGGCTATTTCATTTCACAAATAATATTTTATATTATTAATTTCAAACAACGGCATTAGCATGAGAAGAACTTACCAGTCCAAAAATATGTCCTCTCCGTTCCAAAAATATTCCTCCATTTGGGAATCGCTAAATGAATCGTCCTCGATCAATTTCTTCTAAAATTGTGTGTACATCTGTATATCTAGACTTAGATTGAGCTTTTCCTGACTTAGTCGCCATACTGATTGATATATAAACAGCTGAATATGCGCTTTACCAAAAAAATGCTGTGCGCAACATGCGTTGCTCCTTCCGGTATGAATCGTCAATGGCGAATGAACCTCTTTATGCCAGAGTTTACTACATGGGTTGGTCTTCCAACACATAAACATTACATATTGCCGTTTACCTCAGCTCATTGGCTATCTACCCAGCTAGATTTCAAGACGATCAGTGGTCATTGGGTTAAAATACAGTCGATCAACGAAACAGCGAGCAAATCATTGGTGCACAATGATGTCATTACTTGTTGTCTTCAAATCGGTTTCTTTCAGTCAATACGTCCCGCGAAATGACCCATCAGGTTTGGTTGTGTTACAAACAAACCAGTTGATTGCAATGAAACCAAACATGACTGGAAAAGTCACATTCTGTGTGTGTATTTACCTCGAATGTGTCGTCGAAAATGGAATGAGACGGAATTCACGACACAAGCGGTTCACAAAATGTTTTGTGTTAGGCTATAAAAATGGATTTTATCAAACAAAAAAAACATTCATTGTGTAACAATGAGCATTGGGATTGCAAACGGAGGAAGATCGTCAAAGGTAAACTATTTATTTTATTGCAGTTTGATTTTGTTACACCTGTGCTGGTTGAAATAGTTGTTTTTAAATGGGGCTCTATCCTCAGATAATCACATCGTATTCTTTCGCACTAAATCCTTTTTTAAATCTGACAACGCAGTTGGATTAGCAAGATTCTAGGCTTTCGAAACATGTGAGACACTTGTATTTTCATGAATGTTTAATATGACTATTTATGTAGTGATCACCGTATGTTGTCGAATTTCAGCCCGCTACCGGGTTCCGTGCGCAGAGAGGTTAATGCAACTTTAGTTGTGATACAAACATTAAGCTACATTTTTTGCTGGGGCAAAAAAGTATTTAGTCAGCCACCAATTGTGCAAGTTCTCCCACTTAAAAATATGAGAGAGGCCTGTAATTTTCATCATAGGTACACTTCAACTATGACAGACAAAATGAGAAAAAAAATCCAGAAAATCCCATTGTAGGATTTTTTATGAATTTATTTGCAAATTATGGTGGAAAATACATTCTAAGGCTGCATGATGCGACTCTAATGATGATTTTTTTAAAAGTATAATGAAAGTGCTCTGTTTGTTGCGCAGGCTGCACACACTTTATCAGTCTCTCATTCAGAATTTGACAAGCACTTGATACAATGACATTCTAGAGAATTCTGTGTTTCCAACTTTATGGCAACAGTTTGGGGAAGGCCCTTTCGAGTTTCAGCATGACAACACCCCTGTGCACAAAGCAAGGTCCATACAGAAATGGTTTGTTGAGATCGGTGTGGAAGATCTTGACTGGCCTGCACAGAGCCCTGACCTCAACTCCATCAAACATCTTTGGGATGAATTGGAACACCAACTTGGAGCCAGGCCTAATCGCCCAACATCAGTGCCCGTCCTCACTAATGCTCGTGACTGAATGGAAGCAAGTCCCCGCAGCAATGTTCCAACATCTAGTGGAAAGCCTTCCCAGAAGAGTGGAGGCTGATATAGCAGCAAAGGGGGGACCAACTCCATATTAATAGCCGTGATTTTGGAATGAGATGTTCCACGAGCAGGTGTCCACATACTTTTGGTCATGTAGTGTACTTTGCGAATTGCGAGTGCCATTTAGAATTTCTTAGCCTAGGCTATAACCTTAAACATAGACAGGTTCCACGCTGAAAATATGCAAAAACATTAGTTTGATAAAGACAGAGCATATTTCATCAGAATTATTAAGCCTAGGCCTACTCACCAAACAAACTTTGTGGCTGTAATTCATCACCATGCAGTGTTCAATGTGGAATTATTCATTAATTTAGAAAATTCCAAAGACCGTGCAGAATAAACTAAATTGAACGTCTGTATATCGAAAAGAAGACATATTTTGGCTTGAAAAATGTGTCTTACAACTGGCCAAATTGAGCCCTGTTTCAAATGAACACTGAGCATAACTTTTCCAGGCATGCGATGCGCATCACTGGCAACCTTTTTTTATTTTTGAAAAATATAGTTATTTTTTATTCTGTTATATTACAACATGTTTCTTTTTACTATAACATAGGTGTGTCTTGACTGTGATAAGGGCTCGGGAAATAAGAGCTTCTTGTCTGCTAAATAAGCAAAACAAGGATATGCCATTGCACAGCCATAGGTCGTTGGTTCGAATCCCCAAGCCAGCAAGGTGGAAAAATCTGTCGTTCTGCCCATGAGCAAGGTGGTAAACCCTCAACAACAACTGCTCCCCGGGCGCCGATGACGTGGACGGTGATTAAGGCAGCCCCCCACACCTCTCTGATTTAGAGGTTGGGTTAAATGTAGAAGACACATTTCGGTTGAATGCATTCACTTGTGCAACTGACTAGTCAGGTTAACTTCTTATGGCTGGGGGGCAGTATTGAGTAGCTTGGATGAATAAGGTGCCCAGAGTAAACTGCCTGCTACTCAGGCCCAGAAGCTAAGATATGCATATTATTAGTATATTTGGATAGAAAACACTCAGAAGTTTCTAAAACTGTTTGAATTATGTCTGTGAGTATAACAGAACTCATATGGCAGGCAAAAACCAGAGAAAAAATCCAACCAGGAAGTGGGAAATCTGAGGTTTGTAGGTTTTCAAATCTTTGCATATCCAATATACAGTGTAAAATTTAGTCCGATTGCACTTCCTAAGGCTTCCACTAGATGTCAACAGTCTTTCGAACCTTGTTTCAGGTTTCTACTGTGAAGGGTGAGCGAATAAGAGCGGTATGAGTCAGGTGTCTGGCAGAATGCCATGAGCTCAGTCTCGCACACACCCGTGAGAGTTAGCTGCGTTCCCTTTCCTTTCTAATGACAAAGGAATTGTCCGGTTGGATTATTTTTGAAGATTTATGATAAAAACATCCTAAAGATTGATTCTATACTACGTTTGACATGTTTCTACAAACTGTAATGGAACTGTCGTCTGAACTAAGTGCCTGCACCGTGTGAATTTGGATTTGTGAACTAAACGCACAAACAAAAAGGAGGTATTTGGACATAAATGATGGACTTCATCGAACAAAACAAACATTTATTGTGGAAATGGGATTCCTGGGAGTGCATTCCGATGAAGATCAAAGATAAGTGAATATTTATAATGCTATTTCTGACTTCTGTTGACTCCACAACATGGCAGCTATCTGTATGGCTTATTTTGGTGCCTGAGCGCTGTACTCAGGTTATTGCATGGTGTGCTTTTTCCGTAAAGCTTTTTTAAAATCTGACACAGCAGTTACATTAAGGAGAAGTTTATCTATAATTCCATGCAAACACTTATCTTTTATCAATGTTTATTATGAGTATTTCTGTAACTTGATGTGGCTCTCTGCAAAATCACCGGATGTTTTGGAAGCAAAACATTACTGAACATAACGCGCCAATGTAAACTGAGATTTTTGGATATAAATATGAACTTTATCGAACGAAACATACATGTATTGTGTAACATGAAGTCCTATGAGTGTCATCTGATGAAGATCAAAAATTAGTGATTCATTTTACCTCTATTTCTGCTTTTTGTGACTCCTCTCTTTGGCTGGAAAAATGGCTGTGTTTTTCTGTGACTAGGTGCAGACCTAACATAATCGCATGGTATGCTTTCGTCGTAAAGCCTTTTTGAAATCGGACACTGTGGTGGGATTAACAAGTTTATATTTAAAATGGTGTATAATACTTGTATGTTTGAGGAATTTTAATTATGAGATTTCTGTTGTTTGAATTTGGCACCCTGCACTTTCACTGTCTGTTGTCATATCGAGATTTCAGCCGTAAGAAGTTTTAAGCACCTTACTTTTTGCCCAAGGCTTGTTTAAAGAATAAACTCCAGCACACAGGTATTCTTGAATACTCCACAAACAATACCAGTGTGCCCTGAGTTTCTTCTTTAAATATACACGGAACAAAAATATAAACGCAACATGTAATGTGTTGATCCATGTTTCATGAGCTGAAATAAAAGATCCCATAAATGTTCCATACGCACAACAAAACGTATTTCTCTCAAATTGTGTACACAAATTTGTTCACATCTCTGTTAGTGAGCATTTCTCCTTTGCCAAAATAATCCATCCACCTGACAGGCGTCAAGAAGCTGATTAAACAGCATGATCATTACACAGTTGCCCCTTGTGCTGGGGACACTAAAAGGCCACTCTAAAATGTGCAGTTTTGTCACACAACACAATGCCATGGATGTCTCAAGTTTTGAGCAAGTATGCAATTGGCCAACAAAGCTGTTGCCAGAGAATTGAATGTTAATTTCTCTACCATAAGCTGCCTCCAACATCATTTTTGAGAATTTGTCAGTACTTCCACCGGGCTCACAACCGCAGACCACGTGTATGGCGGCGTGTGGGTGAGCGGTTTGCTGAATTCAACAGAGTGCCCCATGGTGGTGGTTATGGTATTGACAGGCATAAGCTACGGACAACGAACACAATTGCATTTTATCAATGGCAATTTGAATGCACAGAAATACTGTGACGAGATGCTGAGTCCCATTGTGAGGCCCATCGCTTTTAAGGTATCTGTGACCAAAAGATGCATAGCTGTAATCTCAGTCATTTGAAATCCATAGCTTTTCAATTAACAGATTTTCTCATGAATTGTAACTCAATAAAATCTTTGAAATTGTTGCATGTTGCGGATATTTTTGTTTAGTATAGTTATTAACATAGAGATGAACTGGAGGATTCAGCCTTCAGCCCACTCATGGCTGCCGAGGCGAAGGCAGTAAAGTGGTTCGAGGCCACTGTGTTGGATCTAATGCGCTCAACCACCACAGGACTGCAATCAGCTGGAAAATGGACTCCAGCCTTCAGTGCCCCCGCTCAAACTGTTAATAAACTGTACTCACAAACATATACTGCAGAGACATATTATATACTTCACATTAATGTATCTTGCAAGGTTGTTATTTAAGCTATAGGTTGTTATTTAATTTGTATGAACATAACAAGATTCAACAACTGAGACAAACTGAACAATTTCCACATACATGTGACTAACAGAAATTGAATAATGTGACCCTGAACAAAGGGGGGGGGGGGGGGGGTCAAAGTAACAGCCAGTATCTGGTGTGGCCACCAGCTGCATTAAGTATTGCAGTGCATCTCCTCCTCATGGACTGCACTAGATTTGGCAGTTCTTGCTGTGAGATGTTACCCCACTCTTCCCGGACATTCCTGGGGGGAATGGCCCTAGCCCTCACCCTCCGATCCAACAGGTCCCAGACGTGCTCAATGGGATTGAGATCCGGGCTCTTCGCTGGCCATGACAGAACACTGACATTCCTGTCTTGCAGGAAATCACGTACAGAACGAGCAGTATGGCTGGTGGCATTGTCATGCTGGAGGGTCATGTCAGGATGAGCCTGCATGAAGGGTACCACATGAGGTAGGAGGATGCCTTCCCTGTAACGCACAG
Source organism: Oncorhynchus mykiss (assembly GCF_057628025.1). NCBI lineage: Eukaryota > Metazoa > Chordata > Actinopteri > Salmoniformes > Salmonidae > Oncorhynchus > Oncorhynchus mykiss. The sequence goes on from NC_143031.1 coordinate 27,431,970, forward strand.
CGATGAGATTGCCTGCAATGACAACAAGCTCAGTCCGATGATGCTGTGACACACCGCCCAGACCATGACGGACCCTCCACCTCCAAATCGATCCCGCTCCAGAGTGCAGGCCTCGGTGTAACGTTCATTCCTTCGACGATAAACGCAAATCCCATCATCATCCCTCGTGAGACAAAACCGTGACTCGTCAGTAAAGAGCACTTTTTGCCAGTCCTGTCTGGTCCAGCGACGGTGGGTTTGTGCCCATAGGCCACGTTGTTGCCGGTGATGTCTGGTGAGGACCTGCCTACAACAGGCCTACAAGCCCTCAGTCCAGCCTCTCTCAGCCTATTGCGGACAGTCTGAGCACTGATGGAGGGATTGTGCGTTCCTGGTGTAACTCGTTGTTGATGCCATCCTGTACCTGTCCCGCAGGTGTGATATTCGGACGTACAGATCCTGTGCAGGTGTTGTTACACATGGTCTGCCACTGCGAGGACGATCAGCTGTCTGTCCTGTCTCCCTGTAGCAGTGTCTTCGGCATCTCACAGTATGGACATTGCAATTTATTGCCCTGGCCACATCTGCAGTCCTCATGCCTCCTTGCAGCATGCCTAAGGCACGTTCACGCAGATGAGCAGGGACACTGGGCATCTTTCTTTAGGTGTTTTTCAGAGTCAGTAGAAAGGCCTATTTAGTGTCCTAAGTTTTCATAACTGTGACCTTAATTGCCTACCGTCTGTAAGCTGTTTGTGTCTTAACGACCATTCCACAGAATGAAAAAATGTCTAATTTGCTAGTCACTCCCCATCACCCATGATCTCTAACACCCACCCTAATAAAAACTGCTCCCTGGCAGTTGGAAAGGCAGTTGAAAACTCAGCAAAAAGACAGACAGGAGAATGGAAAAAGACCGGTCAAAAAAGAAGACAGACTAAAAACAGAGGAGGATCTGTTCGGGCGGGACCGTGTCTTGCAGGAGGGAGAGAGGAACATAGGCATGGCAAAGAGTTGACAGTCTTAGACTGAAACAGAACTTTAGGAAATGGCCTCTGAAAAATGGACAGACCTGTTACACTTTGCTTGATCACTTTCATACCGTGTGCTGCGATACAAAGCTGACTGCACCGAAGAGAGAGAGAGAGACCCCTACCATTGATTAAGTAAATATATTACAGCATTCTCTGTATTACCTCCTTGACTATGCGTTATTGAAAAATTATCTTAATTGATTAATCATAATCTTTGTTTCTTTTCATTGTGTTTAACGTAATAATAAATCCTATCTTCATAAAGAAGTATAGTTCTCTTGCTTTGACAAATGCTGACTAATACAATTAAATACCTTACATATCCTTTTAAGATTGTTGATATGTGATCAGAGTATAAAGTTAATTGTTCTCTTTGAAAAAGAAAAAGATTACTGGTGCCCTCAACAACGTTATTAATTTAAAATATTAGGCAAATGAATTAAGTCACTAATTATCAACACCTATTAGACCACTAAAGTTCCTACAGAACTAAGGCACGTCACTGGAATAGCTTTCTGTTAATCTGGTCTCAAAAATGGAATACATAGCGCTTTTAAAGCTCTGTAAATGATTTGGTAATATGCATAAAAGCATGTAGGCCTATATAATGGCAATATATGACAGCTACTCAGCTATCCTGGAGCCCATCCATGAGCAGACTTTATTAGTTCCAGTCAGCTCATTCTCACTGTTTAGTGGCTCAGAGATGGAGCCTGAAAATATTCAGCCCAAAGAACCCTAGTGGACAGGGCTCTCCAGCTGAGACAGCCATTTTGTGTGTGTGTGTGTGTGTGTCCTCAGTGCCTGGCAGTGCGCAACTTGCACACAGTGTTCCTGTCAAGTACGGTGATGCCGGCTGGAGTCTGGTCTCCTGCTAATGTCTTCATGAACAGAGTAGGGACAGGACTACCAGCCGATGCCGAAGGGTCACTCTCCTTGAGGCCAGCCATGATAATCAAGTTCAGAGAGAGCTCAGTGTGCCCATGAGGGCTGTACTCCGTTAGTCGGAGAGTCCAACAGCTCAGACACTTGATCAGCTTCAAGCCCTCGCCACCCACACTCACAAATAGAAACGTCTCCAGTCTTACTTCTGTCTAGACATGACACACTGCATGAACATTTCAACAGCACTTTTTCTTATTTAGAGCAATTCTATATTTACAGTTGTATCTCTCAGCTGAGACACAGCTGTGTCTTCCATTCTATTATGTCCAAATCAGCCCCCTCTAGTGCACATGGCACTATGGCACTGACTGATGTCATATTAACTTTGAGTTGACGTTGTCTTTCGTCCACAGGTGGCTGTGAAGAACAACATTGACGTTTTCTACTTCAGCGGGCTTATCCCACTCAACATCTTCTTCGTGGAGGATGGCAAAATGGGTACGTGTGTCTGGAAGCAAGTCACAAACACTCAATATCCAGATCATTACCATAACAGTAGATTCATTATCACCAAAGAGTTTGAAGAGTTTATTTTAGACCAACTTGAGGACCCTTGGTATAAAATAGACTTCACAGGAAGTAGCTACCTGCTCAGTTCTGGTGTCACTCTTCTTTTGTTCCCCTCATCTGCATCAGAGCGACAGGTGTTCTTGGCCACCTGGAAAGACATCCCCAATGAGAACGAGCTCCAGTACCAGATTAAGGAGTGCCACTTAAATGCAGGTAGGTCTCCTTACATCTATGAATGAAAGCTATACAGTACCAGTCAAAAGTTTGGACACACCTACTCATTCAAGGGTTTCTTTATTTTTACTATTTTCTACATTGTAGAATGAAAGTGAAGACATCAAAACTATGAAATAACACATGGAATCGTGTAATAACCAAAAAAGTGTTAAACAAATCAAAATATATTTCATATTTTAGATTCTTCAAAGTAGCAACCCTTTGCCTTAATGACAGCTTTGCACATTCTTGGCATACTCTCAACCAGCTTCACCTGGAATGCTTTTCCAACAGTCTTGAAGGAGTACCCACATATGCTGCTGCTTTTCCTTCACTCTGCGGTCCAACTCATCCCAAACCATCTCAATTGGGTTGAGGCCGGGTGATTGTTGAAGTCAGCTGATGCAGCACTCCATCACTCTCCTTCTTGGTAAAATACCCCTTACACAGCCTGGAGGTGTGTTTTGGGTCATTGTCCTGTTGAAAAACAAATGATAGTCCCACTAAACCCAAACCAGATGGGATGGCGTATCGCTGAAGAATGCTGTGGTAGCCATTCTGGTTAAGTGTGCCTTGAATTCTAAATAAATCACCAAAATATCACCAGCAAAGCACACCTCCACACCTCCTCCTCCATGCTTCACGGTGGGAACCACACATGCTTAGATCGTACGTTCACCTACTCTGCGTCTCACAAAGGCACGGTGGTTGGAACCAAAAATCTCAGATTTGGACTCATCAGACCAAAGGACAGATTTCCACCGATCTAATGTCCATTGCTCGTGTTTCTAACAAAAATAACATATCTCTAACTATGATATGTACTCTAAGGGCTGTCACTATTTTACTCTCTGGGTTTTCCTTCGTCCACTACTCCATGGTATGAAAACAGTGATACAGGTCTGGAATTAAAATGTGTACTGTGTGCTCAATGTCTATCATCAGAGCTGTTCACGCTGTGCTGTTGAATTTGAACCTTTGGTGGCTATTCTTGTCTCGAGCGTGATTCAGTCTTGAAGCACTTTGTGAGGACATAAGAGTTGATCCACAACGCCGCTACTATTTATGGGTGAAACACACACCACTTAGTCATCTACACAAATGAAAAAAAAGGCCTTTGAGGTTGTGAGTCTCATCGACAATCTAGCTGCCTGTATTCCTCTTCTGTCTTTTTTATGTCAGAGGAGCTTTGTTAGGGGATATTGAAACTGGAGCTTAGTGTGGGGTTTTGAACTGTTGTGAGTACAAGTGAAGGATGTTGTCACTTCATGTTGGTGGTGTTTCCTATCGATTGAGTGCTGGTGATTCAGTGGAAGGAGACGTCATTTGATGAGGGGAGAGCATGCGAAGACGGATTAAATGCATGAAGAGCTCTCTATGCATCCGTCTACAGTTGAAGTCAGAAGTTTACATACACCTTAGCCAAATACATTTAAACTCAGTTTTTCTTGGTGAGTCAGAAGTTTACATACACTCAATTAGTATTTGGTTGCATTGCCTTTAAAATGTTTAACTTGGCTCAAACATTTTGGGTAGCCTTCCACAAGCTTCCCACAATAAGTTGGGTGAATTTTGGCCCATTCCTCCTGACAAAGCTGGTGTAACTGAGTCAGGTTTGTAGGCCTCCTTGCTCACACACGCTTTTTCAGATCTGCCCACAAATTTTCTATGGGATTGAGGTCAGGGCTTTGTGATGGCCACTCCAATACCTTGATTTTGTTGTCCTTAAGCCATTTTGCCACAACTTTGGAAGTATGCTTGGGGTCATTGTCCATTTGGAAGACCCATTTGTGACCAAGCTTTAACTTCCTGACTTGTCTTGAGATGTTGCTTCAATATATCCACATAATTGTCCTTCCTCATGATGCCATCTATTTTGTGAAGTGCACCAGTCCCTCCTGCAGCAAAGCACCCCCACAACATGATGCTGCCACCCCGTGCTTCACGGTTGGGATGGTGTTCTTTGGCTTGCAAGCCTCCCCCTTTTTCCTCCAAACATAACAATGGTCATTTTGGCCAAACAGTTCTATTTTTGTCATCAGACCAGAGGACATTTCTCCAAAAAGTACGATCTTTGTCCCCATGTGCAGTTGCAAACAGTAGTCTGGCTTTTTTATGGCGGTTTTGGAGCAGTGGCTTCTTCCTTGCTGAGCGGCCTTTCAGGTTATGTCGATATATGACTTGTTTTACTGTGGGTATAGATACTTTTGTTCCTGTTTCCTCCAGCATCTTCACAAGGTCCTTTGCTGTTGTTCTGGGATTGATTTGCACTTTTCGCACCAAAGTACGTTCATCTCTAGGAGACAGAACGCGTCTCCTTCCTGAGCGGTATGACAGTTGCGTGGTCCCATGGTGTTTATACTTGCGTACTATTGTTTGTACAGATGAACGGGGTACATACAGGCATTTGGAAATTGCTCCCAAGGATGAACCAGCCTTGTGAAGGTCTACAATTTTTTTTCTGAGGTTTGCTTGACATCATGGTAAAATCAAAAGAAACCAGCAGAGGCACTGCGTTTGAAGGTAGGCCTTGAAATACATCCACAGGTACACCTCCAATTGACACAAATTATGTGATTTAGACTATCAGAAGCTTCTAAAGCCATGACATAATTTTCTGGAATTTCCCAAGCTGTTTAAAGGCACAGTTAACTTAGTGTATGTAAACTTCTGTCCAACTGGAATTGTGATACAGTGAATTATAAGAAACTTGTGGAGTGGTTGAAAAACTAGTTTTAATGACCTAAGTGTATGTAAATTTCCGACTTCAACTTATTTAAACTTTTGATGCACTTAACAAACAATCGACAAATGACAGATGGTCACCTGCATCATCCATCAACATATGAGCCCCGTAGAAAAACCCTTTCCCCATTACATGCTTAGTCAGTTTTTAACAGATATGAAATCTCTGTGTGTGCTTCGGTGACTTGGTGATGTTTTGGCCTGTTGTCTTCACAGAGCTCAAGTCTGAATCACAATTACTACTATCCTCTCCTTTCACTGATCTAACATGTTGATCCAACTACAGGACAGAGAGGGCAGTTATTGTTTTGGGAAGGTAGTATATGGAGGGGAGTAGCTTTAGTTATTGTTTAGTACACATGCAAGGTCTGATTTACCAAAATGGACAGGTGACCTTTGAAACCACAAAATCAAATAATTTCCTAATTTGTGTTCACCACACTGAAGCCAGTTGATTAAACACAGAGCTGAGGCATTGGTTTAAAAGAGATGCTACTGGTTTACTGGAGAACCAGATAACATGACTAGGGGTTTTAAGTGGTAGCATTCATTGGTGGAATTGGCCTTTTCCTCTAACCCTCTTGCTGTGTTGCAGTAACCACAACATCACCGCCTTAAGTTCCAGGGTTACACACCTGCCTACAATTTATTTGTCGATATCATTCCATTCACACCTACAGGAACACATGTGCACACACACACAGATTCACACACACTCTCTCAAACACACAAATGCACATTCTCATATTCTCTCATTATTTCAGCATTTTCATTCCAATAATGCCTGATCCTCCTACGCCACTCTGGGGTCACAAAGTATTGACCCTCTCCAGCCCCAGGTTACAAGGACAGCTCCGCTCATGCATTCCCTCACCTTGGCTGTGATAAGCAGCTTTGGAGTGTGGAAATTAATGGAATGATTGGAGGCTCTTTTCATGTTCATTGTCACTGGCTCTCTGTGAGCTAAATACAGTGTGAGAGGAAGCTGTGTTCTATAAGCTTCTTTAGAGAAATGCTTTTTCTGGGAAATTGGTTGTTGGTTTCATTAGTTATTTGTACTTCCATTTCCACACCTAGTAAATTGTTTTATAGGTAGCTATTGTAAATTCAGACTGGAATTGTGAGTCTCTCATCTTCATATTAAGAGAATGGTAGAGCAGTGGTATTCAAACTATTTCAGCAGGGACCCCATTTTTTTTCCACCATCCCAAATCTAATGAGACAACCTTAGTGTACGTTTAGATTTTTACATCAAATAATCTTCAATTCATTACATTCTTCTCTTTTATCAAAATTAAGAGAAACAATGACTACATTTCCTCAATAAAATAGATTTTTGAATTGATCTTTCTTAAAAAGTACAAACTACAAACAAAAGTTAGTTTGTATATTGTCCCATAAAGTAATCTGTACTCTGCTTGACATGCAATACTACATTAGCATAATTTAAAACAAGGCTTTTTCCGCAGCCACTGTAGAGCCATGAGTCACAAATAAAAAAAATGATATATATATATATATATATATATATATATATATATATATATATATATAGGCTAGTTGAAAACAAGTTCTCATTTACAACTGCGACCTGGCCAAGATAAAGCAAAGCAGTTCGACACATACAACAACACAGAGTTACACATGGAATAAACAAACATACAGTCAATAATACAGTAGAGAAAGAAAAATCTATATACATTGTGTGCAAATTAGATAAGGGAAGGCAATAAATAGGCTATGGTGGTGAAGTAATTACAATATAGCAATTAAACACTGGAATGGTAGATGTGCAGAAGATGAATGTGCAAGTAGAGATACTGGGGTGCAAAGGAGCAAGATAAATAAATACAGTATGGGGATGAGGTAGTTGGATGGGCTATTTACAGATGGGCTATGTACAGGTGCAGTGATCTGTGAGCTGCTCTGACAGCTGGTGCTTAAAGCTAGTGAGGGAGATACAGTGGGGCAAAAAAGTATTTAGTCAGCCACCAATTGTGCAAGTTCTCCCACTTAAAAAGACGATGCCTGTAATTTTCATCATAGGTACACTTCAACTATGACAGACAAAATGAGAAAAAAAATCCAGAAAATCACATTGTAGGATTTTTAATAGATTTATTTGCAAATTATTGTGGAAAATAAGTATTTGGTCAATAACAAAAGTTTCTCAATACTTTATATACCCTTTGTTGGCAATGACAGAGGTCAAACATTTTCTGTAAGTCTTCAAGGTTTTCACACACTGTTGCTGGTATTTTGGCCCATTCCTCCATGCAGATCTCCTCTAGAGCAGTGATGTTTTGGGGCTGATGCTGGGCAACACGGACTTCCAACTCCCTCCAAAGATTTTCTATGGGGTTGAGATCTGGAGACTGGCTAGGCCACTCCAGGACCTTGAAATGCTTCTTACGAAGCCACTCCTTCGTTGCCCGGGCGGTGTGTTTGGGATCATTGTCATGCTGAAAGACCCAGCCACGTTTCATCTTCAATGCCCTTGCTGATGGAAGGAGGTTTTCACTCAAAATCTCACGATACATGGCCCCATTCATTCTTTCCTTTACACGGATCAGTCATCCATCCTGGTCCCTTTGCAGAAAAACAGCCCCAAAGCATGATGTTTCCACCCCCATGCTTCACAGTAGGTATGGTGTTCTTTGGATGCAACTCAGCATTCTTTGTCCTCCAAACACGACGAGTTGAGTTTTTACCAAAAAGTTATATTTTGGTTTCATCTGACCATATGACATTCTCCCAATCTTCTTCTGGATCATCCAAATGCTCTCTAGCAAACTTCAGATGGGCCTGGACGTGTACTGGCTTAAGCAGGGGGACACGTCTGGCACTGCAGGATTTGAGTCCCTGGCGGCGTAGTGTGTTACTGATGGTAGGCTTTGTTACTTTGGTCCCAGCTCTCTGCAGGTCATTCACTAGGTCCCCCCGTGAGGTTCTGGGATTTTTGCTCACCGTTCTTGTAATCATTTTGAGAGATCTTGCGTGGAGCCCCAGATCGAGGGAGATTATCAGTGGTCTTGTATGTCTTCCATTTCCTAATAATTGCTCCCACAGTTGATTTCTTCAAACCAAGCTGCTTACCTATTGCAGATTCAGTGTTCCCAGCCTGGTGCAGGTCTACAATTTTGTTTCTGGTGTCCTTTGACAGCTCTTTGGTCTTGGCCATAGTGGAGTTTGGAGTGTGACTGTTTGAGGTTGTGGACAGGTGTCTTTTATACTGATAACAAGTTCAAACAGGTGCCATTAATACAGGTAACGAGTGGAGGACAGAGGAGCCTCTTAAAGAAGAAGTTACAGGTCTGTGAGAGCCAGAAATCTTGCTTGTTTGTAGGTGACCAAATACTTATTTTCCACCATAATTTGCAAATAAATTCATTAAAAAATCCTACAATGTGATTTTCTGGATTTTCTTTCCCTCATTGTCTGTCATAGTTGAAGTGTACCTATGATGAAAATTACAGGCCTCTCTCATCTTTTTAAGTGGGAGAACTTCCACAATTGGTGGCTGACTAAATACTTTTTTGCCCCACTGTATGTGTTTCCAACTTTATTGATTTTTGCAGTTTGTTCCAGTCATTGGCCGTAGAGAACTGGAAGGAAAGGCGGTCAAAGGAGGAATTGGCTTTGGGAGTGACCAGTGAAATATACCTGCTGGAGTGCGTGCTACGGGTGGGTGCTGCTATGGTGACCAGTGAGCTGAGATAAGGCGCAGCTTTACCTAGCCAGTGGGTTTGGCGATGAGTATGAAGCAAGGGCCAGCCAACGAGAGCGTACAGGTTGCAGTGGTGGGTAGTGTATGGGGCTTTGGTGACAAAACGGATGGCACTGTGATAGACTGCATCCAATTTGTTGAGTAGAGTGTTGGAGGCTATTTTGTAAATGACATCGCCGAAGTTGAGGATCGGTAGGATGGTCAGTTTTACGAGGGAATGTTTGGCAGCATGAGTGAAGGATGCTTTGTTGCGAAATAGGAAGCCGATTCTAGATTTCATTTTGGATTGGAGATGTTTAATTTGAGTCTGTAAGGAGAGATTACAGTCTAACCAGACACCTAGGTATTTGTAGTTGTCCACGTATTCTTAGTCAGAACCGTCCAGAGTAGTGGGCAGGTGCGGGCAGCAATTGGTTGAAGAGCATGCATTTAGATTTACTTGCATTTAAGAGCAGTTGGAGGCCACGGAAGGAGAGTTGTATGGCATTGAAGCTAGTGGTGTAGTATTATGGTATACTAATTAGAGGTCGACCGATTATGATTTTCCAACGCCGATACCGATTATTGGAGGACAAAAAAAAGCTGATACTGATTATTCGGCCGATAAAAAAAAATAAAAAAAATGTGTGTGTATATATATATATATATATATATATATATATATATATATATATATATATATATATATATATATATATATATATATATATATATATATATATATATATATATATATATATATATATATATATATATATATATATATATATATACATACATATTTTTGTAATAATTTTTGTAATAATGACAATTGCAACAATACTGAATGAGCAATGAACACTTATTTTAACTTAATATAATACAAATGGGCTTTTGGATGGGTGTTCTTAAGGTGATTTCACAGGTTGGTGGTATTTTTTGATTTAGCCGTTGCTGACCCCATGCTTACATCTTTATCACAAATAAGACAGCTTGCTTTCCCTGGTGCCAATTCCATGTAATAGTCCCACACTGGTGCTCTGCTTTTCTCTGCCATCTGTAAAACACACACAGCTCTGAAGTGACAATGATACTGAAGAGTCTGCTTAGGAGACAAATACTCTCAACTGTTTGAATAAAAAATAGAGTTTAAGTTACCTGTGATGAATGTTGAAATCAAAAACTAATTTCTACATGCAGGAAATCCTATTTTAATAATGGACATGGTAAGAATTGACTACCAAAGTGTGTCATAATTCCCATGACACCTTCTAGCAAAATCTGAAAAGCGGTTCCTTCATTCATTTATTCCATAGGATATTTTTAGATTCACTTAAAATAAGGTTGGTGTTTCGTGTAGACTTACACCACCTTGCCAATTTTATAACTGTGTAGATATCCATAGGACAAGGTAACTCTAATCAATATTGGCTAAAAATAAGCGAAGATAAAACATTTTGTAGTGGATTTATGAAAATATTTTGACAAACGTTACCTTATCCTAGTGAGATTTACACGGGTATCAAAACGCAGAGGCGGTTTAAGCCTGCACGAAACACAGACCTTATTTGAAGTAGATCATGACATTCTCTATGGAAGACATGAACAGAGGCGGTTTAAGCCTGCACTAAACACAGACCTTATTTGAAGTAGATCATGACATTCTCTATGGAAGACATGAACAGAGGCGGTTTAAGCCTGCACTAAACACAGACCTTATTTGAAGTAGATCATGACATTCTCTATGGAAGACATGAACAGAGGCGGTTTAAGCTTGCACTAAACACAGACCTTATTTGAAGTAGATCAAGACATTCTCTATGGAAGACAGGAACGGTAAAATAACGAAGGAACCCCTTTCAAGTTCAGCCGCAAGTTATTACAGGAATTATAACGCGTCGACTATTTCTCCCTAAACCATATACCTTTGACTATTACGAGCCTGCTGCTGCCTACCACCCCTCAGTCAGACTGCTATATCAAATCATAGACTTAACTATAATAAAACACATAGAAATATGAGCATTAGGTCAAATCCGGAAACTTATCACCTCGAAAAACAAAACGTTTATTCCGTTCCGTATTTTATCTAAAGGGTGGCATCCATGAGTCTAAATATTGCTGTTACATTGCACAACCTTCAATGTTATGTCATAATTACGTAAAATTCTGGCAAATTAGTTCGCAAAGAGCCAGGCGGCCCAAACTGTTGCATATACCCTGACTCTGCTTGCAAGAGAAGTGACACAATTTCACCTGGTTAATATTGCCTGCTAACCTGGATTTCTTTTAGCTAAATATGCAGGTTTAAAAATATATACTTCTGTGTATTGATTTTAAGAAAGGCATTGATGTTTTTGGTTAAGTACACATTGGAGCAACGACAGTCGTTGATTGATTATTTTTTATAAGATAAGTTTAATGCTGCTAGCAACTTACCTTGGCTTACTGCATTCGCATAACAGGTAGGCTCCTCGTGAGGCAGGTGGTTAGAGCGTTGGACTAGTTAACTGTAAGGTTGCAAGATTGGATTCCCCCGAGCTGACAAGGTAAAAATCTGTCGTTCTGCCTCGTTCCTAGGCCGCCATTGAAAATAAGAATGTGTTCTTAACTGACTTGCCTAGTTAAATCAAATATTAAATAAAGGTGTAAAAATTTACAGTAAAAAAAAAAATCAGCAAAATCGGCGCCCAAAAATAACGATTTCCGATTGTTATGAAAACTTGAAATCGGCCCTAATTAAATCGGCCATTCCGATTTAATCAGTCGACCTCTAATACTAATGGTATGACTGGTATAGCAAATCCGAAACATTTGTTACCAAGTTGGCAAATTACTAGCTAGCTAATGAGGGTAATCTCTCATCACTTTAAATGGTCTTGAATCATGCTTTTGATTTTAGTGTATATCACATTTGCCCAGTAATCAGTGTTTGTCTCTCTTCTTCATTTGAAGACATAGCATGTCAATGTGATAGTGGTTGGATGGTTTCAAAGGCTGTTATTAGAATACAACAGACATCCTTTCTGCCCTTAAAAAGACTATTCGACAATTCACTTTCTGCCTAGAAAATGACAAGCCACTGACCACTTAAGTTGCCACTCACATTAAAACAAAGTGGGGTAACAAAAAACAGTCACCTGCCATCTATGACTGACAAGTGTTGCTCCAAGGTAAATGGTTAGAGCGTGGGAGCCTTGCCCACCAGAAGTCTCCCTGCAGACTATAACCTAATAAAGACACGTCGTACAGGAAGATGTTCCACTGCACTGTAGGAGAGATCAACTTCTCTTTTCCACTGTGACTAGTCCTGCCTTTTTTAACCCTTCTTTTTCTCCTTCTCTCCATTCACCGCCTGCTTCTCAGGACTCCTTTCAAGGCTCTTCGCCTCACCTCTCCACTCCCTCTTTCCCTGAAGGAGACTTCACACAAGCTATTTAATGATAACCCACACCATGCCCTGTTGCCCCCAGACAACAGGGTGACTAGGGGGTGAGAGTGGTGGCACTGACCAGTGCTCAGGACAGGACCTACAATGGGACATGGGCCTCGGGGTCAGCGGTTATGGTAGTGGTAGTTAGTCCTTTGACCTATGATTTTAAGCCCCTTAGACATAGTGTCTAGTGCCATCCCCCCACATCTAGATGTGAGATCTGGAAGTTGTAGTAGCTACTCCCTGTACTGACAGTCCACAATAAGAATGCAGCATACGCACTGTTAGAAGTTACCCTAGCTCTGTTCCTTCCTTAAAGTCCTACTTAGATCGTGACACTTTTTTTTCCTCACGTAGAAGCACAAAGGAGGGACTTAGCTCCTGCAGTTGTTTTGTGAAGCTAATGTAGATGTATTAGCTGAGCTGCTCCCTGCTGCCAGTAGTTAGCCATGCTCACAGAGAAACCATTAGAGTTGCCTTAAGGGTAAAGATTGACTGGGACAGAGGAATAGGCAGCTGATGTAGGTCATGGAAATGTAATGATATATCAGGCAACGTGTGTAGTCTAATATGAGTCAAGAGCAGCGAACAGGATATGATAAAGCTATTATTCTGAATTTTGTCTTACAACAAGATGGAGATTAAAATGTAATGTATCGAGTCCCTCAGTCCTAGTTTTTAGATGAAGCTGCAAACCAATAATGGAAACTCTTCCTAATCCGTAGACTAGAGAATGAAGCGTCCAAAAATGAAGCTGCTATTGTACAATACCTCAGTCAATAGATAACTCCTCTCTCAGTTCTGTATGTCTAAATGAGTACTGTAAGTACAAAGAATGAATTTGAACTGCTGAACCGCAATACACCAGAGAATGCACTTATCCAATGTGCACTTAACAGTAGTCAACCTTAGGCGAAGCTTAGCCCCAAGGCCTGTATTCTATGTAGCGCTGATTTCCACCTAGAGTTGCAAAATTCAATTTTTAATTTTTTTATTACATTTTCAATTTAAGGATTCCCTCTCAGCTTATTCCCTCATGATTCCAGAAATCCTTTAACCACGATTTCTCCCCAAAATGTTTTACATTTCGATCCCAACTTCAACTATATTCCTGACTCGTATGTAATGTGGCCTTGTAGACACGGTGTCGGGGAAGCTGCAGAACGACAACATCTACACCATCGCCAAGAGGAACGTGGAGGGCCAGGATATGCTCTACCAGTCCCTCAAGCTCACCAACGGCATCTGGATCCTGGCTGAGCTCCGCATCCAACCCGGCAACCCCAACTACACAGTAAGACACCCACCGAACCTCAACCCTCCTAATTCAGAACTCACACATATTGTAGAACGTTTTTTTAATCGGTAAAGGTCTGAAGTGCCAAGCAGAAGGCAAGGTAGCACACTCATATTTCCTGGCAAGGAGGGTTGGCTTTCATACATCAAATAAAACCATACTCATTGGTGGATGATATACCATTTGTTGACTGTATTAATATTTCCACCCTTCCCTCACTGGAGTATGAGGGATAAACACATTTGTGTTTTTTTCCCTCCAGCTGAACATACCCCAAAGGCCCTAGACAGCAGCTTCTCTACACTCTCTTATAATAAAGTGCATGTTACATCCAGGAGGTAGTACAGTGGTACCTAGAGATGGTTTATGGAAGTAATGAAAGTTATCGATCTTCTTTGTTTAACACACACCCAGCCATATCCTGTTCCCTCATCATGTGTTTGAAGGAGCCTGTTCATCATCGAGGGCTCATTGGGAATGACCTGTCACCTGGCAGAGTAATGGCAGGCAATGAACAAGGTCAAAAGCCCCATGTAGCACTGCTAATAGCTCCTTAAGGCAGGCTTGGTCAGGTGCATCAAGTCAGTTTGTCTAGTGAGTCCAGACTCATAGACAGGTCCTTAATTGATTCCTTTCTTAGCCATTCAAGGACAAACATGCATACATCCTGATGAATGTATTCAGGTGAGGTCTAAAACATATTTTATATTGAGATTTTTTTTACTTTCTTGAGAAATGTCTTGACTCCAGTTTCCTATTATTTCTTTCAAGTGCTTTCTTTTCCCTAAGTTATAGTCCTGTACTTTTTCTTTGGTTATGTCACCTCAGCGGAGTCTCTGACAACTCGTCACCCGCCTTGATCTCTTCAACAGGTCTCTATGGCTCATAGTGTAAAGTTAGAGGTTGTTGTCAGGGAAGATCTGTGAGCTCAGTGATCAAGCTGAAGGCTCTTTAGAAAACAAACAGTGTAGCAGCACACTCATATTTCCTGGCAATAAGGAGGGCTGACATTCATACATCCAATAAAACCATACTCATTGGTGGATGATATTCCATTTGTTGACCGTATTAATTGTAAATTAACACAGCGATAGCCTTCTGTCCTCACCAGATCAACTGTCTATCAGTATTTTCTTATTGTTATTCTTCAAGTAAACCACCTGTCAAAAGCTTGATAGCAGGGAGTGTCACAACACCTAAAATGTGATTATTTGTGTTATGCATTAGCAACAATTCTCGTGTTCATGTGAAGCTCCAGGCAAAAAAATGTCAGCATCAGTAAGCCATGGAGGATTCCCAGCTCTCTGACCATCTCTGGCAGTGCTTACCCACTGGTACTCTCCACAGTAGAACTTCAGTGCTGCTGTCCCCAGCTGTCAGAGGCTGCTGTGTTCTGACTGCCTGGCTGGGTGACTACATTCATCTCCAGATTAGCGCCTCCTCACCCTGATTGTTTTACAGGCACTGTCTGCTCCCTGGCTTGTCTGCTCCCTGGCTTGATTCAGGCACTGTCTGCTCCCTGGCTTGATTACCTGTGATGGGCATCTCCTCAAGGAAAAGCCTGTTTGGCCTGGCTGGCCATGCTGTCAGTCTACAGCTAATTGATTCATAATGGGAATTCAACCCAGGGTCCCCTCAGAGCAGTCGTGCTGCTGCAGCCTGTGGATAACAGTGGGATAGGGTAGATTAGTTAGACTCTAGAAAGAGAAAGTTCCTGGGAAAACTTCATTTGCAAGAAAATAAATCTTGCTTGTGACCAACTGGTTTGAAAGCCGGCACTGCTATGGGTTAAAAGACTGTTAGCCCGTCAAAGCAGTTGAGAACAAACACTTATCCTATGACGTCAGGGCAGTGGAAGACTGATAATAATAGAAAGTGAGCTATTGTGATGGCCATGGCTGCGTTTTTTCCCCATACATAGATAATATACTGGGGTTATTTCATTGACAGTTAATATCAACCTTTCTGTGTCTCTGAGGACATGTGTAGGGCTTTGTGCTCCAGTCTATACACACCATCATATACATAGATATTTATATTCCGGACTCTGGCATTGCTTTATTTCTTAATTCCTTTCTTTTTATTTTGGGGGATTTGTGTGTATTGTTAGTTACTACTACACTGTTGGCGCTAGAAATAAGCATTTTGCTGCACCTGCGATAACATCTGCAAAATATGTGTACGCAACCAATAACATTTGATTTGATTTAGCACATAAAGTACAACATTATTGTTGCTAAGCCACTGAAAGAATGCACCTAGCAAAGGCTTAGCACAGAGGCTGAACATTTTTTCAAAATGGTCAAGGGCTGCTTTTGTGGGGCCAATTTATTGACAGACTCCTCTCAGACAAATACCTTTGGGACAGCATCAAAAGGCCGGTCATGGAACAGTGAGAACATATGGACCAGGCCATAATAACAGAAGAATGTCTGACTACGTACTAGTATTTATTCATGTTGTAGTGGTTGTAAAGAGGAAGTATGGAGAGAAAGTGAGACTTCAAAAAAAAAAAAGTTTAAATACATCTGTGGAATCCAATAATCAGGAAACGTGAGTAGGGGTGGTAAGATTTTTCAATTAGTCTCAGACTTAATTAGGCCACTGTCAATAGAAACTGATTAATGCAGATGTTAAATCTGGTCGAAGGAAAATGCATTAACTGATTTAATATACTTTATAGACATACTCAATAACACTATTATATTATTATATATTATTGTATTATATAATTTTGTTTACACGAAGTGTCCCGAATGAAAAGAGTTGCAAAGCAATTAAACTGTTGTGCAGTGGGTAAGGTGAAGTGTTCAGTTATTGAGCTGATAGGTAACCTACAGTGTAGTTGTACATCAATCTATATATTTGCATGTTCTCTCTTCCAGCTGTCCTTGAAGTGCCGGGCTCCTGAGGTTACCCAGTATGTCTACCAGGTGTACTATTCAGTCCTGAAGAACTGAACTCTCTCTCCGTCCACTCACTCACCACCCTCCACTCCACACCTCTCTCCAAGAACAAACAGCAGCTGTTAGCGTTCTAGTCATGCATTATTCCTCTCCACCATCCTTACCTCCATGGGAGAATGTGACATCCCCAGTCCATCCTTAACTAAATGTCTTAATGTCGTAAAATGTGGTTGATGGTGAAGCTCTCCAAAAAATAAACCTTTCATATTCACTAAGCCATCGCCCCCACCTCTTTGTACTGTATTTCCAATATTGAAAAGTGTAATATCATATGTTTTTGTGTCTATTCTTTTTCATGCTTTATATTCTTCCGTGGTACTTGCCCAACCATAATCGATTGAGTGCCATCTACCAGGCCTTGCTGGAGCCGAAAATGCCAGTTGAACCAATTGCTTAGTCTCCATGATGCATCAAGTACCATTTTGAGCCAATATGGCAGTGGTGAGAGCAGAGCCAGGGAACATGAAATAGATTTTAATGCATTAGTGGATTTCATTCTGTTCTCGTTTTAGTAACCACTATGATAAACCACTATTTATGGTAGCTATTATTATGTTTGCTCCCGTCTGCCATTCCTTTTTTACTGGTGCTTGCAGGCAGCTGATCATTTCATGCTTCTCATCCCTTTTCTGATTGCTCGACCTGCCACAGCAATCAAACACCGCTATAGCCATTCCTAGATTGTCATTCCTAGATTTCCAATAATCCATGTCCTTTTGCTGGTTTTGTGCTGCAGCATTAATGAATATGCCAATAGTGAGTGTGGAATGAGTTGTCCATTCTGTATTGCTGTTCTCATGTTACATTGATTGCAATGAGATAGTATGTATTATTCTTTAATTGTAAGATTGTTATTGATATTCCATTTGCAGCTGTTCATCTAAACAGAACTCAAACCCTGGGTCAATATCATTTGATATTTTGCTTAGTAGGGAACAACCCCATACTGTCATCAATGACATGCCTAGTGTATGTGTTTGTATTATTGTGCTGTTAAAACCACCTTCCTGGCATTGCTTTATCCTGAACATGGAGGATATGTAGTGCTTGCAGCCCACCTAAAAGACCAGGGTCACCCCTCTATGATTATACTGTGCAGTGACCTGGTATAGTTTGTAGACATGAAGTTCTGTACAACTAATGAAAGATTATTATATTACTACCAGAATAAGTGTGCTTGAAATCCATAACAGAAAAACAGTGGCACTATATTCCAGTTATGTACCAAGTCCTCATATGTGGAAGTTTTATTTTACCTGTATTTAACTAGGCAAGTCAATTAAGAACAAAGTCTTATTTTCAATGATGGCCTAGGAACAGTGGGTTAACTGCCTGTTCAGGAGCAGAACAACAGATTTGTACCTTGTCAGCTAGGGGATATGAACGAACTTGCAACCTTTCGGTTACTAGCCCAACGCTCTAACCACTAGTCTACCCTGCCGCCCCAGTAATCTAAATAATTTTATTTATAAATGTATACAAACTGATGTGATTTTAATATGCCATATCTCTATGAACATTGTTGTTATACCTCTGCTAGTTGAGCTCAAACATTTTAATAATTTGATTTAAGCCAATGTAAAAAGCAGTCTCAAGGGTACCAATTGTGTATGTGACTTTAGCTTCTTAATTGTATTGTTACCATACATGCTGATGTGCCTGTGAACCTGCAATAGAAGCAGTGTCCAATGCTCCCAAGAAATCTTAGCGGTCGGTTTCCCTCACCTCTCAAAACGACACTTAGCTACATGGGAAGGTCTGATCTTTGGCCACAGTTTGATTGTATGTGTCCCCAGCAAGATGTTGGGTAACACTTTTTTTGGATAGTCTGTAGAGCATCTAGATGGACTATCAGTAACATTTTAACTACCTACTAACCCTAGCTATGACCCTAAACTTAACCCTTACCCTAACACTTATTCTAAACCGAACCGTAACCTGGTAGTATGACCAGATATTATTATAAAGGCGTATTTGGTTCTGGCTCTCCCACCCAGAACTATGTTTGAGAAAAATATTTAATGTACTTACTCATAAGCCCAGCAACCAGGAATAGGCCAACATAACAGCTGTAGTAAGAAATAATGTGACAACTGAAATGACCATATGTTTTAGCCTTCTCAAGCTAGCCTGTTGATCCTGCATCACTCCTCATCCCCAACTTGTCACTGTATCCGCTCTTATTTCAATAAAATGTCTGTTATAAACTTATGCAGTGCCTGATGTTTCACTGTCATTGGTTCACAATCCATAATCAGTCCAAAGGTAATATGGCCAGCATGAGGCACAGCCAAATGCAGGGCCGGCATTATGGGCGGGCCCTAGGGGGCATGGCCGCCCTACCGTACCTCCTTGCCTGTTCAAATAAAGTATTGATAATTTATTTGACCGAGACGTTCGCCAACAAAAAAACTTTTTAATCTCTGATAAAGTATCAGAGAGTGAAACAGTGCCCCTCTATCTCCATACTTGTAGTCCATGTATCTGATGCTGTCTGGAAAAAATAAGTATAGCACGTCATACTTTTTCTGCCCAGACAGAAAGTGCATTCGGGAAAGTATTCCGACCCCTTCACTTTTTCCACATTTTGTTACGTTACAGCCTTATTCTCAAATGGATTCAATTTTTCCCCTCATAAATCTACCCAAAAAGCAAAAAAAAGAAATATGAGATTTACATCAGTATCCAGACCCTTTACTCAGTACTTTGTTGAAGCACCTTTGGCAGCGATTACACCCTTGAGTCTTCTTGGGTATGACGCTACAAGTTTGGCACACCTGTATTTGGGGAGTTTCTCCCATTCTCTGCAGATCCTCTCAAGCTCTGTCAGGTTGGATGGGGAGTGTCACTGCACAGCTATTTTTAGGTCTCTCCAGAGATGTTCGATCGGGTTCAAGTCCGGGCTCTGGCTGGGCCACTCAAAGATATTCAGAGACTTGTCCCGAAGCCTAGAGTCGTTAGAGTCGTTGTCCCGTTGGAAGGTGAATCTTTGCCCCATTCTGAGGTCCTGAGCGCTCTGGAGCAGGTTTTCATCAAGGATCTCTCTGTACTTTGCTCTGTTCATCTTTCCCTCGATCCTGACTAGTCTCCCAATCCCTGCCACTGAAAAACATCCCCAGATGCTGCCGCCATCATGCTTCATCGTAGGAATGGTGCCAGGTTTCCTCCAGACGTGACGCTTGGCATTCAGGCCAAAGAGTTCAATCTTGGTTTCATCAGACTAGAGAATCTTGTTTATCATGCAAAGCCTTTTAGTGACATTTTTAACTTTTTAAAATTCCTTTTTATTTTCTGTATTTTACAAATACGCAGCCCATTTTTTTTGAACAAACAAGACAAATTGAGTCCTTAGGTGCCTATTGGCAAACTCCAAGCTGGCTGTCATGTGCCTTTTACTGGGGAGTGGCTTCCGTCTGGCCACTCTACCATAAATGCCTGATTGGTGGAGTGCTGCAGAGATGGTTGTCCTTCTGGAAGGTTCTCCTATCTCCACAGAGGATCTCTGGAGCTCTGTCAGAGTGACCATAGGTTTCTTGGTCCCCTCCCTGACCAAGTCCCTTGTCCCCCGATTGCTCAGTTTGGCCTGGCGGCCAGCTCTAGGAAGAGTCTTGGTGGGTCCAAAATTCTTCCATTTAAGAATGATGGAGGCCACGGTGTTCTTGGGGACCTTTAATGCTGCATGAATGTTTTGGTACCCTTCCCCAGATCTGTGCCTCGACACAATCCTGTCTCGGAGCTCTACGGGCAATTCATTCAACCTCATGGCTTGGTTTTTGCTCTGACATGCACTGTCAACTGTGGGACCTTGTATAGACAGGTGTGTGACTTTCTGAACCATGCCCAATCAATTTAATTTATCACAGGTGGACTTCAAACAAGTTGTAGAAACATCTCAAGGATGATCAATGGAAACAGGATGCTCAATTGCAAGTATCATAGCAAAGGGTTTCAATACTTGTATAAAAAAACAGAAATACCTTATTTACACATTTGCAAAAATGTCTAAACCTGGTTTTGCTTTGTCATTATGGGGTATTGTGTGTAGATTGATGAAGAAAATGTTTTATTGAATCAATTTTAGAATAAGGCTAACGTAATAAAATGTGGAAAAAGGAAAGGGGTCTGAATACTTTCCGAATGCACTGTAGGCTATCTCTGAGTTCCATATGCTAATTTCTTTAGCCTCCAATGGATCACGGTGTCCATATGGCAGAGGCTGTTGCTCATGCATTAGTTGAATTTTAACTTCCAGATTTTTTATAATTTTAATTAAGATTTTTATGATTAACCACATAACAATAATTTTGAGAAAGAAAATGTTATTATTGAAATTAAACTGTTCCATGAAAATGTGCATATAAAAATAATCATAAAGGGCACACAGATAGGTAGAAATGGTAGGATAAACTGTAAACTTCCCCAAACTCACAAACTGCTCATGGTCTTTATTATAACACCCATTAACAAAAAAAACGGGCCCACCTATAGAAATCAAATGCCCCTCCAACTGATACGTTCTTGCGCAGACACTGGCCAAAGGCCAACGACAGCAGTGCATAATCTCTGTGCGTTTTGTCAAAAGATACACAGAATACATAGTGGCTCGCTTAGAATCAAACCTTATTTCACTTGGGATGCTACTGATGTTTCAGGTGCTCTTTTTTTCCTTTGGTGGGAAGGCAGTTTAACACTGACAATGTCAGTCTGAATCAGCATTTCTTTTTTTTTGTAACAGTTGAATGTCTGGGAGAAAAGCAAGCACAATGGAAGTTACACAGTCTAACGACCAGCATTATCAGTGTTGGAAAAAAGTTTCACACTGATGTGGGGATGGGGAATAAATCTAGTTTGCAATTAGCAGAGCTATATATAGGCCTATAAAATATGTCTCTGGTAATTAGTTTCTCTAATTCTCTTAAAAATATACAATAGAACGTAGTCACATTCCCATGCAGTGTCAATGTGTATATTGTTGTAAACTCATTGAAAAAAGTCTGAAGCAAAAACATCCGTCATTTCAAGGCCAAACTGTATCACAGAATAAGATCCGACAATGGTATATGTTTGCAAGGTGTGAGGTTGGCGAGTTCACATTAACTGCCTGGCTAAATCACATGAAATTGCACCTGCGTGCATAGTAAATGATTGTGAGAGGTGACGTGGACTAGACAGGTATGTGGCACGAGGTTACTTAGCAACAGGGGCAAAATATACTGTTGCTAAGAAACAGCCTCCTTACTGCCCATCGGGTGCAGTGTACACATGTTGCTCAAGCATTCGAGTTCATGCTTTAGATGAAATCGCATGCGCGCACAAAAACCTGTTCATTTCAGATGGAAGATCATGCATGTACTTCTGATGTAAGAGCCCCAGGCATTGTGTAGAAACCACATGGATCTGATTAGTGTTATTTGTAATAGTCTTTAAAAGGCAAAGCATGTGTGCGTAAACTGCGCGTAAAATATTGCCGCGCGCACAGTGTCCCTAAATACCATCAAAACTCCATTAGTGTTCCAATTGACAATTTTAACAAGAGATAGCACTATCACTCAAATTTCAGATACCTTTCTCTGACAAGTCTCTGGCAACCCGTTTCATTCTGGTGCGGAACGTACCTTTCCCTAAAATGCTAGGTTGTTCACTATATTTTGGCTGTCTGTTAAACACTGTTGCTACAGAAGACGTGATGTGATGGCCCTACGTCCATAGACTATTACACACTTTAAGGTCTCACCCCGAAAGTAACCTTGTCTTTGACGAAACCAGCCTGCATGAATTACGTGGATGTACTGAAGGCTTGTGATTTTTGCTGCCTGCAATATATGACGGGCGTTTAGACCGCGTGTCGTCTCTCCACTAACGAGAGAGTAGGTTGTATCTTTAGGACTCTTCACTGTATCCACCTGAGACCGTTATATGTCAGTAAGAAGCCAACGAATGAGGTTCTACACACATCAGCATCACCGCAGGTGTATCTGCAGCAGCACTTTGGAATTTACACCGTACGGCATCGGCACCGCACAATACCTGTGCGCACGGTAAGCATGTACTATCATTTCTAATCATATTATACTCATATGGAGTTGTTTAGAGTTGCAGCTGCAAGATGGTCTATTTAAGTTCATTTTATTCTTAATTTTTACAGATCTACTTGCTTATATTCGCACAAAGTTGGAATGTAAGTCTCATGCGTACGTTTATTTTTGCATTTCATGAAAGCCTATTAGCTAACCATAAAGCCTATCCAAAGATGGAGATATTTGTTTTTTAATATGTGATTGTGCTATTTTTCCTGATCAAACAGAATTTTGGATGATAGATAGTGTTACATTAGATATTAGTCTATCGATACATGTTCCACTTTACAAAGTTGACCTCGTCTGAGGTCATTTCTGTACAGATTACTACCATTTCTTCCACTAGGTGATGCGCTTGTTCTTTATTGTTGTCCATATTCTGGAAGGGAAATTTAAAGGGGAAATCAGCAATTGCTACATCCATTTTTGAACTTATAAATAATTGATTTGTACCTATTGATTCTTGAATAATATAACTTATAAATGCTTCATGGGCTTAGTTTAACTGTAGTACCCCATCAGAACCCGAAATATAAGATTGTTTTACTCCAATGTTTGTAAACAAAGTAAATGTAAACAAACCCTATATAGCCCCAAAACATGGTTAAACATGGCTAGCATTTTGATATCATAGATTGTCAGTCCTTGCATTTAATATATATATATATATATATATATATATATATATATATATATATATATATATATATATATATATATATATATATATATTTATATTTATATTTAACCAGGTAGGCAAGTTGAGAACAAGTTCTCATTTACAATTGCGACCTGGCCAAGATAAAGCAAAGCAGTTCGACACATACAACAACACAGAGTTACACATGGAGTAAAACAAACATACAGTCAATAATACAGTTGAAAAATAAGTCTATATACAATGTGAGCAAATGAGGTGAGATAAGGGAGGTAAAGGCAAAAAAGGCCATGGTGGCGAAGTAAATACAATATAGCAAGTAAAACACTGGAATGGTAGATTTGCAGTGGAAGAATGTGCAAAGTAGAGATAGAAATAATGGAGTGCAAAGGAGCAAAATAAATAAATACAGTAGGGGGAGAGGTAGTTGTTTGGGCTAAATTATAGATGGGCTATGTACAGGTGCAGTAATCTGTGAGCTGCTCTGTCAGCTGGTGCTTAAAGCTAGTGATGGAGATAAGTGTTTCCAGTTTCAGAGATTTTTGTAGTTCGTTCCAGTCATTGGCAGCAGAGAACTGGAAAGAGAGGCGGCCAAAGGATCAATTGGTTTTGGGGGTGACCAGAGAGATATACCTGCTGGAGCACGTGCTACAGGTGGGTGCTGCTATGGTGACCAGCGAGCTGAGATAAGAGGGGACTTTACCTAGCAGGGTCTTGTAGATGACCTGGAGCCAGTGGGTTTGGTGACGAGTATGAAGCGAGTGCCAACCAACGAGAGTGTACAGGTCGCAGTGGTGGGTAGTATATGGGGCTTTGGTGACAAAATGGATGGCACTGTGATAAACTGCATCCAATTTATTGAGTAGGGTATTGGAGGCTATTTTGTAAATGACATCGAAGTCGAGGATCGGTAGGATGGTCAGTTTTACGAGGGTATGTTTGGCAGCATGAGTGAATTGTTGCGAAATAGGAAGCCAATTCTAGATTTAACTTTGGATTGGAGAGGTTTGATGTGAGTCTGGAAGGAGAGTTTACAGTCTAACCAGATACCTAGGTATTTGTAGTTGTCCACATATTCTAAGTCAGAACCGTCCAGAGTAGTGATGTTGGACAGGCGGGCAGGTGCAGGCAGCGATCGGTTGAAGAGCATGCATTTTACTTGTAAAGGGGGAGAGGTAGTTGTTTGGGCTAAATTATAGATGGGCTATATATATACTTGTAAAGAAGAGCAATTGGAGGCCACGGAAAGAGAGTTGTATGGCATTGAAGCTCGCCTGGAGGGTTGTTAACACAGTGTCCAAAGAAGAGCCAGAAGTATACAGAATGGTGTCGTCTGCGTAGAGATGGATCAGATGCATCCATAGCTCTGTCTGTGAATTTGAGAGTGGTTACATTTCTCCAGCCCCATCCTTCTGCTTTTTACCAAAACAGGGTCAGAGAGGTGCTTTATTATTGTTTCTACTGCTGATTGCCCATTTAGTTTTGGTTCCATTTGTTGGAATGGCAACTTTTTTGAATGGTGATTGTTGTCTTCAAAAAAAATGGAGTTAATGATGTGCAGCCTCAGATATAGATTTGGTTGGAATTTTGTTAGGCATATTGGAGTAATGCATCTCGGAGATAAGCGAATTTTGATTGCACAGTGGCACTTTGGTTTTCACAGTATATGTTATTTCATCTTCCCAGTGTCCTTGTATATATATATGACTTCTTGTTTTAGTTGGTTGCTTAGCAGCTTAGTGCTTTTGTTTCCCTTTTGTAGATGAATGAAAGGCATGCAGTGGTAAAAATATTGCACTTGCCAAAGTAACCTATACTTTCATGTAGAAATGTAGTGATCCAGAATTAGCATACCTAAGCTCCAAATGAACTAAATGACCCATACCTGTTATGCGTGTTCCCAATTTCTGTCTCCCTATGCCTCTCTTTCCCTCCTTCCCCTTTTCTGTCTTTCTCCCCTCTCTCTTCCAATCCCTCTACTTCCCCCTCTCTCTCTCTCACACCCCCTCTCCATTCTCCCCGCTCTCTCTCTCCACCAGTGGGATAGGGGGTGTTGGTGGTCTATGAATGTGGTCGAGCGTGCCCCCCACCACAACATCTGCCTCTGTGCCTGTGGGGACTATGCGCTGCACAACCCTGAATGCACTGGCCGGTGGTTTGCGAGAACAGGGAGGGGGGTGGAGCAGCAGCAGGGGGTCGAGGGGGGCGCAGCATGCCGCCTCCCTTCCGCATTGCTGTGCTGGGGGCACAAGGCGTGGGCAAGACTGCCATCGTGCAGCGCTTCCTCCACGATGACTACAGCGAGGCGCCCACCCCGGCAACCAGCCGTGCCCGCCGTGTCCACCTGTCTGCTGCTGTGCTCAATGGCCACGTGCACGACCTGCAGATCACCGACTATCCTGCCATCACCAGCTTCCCTGGGAACTCAATGCAGGTACTGTCCCACTAAAGCACAACAGTGATGGGAACTGATGTGTGTGGCAGGTTAGACATTGTAGACAGGTGAAAGGTCCATTTTAACATCATGACATGAGGAGAGGAAGGCACTTCTGATTTGATGCTGTGTATGCACTGCTTTGATGCCTAGCAGTCCCTTGAAAGTGTGTAGTCAGCAGCTTTGTCATTGGGTTAGAAAAGCGGACAACCTGCTCTCTGTATTCACCTAGGATGTCACATAAAAAGGTAGAAATCTGTTTTTATCTTTACTCAAATATCTGATATTCTCAGATGAATGTATTATACAACACAGGGCTCTCCTGAGAACACTGTTATAAAAGGGATAAATTAGATGGGGTTATTACTCTGTCCAGAAGATACTGCTAAAGCAGATTTTATTGGTGTGCTCGGTCTTGACTCTGTCTCGGACAGTGAGGACTCGTAATTTCTTCCCGAGACCAGCGGAGTAAATAACGAATAATTATCAGCTTTCATTCAGTCAGCGCATAAAACAGCCTCACCAGGCCAAATATATACACTCCTTTCTTGAAACATTAATATCTTAACAGCCTTTATATATATATTGTGACAGGTTCGTGATTCTGAAATGACAGCAACCGAATTACCTGCGCATTATTGTATGAGTGCACTTTTTGTAAAAAAAAAATGTAAAAAATTAAAAGGGCCAGTGATGTTGTAGAGGGTACACGAATATTTAAACCGTTTACCCAGTTTTTTCATTGGGCATTGTTTATAATCCATTCTGATGAGTATCAAAGTGGTGTAGTGAAGGTATACGACGTATCAATTATGTAGTACAATAGAGAAATCATTCACAAAGTAGTTTACACAATCGCAAAGCAAGTGCAGTGTATTCACATGCGCGCCAAACAGTCTAGTTTCAGCGGAATATCATCTGCATGCAGCAAGAGTGGACAGCTCTCAACTGGTTTTGGCATGGAGCAGCTCCCAGAATAATGACATTGGTAGCGTTAGGGTAGAAAAGACGTTTCAATCCAACATATCTACCAGTAAATACTAACTAAGGCAACAATGGGTACAGTGGCGGTTCTAGCTTGTATGGCTCCCTGGGCCAAAAAAAAAGAAAAAGCACCATTCTGCACTAACTAATTTTTATTCAGACATTTGGAACAACACAAATAAATTATCATAACATTTAAAACTGTATAAATATAAAAATATATACAAAAATAACTTGTAAATATCAAAAAGACAATTAGAAAAATAATTGTGTTGATTTGGCACTCCAGCATCAATACATTGCCCATCCCCCAACACTGTCAACAGAGTCAAGACTAAACCAATTCACCTTGGTGGTGTGCAGACTGGTTTTATATTATTCTTAATGATTTCGCACAAACCAGAAAAAATGCAACAATATGTCTGTGAAATTATATATTCACAGTATTATGAATGAATTGTGGTTTATTTGGTAGCATTTTGTAGTGTGACTGATTTTACTAATTGCATTACTACTGTACAAAGTTAGAGGTGTGCTATTTGATAGATTCCCCCGCTCCCCCTACCTCGGGCTTCCAGTGGGGAGACCTGAGATCAACCAACCCCCGCCTCCCTCCCCATCTCGTACTTCTGAGTGAGAGACCTTCCCAGGCAGTATTCTTCCTAGCTCACGAACTAGAATCAGAGCGTCCACAAGGTTATTTGACCCACAGTCCCACACAATTGACCCACAGTCCTAATTGACCACCCCCCGTTCCGCCCACTGAATGGGTATACAAACCAGGTATTGAAAAAGTTTAGTCTGAAGTGTTGGTTAGTAGGCTATTTGTGATGTGCAATTGTCATCATGCACTGTTTGCATCAGGCATGTAGACATGGATGGGCCTGGGTGGACAGAGGCCCAACCACTGCACCCAGGCCCAACCACTGGAGTCAGGCCCTGACATGCCCACCCAATCAGATTGGATGTGATTTAAGCATTGTTGTGGACTTAGACCTTCACATTTTTGTATTTTTCTATATATAAAAAAAAGAGCGATTTTGTGAGTGATTTTTTTCTTAGAATTTACAGGAAAACTCATTTAAAAAAAAACAAATTTTCACTTAGGGTGCCTTTCCTTCGCTGGGTGGGCCGTTTGGGAACTTTTTGGCACAGAGTATTCTCACTTCTCCAGGCACCACCCCATAGGGCCGATGGAAAGACAGCAGTCAAACACAGCATGATGTTAAAGGATAACCATAAACTCGTACATAATAAACCAGTAGGTCTCCATCATAAGAAAACAAAAACACAACCATTAAGCATTTCCCAATCAAAATGTACAACTATTACTTCCCATTGAAATGTTTAGCACACAAAGTAACCAGAGACCTAAAGTTTAAAGTGGAGCTGACAGCGTTTGAACTACTTTGCAGTTATGAAACAAAAAGACAATCATAAGTCAAAAATATCAAATTCCCTGTTATGCCACAAAACCAACTTTATAAGAGGTTTTAAAAATAGGTACTCTTTGACTCTCAGTTCCATGACGTACACTAAGGCATTGTAGAATGTAGATAGATGCAGTTAAATGCATGATTAATATAATTCACCAATACATTTCTGGAGAGTCAAAAAAATATTGCTATCAGGTTGTAAATCACAGCTGGCCTGGTACATTGTTTGCTGCCTCCATTCGGGATGCACTGTTCGAGTTTCAATGACTCAATATTCTGGACAAAAACGGACTAATGTAACTAAGGCTGGTAATGTCAATACAATTAAACTAGCAAGGGCAATGATCACAAGTCAGTCATAACATGGCTAATAGGCTAGCGTATCTATTTATGTAGCAAGCTAAAAACACAGAGCCTAACGTTAGCTAGATATTCTCCTAGCAGCTAGCTAGCAAGCTGTCATGTCATAACACTGGAGGAGTGGGTGAGTGACTGAATTTTCCCCTCATCGTTTTTCGGTGGCTATACATACACAGCTAGAGATGCAGGAGTCATTTGGTTAGTTAGCAAGAACCTGAACGACTGTTATACAGTTAGCATGTCTCTTGCATTGGCAAATTCACTCTGGCTATCTACTCGGATTTGAGAGCCCTCTCATCTGAATGTGCCAGAGGACAGAACAACTGATGAATTTACCAACATGCAACACCTGTTGAATATGACGGGTGTCAGTAAACGCAGGCAAAAAAAGTAATAGTTAGTCAAGAAAGCACTAGATGACATGTAAACAGCCTAACCAACTCTGTTCTCTCATTTGTGTCTGGAAGTAGCAAGCTAGCCAACTTTAGCCAGTTAATTGAGTGCTTGGTTGGGACAAGCATGCATTGGCAGGGAAGCTGTAAAAGGATGAGGAGGCTACAATTCTCCATCGTTTATCAGTGCAATTATGACGGCCAACTAGCTGAAAAATTGAGATGTTTTATCTAATGTTCCTTTGTTAGATTTTAGCCTATCTTGCTATGGCTAGCATTAGTTGTTGCTCTTGTTGTAGATGCACATAACTGAGGGAGAGAGAGCCTACCTTTTCATGTTTTGTAAGATGACCGTGGTGTTTACATATTTGTAGAAATCCATTCTGGTTTATTTTGTGGCTTTTGACAAATGTGTTCTAATGATCGAAAGTCGCGCTGTTGCAACTGCCTGTAAACACACAGTCCAAAGTTCAAAGTGAATGATGTCAGGCCCGTGTGGCAAATGGCTTGTTTGTATAAAGGTCTACTGTAGCTCTGATTGATAACCCCCTGATCTGTGTCGATGGTCCCGGCACATCCCTTTTCCCACTCTACTGCGGTAGAATTATCACAAATGCCTTAGAATGTTTGGGAATTCTGGATGCTAAGAATTTATGTAAAATGTGAAAATGACCATACCTAAGTGGTCACGTCAGAATGTTTTTTAAAAAGTGTAATATTCTCCCTGTGGGTGTATATGAACAGATTCCACGTTGCTAAAATGCTGTCAGTTCCACTTTAAATGCAACAATGTTTCACACACAACTTATTTTCAAAGAGATGGCTAACAACATCAAGCACACTGTAATAAAAAAAAAAACACACAGTTCCACTCACCAGATGATGATCATTTGAAACGTAACTTCTTGTTGAAAGTTATTCTTGAAAAGGGAGACGCTAACAAATTAGCAACAACCTCCTCTTTGATAAAACCTGCTGCCACTGAAAACTAGCCAACAACAAAAGCTAGCTAGCTAGACCGTGGTAAAACTACTGCTCACTATTGAGTAGTAGTGACCTGTTGACCTTTAAGAAGGCAGAAGTTTCCATTCTTTTTTTACTAATACAATTGAATGGCAGATGCCTTTATATAACTTCTGATGGCCTAGCCAATGGCTGACTTAGCTAGCTCGATGTATCCCCCAGAGACAAGCAAAGAAAAATCCTGATTGGATTTGTTTATTTTCAGTTTTAACCTTTTCCTTTCCAACAAAAACTGATGAGATTAAATTAGAGCATCATTGAAAATAATCAAATAATTGTCATTATTTCTATATTATTATAATCATTATTTTATAAATCCTTAGCCCTTCTCTGAAGGCTCATTGTTCCCCACTGTGTTTGGCTTAGTAATAATTTGTAGAGTGGCTCTATTTTCCCTCAGCAGCAGGGACTATTCTGAATGTCTAAAGAATCCATATGTTGTTCTGAAATATGAACACAGAAATACTGGACATTTTGAACTCTTATGGTGGTGATTTACCAAAATTACAATCATGGTCTTGAATTGGACTCGCATTTTTCTGGTCTCGGACTTGACTTGGTCTCGGACCCCTTGTTCTCCTCCCGGTCTTGGTCTTGACTTGGTCTCTCCCACCTCCGGTCTTGATCTTGAATCGGTCTCGCTTTAGGTGGTTTCAAACACAACACTGGCAGCTTTGCAGTCATAAAGTTTGAATGAAAATTGACCTTTCAATGCACCAGAGATTTCTCATCACGTCTAGACACAATTTTACAGTCACAGAACAAAATATTGAACTGAAACTGTTCAATGGAACTGAGACCTCAGAAAATGTAATTACTAGTTTGGCTTACTCATTTAAAGAAAGTAATATTGTGTTGAAGTCCACATATTAACCACAGTTTTGGGTATAACTAATCAAATTTCACACTCAATTGATAATTTATAAGATAATCAGTGTTTTCATTTGCAATGGAGAGGTGCTTGAGGTCTTTTTGAAAAGCTATGCAAGGCAAGCACTAGCTTGCAAACAATATTTCTCACAGCGAGGAGCCAATCATAAAGCAGAAATTAAAATTACAAAAGAGAGCAGATTGTGTTTTTGTCATATTGACCAGAGAGTATGCTATGTTGCAAGTAATTTCAGCAAATTAACTAGACTAACATCATTCTGAAAAAAGTGTACAAAAGCTGTGCGTGGATAGAATAGGTGAAAACTATTTGTCTCCGTGCCACTATTTAAAATAAATCTTTCCGTCACATTCAAAATGTATCAAACAGTGCATCTGAGTATTACCAGACAAAAAGGTACTGCTTCCTAATGAGAGCCTTCCCCGTGTCTTCTCTTCTCCCTCCTGTCTCCTTCCTTCCTCTTTCTACAATTCTCTTTCCTATCCTCTCCCCCCCCTCCTCCAGGAGTGGACAGACACCTGCTGCCGAGGTATCCGCAGCGCTCACGTCTACATCCTGGTCTATGACATCTGCTGCTTCGACAGCTTCGAATACATCAAGACCATGCGCCAGCAGATCCTAGAGACCAGGTGAGGACACGGCTTGCATGCCAAATAGGGCCCAGCTCCGGCTGGCACCAGCTCTTTGAACTCAGCCGTAATTATGGCTCGCTATGAATAGAGAAGCCTAGGCCGCAATCAGGAGCCTCCAACGCCACACTCACATAGAACATTTATTTAATATTTGGACTGAAATCAACATGAGTGGCTCAGACTGCCAGGGTCAAATGTCTTCATAATCACTTCGGCTTCTCTTCACAATCCCTCCATTGTCTTTTTTTAACCTTTATTTAACTAAGCAAGTCAGTTAAGAACAAATTCCTATTTTCAATGACGGCCTAGGAACAGTGGGTTAAACTGCCTGTTCAGGGGCAGAACGACAGATTTGTATCTTGTCAGCTCGGGGATTTAAACTTGCAACCTTTTGGTTACTAGTCCAACGCTCTAACCACTAGGCTACCCTGCCGCCTCTTTTATTTGTTCTATTGAATTCTGTATTTTTTAGATGTTGTTGGAAGCGAATGCAGTGTGGACTGGTGTGATGAAAACAGTTAACAACACCCACTTTATAGACACTCACAATAGACACTCAACAGATACTTGTTACAAAACAAGTATTTCACAGTGGTTATCTTACCATGGTAAAAAGTTAAGTCACAGTTTGATAGAACTGTGGATGAAATGTATCCAGAAACATTAGATTATTTTTTAACAAACCACCCCTCTTGGCTCTGGGCTTGAAAAAAAATCAATAACCATTCCTTGCGAATCCACAAATTTCATGTCAGTAGTGCTCGCTTGCTTTTCAGGTCGATACATCTCTCCCAAACCAGGCAGCTGCTAAACCAATTCTGTGTCATATAATTAGTCAAAGCAATTAGCGCAAACCATCCCTCCTGGGAGCCCAGATAGCTTTAATCAGAGAGACTGTGTGTCCTAATAACAGGGTTGGGAAACAAGGCTGGTGTTTGTCTTAGACTGATGTCAGTGTGGGATAGTGACATGATGTGATGTTTGGAGGGACGAACGTGTGATACGTGTCAGGGGAGTGGAGATTGATTCTGAGAGCCATTAGCTTGCAACCACATGACTTGTCGTTGTGAGGCAGCTGATGACCTTGGTGGCAAACACGTGTTTAATTTACAATGAAATCATCTTCACACCACCATCTCTCTTGCATGTCTCGCTCTCACACACACAGAGGGAGAGATGGGTTGTTTAATATCATCTCCAAATCTGCTAATGAGCCAGGGACTAGACTGACAGCTGGCTGGCTGCCTGGGACTAGACTGACAGCTGGTTGGTTGCCTCAGCTGGTTGGCTGAGATTTTTCTGCAATGTACTTAATGTATGTACTGCTATTGTAATAAAGAAGTTGTAATATCTAATGTAGTATAAAAGATGTCTAACTTAATTGAAATTCTTCATAACACACCATGGTGAAAATTTATCGAGGCATAGGATTTACTGTAGGTTTGACCCAACCAACCACCTTGGCCTCAGTTTTGAAAAGTCAATAAGGCTTCCTCTTGAATCCACACATTCCTCTTCTTGGCACTGGGACGTGAAAGTGGACGTCATAGCTGTTCTAGTGGTGACAGTAGGGGCAGGGTGTGTGAATGTGAGGCCGTCAATCAGTGCCCACTCTGACAGCACCACATTGCCAAGGCCATACAGAGGCTAATGGTGTCAGTGACCGGTCCTGTCACAGCCATTCATCTCCCAGTCATCCATTTATTGGGTGGGCTCGCCCAGTTATGATTATGCACAAATCATTTGATTTGTTAGATTTACGTGCTGTTTTGCAGTACATGCTTGTAAAATCAACATTTGGAGCAGTAGGCTACATTCTTTTGAAATCAATAAGGAACTGACAGTTGAAGAAAAGCCATTTATTTTTTAGGGAAAGAGGGAACTGTCACAAGAACTATCATCATTTCAGGAGATAAGGAAGAGACAAAAGCTGAACACAGAGGCCTGGGATGGGGAGAGGAGGGTGACACCTTGGATCTTACTCACATATCTGACAGATACGGTGCATTCGGAAAGTATTCAGACCGCTTGACTTTTTACACATTTTGTTACATTACAGCCTTATTCTAAAATGTATGAAATAGTTTTTCCCCCCCTCATTCTACACACAATAGCCCACAATGATAAAGCAAATACAGGTTTTTAGAAATATTTGCAAATGTATATAAAAAATAAATATCACATTTTCATAAGTATTCAGACCCTTTACTCAGTACTTTGTTGAAGCACCTTTGGCAGCACACCCGTATTTGGGGAGTTTCTCCCATTCTTTTCTGCAGATCCTTTCAAGCTTTGTCAGGTTGGATGGGAAGGTACGCTGCACAGCTATTCTTTAGGTCTCTCCAGAGATGTTCGATCGGGTTCAAGTCCGCTCTCTGGCTGGGCCACTCAAGAACATTCAGAGACTTGTCCCGAAGCCATTCCATTGTCTTGACTGTGTGCTTAGGGTCGTTGTCCTGTTGGATTTTTAACCTTTACCCCAGTCTGAGGTCCTGGGCGCTCTAGAGCAGCTTTTCATTAAGGATCTCTCTGTACTTTGCTCTGTTCATTTTTCCCTCCATCCTGACTAGTCTCCCAGTCACTGCCACTGAAAAACATCCCCACAGCATGATGCTGCCACCACCATGCTTCGTCGTAGGGATGGTGCCAGATTTCCTTGGCACCATCCCTACTGTTTTATCAGACCAGATAATCTTGTTCCTCATGGTCTGAGTCCTTTAGGTGCCTTCTGGCAAACTCCAAGCGGGCTGTCATGTGCCTTTTACTGGGGAGTGGGTTCCGTCTGGCCACTCTACCATAAAGGCCTGATTGGTGGAGTGCTGCAGAGATGGTTGTCCTTCTGGAAGGTCCTCCTATCTCCACTGAGGAACTCTGGAGCTCTGTCAGTGACCATCAGGTTCTTAGTCCCCCGATAGCTCAGTTTGGCCGGGCGGCCAGCTCTAGGAAGAGTCTTGGAGGGTCCAAACATTTAAGAATGATGGAGGCCACTGTGTTCTTGGGGACCTTTAATGCTGCAAGAATGTTTTGGTACCCTTCCCCAGATCTGTTTCTTGACACAATCCTGTCTCGGAGCTCTACGGGCAATTCCTTCAACCTCATGGCTTGGTTTTTGCTCTGACATGCACTGTCAACTGTGGGACCTTATATAGACATGTGTGTGCCTTTCCAAATCATGTCCAATCAATTGAATTTACCTCTGGTGGACTCAAATCAAGTTGTAGAAATATCTCAAGGAAGATCAATGGAAACATGATGCTCAATTTCAAATCTCATAGCAAAGGGTCTGAATACTTATGTAAATAAGGTATGTCTGTTTTTAAAAAACGGTTTTTGCATTGGCATTATGGGGTATTTAAAACATTTTTTTAGATTAAGGCTGTAATTTAACCTTGTGACTAGGGGGCAGTATTTTCATTTTTGGAAAAATAACGTTCATGTAGTAAACAGGATATTTTGTCAGGACAAGATGCTAGAATATGCATATAATTGACAGCTTGGGATAGAAAACACTCTAAAGTTTCCAAAACTGTAAAAATATTGTCTGTGAATATAACAGAACTGATGTTGCAGGCGAAAGCCTGAGAAAAATCCAATCCGGAAGTGCCTCATGTTTTGAAAGCGCTGCGTTCCAATGCGTCCCTATTGAGCAGTGAATGGGCTATCAACCAGATTACCTATTCTCTGTATTCCCCAAGGTGTCTACAGCATTATGTAGTTTTACGCATTTATGTTGAAGAATACCCGTAAGCGGCTACATTACGCAACTGGTCACCTGATGGCTCCCAGAGTGACTCTCGTGTAAAATACAGAGGTAGCCATTATTCCAATCGGTCTTACTGAAAAACCAATTGTCCCGGTGGATATATTATCGAATTGATTATAAACAACGTTTGCCATGTTTCTGTCGATATTATGGAGCTAATTTGGAATATTTTTGGGAGTTTTCGTGACTGCAATTTCCGGACGATTTCTCAGCCAAACGTGAAGAACAAACGGAGGAGCTATTTCGCCTACAAAAATAATATTTTTGGAAAAAAGGAACATTGGCTATCTAACTGGGAATCTCGTGAGTGAAAACATCCGAAGCTCATCAAAGGTAAACGATTGAATTTGATTGCTTTTCTGATTTCCGTGACCAAGTTTCCTTATGCTAGGCTATCGATAAACTTACACAAATACTTGTCTAGCTTTAGCTGTAAAGCATATTTTGAAAATCTAAGATAACAGGGTGATTAACTAAAGGCTAAGCTGTGTCAATATATTTCACTTGTGATTTTCATGAATAGGAATATTTTCTAGGAATATTTATGTCTGGTGCGTTATGCTAATTAGAATCAGTCGATGATTACGCTCCCTCATGCGGGATGGGGAGTCACTTTAACAAAATGTGGAGAAAGTAAATGGGTCTGAATACTTTTCAAATGCACAGTATACTCTGTACACACACTGTATACAGAACACGCACCATGAACACTCACCACAGAAACACAAGGTTTATCCGACTGGATAAAAAAATTCTAAACACTCCAAAACCTATCCGACCGGTCAGAGGCATCCGCATGTTCCTAAAGTACACCGTTGCCTCATTTTGTATCACATTCCAATGATAACTGGGTGGGACAAAAATGCAATTCCAGAATGTGGCCCCGTACCCAGTGAAAGTTGCACCCCTTGTTTTTGGTCATGAATAACTCCAAACAGAAATGTCCCTTAATCCTCTCCCTACGAAGACTTCCTGATAAAACGGCTTAATCAGTTTTGGACAGAGTTGGCAGGGCAGGGGATTTGAGAACGCTGCCTCAATAGCATCAACTATAACTGGGGTACAAATCTGTGTCAGTCATAGCTAAGCCTTGATGTGATGCTGTGTTTCTGTTCAAATGACCACAGAAAAGCAACCACTGTGTGTTGAATACTTAATGCTTTAGATGACCACAGGTGTCTTACCTCTCATTCGGTGTCTCTTTTCCTCTCCAGGGTGTTGGGCACAGGCGACATGCCCATCCTGGTCGTGGGGAACAAGCGGGACTTGCAGCGGGGGCGTGTTATCCCCCGCCACAACATGTCCGACCTGGTGAGGAAGAACTGGAAGTGTGGCTACGTGGAGTGTTCGGCCAAATTCAACTGGCACGTGCTTCTGCTGTTCGGGGAGGCTCTGCGCAGTGTGGGCTGTGCCCGCTGCAAACACGTCCATGCAACCATCCGCTTCCAACGGGCACTAAGAAACGAACGCTGTGCCCTCATGTGATTTACTCAGTGACGGTGGGTGCGCACCAGAGTGGCATTGGTACAGTAAACCGCCCTAGGACCACCATGGCTGACCACATTTCTGTCCTGTGAAGCTACAGTATTAACATGTAACAGCCCTCTGACTTGATCAGGGATGGAGAGTACCACCCTATCCATATTTGATATTTTCTTGATTTGGAGGCAGCTAAACCAACCCCTTGCTGTAAAAATTCTGAACTCGTTCAAGTACACTAAAGGAACTTTCCAGCATCTGGGAGTCGCTCCAGACAGACAGATTGGCTTACGTTGTTTGACTCACCTGGACGTTGATCGATGTATGACATTGCTAATGTCAAAGCCCTGTTTGGAGTGGGATTGAGGTTGACATCTGCTGATGCATTCTCTCTGCTCGGATGTCTTGAAGGTGCACACTTGAGCATATAATCCCCAGAGGTAGCTATACGAATTCCGTACACAAACCCATCTCAATTAGTCCTCTGAAACCAAAACAGCCAACCATAGGGAGAATTCTGTTAAATGGAGTAATCCAGTCCACCTTTACGCTCCATTCGCAAACAAACAACTGTGTACATACTAAAATCTACAACTATAGAAGCACATAAGGGTGTTTATATACAAACAACTCAGACCAAACCCCCTATATGAGACTGTTAATGATATACTGTAAAAAATAAGGTCTAAATGTAATAAAATACTTGAGGCTAGACGTGGTTGCCAACATATCGGCCTGTTCAGGTCCTCTGAACTGCTAAATACAGCAATAAATGAACATGCCATGCTTGAATGTTAGTAACCTTTGGTAAAACATAGGAATAAGGGGGAACAAAATGACACTTGTTTCCTGTAAGGTTGTATTCAATTAAATGTTTTATTCATTTTTATTTCACCTGGTAGGCTAGTTGAGAACAAGTTCTCATTTACAATTGCGACCTGGCCAAGATAAAGCAAAGCAGTGCGACACAAACAACAGAGTTACACATGGAATAAACAAGAGTACAGTTAACACAATAGAAATAAAAAAAAGTCTATATACAGTGTGTGCAAATGGCATGAGGTGGTGAGGCAATAAATAGGCCATAGTAGCAAGTAATGACAATTTAGCAAATTAACGAGTGATAGATGTGCAAGTAGAAATACTGGTGTGCAAAAGAGCAGAAAAGTAAATAAAGACAATATGGGGAAAGGAGAATACAATGCAGATACAGCTAGCCTACATGACTATAGCCACTTGTTTGAATTAAACTAAATTAGTATGGTACTATAAGAAGATAGTGATAATAAACTGCCAGTTGCAGCAGTGTTTTCTGTTTTGGACCAATCACATTCCATAAGGAGAGCCTCAAATGCCTAACAGCCCTCAAAATCAGAGTCAAACTACTTTTGTGACTTTAATCAGCCTGTTCCTGAATAAATAAATAAAAATGTTATATATGCTGATGAGCTAGCTAGCTGTCTATGATTAAGTTGCTCTGTGTTGATGTGAACCTATAATTACGATGGAGTCCTCAGACATCCCATTCTCTGGTCTGTTTCATGAATACATCATAATTTGAGCATCCTTCTTCAATACTTCAGAGGTAGGTCTGTCTGGAACTCTTACATGGTCTATAGTACATAGCCAGAGAAACTCGACAGACTAACAGTCTCAAAGACCACTGCCTTGCATGGTTGCCCTTTACGCCATAGGTCAGATTTACTTTTCCCTCCTCCACTCCTTTAGTCACAGACCTGCATAATATCTTACTACTTTCGTGACTTGTGATCATTACACATTCCAATAAAACATTTTATTTTCAGGATTCTCGTTTAATTTCCTGAGGTCTCTCGCTAAAGGCCCTTTCTGATGAGAACCACTAACCTGGCATTGTGAGGTGTCTAATATCAGTATTGTATTCAAAGATATCTACTGGAGGGCCATCTTGAACCTGAGGGCCTAATAAGAAAATACACTAGTGGTGAATTACTTTAATGCTATAATCAAATCAAATTGTTCAACAAACTTAATAGGTGCTTGTTTTGAGAAATTAAGTTGCTGAAAAAACAGAATTTGAGTTAAAGGCTACCGGATGCTGATCCCTGATATGTCCCAGTGTGTATTGTTCGTCCCTAGTACAGCTCATCCCAGTGTGTCAGTATCGCTGGCCGGCCCACAGCCAGTAGAGGTAATTGAAGGAGTCTTTCTAGTAGAGACTGAGGCGGCGAGGAGCGTGACGTGTGTGCAAGCGGATGGGGAACAAGCACAGCTGCTGTAGTGTGACGGGCTGCAGCTCTGACAAGGGCTATTAATAGCTCCAGACTTGATTTTCCAAGCAGCATTTTGCTAGAGGGGTATATAGAAGTCTGCAGGCTACAGCCATAAACTCAATATACACAAGGTGACTGAGACAGTATCTTAGGCTAAGTAAAGCAATCAAAGGATGCTAAAGTAGCAACCCGCGGAACTGTAAACGAGAGGGCCACTCCTGAGAAGCAGTCAATAAAAAAATAATGCCTTGAATGTTGATTAAACACGAGCGCTGTCAAAAAAAACCAACATCTATTCAAAGTTAATCTGTGATTCAGCTCACAATCATGAAAGGGAATCTTTTATTTAAAAAACAAAAAACCTATCGATCAGCAAATGAGTTTGTGGCTTCAGCCACCACATTGTGTGTTAATGTCTATTTCGGTTTGTGGATGTGTGTTTGCAGCCTTATATAAATACAATGGCTCTGAATTTCAGCCATGCCTCAATACCTGAGTCTGTGGGGGTCTGGGTGAGGCTATCTGCTTATCTTTTGTGCTCTGATAGAACGGATCCTGGAGTAACAGGCAGCAGCTGTGAGACGCTCGGATGTGTCTGATATTAAGGTCTGAATGCTTCTAT
This sequence comes from Oncorhynchus mykiss, assembly GCF_057628025.1. Lineage (NCBI taxonomy): Eukaryota > Metazoa > Chordata > Actinopteri > Salmoniformes > Salmonidae > Oncorhynchus > Oncorhynchus mykiss. The sequence continues at coordinate 27,471,799 of NC_143031.1, forward strand.
TCTCATTGCTCTCCAGCTGCCCGCTGCCTGTGTGTGTGTGTTGCTCCCTGGTTCCCCATTTAAAAAGAGCATTTGGAAAGGAGCCGAGCGCTGCTCTGAAGCAAAATTGAAGTGGAAATCTGACCTCCCACCAAATAGATTTCCCTTACAAATAAAATCACAGGGAATTGAATACATTCAACTGTCGGAGAGGGAATAGAGGAGAATTGTGATGGAGAATGTATATTTTCTATTGGAATAAAGACATATGATTACCATAGCATTGAAGAAAGTTTTGCATTAAAATAATTGTCACACAATGTAGTGGAGTGCACACAGAATAAGTAATAAATTGAACCAAAACTGAGCATTATAGTTAAACCTTTATTTGTTGAGGTGAACGCTCCACTGAATGCAGATAATCTTTCACCACTACTTTGTGTGGTCTGATGCATTAATTCAGCTTTAACCAAAAATAAATGTAGTACAGTACCTGTACATTACCATCCAAATAGAGTATTTTTCCCTTGAGTACCTCAATTTGCTATGGAAGCGAAACGTAAGGGGTTAGACTCGGGACTCTTGCTCTGGGTCCTCTACTGTCACCGGTTGAAGCATTTGCCACTGCCTTAGCCTCACTGTGGCTTTGTAGCCATGCTGCCTGTAGCTCTGATACATTTCTGTGGAACCCTGTGTCTGCCTGCCTGGGGGAGGTGTGTGATGCTCGTCTAGGTGTGTGTCCCCCTTCTGGACCCTCCAGGGTCCCCCGCAGGTTGACCCCCTTTGTAGGAGATTGGGGTGGGGATTCGTGAGGGCTTCTTGCCTGGCCTGTAGTCGTGCCTTGGCCGGAGCTTCAGCTTGTAGATGGAGGGCACACTCTCTGGTTTCTTCAAGGTTCTCTTCTGCCTGAAAGACCCATTCCTTGGTTTCAACAGGCTATCAGGACCTGTTATGGTAGTGGCTCTGGAGTTCACTACAAGTGAATTGGCGTCTGTCACCCTGCGCCTTATGCTAATGCTAACTCCATTCCCAGAGTCCGGTGAGAAAGTAGAATCAGCGGGCAGCTCTTTGGACTCGACACCGGAGCCCATAGAGGACCAGGAGCTGGTTACACAGGCTTTGGCCACTTTGAGGTTTAAGCTGGAGTTCACCACCTCTGTGTTGCTGCAAGTCTCCCTAGCTCTAGGGCTACCAGAGAGTGTTTTCACCCAGCTCTCCACACACACCTTTTCCAGCAGCCTATTCCCTTTGGAGAGCTCAGTGATGACTGCATCAAAGCTGGCCTCAACTGGATGTGTGGCATAAGAGGCTGAGGTATGTGGAGATGGTTCGAACCCAGCTAGAACTGTACTGAATCCACCATAATCGTTCTCAGCGATATTCTGAGATGGTTGGTATTGACCGTTTTGCTTGCGTTTTCTATCATCTGAGTCGACGCTGAGCTGCTGGAGGTTGGACAGGATCTCGTGTTCCAGACTCTGGTACAGACTGGCCTCCTGGGCTGGGCTGATGGGGGGAGGGGTAAACAGGTAAGCATTGTCTATCGCTCTGTCTCCTGCCACAAAGACTTTGCCACATAGTTCTGGATGCTCAGGCTCTTCAAGGCTCACCACAGTGCTTTTGTGAGAAGCCTTGTCATTGACAGGAAAGCCAAATGCAGTCTGTCTTGTCAGGCCCTGCATTCTCTCATGGTTGGAGTCGCTGTGTGAAGGGTTGGTTGTGATGTCATAAGGGGTGGGTGTCTTATTTGGATCCCTCAGATTTCCTCCAATGGGTGTGAAGGGCCTGACTTGGCATTCCCCAGATGATTCTTCCCAGAATGTTTTGGCTGGACAGAAGGTGCGAATTAAATCGGGGCTCTTTTGAAGAGTATCATTGTTTTCAGGTTGCTGGATAGGGATGGTGGGTTGTCTGGGGCAGACAGGGGTATATCTGGCGGGTGGGGGTTCTGTGCTGTTGCCACCCAACATGGAGCTCTGCCTGAGCTTAGAGGCAAACTGAGACTTAGTCCAGGTTTGAGTAAGCCCATTTTCTGGGCTGGGCTGGAGCAGGGAGGATTGCTGCCCAGGGGACCTGTAGAAGACCAGGGGGGTTCTAGGCCTCTGAGCCTGGGGCTTAGTCTTGGGCTGGGGCTGAGGTGTGGAGGAGTGTTGGATGTACCGAGGCAGGCTGCTGGTGAAGCGGGGGGCATGGGACGAGCGTGTGGCCTCTCTGCCTGTCCTCATGGAAGAGTTGAGTGCTGCGTCATCATTACGCCCAGACTGGTGGTGCTGGAGAGTGGGTGTGGAAGCACTCTGTCGCAGTCTGAAATAGCACAACAAAATCACACTCAAGTTTTGATATGTCACTGCGTATCCGATCTCTCCAAGGTGACCTAAATAACTACCATTATTAATTTGTTAATGCAAGTTTGCACATGAGTAAGTATACAGAATAAAAGTTGTTTCCAGGCTTCTCTACAATGTAGCCTACCAAATCCACTTCTGCAAACTAAAAACAAAGGCTGCAAAAACAAACAAAAGCTGCTTAAACTAAAAATTATTATTTAAAATAGTTACCTTTATTTCACCAGGCAAATCAATTCAGAACCAATTCTTATTTACAATGACGGCAAGAGGCAAAATGCCTCCTGTGGCAACGGAGATTAAACAACGTAATACAAAACGAACAACAGACAGAAGACACTGGCAACAGCACAAATTAGAACAGCAAACAAACAGTGGATGTGTTTGTGTGCATCTTACTTCACACACATCTAGCCTAGAGTTTTCTGCTTTCACCAACTGTCTCGGTCTTGTATTGTTTAGCAATAATATGTAATAATAATATTGTGTTAAATGCAAAAACTGTCACGTAAAAGGCTGTCAGAACGCACTACGTTACATATAAGGCGCTCATAGTTACTCCCTGGTAGAGAGCAACACTGAAAATGTGATTAGGATTTTAACGAGACAGCCAATATCTTTATTTTGTCATGTTGTAGACCCAGCGATATGACAGATGCAGAACGTAAACAGCACAGAGGGTCAATTTCCACAACAAAGAGTGTTGAAGCATGAGGCTCAACTTCACTGATGTTTTGGTCCGATGGCTCACAAGCTGTAAGAGCTTGAAGAGAACAGGTGCACATGTGCAGATACTGTGTGTGACAGCGAAGTCTTGCATCTCGCTCATCTCAATATCTGCGGTGCTGTTCGTGGCAACGTCATTTTGCTGAGTCTACCTTTAAGTGGGCCTATATAATGCTATTGTGCTGTATTTTCTTTGTGATTTGCTTGAAGTTGATGAACAGCACAACATCTCTGGATGTATGCTATGGCCAAAAATGCTATGCATTTTAATTTAAAACTACAGTAAGGTACATAATTGTTACCCAGAAATGATTTGATAATGAGAAGTTTTATGCTATGACCAAAAATGCATACACCTAAACTCAGCAAAAAGAAGCATCCTCACTGTCAACTGCGTTAATTGTCAGAAAACTAGTAAATATTTGTATGAACATAAGATTCAACAACTGAGACAAACTGAACAAGTTTCACAGACATGTGACTAACAGAAATGTAATAATGTGTCCCTGAACAAAGGGGGGGTCAAAATTCAAAAGTAAGTCAGTATCTGGTGTGGCCACCAGCTGCATTAAGTAATGCTGTGCATCTCCCCCTCATGGACTGCACCAGATTTGCCAGTTCTTGCCGTGAGGCGTTACCCCACTCTTCCACCAAGGCACCTGCAAGTTCCCGGACATTTAGGGGGGGGAATGGCCCTAGCCCTCACCCTCTAATCCAACAGGTCCCAGACGTGCTCAATGGGATTGAGATCCGGGCTCTTCGCTGGCCATGGCAGAACACTGACATTCCTGTCTTGCAGGAAATCACGCACAGAACGAGCAATGGCATTGTCATGGTGAGCCTGCAGGAAGGGTACCACATGAGGGAGGAGGATGTCTTCCCTGTAACGCACAGCGTTGATTGCCAGCAATGACAACAAGCTCAGTCCGATGATGCTGTGACACACCGCCCCAGACCATGACAGACCCTCCAACTCCAAATCGATCCTGCTCCAGAGTACAGGCCTCGGTGTAACTGTCATTCCTTCGACGATAAACGCGAATCCGACCATCACCCCTGGTGAGACAAAACCGTGACTCATCAGTGAAGAGCACTTTTTGCCAGTCCTGTCTGGTCCAGCGACAGTGGGTTTGTGCCCATAGGCGACGTTGTTGCCGGTGATGTCTGGTGAGGACCTGCCTTACAACAGGCCTACAAGCCCTCAGTCCAGCCTATCTCCGCCTATTGCGGACAGTCTGAGCACTGATGGAGGGATTGTGCGTTCCTGCTGTAACTTGGGCAGTTGCTGCCATCCTGTACCTGTCCCGCAGGTGTGATGTTCGGAAGTACCAATCCTGTGCAGGTGTTACACGTGGTCGGCCACTGCGAGGACGATCAGCTGTCCATCCTGTCTCCCTGTAGCAGTGTCTTAGGCATTTCACAGTACGGACATTGCAATTTATTGCCCTGGCCACATCTGCAGTCCTCATGCCTCCTTGCAGCATGCCTAAGGCACGTTCACGCAGATGAGCAGGGACCCTGGGCATCTTTCTTTTGGTGATTTTCAGAGTCAGTCGAAAGGCATCTTTAGTTTTCATATCTGTGACCTTAATTGCCTACCGTCTAAGCTGTTCGTGTCTTAACGACCATTCCACAGTTGCATATTCATTAATTGTTTATTGTTCATTGAAACAGTGTTTAAACCCTTTACAATGAAGATCTGTGTAGTTATTTGGATTTTTACGAATTATCTTTGGAAGACATGGTTCTGAAACAGGAACGTTTCTTTTTTTGCTGAGTTTATTTGCTTGCCATGCTATTGTGCAATAGATTAATTAAATGGACAGAAAATGTTATGTCATTTTAGAATATTTCCTAGCCTGGAGTTTAAGTACCTGGAAACTCATTACAGAATTTGAGAAATCAAAGCAAAATAGAGCTGCTACATCAAAATCCAAGTCTACAGAGGCTGCAGGACATCGTTTCAACCAGTGATAGACAAAGATGACCACATACTTTTTCATGGACAGTCACTGGTCATCCTCATATCCTCAAACTAACCTGGATAGAAGGTCTGTAAATCTGTCAGTGATTTTACATTCTCCGTGAATTCTGCAGCATAATGCTGAGACTGAAATATGTTGAATAGACTACTGAAAATGATCATCTAGAGTATACCATACCGATAATATAAACTGTAGAAAAAAAACCAAATCTAATAAATCTGTTAATTTGCACATCGTTTCCAAAAGCAGGCTGCCCACAGATACCTCCTGGTGTAGTGTATGCTAACATATGCATCCCTACAATCATTATCCACATAATTATAACTCCAGTGACTGACTGTGCTGAAGTAGGCCAGCTACAATGTTAATAATACATTGTGGCGGCATGACAAAGTTGATTCATTTTAACGATCTAACATGTAGTGGGGGACGTTAACAGTGAAATGATCCAACACAATAAAACGGGAATGTAAAACTATGTGCAGCACGGAGGGAGGTATTGAGTCACATTATCACAATATAACAGTCATGCATGAGGACGCACGTTTTAGACAATTCCTTTGCAGATTATGTAATTTCACTCTTTGGAAAAAGCTAAAAGAGTAATTTAAATTTAAGTTACAAAACACATTTTGCTTGATGCTCAAAAATACAGCCTGTACTGCACTATGTTCAACACCAGTGAAGTGTAAACAGACTCCGTTCAAATTATTCATGAACATAATATGCTACCACAACAAATGAAACTTAAAATTTAGTCTGACAAACTACATTCATTTAAGCCAACATCCTTTTTCTTGAACAAAAGTAGGTTTATGTGGGCAGTCCTTGGATCTGTACTGCAGTGTTTGCTTTGTTAATGCCTTAAACACTTATGGGGCTCTCAGACAAGGCCATAAGGTCCTAATGGTAAGAGGGTTCTGCACTCAGTCCTCTAACATAGAGAGTTAGAATGGCACTTAACACCTGACAGAGCAAGGTGACCCATCTACACGGAGTATAAAAAAAACATTAGGAACACCTGCTCTTTCCATGACCGACTGACCAGGTGAACACAGGTGAAAGCTATGATCCTTATTGATGTCACTTGTTAAATCCACTTCAAATCAGTGAAGATGAAGGGGAGGAGACAAGTTCAAGAAGGATTTTTAAGCCTTGAGACAATTGAGACATCAATTATGTATGTGTGTCATTCAGAGGGTGAATGGGCAAGACAAAAGATGTAAGTGCCTTTGAATGGGGTATGGTAGTAGGTGCCATGCGCACTGGTTTGAGTGTGTCAAGAACTGCAACGCTGATTGATTTTTCACTCTCAACAGTTCCTGTGTGTATCAAGAACTGTCCACCACCCAAAGGACATCAAGCCAACTTGACAACTGTGGGAAGCATTGGAGTCAGCATGGGCCAGCATCCCTGTGGAATGCTTTAGACACCTTGTAGAGTTCATGCCCCAACAAATGGAGGCTGTTCGGTGCACAAAAGTGGGTGCAACTCAATATTAGGAAGGCGTTCGCTGCTGATGCCAGACAACAAGCGAGGGCTTTTCAAAATATGATGTATCCTTTTTACATCCATCAATGAACAGGTAATCTAATAATGTAGTTAAATGGCGGTGATCAGCACTAATAACAAGGTCCAGGGGAACCAAGCTGTGTTAATGATCCTGTTAGGTTCAAACTGTGCTTAAGGTCAGTGTGGCATTCACTGATATATTATGTACCCTGGTACTGAAAACCACCCATGAATGTGATTTTACAATCAATTTCAACACCCTCAATGTCCATCATTGTCTTTAATAGCATTATCATCAATATTACTAATATTTTCATCAATATCATCACCATTATTCTCTTACCTGTTGGAAAAGGTAGTCTTCATCTCCCTGGAGAACCGGGGGCCTGGGTCAGGAGAGAGGGACGATCTGTTAGGGGAGCAAGAGGCTCTGAGCCCTGTGTCTGGTGATAGGGAACCCCTTGTCCTGGCTGGCCTCAGGCCCCTGGGGGAATAGGTGGAGGGGGCTTCGGAGGGGGTCCAGAGGACGGGCTGGAAGGGGGTCTGGTCGTGGCGACTCATGATCAGCATGGTAGGCATGGTTGGACCCTGGCCGTCTGGGCGCCCCGGCAACCTGCCTTTGATCTCGTGGACCGGCGTGCCCGGGCGCTGAGCCAGCTTATGGGCTGAAGAGAGATGAGAGAGGGATGGAAATCAAGAGAAGAGAAGAAAACAAAGTCTTCATCTGTCACCAGTGTTACAGGGAAGCTGTAAATATCCCAGTAAATCACCAAGGTGAAAATAAAACGTAAGATACAGGATTCATCAGCACATAATTTGAATGGTAATCGTTATTTAAAGCACTTATTTGCGGCATGGTGATCTTGTTAGGAATGAAGCACAATTTATATAACTTGTTTTTTTTTCTCACTGTATTTTTAGCTGAAGTATTTAACCTCCGATAGATCTTATGAATACCAATTAGGTTTATGGTTGCAATGTCAGTGCCTGTCACAATTCATATTTCTGCATTGGCGTCAACTCTTTCCAATCTCTAAATTTGGGGAATAAAAGACCAGCGCTCATCAGCTGAAAGTAGAGGTTAAGCTAATGACTGCTCCTAACAGAAATGTGTGTCTATATGACAAAATGACAATCACAGTCCACCGTCCTTCCACTCTGGCCCTCTTGGGGCTTTATTTTACAAGCCTGGTGAGGCAGGAGAGATTTTACACAGCCCCAGGAAGATGTTAGGGATTGGGGGTATATTGGTTCGCTAATACAGGACTAGTAAAGGCCCAGTGAACTACTTGTGTGAGAGAAAGAAAAAAAGTTCAGCACCCTCAGCACCCCTATTTCCTGCGGCTATGATGTTACATGCCTTTGGTTAAAAGCCGACCGTGGAGAGGAGGCCAGCAATGCTTCAGTTACATTCACTACATGACCAACTCATTCCAAAATCATGGGCATTAATAGAGTTGGTCCTCCCTTCGCTGCTATAACAGCCTCCACTCTTCTGGGAAGGCTTTCCACTAGATGTTGGATCATTGCTATGGGGACTTGTTTCCATTCAGCCACAAGAGCATTAGTGAGGTTGGGCATGGATGTTGGGCGATTAGGCCTGGATCGCAGTCGGCGATACAATTCATCCCAAAGGTCTTCGATTGAGTTCAGGTCAGGTCTCTGTGCAGGCCAGTCAAGTTCTTCCACACCGATCTCGACAAACCATTTCTGTATGGACCTTGATTTGTGCATGGGGGCATTGTCATGCTGAAACAGTTAAGGGCCTTCCCCAAACTGTTTCCACAAAATTAGAAGCACAGAATTGTCTAGAATGTCATTGCATGATGTAGCAATAAGATTACCCTTGACAGGAACTAAGGGGCCTAGCCCAAAGCATTAAAAACAGCCCTAGACCATTATTCCTCGTCCACCAAACTTTACAGTTGACATTATGCATTTGGGCAGGTAGCGTTCTCCTGGCATCCGCCAAACCCAGATTAACCTGTCGGACTGCCAGATGGTGAAGCGGGATTCATCACTCCAGAGAACGTGTTTCCACTGCGCCAGAGTCCAATGGTGGTGAGCTTTACACCACTCCAGCCGACACTTGGCATTGCGCATGTTGATCTTAGTCTTGAGTGCGTGCGGCTGCTCAGCCATGGAAACCCATTTCATTAAGCTCCTGCTGAACAGTTCTTGTGCTGACGTCGCTACCAAAGGCAGTTTGGAACTCGGTAGAGCGTGTTGCAGCAGAGGACAGACGATTGTTACACACTACGTACTTCAGCACTCGGCGGTCCCGTTCTGTGAGCTTGTGTGATCAATCACTCTGCGGCTGAGTCGTTGTTGCGCCTAGATGTTTCCACTTCACGAAAACAGCACTTACAGTTGACCAGGGCAGCTCTAGCAACTGACTTGTTGGAAAGGTTGCATCCTATGACGGTGCCACGTTGAAAGTAACTGAGCTCTTCAGTAAGGCCATTCTACTGCCAATGCTCGTCTATGGAGATTGCATGGCTGTGTGCTCAATTTTATACACCTGTCAGCAACGGTGTGGCTGAAATAGCCAGATCCACTAATTTTAAGGGGTGTCCACATAGTTTTGTATATATAGTGCAAGTCTTTTATTACACCAGCATCTAGTGTGGAGCGGTAATATAATTGACAGAAGCTCATCGGGGTACGCAGTCATCCATCTATGTTTCCTTTCCTTGTCCCCTTTAATGCATGTGCTTGTCAATGCACAATAATACACAATGAGCAGCTCAATTGTCCAATCATGACAAGCGCAATGGTTAAGATGTGGACTGCCACCTAGTGTGCAGCATGCCCTACACTATTGCAATATTGAGAATCGCTTTGAGTAATATTCCAGGTATTCTACTTCTCCATCCTACTGTAATTATATAAACACATCCATGTACTCTGATACTTTCTAAACTAAATTGCTCCCTGTGGGGATTAATAAAGTTGAGTTGCATTGTTGTATAGTATTGTGGTTAGAGTTCTCAGGAGCTCACAGTCACCCTGTGTTTCGTGATTAATATTGACAATCAATTTGCCTGGTGAATGCTCCTGCATTATGTAAGTGATGGTGATGCTAGCAGGCTCAGTCGGAAGGGGGGCTAGCGTATGTGTGTATGTGGGGGGGTCTGAGAGAACTCACTGATAGAGGTGCAGCGACAGGGGTCATGCTTGTCCAGATAGTGCTCCAGGGTGTCCCAACCTCCACCCACTCGCACCATCACATGATTACGCAGGATCTGATAAAACATGGACACGCATGCGGGCGCACACACACAAACCATACCTATGAAAAAGAGCACAACTGCAACATTGTATAATTAATTGGTGGGTTAAGATAGTAAAAGACAAATGATTCACTCACAATAATGACTACATAGCATTAAGCATTTCAAAGAGACCTTCAAGGTTACATATGTCACACCCCACTTTCTGCCACAGTAAAAAAAGCACAAAACAGATCACTCAATTTTTCCACTGAAAGTCATTTTTTTAATCTCCATAGAGTGCTGCAGTATATGTGTATATCGGTGATAGATTGTCAGAGATGAGAAGTGACAGGCACAGAATGAGCTCAGCTGTAAAGAGTGAGCAATTGATGAGGATGAGAGAGGGAAGAGAGTAGAACAGGTGGCGGAGGGAGGCATACCCGAACAAATATGAGTGTGCTGGAGTCCCCCACCCTGTATTTGCCCTCAGACACTTTGAACATGGGAAACTGTGTGGGGCAGGTGCAGCGGCTAATGAGGCACTGGACCTGAGAAACAAAAACACGGGTGAAATCCAAGAGCCAACACTTGAACATGTACAGTTGAAGTCGAAGTTTACATACACTTAGGTTGGAGTCATTCAAACTCATTCTTCAACCACTCCACACATTTCTTGTTAACAAACTATAGTTTTGGCAAGTTGGTTAGGACATCTACTTTGCACATGACAGGTAATTTTTCCAACAATTGTTTACAGACAGATTATTTCACTGTATCACAATTCCAGTGGGTCAGAAGTTTACATACAAAGTGGACTGGTGCCTTTAACTTCTTGGTGACAGGGGGCAGTATTTTCCCATTCAGATGAAATGCATGCCCAAATTCAACTGCCTGATACTCATCCCCAGAAGATAAGATATGCATATTATTAGTAGATGTGGATAGAAAACACTGAAGTTTCTAAAACTGTTTGAATCATGTCTGAGTATAACAACTTATTTAGCTGGCCAAACCCCAAGGATAAACAATTCAGATGTTTTTTGTTTTTTTGAGGTCACTCTTTTCAACGGGCTTTCATTGGGAATCCAGATTTCTAAAGGGACCTTCTTGCAGTTCCTATCGCTTCAACTGGATGTCACCAGTCTTTAGAATTTGGTTGAGGTTTTTCCTTTGTGTAATGAAAAAGTACGGCCATCTTGAACGAGGGTCACTTGAAGTGTACTGTTAGAGGCGCATGACCAGAAAGCATGCTACAGTTTTGTTTTCCTCCTGTATTGAACACAGATTATCCAGTCATCAATTCGATCGAGTATTTACGTAAAAAAAATACCTAAAGTTGTATTACAAAAGTAGTTTGAAATGTTTTGGCAACGTTTACAGGTAACTTTTGAGATATTTTGTAGTCACGTTGGAACCGGTGTTTTTCTGGCTCAAACGCGCCAAATAAATGGATATGTATCTACAGAATTAATCAAACAAAAGGACCATTTGTGATGTTTATGGGACATATTGGAGTGCCAACAAAAGAAGCTCGTCAAAGGTAAGGCATGAATTATATTTTTATTTCTGCATTTTGTAATTTGGTATCTTACATGTGTGATTTCACGAGTTAAATTTTTTATAGTAATTTATTTGAATTTGGCGCCTACAAGGTTGAAATATGCTTTTCTCTCTTTGTTTACGGAGGTGCTATCCTCAGATAATGGCATTGTTTGCTTTCGCCGAAAAGCCTTTTTGAAATCTGACATGTTAGCTGGATTCACAACAAGTGTAGCTTTAATTTGGTATCTTACATGTGTGATTTCATGAGTTTCATTTTTTATAGTAATTTATTTGAATTTGGCGCTCTGCATTTTCACTGGCTTTTGGCCAGGTGGGCAACATAATCCCAGAGAGGTTAAACAGCTTGGAAAATTCCAGAAAATAATGTCATGGCTTTAGAAGCCTCTGATAGGCTAATTGACATCATTCGAGTGGATGATGGATGTGGATGTATTTCAGGCCTATCTTCATCCTCAGTGCCTCTGCTTGACATCATGGGAAAATCTAAAGAAATCAGCCAAGACCCGCCCAAAAATTTGTAGAGTCCTCCACACGGCTGGTTCATCCTTGGGAGCAATTTCCAAACACCTGAAGGTACAACGTTCATCTGTACAAACAATAGTATGCAAGTATAAACAACATGGGACCACGCAGCCGTCATACAGCTCAGGAAGGAGACGTGTTCTGTCTCCTAGATATGAACGTACTTTGGTGCGAAAAGTGCAAATCAATCCCAGAACAACAGCAAAGGACCTTGTGAGGATGCTGGACGAAACAGGTACAAAAGTATCAATATCCACAGTAAAACAAGTCCTATTTCGACACAATCTGAAAGGTCGCTCAGCAAGGAAGATGCCACGGCTCCAAAACCTCCATAAGAAAGCCAGACTACGGTTTGCAAATGCATATTGGGACAAAGATCGTACTTTTTGGAGAAATGTCCTCTGGTCTGATGAAACAAAAATAGAACTGTTTGGCCATAATGACCATTGTTATGTTTGGAGGAGAAAGGGGGATGCTTGCAAGCCAAAGAACACCATCCCAATCATGAAACACAGGGGTGACAGCATCATGTTGTTGGGGTGCTTTGCTGCAGGAGGGACTTGGTGCACTTCACAAAATAGATGGCATCATGAGGCAGGAAAATTATGTGGATATATTGAAGCAACATCTCAAGACATCAGTCAGGAAGTTAGAGCTTGGTTGCAAATGGGTCATCCAAATGGACAATGACCCGAAGCATACTTCCAAAGTTGTGGCAAAATGGCTTAAGCGCAACAAAGTCAAGGTATTGGACTGGCCATCAAAGAGCCCTGACCTCAATCCTATAGAAAATGTGTGGGTAGACCTGAAAAAGCATGTGCAAGCAAGGAGGCTGCAAACCTGACTCATTTACACCAGCTCTGTAATGGGCCAAAATTCACCCAACTTATTGTGGGAAGCTTGTGGAAGGCTACGCGTTTCGCGTTTGACCCAAGTTAAATTGAAAGGCAATGCTACCAAATACTAATTGAGTGTACGTAAACTTCTGACCCACTGGGAATGTGATGAAATAAATAAAAGCTGAAATAAATAATTTGCTCTATTATTCTGACATTTCACATTCTTAAAATGAAGTGGTGATCCTAACTGACCTAAGACAGGGAATTTTTACTAGGATTAAATGTCAGGAATTGTGAAAAACTGAGTTTAAATGTATTTGGCTAAATTGTATGTAAACTTCCGACTTCAACTGTACGTAATCAAAAGTACTGCACATGATGTACTGTACGTTTTTATATGTTGTCTTTATTCTATAGCCAGGGTGACTAATAGTTAAAATCAAGTACAATTCAGTCTCACACAGACACACTGTGTTAGACAAAGGCAGCAATACTGTGTCTCCTTATACTATCCAGCTATTTCTTAAATATGCAATATATCAGTTAGTGACTGTATTGAACCCCAGACTTATACAAATCAGACATATCCCGGCAGCCAAGGCACCCGCTAAGACATTTTCCCCTGCTTGTCTGACAACTCACATCTTTGTAACAACAAAAACAAGCCTTCATCCCTCTTGACACAGGGTTTTATAAGTGAGTTACGACAGCAAAAGGTGGTGGTCCATCCATTGCCAAGAGTTTTCCCTTTGGCTTAGTTAAGGTCAAATTGAAAAGAGAAGATTCAAGTCAATCCTGTAGCCTATTTTGACATGTACAGCAATTTCCATGGTCTGTTAATCTTTTCCACAAAAAATGATATGGTCTAATTAATTTCCTCAGATAACTTCATTAAAATGGAAACAACCCTTATAGCCCAAACTACCATCATTAGGTTTATCCAACAAGTCTAATATAATTCAGTGTATAAAACCGAGTACTAGTCCTTTCCCCATAGAGGGACCCAGATCAGTAGTTACACCAGACTGGCCACATTGCGGGCAGGAGATCTGATCACTGGTTACTTTGGATGATTTGAGCATTAGTTACAGTAGACTTGATCATTGTAATAGTGGTATTAATAGCATTAGCATTGTAATAGCATTAGTTAGAGTTCACTTGTAATAGTGGTAGATTTGTAATAACTGGTCACTTAAAATAGATTTGATCGCTGATTACAATTACAGATAATATTAGTGACTGTGGGAGATATGTGAACTAGTTGGAATAGTGGATTTGATCACTGATTATAGTGGAAGATTTGTTCATTGGTTCCAATTTGTGAACTGGTTCCAGCGGTGCGGTCTCACCATCTCATCCAGGTTTTGAGTGTTGGAGGTGCGCCGCTGGGGTTTGGCTAGTGGCGGGGTCTCTTCCAGGGGCAACTCCAGCTCCTCTCTGATCTCCTCCTCGATCTCTTGCTCCAACTGGATCAACACGGGGGCGGCCATGCCGAAACGAGAGGCCCGCCGGGCTACTTCCAGCAGACACAGCACAAAGTTCTTCTCATTCTTCCGCAGCACTAGGTCGTCTGTCTCAAACATGAGCACATCTGGAGGAGTGGGGAGAAGGATTGAGTGAGTCGTCTGAGGATTGAGATGTTAACATAATACGAAGGAGCAGCCTCATGTGACCAACATGACCAGGAAAACCCTGGGCGCTGAGTTCTGTTTCCAGATGAATGTTCTATCCAGGGATGTGATCATTAGAAAAGTACAGATTTAAAAATTGAGGGAACGGTTCACGAGGCCATGTTCCTATGAAGTATGGATTTAGAGCCTCACCTAGTGGTAAATGTCCATATTGCATGCATTCCATCAAACACCGTTGAGCACACACTGTCCGTTGTAGGCTGCTGAATGTGTGCATACGTTCAGAAATATATTTTTTCCAATATTTTGAATACAATAGGCATAAATAATATTGGGATGCTGGTCAATAAGCCATTAATTCAAGAGACTCTATTCATGTCAGTTTGTCACACCTGTTTGCCACTTGACCTGTGGGGCAAGTGGGTGTGGATTTACGGCATATAAAGATTACATTCGCAATGGCTTCACCCAGTTAAATTACGTTCAAGCCTTCTGTAGGATATATGCAATTGAAAAATTGTGGCCAGCAAAAGTAGTTGTCAGTCAAAACATAAATTGCCATTATGCAGGAATATTGTCATACCTTTAATATCCATATGCTTTCGACACCAACTGATGAAATTTGAGATGTTGTCCCGGGCCAGGAAAGTTGCAGGTTGGGCCGAATTTACGAACGTGACACCGTTCGTTGGCAGCTGGACCTGTCGCACCATCCCGTACTTTTGAATGAACTCTCCCGCCACTCTTGTGACATTATTGGCGTGGGAACAGAGGACCGCGCCCGTCTCGAGCGCCTCCAGTATGTTGTTCACGTCAATATCGATCTCGTACAAATCTCTCAACCATTCTGCCAAATCCTCCTTCATCGCATACAGGTACTCTTCGCTAGACTTGAAGGGCTTGATGCTTTGATTTGTGGCATGATGAATCCCAGTGGACATTGTGAGCAATATGAAATATACACTTCAAGCAGAGAAGTCACGACATGAGGCAAAACTATCGTGAAAGTAGTATCGCAAATATATTATTGCCTCAACCAACCTGCACCTGGTTCCACTTATTCCATGCGGTTTGAACGCGTAGCTAGCTAGTGATTTACAGTGTAAAACGCTCGACTATAAAGTAATTTCAAAATATGGTCATTAATTAAATGTTCGAAATACAGTCAAAATTAACCTGAAATCTGTCTACACTTATTTAAGTTTCTCTAGCTACCCAGGCTGCCAGTTTGTTTTGTAGTGGCTTCTGTGGTACTCTCCTTGGTTACAAGGTAACGAGCTCATTCCAAACATTCCCATTAACCATTTCACGACCAGTCCCCCCCAACAAGTTCAAAATTCCTTCCAAAACGTGTTTAATGTTCTTACTTATTTTGTAGCTGGATGCCACTTGTTACACCTTTTATATAATCTCGTTAACCCATAATTAAAGTTAAACATATACATTTTAATTTAAATATTGAGGTGTAGTAACTGAATTACCATGTCAGACACTCAAGGTGATATGCTTGCACATTGGAATTCTTAGTGTACATTTCCACCCTCCCCCACCCCTTCACTATTCAAACGCAAAATGTAAATGGTGTAGAGATGTCTTTCTACCTTTGAAAAAAGCCACAAGAATAGTTCTGGGTTGATGGGTAAAGACAAAATACTACTTTACAAATAATTCCATGCATAGTTACATGGAGCATACTTTGACAATCTAGATTGCAGACAGGAGTCATTTGAACATCTATGTAAGAGCTACAAGTTGAAGAAATCCCTCAAACATACATTGATCCAGTGCAAGATGTAAGGTCAACTGTTTATTGATAGTGTTATTAACATTTCTGATCAGTTAACATTTTTGATAACAGCTATTTCATCATCAGGCATGATGAAACTTGGATTTTGGAGAGATCTTGTTGCCATTTAAGTGACTGGACAATATAAATAACCACAGATTCAAACTTTGCTCACTTCATGTTAGCAACAAAATCCTCGCCCTTCTTGATGGAGCCCTTCAGCTCACCAATGGCATCAGCCACCAGATTCTCCTCAAAGGCTGACAGCTTGCCCAGGCCAAGGTTCTTCTCAATTCCGTGTTTCTAAAAGGGCACAAAAATATTCCTTCTGGTTATCACTTCAGATTGTCAAAGTCGTGTGTCATTCAAATAGGAACCTGAATTAAGTACAAGTACAGCATTAATATCAACAATAAGCAGAAGGTGCAATTTCAGTCTCCAACTTATAAACCTGTTTATAAGGTGGTGTAGGACTTACCCCGAGGAGGAGAGGTGTGGAGAAGTATTTGCATTCGGTCTCTTCTGACCTTACGTACGCACACTCTACAACGCCATCCTTTCCGTTCATGGCGTCCAGAACGGAGAAGGTGAACCTAGCCCCAGCGTAGGCCATGGACAGCGTAGCAGAGCCTGAACACACGTAGGTTTGCCAGTTAGAGCTCATCAGAGTGGTTCAAACATTCATTACGTTTAAAGGACAGTTTTCATTGAAAATCAGCAAGTCCGTCGGATAACACTGCCTACCTGCTCCAGCCTTGGCCTTCACAACCTCAGTGCCAGCATCCTGGATCCTAGCGGTCAGAGCAGACAGCTGGTCGGCTGGGAACTCCACTTTGGGTGTTGCCTACAGAGTGGCGTGTGCAAGGTGTATTGTTATTCACAGGAAAAGCCTTGTTCATGTTGAACCTTATCCTATTCATTTTCCAACTGAATTTTAAAATGACCATGAATTAGGAATTTCTTAAAGCCACAGACTAACAAATTCTGAATCACAGGCTCCCACTGTATGACAACTCATTCATTGATGTTACAAACACTAGAGGGAGCCATAAAAAAAGTGTTCCAAAAACAGGGGCAGCATATCAGATCAGCTCAAACCCCTAAAAAATGTGTGTCATTTTTGTTGTTAGATTAAGATTTAGTCCTACTGGTGTCATTGCAAGGAAATCGTTCAGGTATTGGATTTTTTATTTCTGTGAAAAGGCCCTTATTCTTACCTGTGAGATGAGAGGAATAATGGTCTTTCCTGCATGACCTCCAATCACTGGTACATTGACACGTGCTGGGTCAAGGCCCTGCAATATGAAACACCAAACAGTCAGCCATCTTGCCTATGCAATATTATTGCCTATGCAATAATCAATGAGTGGATACTAGCTGGCTAGCATTAACTTAAAGAAAATGTTTTTAAAAAATCTACTTTAAAAATGTTATGCAGTTGGATCATGGTGACAACCAAATATTTAAGTGGAGACATTCCCTACAACATAAACCTATTACAATACAAACGTTGTATAGAATGCACCCAAGCACATTTAGAGCCTTGCTCTGAGCAAACTACAAAGTAGGCAATTCCAACTCTAGGTGTGAATGTTTTTGCTTTGTCACGCAGTGTTTATCTACTCTTCCACAATCATCTGTAAGATACAAACATAAACTTTGTTCCGTTCAGGGTGATACGCCCATGAACTTTGAGATCATTCCTGTGTGTCAAAGGTATAGAGGGTGAGTATAGGGTGCATTAGGATGTTTGAGGTCCTCAAACCTTACTTTCAGCTCTGCGACAAATGCATTGGCTCTGACGATATCCAATGTTGTGACACCAAACACTCTGTTGGGGTTGTAGACACCATATTTTTTCATCACCTCTGATGTGATGGGAATAGTAGAGTTGACCTATGGATTAAACAAAACTGTCAGCTATTTCAAACCACATGTTACTATCACTGGCATTTACCTTCTGATGTACACTAAACAGCCATTACACAATCAATGGAATATTTAAGCATTTATTGTTGAAGAGCAAATTAGATCTTGTATCATTTAAGATTGTGGCGACTGAAGCACCAAAACAAATCAGTGAGCTAAACAGCACTGGCATGGAAAATAGATTGCCTTTCAAATTAAGCCCATTCCTGAAAGTCAGTGCTACCTTCTCTTTGGCAACAAAAAAAAGTGTTTTTCTCCAACACCAAGGTATCCGACTGTATAGACGTCTGAGCTGCTCTAGAGTAATGTGAGTCGCCAGGAGCTTGAGTTAATTCTGGAGAAGAGGTAGTGGTGTACTCACAGGGTTGGCGATGATGCAGATCATGGCTTCGGGGCAGTTGCGGGCAACAGCATCAGCCAGAGTGGCCACGATGGTGGCATTAGTGTTGAACAGATCATCACGGGTCATGCCTGGAAGAATTGTATTTTTAAATGTAATGTGTGCACTTCCAATTGAAAGAAAGCATGATGTTCTTCATTATGAATCCCATTGTCAACTTGGGTAAACTTACCAGGTTTTCTTGGGACACCAGCGGGGATGACAACAACATTGCAGCCTTTCAGTGCAGCGTCCAACTGGTCTGGACCCATGTAACCTAGTGAAGGAATCATCGTAGTTAAATTAGATAAACCAAAGGGACATTTTCACAATCATTTCACTACACAGTGTTAAGACTTTAGTAGTGAAGTTGATGTACAGCAGGAAGGTGTCTTACCAGTGACGTGGGCCCTGGTCTCGATGTGGCTGAGGTCAGCTGCCACTCCAGGTGTGTGGGCAATGTCAAAGAGAGACAGTTCGCCCACCAGAGGACTGTTCTTCAGGAGCAGTGAGAGAGGCTGGCCAATACCGCCGGAAGCACCCAGCACTGCCACCTTGGCATTGTTCTGAGGGGGAGAGGATACAATTTCACTGACTATCTCATAGGGCTGTCCCCGACAAAAAAAAAAAAATTGGTCCACCGAGAATTTGTTCCCAATTGATTGGTCAATTTTTAAAACATGTATTTTCCCATATATAGACACACCCTATGTTGAATAAAATCAACTATATGTAGACTACTGAGCTTGCCTGATGCTTTAAGCGCTGCAATTAAAAATGAAGACTCAAATTACTAAAGAGGGAGCCAGAGATCAATATAGCCTAACCAGAAGAAGAAAAAAAAAACTTTATGCCCATCCTCCTCCCGCTGCTGCTGGCCTTCGCAGCCGTTATGCTCCTGAAGTGCCAGTAATAGCTATCGGAAACCTTTTTCATTTGGAGTGCCAAGTTATCATACCATTTCTACTGAACTGCATGCCAGTTAGGATTTTCACATGCACATTTTCATGGAACAGTTTCATTAAATTTATAATAAAGTCTTCATCTCAAAATCAATGATGTGGTCAATACAAATTATATCTAAATGATACAAATCTAAAACGACCTATTGTCAACATGTAAAAATAGCCTCCATAAAGCCAAAAAATAAAAACATTGCAGCCTGCAGGTAGAAAATAGCCTGATGAAAATAAATATCCTATAAATCACGTTGCTACGCATGGCCTGTCTGCAAGGAACTTGGAACATTGTTTCAACTTAACTTGGTCTGGCCCAAAGCTCATGCTAGCAAAAGTGCAACAATGTATAAAATATTCTGGGCCCTCAGTTTCCTGCACCAGTGAGCTCCTGAGAAACAAACACAGCTGTAGGCTATTTGTGCAAGTGATAAGTTATCAGGTAGGCCTTTTTTTATGACTTTTCCACCAGATCAGAGCATGACATTTTTTTCCCTTTCATGCTGAGTGGCTATCAAAAGGAAGAGTGCTGGAAATATTGTTTAAAAAAAGGCTACGTTGAGGAACTACTGTCATTCTCAATGGATGTAAAAACAAACTGTTTGCGTGCTGTTTGAGGCAAAGAAAACATTACTTTGAGAAGCTCCACAGTGATGGTGAGTTAAGAAAATCAGAAATTGTATCAGATCTCCAAATGTGCAC
Source organism: Oncorhynchus mykiss (assembly GCF_057628025.1). NCBI lineage: Eukaryota > Metazoa > Chordata > Actinopteri > Salmoniformes > Salmonidae > Oncorhynchus > Oncorhynchus mykiss. Next base: position 27,491,868 of record NC_143031.1, read on the forward strand.
ATTTATAAGCTTACACATGCAGGCCAGGTAGCCTAGGCCTATGTGTAATCAGGTGCATGTTTTTACTCAAGATTGACAGGAGCGCTCCAAACCAAAGACAATGAATAAATTGACAACTCGTAAATGAAATAAATGTGATATGTGCATCTATTACAAACAAGAAGCTTGAATGAGACTGACTCAATTGTGGTTTTGTAGGATGGGTCTGTTAGACCAAGGTTTATAATTCAAGTTTCATGTAGGACTTCTTTGCACAATCAATCCTTGTAATTTGCTAATATCAAAAAGGGGACAGAAACATTTCACCTGAAAATGACATTTATTCTTGTAGGCCACAAACCATTCACAGAAAGGGCAAAGGTCAGGACACTATGGATTCAACCTCTTGACTATTCATGGTTGGCCACAAGAAGCCAGGATTTCAGAGTGAGCGATTCAAGGATCATTTTTTAATTTAACCTTCATTAAGCTGTATTAAGAATGTAAGCCACCATTACACTCAAGTTCACAGAATCTTTCAACAGCTCTGATTATATTAATAAGGTTAAAGTTACTTCTTGATCAATGTTGTGGAATTATACTACTACTATCCTTGCCAATGCCAACATTCAGGAACATCTTAAACATTGATCAAAACTGTCCAAGATGTTATCAATCGTGTTAATTTTATCCTTGACACACTCAATTCAAACGAGTTTAAATTAAGACAGTTTGTAGTAAAGATTTGTGATGTTATTGTATTGCACACTATCAGTAGTTTTAGTATATCATGCGTGTTAAATATGGATTAATTAGCAAAAATTTGGATTTGGAAGAAACTGGGCCAATAATCCTCCTAATAATTCATTAAATTGAATGTGCCATCGGAGATTGTTCACTAACATGTCACGAAGGACAAGCTCGAGATAACCGAACAAAACACTGCTCTGTCAATCAAAGCACCTTTACCATGGTATTCTTTTTGTCACTCATAATTGCGCATGCCTTGCCTTTGCCAATCCCAAAAGTAAACCAAGCATGACAAGTTGACCTTATACAGTGCAGTGGAAGCAGCTATCAACAGTTTACAAATCCTTGCTAGTCAGCTACTACTAGCCAATTAATTAAACTAACGTTATAAGTATAGCTAAAGTTGACAACATTGACTCGTTTTAAACTCTAGACCATTCTGATGTGGCTCAACTAATGCAAAGTATGTGACATTTCAAGTTATAACTAGCTAATGTAGCTAGTTAGCTGGCTAAATAATCTGACAAGCAAGCTGGCTACCATGCTAGCTAGCTAGTAACGTTAGCTAGTTAATTTACGCTATTACTAGCCATCTCTTAGCTGACAAAGAAATATATTATTTACCTGTGAGGAGGTAGATAAGCTCCTGGTAGCAATGCAAATTGTGGGTCTTGCAATGCGGGAAAACATGTTGGATAGGGAGGGGTTGGCTATTCTTTATAACTGAACCTCTTCACAGTGACTCCAACGTCCTCTACCTCTGTGGCCGGTCGAAACAGACCGCTTGCAAAAGCGACCTATCTTAACTATCAGGGACAGCCTACTTCCTGTACCATATGCAGTTTGATTGGTTAAAATATGAACATTTCCGGTTATGATTGGGCTAATGGAATATCAATCATGCTTATGACGTCGTGTCCAAAGTGGGCCTCAATCGCTTTCACTTTCGTGATGCATTGATTGGAATTTATTTTTTGTGTAAAGATGATTAGCTAGTGATTGCAACCAATGGAATGTAAATCTCTTAAAAAATGTTACTTTTTATGTTTTAATGTTGTTGTTTTTTACCTTACTTTTTGTCAGAGAAAATCAAACTGCCATGGAATATTATGAACAAGTACTTATGTTATGTAGCATAATAACTTTATCAGAGTCCTGATCTTGATGATCATGATCATGATCAGTGCAGAGGTGAGTACGATACTCCATGCGCCACAAAAACCCGGGCCATGGACGGAGGCAGGTAGAACACCCACATACGCCACGTTACAGTATTCAATAGAAAGATGGCCAGTAAAACCTGAAGGAAGGGAGTTGGCAGTGGGAGGGTTTCTGTCATGAATATCCCATGTGCAACCTGCCATTGTTCCCCTGAGCAAGGCACTTATATATACACTGCTCAAAAAAATAAAGGGAACACTTAAACAACACAATGTTACTCCAAGTCAATCACACTTCTGTGAAATTAAACTGTCCACTTAGGAAGCAACACTGATTGACAAATTTCACATGCTGTTGTGCAAATGGAATAGACAACAGGTGGAAATTATAGGCAATTAGCAAGACACCCCCAATAAAGGAGTGGTTCTGCAGGTGGTGACCACAGACCACTTCTCAGTTCCTATGCTTCTTGGCTGATGTTTTGGTCACTTTTGAATGCTGGCTGTGGTTTCACTCTAGTGGTAGCATGAGACGGAGACCTCCATGGGTTGATACATTTGATTTCCATTGATAATTTGTGTGATTTTGTTGTCAGCACATTCAACCATGTAATGAAAAAAGTATTTAATAAGAATATTTCATTCATTCAGATCTTGGATGTGTTATTTTAGTGTTCCCTTTATTTTTTGGAGCAGTGCATTTCCTCAAGTAAAGGTAGTAGGCCAGATCTTAGCATTTTAGACTATTCCATTGGTCCTTAAGTGTAATTTCCATTCAAAACGAACTCCACCACTGGTCTTGACGAGAAGAAAAAAAGCTGTCAGGGGAGGTTCTCTTCTGCACTGTTCATCCAATCCAGTACAGAGGTATAACAGAGAGGAAAAGGAAGAGAGGCCCAACTCTGCGGAAAATCTGTCTCCCTCCAGCAGGTGGCGTTTTTGTTGTTTCGCCCACCAAGTAAGGAGTTTTCGTATGGAAGGTCAATGAGTGTCGAATTTGGTCAACCAAAAACCAAATGGCTTGATCGAATAGAAGTTTCGTCAAATGCTTACGTTTTTACGAGTGTATTGATATAAGTAGGACACGTGACATCCCGGAAACTTTGAGGAAAAACACAATCGGATTTGTCTCGCGATGGCAAAAAATTGTATGGTATGAGGGTAGTAGCACAGCTTCTCTCTCCATTGAATACATAAGGTTGATGTCAAAAACCCTTATCGAATATTCCAAAAAATATTTGAATAATAACATGTTTCCACCAATCCAGAGAAAGGATAGGTGGGAGCTAAACAGCCTGCCGTGCTGTTTTGTAGACAACAACTCCCATTGTTAGGGCTGAGAGATGTATCCTGTCAGTATATCCATAATCTTTGGGTGTAATACGAACTATAGACTGCCACCAAGACATCCATTGTTTGGTCACAGAGACAGAAGGAGTAACCCAGACACGTCACAGGGGCTATAAAGCTGAATCATCCCTTTAGAATGTTTTCTCACCACCAAATATAGTAGTGAGAGGAAGTCCAGTCGCGGGTAGTATGAGAGGATGGAACTAGGTGAAACTGGGCTGACATTTGATCTCAATACATTTGGTTTCATGGTTCCATCTTTCTTACTGGGATTACGCTTCCTGCGCACTAGGCCAGACACTAGTATAGCGTGAACATGCCACAGGAACTCTTGTCAGAGTTCAGCGGACAGCTAAACAAGCCTACTGGCACACCCTGGCTAGCTGGGGTCATGACCTCAGAGCATAAATATAAAATGTTTATCTTCAGCTGTCCACTGAATAATTCAATTGCTGTTTTGTGCAAAATAATGATGACTAAAGTGTATTTTTAGTAATTTTCTAATTTGTCTTCTCTATGGAGCAATCAATGGGAATTGTCTTTCTTGCTTGTGATTTGGTTAAGCTGCAGTACCGAAGCAATATTGTAGGTGCAGTCGAATCCTTGGCAGGAGATAGAGAGTAGCCTTGCGTGGATTTGATTATACTGCGCTGCGGGGGACCGGGCTGTGACGTGAACTGGCAAAAGCGGTGAGGGAGGTCCACCCTTCTGAAATCGAACAGTAATCTGTGCTGCTCAGTCATGAGCATTATGGTGCATCATCCAGAAACATACAACATCTCTTTTCCATTAAAGATGCAATACTATATGTAACTCTTTGGGCGACCTGACAAAGAAAAGTGAGTTATAGATCTGTCCTCATTTTCAGCAAGTCTAAGAAGTGGAGATCTGTCCTGTTTCCCATTTTTAAGTTTCACTTTTGCTTGTTTTACTTTTGGTTTTGTACACCAGCTTCAAACAGATGACAAAATATTTTCCGTTATGCAGATTCTCTACATTATACTTGCTTGTTTTGTCACAAACTGAAATTAGACAAACTATTACAATTTTATCAACCAGGAAATGGCGGAGCGATTTCTGTATAGTACATCTTTTAAATATGTTTGAATTCTCAAACTACCAATTCTCCCCCTCTTTTGTTTTGAACCGACTTCGCCATGGGCTTTGAACGGGCACCTGGCTCACGCCAGGGAGGCAGCCCAGTTCCAAAATGAATGCAATCAACTTTCACCAGGTGCAAAAAGCTTGCCAGGGCCAGATTAATGGGATCCCCTCACTGTGACCATCCAAAAGTGGAAGTCGTGGGGGCCTCCGGAGTGGTGCAGCGGTCCAAGGCACTGCATTGCAGTGCTTGAGGAGTCACTACAGACCCCATTTCAATCTCAGGCTGTGCCACAGCCGGCCGTGACCGGGACCCATGAGGCGGCGCACAATTGGCCCAGCGTCGTCCGGGTTAGGAAAGGGTTTGGTTGGCTGGGATTAACAAATCAAAAACTGAAAGATTGGGCGTGCAAAATTATTCAGCCCCTTTACTTTCAGTGCAGCAAACTCTCTCCAGAAGTTCAGTGAGGATCTCTGAATGATCCAATGTTGACCTAAATGACTAATGATGATAAATACAATCCACCTGTGTGTAATCAAGTCTCCGTATAAATGCACCTGCACTGTGATAGTCTCAGAGGTCCGTTAAAAGCGCAGAGAGCATCATGAAGAACAAGGAACACACCAGGCAGGTCCGAGATACTGTTGTGAAGAAGTTTAAAGCCGGATTTGGATACAAAAAGATTTCCCAAGCTTTAAACATCCCAAGGAGCACTGTGCAAGCGATAATATTGAAATGGAAGGAGTATCAGACCACTGCAAATCTACCAAGACCTGGCCGTCCCTCTAAACTTTCAGCTCATACAAGGAGAAGACTGATCAGAGATGCAGCCAAGAGGCCCATGATCACTCTGGATGAACTGCAGAGATCTACAGCTGAGGTGGGAGACTCTGTCCATAGGACAACAATCAGTCGTATATTGCACAAATCTGGCCTTTATGGAAGAGTGGCAAGAAGAAAGCCATTTCTTAAAGATATCCATAAAAAGTGTTGTTTAAAGTTTGCCACAATCCACCTGGGAGACACACCAAACATGTGGAAGAAGGTGCTCTGGTCAGATGAAACCAAAATTGAACTTTTTGGCAACAATGCAAAACGTTATGTTTGGCGTAAAAGCAACACAGCTGAACACACCATCCCCACTGTCAAACATGATAGTGGCAGCATCATGGTTTGGGCCTGCTTTTCTTCAGCAGGGACAGGGAAGATGGTTAAAATTGATGGGAAGATGGATGGAGCCAAATACAGGACCATTCTGGAAGAAAACCTGATGGAGTCTGCAAAAGACCTGAGACTGGGACGGAGATTTGTCTTCCAACAAGACAATGATCCAAAACATAAAGCAAAATCTACAATGGAATGGTTCAAAAATAAACATATCCAGGTGTTAGAATGGCCAAGTCAAAGTCCAGACCTGAATCCAATCGAGAATCTGTGGAAAGAACTGAAAACTGCTGTTCACAAATGCTCTCCATCCAACCTCACTGAGCTTGAGCTGTTTTGCAAGGAGGAATGGGAAAACATTTCAGTCTCTCGATGTGCAAAACTGATAGAGACATACCCCAAGCGACTTACAGCTGTAATCGCAGCAAAAGGTGGCGCTACAAAGTATTAACTTAAGGGGGCTGAATAATTTTGCACGCCCAATTTTTCAGTTTTTGATTTGTTAAAAAAGTTTGAAATATCCGATAAATGTCGTTCCACTTCATGATTGTGTCCCACTTGTTGTTGATTCTTCTCAAAAAAATACAGTTTTATATCTTTATGTTTGAAGCCTGAAATGTGGCAAAAGGTCGCAAAGTTCAAGGGGCCGAATACTTTCGCAAGGCACTGTATATCAGGATTCCAGTCATTCCAATAAATGTTATAACCCTTGATCTTCAAGAATAGGACTTGGAAATATGGAAGTATAGATTAGCCAAATTGTTTTACCTGAGCATAACCCCAAAACTAAGGATTTATTAGCCAGCCCTACTTTGTTGTTTATGATTTCGTTGTCATGGAGGACTGATCGGGCTCATTGATTTGAGTTGAAAAATAAATGCTGCTGTGCTCATGGAAAGGCATTGTAACATTAGTCGTTGGAAGGAGACCAAGGTGCGGCGTGGAAGGCGTACATCCTTTTTATTTAAATGTTCCACCAAGAAAACCAATACAACGAACGAAAAGCTTCGTCATGCAAACTACATGCACTCAAACAAAGACAAGATCCCACACTGAAGGAGGGGGAAAAAAAGGGCTGCCTAAGTATGATCCCCAATCAGAGACAATGAAAGACAGCTACATCTGATTGGGAACCACACTCGGCCAAACACAAAGAAATAGAGAACATTGAATGTCCACCCAAATCACACCATGACCTAATCTCTAAGGTCAGGGCGTGACAGGCATGCTTTGAGCGCTACTGAATAGTGCTATTTACATGTGAAAAATGAATGCCATTTGGTGCATTTGCTATAGGCCTATTGTTTACCTTTTTGTTGGTGACACTTTGATATATTTTAAAGGGCAAATCCACAGATGAAACAATAACAAAAAGGTTCACCCCACCTTTGTTTTGGTAAAAAGCTGAGGGATGGGCCTTGAGAAATGTAACCATCTCAGATTAATAGATAACTATGGATGCAAGTACTGACCATCCATGATATCAAAATTATTATTTTAACCACTTATGATGTTATACAGTGTTTGTTTACATTTACAAACATTGGAGAAAAACAAGCTTATATTTGGGGTTTTCATGGAGTGTGACAGTTGAACTAAGTTTGAGGCATTTATAAATTATATTAGTCAAGAATCAATGGATATACACTACTGTTCAAAAGTTTGAGGTCACTTAGAAATGTCCTTGTTTTTAAAAAAGCACTTTTTTTTCGTCCATTAAAATACAGTGTAGACATAGTTAACGTTGTAAATTACTATTGTAGCTGGAAACGGCTGACTTTTTATGGAATATCTACATAGGTGTACAGAGGCCCTGGAGTAAACTGGCTCTAACCAGAATAGAAAGAGGAGTAGGAGGCCCTGGTGCACAACTGAGGAAGAAGACAAGTACATTAGAGTCTCTAGTTTGAGAAACAGACATGTTCTCAACTGGCAGCTTCATTTAATAGTACCCGCAAACCATCAATCTCAATGTCAACAGTGAAGAGGCGACTCCGGGATGCTGGCCTTCTAGGCAGAGCTCCTCTGTCCAGTGTCTGTGTTCTTTTGCCCATCTTAATCTTTTATTTTTATTAGCCAGTCTGAGATATTGCTTTTTCTTTGCAACTCTGCCAAGAAAGCCAGCATCCCGGAGTCGCCGCTTCACTGTTGATGTTGAGATTGGTGTTTTGCGTGTACTATTTAATGAAGCTGCCAGTTGAGGACTTGTGAGGCATCTGTTTCTCAAACTAGACACTAATATACTTGTCATCTTGCTCAGTTGTGCACCAGGGCCTCCCACTCTTTCTATTCTGGTTAGAGCCCGTTTGAGCTGTTCTGTGAAGGGAGTAGTACATAGCATTGTACGAGATCTTAAGTTTCTTGGCAATTTCTCACATGGAACAGCCTTCATTTCGCAGAACAAGAATAGACTGACGAGTTTCAGAAGAAAGGACCTTGTTTCTGGCCATTTTGAGCCTGTAATCGAACCCACAAATGCTGATGCTCCAGATTAGATTCAACTTTGTCATTGAACAAATACAGTACAACGAAATGCAGTTGGCATTTGACCAGAAGTGCAAAAAATGTACAAGTAAAACAATTAAGTACAATGTATGTAATTAAGTGGGATGTATAAATGTGCAATGAAGGCAAATGGCAAGTCTAAATGTGCAATGAAGGCAAATTGAAAGTGCAAGGAAGCATGCAACTGAAATGCAGGGATAGCAGCAATGAGGTTACCAATGTAGACATGTACAACTGAATAATGTCCTTAATCAGACTTTGCAAAGCAATGTCAGAGTCCAGTAGTACTGTGAAGAGAGAGTGCAACAAGGTCCCTCAAGAGGCAGTACTAAGCGGTGGGCGAGTGGATATGGCTAGTGCCGTGTCAGAGTTCAGCAGGGTTACAGTAGCTGGAAAGAAACTGTTCTTGAGTCTAAACTCATCTAAAGAAGGCCAGTTGTATTGCTTCTTTAATTAGAACAACAGTTTTCAGTTGTGCTAACATAATTGCAAAAGGGTTTTCTAATGATCAATTAGCCTTTTAAAATGCTAAACTTGGATTAGCTAACACAACGTGTCATTGGAACACGAGTGATGGTTGCTGGTAATGGGCTTCTGTACGCCTATGTAGATATTCTATTAAAAAAAATATCTGCCGTTTCCAGCTACAATAGTCATTACAACATCGGGGCGGCAGGGTAGCCTAGTGGTTAGAGTGTTGGCCTAGTGGTTAGAGTGTTGGACTAGTAACCGAAAGGTTGCAAGTGCAAATCCCTGAGGTGACTAGGTACAAATCTGTCATTCGGACCCTGAACAGGCAGTTCAGTTCACTGTTCCTAGGCTGTCATTTTAAATAAGTATTTGTTCTTGACCGACTTGCCTAGTTAAATAAAGTTTTTTTTTAACAATGTCTACACTGTATTTCTGATCAATTTGATGTTATTTTAAGGGCCAAAAGAAATGTGCTTTTCTTTAAAAACAAGGAAATGTCTAAGTGACCCCAAACATTTGAATGGTAGTGTGTGTGTGTATATATATATATATATACACACACACACTACCATTCAAATGTTTGGGGTCACTTAGACATTTCCTTGTTTTTAAAGAAACGCACATTTATATATATATATCAAAAAATGGATGTAGCAACTACAGATTGCCCCTAAGTCTTTCAAGAGTGTGTGAGTTTGAGCACGTGTCCATTAGGCCTATGGATCTTTTTTTTGTATCAGCATGAATTAGATTGAACAATAAAAGCCCCATTTTTATTCCATAGGCTGGGATACGCACGATGCAGCAGCTGCAAGAGCATAATCTTCACTGGCTGTCCACTGGTTTCAAAAACAAATGATTGACAGGCTGCTTAAAAGTGATTGAATTCAAACATTATTGGGTTCGAATACACATTTAGATTTGTGAACAGCAATCCACAACAACCAAAATCCGTAAGGCGCAAATAGCTCAACGAGAGCGCAGGTGTGATTCACATCAATGCGCTATGTAGATATCCATAATAAGAGATATCCGTATCGCGGTAGACTATACCTCTGCTGTCATCCTTACCTCCAAGCGTTTATTCAAATTGGATAATTTTTGGATGCCAACAGCAATCGCACCATTGGAAGACATAGCTTGGACTGTAGCTTACAAAAGCCAAAATTCTGATATTTTCCCGCGATCCATCAACCCCTTTTGTTGTGTCATCATAGTGGTATCCGATTTAGGGTCAGACTCACCCAGGCGGAACAAATTTAAAAACGTGCACCTTTTTTCAAAGTATCTGTAATCTGATTACAATATTTTTGATAGTAACGGATTACAGTTACCGGTTTTGTACGTTACTCCCCAACCCTGATGGTAGGGTATTTGTTTATTTTTTCAAGCAAAGTATACGGGTGTTTTACTCCAGTCTAGTAGGTGGCGGTAAATCAACATATATTGGATGCCAACCGCCGTTAAATATCATCGAAGAAGAAGTATAGCCAGTCCATGAATCGGCGAATGCGAACCAGTTGTTATTCTAGTGATGGAACATGAGTAGATTAATTTGATAACAACGGTCGGACATCTTGAACGCAGTCTCCAATTTTTATTATACCACAGTAAATCCATCCAGTGTCCAGAACGCCATTTTATGAACTCTCCCTTTTCCCCCTACTGCGGTGCCGCTCAATTGACCAATCTGCGGCCACTATTTCTAACAGGTAACCAATCACAGCAGGCTTTACATGAATCAGACCAGTGGCTTTATATTCACGGGGCTGCATGAGGAATGTCAACTATTTAACATGGAGACAGCAGTTGATAAACTGGAGGCGATGGTAAGCTGTGTTTTATCAAATAGATTTATTTCTAAAGCAGCGAAAGTAAACCTACGTTCCTAGTCTTTAGATACATTGTATTATGTGGTCTCCAATGAGCTGTTTGAGCAAATGACCTGTGCGTGAAAAACGGCAATGTAGCGAGGATCTAAATTCAAATGTTCTGCCATTCTAATCGGAATTGATTAATTTCCAGGAAAAGGAAAAACACGAACATAATAATATGCGAGTGTTTCCGCCAAGAACACCACAAGGCAAACAAAAATTGCATTACCATGGCTCTCTTTCCATTTCAGTGTTTATTTAGTTAGCTTGTTTGCCACACGTTTCACAACGAGGACTGCGAGTACTAGACTGCGCCTGCGAAGAGGCCGTATTCCGTGTCCCCGAGTGCGCGCTGTAGGTGACCGTTGATGTTTAAAAGCGAGTTTTTACGTTATCAAAGTTGTAAAAATTGGTTGTTGACCATTAATTAAGTTGCAGCTCACAATCACGGAGTCTAGTAAACGTAGCTAGCTACAGTATGTAACTGTTAAAACATTAGCCAGATACTACTAGTAACGTTATTCAATTATGTTACATAAGTTTATTATTCGGCTCCCCTTAGTCACTTAGCTGCACTTATTTGTCACTGCAGAAGATCACTGGCTTGCTAAACAGTTATTAATGTAGTTTTAGATTATTTAATCATAACTTGATCTGGCCCAGCCAATCAAATTCAAGTTTGTCGTGTAGCTAATTCTTTAGTTTGACAGGAGGTTGGCTGTCTATCCTTCAGGGCTGACAACGAACAGGATAAAGAGGAATCCATTATGTTTTCTGTCTGTCCAGTGCCCCTTTTGTATTGTACTACTGGTGACCCTTCAATGAAAGCAGTGCAATGTTAAAAGGGCATTGGCCAGGGATTATTCCCAATGATAGGTTTTGCAAGGTGTAGCTGTGAACAGTTGCTTACAACAAAGCTGTTTGCAGGTGCTCTGACTTCATTGCACTACTGTATTGGACAGCTAGCAGTGCAATAGTATTGTCAAAGCGTCTGAAAACAGCAAAGACCACTGACACAGGAATCAGCAACAAATGTACACTGTGTTGAAAGCTGGCACCCTCAAGTGCAAAATTCTGGGAACTCTTCTGGGGTTTACTGAAACAGTGTGCTGAATAACAGTGCACCCCAAGGAAGGGCTGAGCAGGGTGGGTTGTTTAATTAAAAAGTTTGTTTAAAATCTACAATGAAGATCCTTCGTCTTATTATCCAGTACTGTTGTATACTTTTTTAGCTGTAGTTAAAGTAGCGCTCAAGCCAAAAGTGGTCCCTGAAAATTGTGTACTACATGAAAGTATGTGGACACCTGCTTGTTGAACATCTCATTCCAAAATCATGGGAATTAATATGGAGTTGGTTCCCCTTTGCTATAACAGCCTCCACTCTTCTGGGAAGGCTTTCCACTAGATGTGGGGACTTGTTATCGTTCAGCCACGAGCATTAAAGAGGTCGAGCACTGATATTGGGCGATTAGGCCTGGCTCACAGTCAGCGTTCCAATTCATCCCAAAGGTGTTTGATGGGGTTTAGGTCGGGGCTTTTTGCAGGCCAGTCAAGTTCTTCCACACCGATCTCGACAAACCATTTCTGTATGGACTTTGCTTTGTGCACAGAGGCATTGTCATGCTGATACAGAAAAGGGCCTTCCCAAACTTACCACAAAATTGTGATGACTTTGCTTCCAGAGGCAGTTTGGAACTCAGTGAGTGTTGCAACCGAGGACAGACTTTTTACACGGTTCAGCACGCTGCGGTCTCGTTCTGTGAGCTTGTGTGGCATACCACTTTGCGGCTGAGCCGTTGTTGCTCCTAGAATTTGCCACTTCACAATAACAGCAGAAATTTTACAATTTGACTTATCGGAAAGGTGGCATCCTATGGCGGTGCCATGTTGAAAGTCACTGACCTCTTCACTAAGGCCATTCCTCTGCCAGTGTTTGTCTATGGAGATCGCATGGCTGTCTGCTTGATTTTATACACCTGTCAACAACCGGTGTGGCAGATATAGCCAAATCCACTAATTTGAAGGGGTGTCCACAGACTTTATCTATATGCCGATATGTGCGCCACGTCATTGCTCTTTGTTAGCTGTCACTCAAATGGCGAGTGGCTGAATCTCATTGACTGGAACTCAAATTGCTAGGGGGCTGGCCCACGTGGGAGGGAAATGTAAGCAAAATGGCACTGGATAGCTTCCAGTAAACAGTTGCTTTCAAACTAGGGATTTTGTGGCTAATTCAGGTAAAATGGCAATTCTGCATGTATGAACTACACATTGACACATCAGCCCAGAAAGGGAGGTTTGAAAAATACTTACTATTCGCCAGAGTTCCTGAGCATGATTTAAATGCAGGCCAACTATGCAATAATCTTACTCTTCCAAGTCATTCCCTCACTTGCAATCTATCAAAGCAAGTCTGGAACTGATGTCCCATCAGTCAGCTTCCATTTCTTTTTAGGAGGAGGATCTACCTGAACTTGTCCAAAAATAAAATACTTTTGCTTGTCCCAAAAGTTTTCTGAATGTGTTGTGCCTACTGACCTCAAATTAAAATATTTTTAAATCACAAAATTGACAGTGACACGCATGGGATTGGAAGTCCTGGAACCCTATCAGTATTGTCTCTGCTGTCCACTTTGTTCAGAGTAGTGCAATATTTCTTATAGGGCTTCAGTTTTTGGGATAAAGCCTTACCGAAGGCACTATGCATCTCAAGACCATTTAATACACCCTTTTGTGAGGCAACAATTGTGGCTGAAGTCTTGGAAAGATGTGACTGAACTTTTTTGCACATTTTGTTTATCTTCATAGTTGTGAAGATCTGTACATGCAATGATTTTCTGTGTGTTATAATGATCTGTTGTAAGGCGTAGAGACTCTACTCCACTCTGTCAGGCTTGCAGTACACTAAACCAACTGTCCTTTCAGTTCCAGAAGGCAGAGGCTGACATGGAGTACATGGAGAAACGGCTGAGGCTGGAATTCCTGACAAGTGCTCCAGAGAACGGTGCAGCAGAGGTGAATACATACATGGATGCCACAGTACTTAGTTACAAAACATGTCCTCAGACCAGTCACCCAACACCTTTCCACTCTATCCACAGAAGGCAATGCCATCTTATACATCTTTGAACTTCTGGCATGCAGACAGATGTCTCCATTTGTCTATTTACCCAACAGTCTGTCAAATCAATGACTGACTCGTGTCTGACCACAGGAAAACCCTGTGAAGCTGCTGGAGAACCTGTCTGCCATCAAGGTGAGGCATGCGGCCTTGTGCACACAAGTACAGGAGATTGCAGCTGAGCAGAAGCAGTCAATGGACTCCATTCGAGCACACCTCGACACCACTGTGCAGCTGGTGCAACAGTTACAGCAGACTGCTGACGTTGAGGTAGCCCATTCCCTCCACGTACATCCGACAATGTCAATTGGCCCTTTTCAAAGTTAGGGTGGCAAAATCATGTGCAATTGAGAATTTGTACTGTTTTGTAGATTCCACCACTGACTGAGATGGAGCAGGAGTCTGCAGATTTCCTTGGTTTATCAGTCAATCAAAACACAGCAGAGGTAAGGCCATTTGCTCGCGCTAAGATGTCATTGCATACAGGAGCAGAGCATACAGAGAAACTATTTGACAGATGCCATTCCGTGTAACACCATCTATGCCATTGTATGTGCACTGCTTCTTAGTCCAATTTTACGTCTCTTGCCATTCAGAGAAATATAAAGCTTGACTGCTCAGGATTTCTCAAACTGAACAAAAATAAACAATATGCAAAAATGTCAAAGATTTTGCTGAGTTAGTTCATAAGGAAATCAGTCAATTGAAATAAATAAATTAGGTCATAATCTATGGATTTCACATGACTGGGAATACAGATATGAATCTGGTCACAGATACCGTAAAAACAAAGTAGGGTCGTGGATCAAATAAACCAGTATCTGGTGTGACCACCATTTGCCTCCTGCATTGCGACATCTCCTTTGTAAAGAGTTAAATCAGGCTGTTTGTGGCCTGTGGAATGTTGTCCCACTCTTCAATGGCTGTGTGTGAAGTTGCTGGATATTGGCAGGAACTGGAACATGCTGTCGTACACTAATATGCCAATGTTTGTCTGTTCAGTTACTGATGTCTATGGAGCCTTCAGTCCAAGAGCAGCCTCAGTGTAAGTAATTGTAACCTCAATTAACACCCTCTCCTCTGCATGTCTTTATACAGTAACACAAACCCCTATTGAATTCCTTTGTAACCATCAGGTTATGTACATAGCTGATTTGGAAAACCCATTACTCATTTTCAATTTGGAGAATTTATATTGACGCTATATGTAACAGGCAACAGCTAGGTTTCCATCCAATTGGTGGCAGATTTATGCAAAATCAGCACATTTTCCCAGAACTGATTTGTTGCAGATAAAAAATCTGAGTGTTGACAGTGCATACAATGTATTTTTCGCTTCGCATTCAAATGTGCCTACTCTGGTCTTGACACGGTCTAGCCAACAGCTCGCAGAAGCAGTGCGGGTAGGCTAGATGAGATAGGAGTGAGTATTATATTCGTCAAACGGCAGTAAAGTATTGATAATTTCACTAAAATAAGACGCTTGATATTTATTGGAAAGGGTCATAAATTATTTCATCTGTAGCCTAAAACCGCATGGTGTCGAGTCATAATGGGAGGACCACACTATATAGGGTGACGATATTATAGCAATATTTGCGCTTTAAGGCATTTTCACCACTACTTCTCGCATAATACATTTTATCGGCACAAATATCCCACCATGTCGAACGATCATTCATAAAGTTGTACCGAAATTGCTCGTTAAATTTCTGATTACGATATGACTCATAACTGGGGATGGAAACGTGGGTAAGGAATCCAGGGGAAACCCAAATAAGGGCACAGCACTCTGTACAGACAGGATGGCGACTGAAGCCGAAGTGACTGCTCTGTCCACAGCCTCGAGGGAGGGTGAGTTTGAGGAGCTGAGTGACGCCACGCCGCACAGCGTGCACTCCAACGTCAAGCTGGCTGACCTCAAAGCCTTCTACAAGCAGTTGCATGAGCACTTGCCTAAAAAATAAAAAAAACTGGTCCGACAAGTCACGTTTGTCCCGAGACGCATGACCCTTTACACAGAAACCCCCAGTTGTGTCAAGGCAACACTAGCAGCAGGAATGTCGGTTAACTTGTGGACCCGAGTCAGACGAATGCTTAGGAAGGTGTACGCATTTTGTGCAACCACTAACTTTGCCCATCTTTCTCCAGTGGTGCCCTGAGTTTGCAGCAGATGACCATGACGGTTAGCGACGCCAAGCATCTCTCTGGACAAGAAAGGGCACGTTTGCCTGCTAATGAGTGGGGAACTGGCACAGCTGAGACTGTTTAAGATGGACCCCACAGCGAAAGTGACTGATTTTGCCCATCTCTCATTGTCTAGTCATGTTAGCCTATTTGAAGGGTTCTGATGCCTACTCATGCTTTGGTTTGATTTCTTTTGCTAGTTATTTTAAAATGACACAATCTGAAACAATTGACCAGAAGCAAGAACTCCAGATGAAACCAACTCACCACAATGTTTGAGGTGCTGTAAGTGGAAGGTGATGGGCCATATTGTAAATTAGATGCACTATTTTTGAAGGTTCTCTGACTGGCTAATGCATCAGTTGAATGCGTTTCACCTGTAAATATGTTAATGATTTGAATTCTGCTGATTACTTTCCAACTGTACGTCAATGTATTATGATGCTTCATTAAAATGAAATTCCCTCAAAGGTATTTGCTCAATTAAGAATTTATTTAAGAGCACAAACACATTAGCATCTTAAGTACAGTGAAGTTGCTTTCCAGAACTATGTAAAACAATTACAAAATGAACAGGAACCTTTAAATTTACTTACGGTCTGTTTCTTTAATATTGGTCAAATCTGATCTATGTATTAACAGTAATGGTAACAATTTCATTTAACTAAAGCTTCATGTAGAGCACTGAATACAAATGACATTAAAGACATGTATGACCTCAACTATCCAAAGGAAATGTTTTTAGAACGAGAATGCATAAGTTATCTAAAGTCCAGCACCAAAGAAAACATTGTCATGCTTAAAGGGTGAGTGAATGGTAGTGTAGAGAAATAAGACTGATGTTAAGTTACATGTGTCCTACATGTTCTTCCTCAATCTCACTTGGTTGGGGTCACTTTGGCTTTTGATGGGAGTCTGCTCCAGGACAATAACCCTGCAGGCATAAAGAACCAAGTTAACACTACAGTCTTTAAGCATGCAAGCTCATTAAGATCAACTCTGGTGTAATATGACTGGCTTCTACAAACATACATCTACAGTAAAATTAGTCCTATAACCTGAAAGATGCCGAACAAGGAAGAAGCCACTGCTCCAAAACCACCATAAAAAAAAAAAAAAGCCAGACTACAGTTTAACTGCACATGGGGTCAAAGATCATACTTTTTGGAGAAATGTCCTCTGGTCTGATGAAACAAAAATAACTGTTTGGAGGAAAAAGGGGGTGGCTTGCAAGCCGAAGAACATCCTCCCAACCGTGAAGCATAGGGGTGGCAGCATCATGTTGTGGGGGTGCTTTGCTGCAGGAGGGACTTGTGTACTTCACAAAATAGATGGCATCATGAGGAACATTTTCTGGATATATTTAAGCAACATCTCAAGACATCAGTCAGGAAGTTAAAGCTTGGTTGCAAATGAGTCTTCCAAATGGACAATGACCCCAAGCATATTTCCAAAGTTGTCCTTAAGCCATTTTGCCACAACAAAGTCAAGGTATTGGAGTGGCCATCACAAAGCCCTGACCTCAATCCTATAGAAAATTTGAGGGCAGAACTGAAAAAGCGTGTGCGATCAAGGAGGCCTTACAATCCTAACTCAGTTACACCAGCTCTGTCAGGAGGGAACGGGCCAAAATTCACCCAACTTATTGTGGGAAGCTTGTGGAAGGCTACCCGAAACGTTTGACCCAAGTGAAACAATTTAAAGGCAATGCTACCAAGTACTAAATGAGCGTATGTAAACTTCTGACCCACTGGGAATGTGATGAAAGAAATAAAAGCTGCAATAAATCATTCTCTATTATTCTGATATTTCATATTCTTAAAATAAAGTGGTGATCCTAACTGACCTAAGACAGGGAATTTTTACTAGGATTTAAATGTCAGGAATTGTGAAAAACTGAGTTTAAATGTATTTGGCTAAGGTGTATGTAAACTTCTGACTTCAACTGTGTGTGTGTGTGTATAAATAAAATGAAGAAAAAAAAACCACACCTGTGAGGCTGACTCCAGGTCTCATGACTAGCCATTTCTAGCTTTCCTGTCAAAACAAAGTTGATTAGAATTTGACACCTCTTTAGTAAGTCAGTAATTGGGGAGAAAGGGAGGGTGCTTTTGCTCACCTGCGACAGGTGCTGGTTCTGTCCAGTCATTGGTGTCGACCCCCTTTCGTTCTGCCACTTCGGCACGGTCCCCTCCTGGACAACCTGCATCCTCACTCAACTCGCCCTCCACCTGGGGCTCACACACACCCAGTCTGGCCACAGGTGAAGGCATAAACATACCACAACACTTCAAGATACCAATTCACACTTTACAGTAACAACGGGTCAGTTGTGGGTGGACACATCAGGTACCATCTCAGAGCTTCTAGGCCATAGGTTCACAAGGCCATAGTACGAATGAAGCAGGTATATTGGTAATGATCACTTTTTCAGAAGGTTCCATTAGTCACTATTGTAAAAGTATGGGCCCAAGTTGCGACTTAACTAATTAGTAGGGATGCGCAATGTCGGTTAACATATCAGAATCGGGTGATATTAGCCAAAAATGCCAACATCGGCCCGATGTCTAGTTTAACGCCGATGTTAAAGCTGACGTGCATACCTATAATGTAGGACCTTGGGTCCCAAATGAGGACCCAGCCGAGAAGAGATCAACATCCGACGAGCTTCTCCTTCACGTCTCTATGGATTAAAATGTATGGTATGTACCCATACCGTAATGACGCCACGTAAAATTTTGCGCTACACGTGCAACACAGCATTCCTAACCTAGCCCATAATGTCTGCTGTGTGGATCGAGCAGTCATTTGAACGAGTAAGAACATTTCAGCGAGACAGCTCAAAGGTGAAATCCAATAACTTGGGGCGGCAGGTATCCTAATGGTTAGAGAGTTGGACTAGTAACTGGAAGGTTGCAAGATCGATTCCCCGAGCTGACAAGGTAAAAATCTGTCGTTCTGCCCATGAACAAGGCAGATAACCCACTGTTCCTAGGCCGTAATTGAAACTAAAAATGTGTTCTTAACTGACTTGCCTAGTTAAATAAAACCTTTTTTTTTTTTTTTACTCCAAGATAATGGATTCATTGTCTGTTGTGGTTGATGTTGGTTCCACAGTAATAACGTCACGACATACTATGGAATGCCGTTTGGGTCTTTGTGTGTCAAAGATACATCAAATAACAGTTCTAATATAGAATGTTGTGTGTTCTGAATTCGCACGTGCAAGCCAAGCGCCACCACTACTATCAGTAGCACTGTCAAAGCTGTGCAAACAAGCAAACACCAGCCACGAACAATGTTTATAATACCGCGTTGGTAATAAAGCATTATTTGTTCGGCCGCAACTTCTGGGGTAGCTAGCTTTAGCTTGGTACCTAGCTAGCACCAATATAACCAGCCTGAAAACAATGACCAGTAGAAACTGCAGTCATTTAAATGTATTCTTAGCAATGATTTAGGAATCCTTAAGTATTAGCTAGGAAGCCACTTGTTCGCCTATTGAAATTCAGTTGATGAAAATAAATAGCTAGCCAGCTACTTAACCCTGTTGCCGAAAGCTAATGTTATTGGCAGCCAGCTAGCTTCATCTGGCTAGTGAGGCTCGACCGGACCAGGTTATGTGTTGTGAAGATAGCCACAATAAGGATTAGGCAAATCAAATAAAACATTTGCCACATACACATGGTTAGCAGATGTTAATGCGAGTGTCGCGAAATGCTTGCGCTTCTAAACTCAGCGAAAAGAGAAACGTCCCCTTTTCAGGACCCCGTCTTTCAAAGATTATTCGTAAAAATCCAAATAACTTCACAGATCATTGTAAAGTGTTTAACTTGTTATGGCTTGGGGGCAGTATTTCGACATCTGGATGAGAAGCGTGCCCAAAATAAACTGCCTGTTACTCAGGCCCAGAAGCTAGGATATGCATATAATTGGTAGATTTGGATAGAAAACACTGTTAAAATAATGTCTGGGAGTGTAACAGAACTGATATGGCAGGTGAAAATCCATCCAGGAAGTGGGATATTTTTGATGTGTGTAGTTTTCAATTGAATGCCTAGGACCCAGATTGCAGTTCCTATGGCTTCCACCTAGATGTCAACAGTCTTTAGACATTGTTTCAGGCTTGTTTTCTGAAAAATGAAGCAGAATGAGACCATTTTGTAAGTGGCATGCAGAATGAAGCAGAGCTCCTTTGCGCGCTTGACCAATTGCGCACCCTTCGTTCTTTTTCCTTTCTATTGAATACGCTATTGTCCGGTTTAAATATTATTGATTATTTAGACAATAGACAACCTGAGAATTAATTATATAAACATACTGAACAAAACGCGCCAACAAAACTGAGTTTTTGGGACATAAAGAGGAACTTTATCGAACAAAAATTGTGTAACAGGGATTATTGTAACTGCAACCAGATGAAGCTCAAAGGTAAGTGATGAATTTAAATCGCTATTTCTGACTTTCGTGACGACTCTACTTGGCTTGAAAATGTATGCTAGTGTAAGCGGGGTGCTGTCCTCAGATAATCGCATGCTATGCTTTCGCCGTAAAGCCTTTTTGAAATCTGACACAGCGGCTGGATTAATAAGAAGTTAAGCTTTATTTTGATGTATAACACTTGTATCTTTATTCTGTATTTTGAATTTGGCGCTCTGCAATTTCACCGGATGTTGTCGAGGTGGGTCACTAGCGGAATGCCTGCGCCAGAGAGGTTAAACACTGTTTACCATGCTTGTTCAATGACCCATAAACAATGAATGAACATGCACCTGTGGAACAGTCGTTAACTTCTCTAGGGTAGGGGGCAGTATTGGGAATTTTGGATGAAAAGCGTGCCCAAATTAAACTGCCTGCTACTCAGCCATAAAAGCTAGAATTATGCATAATAATTAGTAGATTTGGATAGAAAACACTGAAGTTTCTAAAACTGTTTGAATGACGTCTGTGTATAACAGAACTCATATGGCAGGCAAAAACCTGAGAAAATCCAACCAGGAAGTGGGAAATCTGAGGTTTGTTGTTTTTCAACTCTTGGCCTATCAAATACACAGTGTCTACTGGGTCATATTGCACTTCCCAAGGCTTCCACTAGATGTCAACAGTCTTTAGAAACTTGTTTGAGGCTTCTACTGTGAAGTGGGGGCGAATGAGAGGGGAATGAGTTAGAGGTCTGCCAGAGAGCCACGAGCTGGCAACGCGAGTTAGCTTGAGTATCATTGCATTTCTGAAGACAAAGGAATTCTCCAGTTGGAAAATTATTGAAGATTTATGTTAAAAACATCCTAAATATTGATTCTATACATCGTTTGACATGTTTCTACGGACTGTAACAGAACTTTTTGACTTTGTCTGCTCCTAGTGATCGCGCGTCATGAATTTGGATTACTGGGCTAAACGCACAAACAAAAAGGAGGTATTTGGACATAAATGAACATTATTGAACAAAACAAACATTTATTGTGGAACTGGGATTCCTGGGAGTGCATTCTGATGAAGATCATCAAAGGTAAGTGAATATTTATAATGCTATTTCTGACTTCTGTTGACTCCAACATGGTGGATTTAGCTTGATTTGTTGTCTGAGCGCTGTACTCAGATTATTGCATGGTTTTCTTTTTCCGTAAAGTTTTTTTCAAATCTGACACAGCGGTTGCATTGAGAAGTGGATCTAAAATTCCATGCATAACAGTAGTATCTTTTAGCAATGTTTATTATGAGTATTTCTGTAAATTGTTGTGGCTCTCTGCAAAATCACCGGATGTTTTGGAACTACTGAACATAACGCGCCAATGTAAACTCAGATTTTTGGATATAAATATTAACTTTACCGAACAAAACATACATGTATTGTGTAACATGAAGTCCTATGAGTGTCATCTGATGAAGATCAAAGGTTAGTGATTAATTTTCTCTCTATTTCTGCTTTTTGTGACTCCTCTCTTTGGCTGGAAACAATCGTGTGGTGTGCTTTCGTCGTAAAGCCTTTTTGAAATTGAACACTGTGGCCAGATTTACAACAACTGTATGTTTAAAATGGTGTAAAATACTTGTATGTTTGAGGAATTTTAAATATGGGATTTCTGTTGTTTTGAATTTGGCGCCCTGCAGTTTCACTGGCTTCTTGACGAGGTGGGACCCTAGAGAGGTTAAGACACTAACAGCTTACAGACGGTAGGCAATTAAGGTCACAGTTATGAAAACTTAGGACACTAAAGACACCTTTCTACTGACTCTGAAAAACACCAAAAGAAAGATGCCTAGGGTCCCTGCTCATCTGCGTGAACGTGCCTTAGGCATGAAGTCTGCAGATGTGGCCAGGGCAATAAATTGCAATGTCCGTACTGTGAGACGCCTAAGACACTGCTACAGGGAGACAAGACGGACAGCTTATCATCCTCGCAGTGGCCGACCACGTGTAACACCTGCACAGGATTGGTACTTCCGAACATCACACCTGCGGGACAGGTACAGGATGGCAACAGCTGCCTGAGTTACACCAGGAACGCACAATCCCTCCATCAGTGCTTAGACTGTCCGCAATTGGCCGAGAGAGGCTGGACTGAGGGCTTGTAGGCCTGTTGTAAGGCAGGTCCTCACCAGACATACCGGCAACAACGTCGCCTATGGGCACAAACCCACAGTCGCTGGACCAGACAGGACTGGCAAAAAGTGCTCTTCACTGACGAGTCGCGGTTGTGTCTCACCAGGGGTGATGGTCGGATTCGCGTTTATCGTCGAAGGAATGAGCGTTACGCCGAGGCCTGTACTCTGGAGCGGGATCGATTTGGGGCGGTGTGTCACACCATCATCGGACTGAGCTTGTTGTCATTGCAGGCAATCAACGCTGTGCGTTACAGGGAAGACATCCTCCTCCCTCATGTGGTACCCTTCCTGCAGGCTCATGCTGACATGACCCTCCAGCATGACAATGCCACCTGCCATACTACTCGTTCTGTGCGTGATTTCCTGCAAGACAGGAATGTCAGTGTTCTGCCATGGCCAGCGAAGAGCCCGGATCTCAATCCCATTGAGCACGTCTGGGACCTGTTGGATTAGAGGGTGAGGGCTAGTGCCATTCCCCCCTTGAAAAGTCCGGGACTTACAGGTGCCTTGTTGAAAGAGTGGGGTAACATCTCACGGCAAGAACTGGCAAATCTGGTGCAGTCCATGAGGAGGAGATGCACTGCAATACTTAATGCAGCTGGTGGCCACACCAGATACTGACTGTTACTTTTGATTTTGACCACCCCCCTCCCCCTTTGTCAGAGACACATTATTCAATTTCTGTTAGTCACATGTCTGTGGAACTTGTTCAGTTATGTCTCAGTTGTTGAATCTTATGTTCATACAAATATTTAGTCTTCTGAAAATAAACGCAGTTGACGTTTCTTTTTTTTGCTGAGTTTAGATTGCTTAAAAGGCCGCTAGAAATGGTAATATTGGTATCTTTTTTTTTTTGGCAAGGAAAATATCGATATCGGCCAAAAATGTCATATCGGTGCATCACTACTAATTAGTAAACTATGTTGGACTGACTTCAACTGTGGATATTGGATTAGTTTGTAAGGTTATATGCTAATGGCTGGGCACTCACTGCTGTTTGGGGTGTGCAACCAGACCTGGACTTTTCAGAACCCTTTGACCAGCGGCCCTTTCCACCAACATGCCCTGCAGCACCTCATCCAGAGTAGAGTGAGCTCTGGAGGGAGAGAGAGCGAGCCTGAGTATACGTCACTTGTGTGAACTTTACCACTTTAGGGGTACTACTCTTTTAGTATTATATCACTAGTCTGGTAATATAGCCAATTAATAAATACGGCAGAAATAGTGTCCAATACAGTAGTCTCCAACCCTGGTCCTGGAGGTTGGGAGTGAATAAACTAAGTGTTGGCTAGAACAAAAGCAGGCACAGTTGTGACCCCTAGCCAGAGCTTCAGTGCATTCAGAGAGTATTCAGACCTTGACTTTGATCAAATTTTGTTATGTAATAACAGCCTTATTCTAAAAATGTATTAAATTGTTTTGTTTCCTCAATCTACACACAATACCCCATAATGACAAAGCAAAAGCAGGTTTTTATAAACTTTTTTTTTATATATATATATATATATATATATATATATATATATATATATATATATATTTGCAAAATTATCAAATTTACAAGTATTCAGTCCCTTTACTCAGTACTTTTTGAAGCACCTTTGGCAGCGATTACGGCCTCGAGTCTTCTTGGGTATGATGCTTCAAGCTTGGTACAACTGTATTTGGGGAGTTTCTCCCATTCTCTGCAGATCCTCTCAAGCTCTGTCAGGTTGGATGGGGAGTGTCACTGCACAGCTATTTTCAGGTCTCTCCAGAGATGTTCGATCGATCGGGTTCAAGTCCAGGCTCTGGCTGGGCCACACAAGAACATTCAGAGATTTGTCCCGAAGCCACTCCTGCGTTGACTTGGCTGTGTGCTTAGGGTTGTTATCCTGTTGGAAGGTGAACTTCGCCCCAGTCTGAGGTCCTGAGCCCTCTGGAGCAGGTTTTCATCAAGGCTCTCTCTCTGTACTTTGCTCTGTTCCTATTTCCCTCAATCCTGACTAGTCTCCAAGTCCCTGCTGCTGAAAATCATCCCCACAGCATGATGCTGCCACCACCATCCTTCACTGCAGGGATGGTGCCATATTTCCTCCAGACGTGACGCTTGGCATTCTGCCAAATAGTTCAATCTTGGTTTCACCAGACCAGAGAATCTTGTTTGTCATGGTCAGAGTCTTTTAGGTGCCTTTTGGCAAACTCCAAGCAGGCTGTTGTCGTGCCTTTTACTGAGGAGTGGCTTCTGTCTGGCCACTCTGCCACAAAGGCCTGATTGGTGGAGAGCTGCAGAGATGGTTGTCCTACTGGAAGGTTCTCACATCTCCACAGAGGAACTCTGGAGCTCTGTCAGAGTGACCATTGGGTTCTTGGTCATCTCCTTGACCAAGGACCTTCTCCCCTGATTGCTCAGTTTGGCTGGGCAGCCAGCTCTAGAAAAAGTCTTGGTGGTTCCAAACTTCTTCCATTTAAGAATGATGGAGGCCACTGTTCTTGGACCTTCAATGCTGCATACATTTTGGCTTGGTTTTTGCTCTTACATGCACTGTGGAATCTTGTATAGACAGGTGTGTGCCTTTGCAAATCATGTCCAATCAAGTGAATTTACCACAGGTGGATTCCAATCAAGTTGAAGAAACATCAAGGATGATCAATGGAAACAGGATTCACCTGAGCACAACTTTGGAGGTATGTTTATTTTTAATACATTTGGAAACATTTCTTAAAACCTGTTTCATTCTGGGTATTCTGTATAGATTGAGAATTTTTTCATTTAATCCATTTTAGATTAAGGCTGTAACGTAACAAAATGTGGAAAGTGTCAAAGTTTCTGAATACACTATGTTTAGTGAGGCCTACCTGTCAGTCTCCTCCAGTGAGTCTGGGCCCCCAGACAGGCCTTTGGCCTGGCTCTGCTGTACAGATGATGCAGCTCCCTCTGTGTCTGGACCACAGCCTGAAAGGGAATCTGAACAGAGGTAAATTGCTTTTGGGTCAATTTATTATTAGAAATATGTATTTGCTACTGTTTAGAGATACTGTTTTTTTATTTTCTTATAATGCTGATGTAATGCAGTGTAGTACCTTCACTGTGTGTGCTGCCATGGTGAGCTCCTGATGTCTCTGCCTGCTGTGTACTGGCCACAGAACCCTCTTCGTCAGTTAGCACTTGATCATTAATCACATCTTCAGCCTCATGGTCTGTCTCCTCTTCGCCAGGCAACTCTTCCTCATCTGACACAAGTTCATCTTCTGCAGAGACAGGTTTATAACTGAACACAGTCTACCACCAAACATACATAGTACACTGGTCTGGGGTTGACATACTGATCTAATAGTAATATCACGTCAGTTAGTTGAAATTCAGTTACTGACAATAACATTCAACTGATCAGCAACACCTTGCTTAATTGAATCAGGAGAGTTCCCACTGGGCGCAGACGTCAGTTCTGATTTACATTTGGTTGAGTTGTCAACTAACGGGAATTAAACGTGAAATCAAAAAATGTCACCATGACATTGGATTTACATAATAACAAATAAAATACAATTCTTACGTAATTACTTTAAAAAAATCCAATACGTTTCCCCACATTGATTTAATGTCATCACAAATTTTTGTTGGGGGGGGGTTGGGTTAACATGGATAGAGCTTCTATAAAAGCCTGCACCCGCTCCTCCAGAACTATGTTTGGAGACAACACCTCACCTCCCTCTAAAACAGAGGAGCTAGCATCCAGAGGATCTTCGTCCATCAGGTCGACATCCACACCAGCACAGCTACCCTGATCGGACCCTTCCAACTCTTTCCTGTCAGCAGCCAGCGACATCCCTCTCTCCCCTTCGAGATACTCCATGTTCTTCTCCTCTAAACTCTCTCTCTCCTCCACCTCCTCCCTTTCTTGGCTGGTGGTGGGTACGGTGTAGGTAGAGCCCACGCCCTCCTGGCTGGTCCCTGTGGTCCGTCTCTCTCCGGAGCTGGCTGTGGTGAACTCTGACACGCCCACGTGCGTCCCAGTCTCCTCGACGGAGGAGTCTCTCATCAGGGGTGAGGTCTGTCTGGAGAGGTCTGTCTGCAGATAGAGCAGCCAAGATATCAACATTTCAGTTACGTTTATAATGGGTAAAACTTCACACCCTGTACATCTCCAGGACCAGGGTTGGTTGGCACCCGCGTACTATATATTTTGACAGGTCTGAAGAATTAATTGAAACATTGTTCTGACTGGGAGAGTGCTGACTATTCTGACCGTGCTGGCTCCCAGGCTGGCAATGGCGAAGCTCTCGGTGTGGGGGGGCAGGGAGCGGGTGCTGCCCCAGGTGGAGGTGTCTAGCAGGCTGGGCAGAGGGGGGATGGGCTCCCCAGTGACCCCCATGGCTCTGTAGTTGGGTGCAGTCGCTGCACCACACCAAAACACGTATACCAGTGACATCTAGCTGCAATTCAACTTGTAAAAGTAGTGCTCCTGGTGTTGAACACGCACACTCAAGGAACCAATGCAAGGTGTGTGAACTGACTGGTAATGTAAGTTTGAAATAAAGTTGATTTTGGTTGCATAGGGCCTCGACTATACACCACTGGATATTGTACTACGATTTATGAATTAAAAGCTACTCGCTAGCGAAACTCTAGCTAGCTACATTGACTATGTAAACAATAGCAACTTGTGTAATTAGAGGAACATTTAGTACAATCACTAGCAACAATTTAATGAGTACTTGTGAAAAACTGGACCAAAGCTATTGTACTTAGGCATAATCAATGAATATGGTATAGTAGGGGAAAATAGAATAAAGACGCTCTTCCCCTCTGTGTGTAGCAGGTAGGACGCACTTTGTAGCAAAGAATGCTGATGGAAAATGTATGCGTATAATGGAGCTTAAATGTAACACTCTGGTAGCTGGGTGGCGTTGGTTGGTACCTGGGCTGCATGGGGTGCTGTAGCAGGGCGGAGGCCGTCTGTTCAGGGGGCTGGGTTGCAGTCTCTCCTGGTCCAACCACTCATGGTGCTGGGCGGGTGAGTACGTGATGCTGGAGACATCAGCCAGGTCAGGTAGACCACTATACATACATACATACATACATACATACATGATCTTGCAGAAATACTCTGTGTGGCACACTGGGCATGATATGTGGACATACTCCCAAAGGAAGAACTGTTGGTTCTTGACTATATCACACCTCAATCTACTCTTTACATTTGTCAATTAGCAGACGTTCTTCTCCAGAGCAACAGTAGTGAGAGCATACATTTTTCATACTGGTCCCCCATGTGAATCAAACCTACAAGCGCCATGTTCTACCAACTGAGCTACACAGGACTACAGTCTCACCCTTTCCAGAGCTCCTAAACAACATTCCCATCAGGTTCTAACAGGGATTTACAAACCTTAAGCATTAATCTGCACTTAAGCATTAATCTGTCTATTGACAATACACACATACATTACATAATCATATTGTACAGTTGATTCTACCATGGAGCGTCAGTGTGTTGGTGCTGCTCCTACCTGGCCATTGGAAAGGGTGCGTGCTGACTGACAGTGGGGTTTATGTCAATCTCATCTGACTCCTGTACAGGCTGACACTCTAGGGAAATGAACACTACATCAGTTTATTATCTGTCCTCATCTACTACTGCCTGAATGACCCAGCAGTGAATATGATGGCTTCAAAACTGAAATACTGCTCAAACTCTAGTTGAGTGTCAAAACACACACACAGCTATCTTACTCCCATGTTTGGTCTCCAGCTTCTGCTCCTCTGGTACAGTCCTACTGTCAGCAGCCCTACACACCTCCACTGTCACATCCAGGTCATCCTCTGAGCTGACAGGGCTCTAACAAGAGGAAACCAACAACTACAGTTAACTACATGCATGACTAACTAATTAGCTAAATAACTAACTACTCCGACGTTATGTTATACCATATACAGTGCCGTCATAAAGTATTCATACCCCTCGACTTATTACAGTGTTATAGCCTGAATTCAAAATAGATTCTCACCCATCACACACAATAAATACCCCATAATGACAATGTGAAAACATGTTTAGATTTTTTGGGCAAATTTATTGAAAATTAAATACAGAAATTTAATTTACGTAAGCATTCACACCCCTTTGCTAGGACACTCCAAATTGAGCTCAGGTGCATCCAATTTACATTGATCATCCTCGACGTAGCTACAACTTGGATTCCACCTGTGGCCAATTAAATTGTTTGGACATGATTTAGAAAGAAACACACCTGTTGATATAAGGTCCCACAGTTGACAGTGCATGCCAGAGCAGAAACTATTGGAAGAGGTGGAGACCCGCACACTGTCGGAAAAACAAATAAATCCAAAACTGAGGCTTGAATGCAAAATAAAGATGTTTATTAAAATATATCAGTGTCCAAAAAATAAGTGCAAGAAAGTGCATGAATGAAAAGTGAAAACAAACGTTTCACACGATGTCACACGATCAAGCAAGAATGTTCTTTGCTTCACGGAAACGTGGCTCACTGGAGAGAC
The DNA here is from genome assembly GCF_057628025.1 of Oncorhynchus mykiss. Classification (NCBI taxonomy): domain Eukaryota; kingdom Metazoa; phylum Chordata; class Actinopteri; order Salmoniformes; family Salmonidae; genus Oncorhynchus; species Oncorhynchus mykiss. The sequence continues at coordinate 27,520,639 of NC_143031.1, forward strand.
TCTATCCGAAGCGGTGCAGCCAACGGGTTTCTCCACACATCGCGCAGACAGAAACAAACAACTTTCTGGTAAGAAGAGGGGCGGGGGCGTATGCCTTATGACTAACGTGACATGGTGTGATGAAAGAAACATACAGGAACTCAAATCCTTCTGTTCACCTGATTTAGAATTCCTCACAATCAAATGTAGACCGCATTATCTACCAAGAGAATTCTCTTCGATTATAATCACAGCCGTATATATCCCCCCCCAAGCAGACACATCGATGGCTCTGAACAAACTTTATTTAACTCTTTGCAAACTGGAAACCATTCATCCGGAGGCTGCATTCATTGTAGCTGGGGATTTTAACAAGGCTAATCTGAAAACAAGACTCCCTAAATTTTATCAGCATATCGATTGCGCAACCAGGGGTGGAAAGACCTTGGATCATTGTTACTCTAACTTCCGCGACGCATATAAGGCCCTGCCCCGCCCCCCTTTCGGAAAAGCTGACCACGACTCCATTTTGTTGATCCCTGCCTACAGACAGAAACTAAAACAAGAGGCTCCCACGCTGAGGTCTGTCCAACGCTGGTCCGACCAAGCTGACTCCACACTCCAAGACTGCTTCCACCACGTGGACTGGGACATGTTTCGTATTGCGTCAGACAACAACATTGACGAATACGCTAATTCGGTGTGTGAGTTCATTAGAACGTGCGTTGAAGATGTCGTTCCCATAGCAACGATTAAAACATTCCCTAACCAGAAACCGTGGATTGATGGCAGCATTCGCGTGAAACTGAAAGCGCGAACCACTGCTTTTAATCAGGGGAAGGTGTCTGGTAACATGACCGAATACAAACAGTGCAGCTATTCCCTCCGCAACGCTATCAAACAAGCTAAGCGTCAGTACAGAGACAAAGTAGAATCTCAATTCAACGGCTCAGACACAAGAGGCATGTGGCAGGGTCTACAGTCAATCACGGACTACAGGAAGAAATCCAGCCCAGTCACGGACCAGGATGTCCTGCTCCCAGGCAGACTAAATAACTTTTTTGCCCGCTTTGAGGACAATACAGTGCCACTGACACGGCCTGCAACGAAAACATGCGGTCTCTCCTTCACTGCAGCCGAGGTGAGTAAGACATTTAAACGTGTTAACCCTCGCAAGGCTGCAGGCCCAGACGGCATCCCCAGCCGCGCCCTCAGAGCATGCGCAGACCAGCTGGCCGGTGTGTTTACGGACATATTCAATCAATCCCTATACCAGTCTGCTGTTCCCACATGCTTCAAGAGGGCCACCATTGTTCCTGTTCCCAAGAAAGCTAAGGTAACTGAGCTAAACGACTACCGCCCCGTAGCACTCACTTCCGTCATCATGAAGTGCTTTGAGAGACTAGTCAAGGACCATATCACCTCCACCCTACCTGACACCCTAGACCCACTCCAATTTGCTTACCGCCCAAATAGGTCCACAGACGATGCAATCTCAACCACACTGCACACCGCCCTAACCCATCTGGACAAGAGGAATACCTATGTGAGAATGCTGTTCATTGACTACAGCTCGGCATTCAACACCATAGTACCCTCCAAGCTCGTCATCAAGCTCGAGACCCTGGGTCTCGACCCCGCCCTGTGCAACTGGGTACTGGACTTCCTGACGGGCCGCCCCCAGGTGGCGAGGGTAGGCAACAACATCTCCTCCCCGCTGATCCTCAACACTGGGGCCCCACAAGGGTGCGTTCTGAGCCCTCTCCTGTACTCCCTGTTCACCCACGACTGCGTGGCCACGCACGCCTCCAACTCAATCATCAAGTTTGCGGACGACACAACAGTGGTAGGCTTGATTACCAACAACGACGAGACGGCCTACAGGGAGGAGGTGAGGGCCCTCGGAGTGTGGTGTCAGGAAAATAACCTCACACTCAACGTCAACAAAACTAAAGAGATGATTGTGGACTTCAGGAAACAGCAGAGGGAACACCCCCCTATCCACATCGATGGAACAGTAGTGGAGAGGGTAGCAAGTTTTAAGTTCCTCGGCATACACATCACAGACAAACTGAATTGGTCCACTCACACAGACAGCATTGTGAAGAAGGCGCAGCAGCGCCTCTTCAACCTCAGGAGGCTGAAGAAATTTGGCTTGTCACCAAAAGCACTCACAAACTTCTACAGATGCACAATCGAGAGCATCCTGGCGGGCTGTATCACCGCCTGGTACGGCAACTGCTCCGCCCTCAACCGTAAGGCTCTCCAGAGGGTGGTGAGGTCTGCACAACGCATCACCGGGGGCAAACTACCTGCCCTCCAGGACACCTACACCACCCGATGTCACAGGAAGGCCATAAAGATCATCAAGGACATCAACCACCCGAGCCACTGCCTGTTCACCCCGCTATCATCCAGAAGGCGAGGTCAGTACAGGTGCATCAAAGCTGGGACCGAGAGACTGAAAAACAGCTTCTATCTCAAGGCCATCAGACTGTTAAACAGCCACCACTAACATTGAGTGGCTGCTGCCAACACACTGACACTGACTCAACTCCAGCCACTTTAATAATGGGAATTGATGGGAAATGATGTAAATATATCACTAGCCACTTTAAACAATGCTACCTTATATAATGTTACTTACCCTACATTATTCATCTCATATGCATACGTATATACTGTACTCTATATCATCGACTGTATCCTTATGTAATACATGTATCACTAGCCACTTTAACTATGCCACTTTGTTTACATACTCATCTCATTTGTACATACTGTACTCGATACCATCTACTGTATCTTGCCTATGCTGCTCTGTACCATCACTCATTCATATATCCTTATGTACATATTCTTTATCCCCTTACACTGTGTACAAGACAGTAGTTTTGGAATTGTTAGTTAGATTACTTGTTGGTTATTACTGCATTGTCGGAACTAGAAGCACAAGCATTTCGCTACACTCGCATTAACATCTGCTAACCATGTGTATGTGACAAATAAAATTTGATTTGATTTGAAAACAGAAAATCTATGAATCAGTACCAAGTACAATAGAATACATGATCTACACTGAACAAAAATATGAATGCAACATGTAAAGTATTGGCCCATGTTTCATGAGCTGAAATAAAAAAAAATCCAAAAGATTTCCGTAAGTACAAAAAAAAAAAAAGAGCTTATTTCTCACAAATTGTGCACAAATTTGTTCATATCCCTGTTAATGAGCATTTCCCCGTAGCCAAGATAATCCATCCACTTGACAAGTGTGGCATATCAAGAAGCTGATTTAACAGCACTATCATTACACTGGTGCACCTTGTGCTGGGGACAATAAAAGGCCACTAAAATGTGCAGTTTTTTTTCACAACACAATGCCACAGATGTCTCAGGTTGAGTGAGCATGCAATTGGCATGCTGACTGCAGGAATGTCCACCAGAGCTGTTGGCAGATAATTGAATGTTAATTTCTCTACCATAAGCTGCCTCAAAAGTTGTTTTAGTACGTCCAACTGGCCTCACAACTGCAGACCACAGCAGCCCAGGACTTCCACATCCGGCTTCATATGCGGGATCGTCCGAGGGGTATTTCTGTCTGTAATAAAGCCATTTTGTGGGGAAAAACTCTGATTGGCTGGGCCTGGCTCCCCAGTGGGTGTGCCTATGCCCTCCAAGTCACACCCATGGCTGCACCCCTGCACACTCATGTGAAATCCATAGATTAGGGCCTAATTTATTTCAATTGAATGGTTATATTTTTGTTCAGTATAGATTATATACAAAAGCGGACAGAGAAATATTTTGATTTCACATATAGAGCAGAAACTATAACATGAAGTCCAAGGCACTGTCTGCAGAGCCCCGAGATATACTTGTGATGAGACATATACACACCAAAAGTATGTGGACACCTGCTTTTCAAACAATCTCATTCCAAAATCATGGGCATTAATATGGACTTGGTCCCCGCTTGGCATTGCGCATGGTGATTACTTAGGCTTGTGTGCGGCTGCTCAGCCATGGAAATCCATTTCATGGATTTCAGTTATTGTGCTGATGTTGCTTCCAAAAGCAGTTTCGAACTCTGTAGTGAGTGTTGCGACCGAGGACAGACAATTTTTACACGGTTCAGCGCGCTGCAGTCCCAGTCTGTGAGCTTGTGTGAACTACCACTTCGCGGCTGAGCTGTTGTTGCTAGACGTTTCCACTTCACAATAACAGCAAGGCAGACATTTGACAAACTGACTAGTTGGAAAGGTGACATCCTATGACAGTGCCACATTGAAAGTGCTTCTACACCTACATTGCTTGCTGTTTGGGGATTTAGGCTGGGTTTCTGTACAGCACTTTGTGACATCAGCTGATGTAAGAAGGGCTTTATAAATACATTTGATTGAAAGTCACTGAGCTCTTAAGTACTGGCCATTCTACTGCCAATTTTTGTCTATGGAGATTGCATGGCTGTGTGCTTGATTATATACACCCGTCAGCAAAAGGTGTGGCTGAAATAGTCAAATCCACTAATGTGAAGGGGTGTCCACACACACACACTTGGCCATGTAGTGTATAAAACAATGTTTACAGTGTTGAAAGTTTAAAAGAGTACAGAGGTCTCCATCATTGGAAAAAATATGGAACTACCCAGACTCTGCCTAGAGCTGGCCCTCCAACCGGGCAAGTAGGACCTTGGGTCAGGGAGGTGGCAAAGAACCCAATGACCATTCTGGCAGAACTACAGAGTTCCTTGGCTGAGATGGGAGAACAACAGTCTCTCTATAGCACTTCACCAATCTGGGTTTTATGGGAGAGGGGCCAGGTGGAAGCCAATCCTGATTAAAAGGCACATGACACCATACCTGGAGTTTGCAAAAAGGCACGTGAAATATTTTTTGGTCTGATGAGACAAAAATTGTACTCTTTGGCCTGAACCAGGCACTGCTCATCACCTATCTAACACCATCCATACTGTGAACCATGGTGGTGGCAGCATCATGCTTTGGGAATATTTTTCAGCGGCAGCGATAGGGAGACTGGTAAGGATAGCGGGAACAATGAATGGAGACAAATACAAGCAAATCTTTTATGACAACCTGCTTCAGTGTAAATGAAAGACTGGGACTAAGATTTACATTCCAACAGGTCAACGACCCTAAGCATATAGCCAAAGCAACGTTGGAATGGCTTCAGAACAAGAATGTGAAAGTCCTTGAGTGGCCCAGCCAAAGCCCAGACTTGAATCCCATTGAAAATCTGTGGAAAAACCTGAAGATTAACTGAACAGCAAGAGGTTGAGAAAATCTGCAAGGAACAATGGGAGAACATCTCCAAATCTGATAGACATAGCCAAGATAACTCAAAGCTGTAATGCCAAAGGTGCTTCTACAAAGTGTTGACTCAGGGGAGTGAATACTTATGTAAATTAGATATTTCTGGATTTAATTTTCAATACATTTGCAAACATTTCTAAAAACAGGTTTTCACTCTTAAATACAAGTCAAACTAAATGCATGCTCTTCAACCGATCGCTGCCTGCCCGCCCGTCCAACATCACTACTCTGGACGGTTCTGGCTTAGAATATGTGGACAACTACAAATACCTAGGTGTCTGGTTAGACTGTAAACTCTCCTTCCAGACTCACATCAAACATCTCCAATCCAAAGTTAAATCTAGAATTGGCTTCCCATTTCGCAACAAAGCATCCTTCACTCATGCTGCCAAACATACCCTCGTAAAATTTACCATCCTACCGATCCTCGACGATCGGTCTATCACAGTGCCATCCGTTTTGTCACCAAAGCCCCATATACTACCCACCACTGCGACCTGTACACTCTCCTTGGCTGGCCCTCGCTACATCAAACCCACTGGCTCCAGGTCATCTATAAGTCTTTGCTAGGTAAAGTCCCCCCTTATCTCAGCTCGCTGGTCACCATAGCCTGTAGCACGCGCTCCAGCAGGTATATCTCTCTGGTCACCCCCAAAACCAATTCTTCCTTTGGCCGCCTCTCCTTCCAGTTTTCTGCAGCCAATGACTGGAACGAACTACAAAATCTCTGAAACTGGAAACACATCTCCCTCACTAGCTTTAAGCACCAGCTGTCAGAGCAGCTAACAGATTACTGCACCTGTACATAGCCCATCTATAATTTAGCCCAAACAACTACCTCTCCCCCTACTGTATTTATTTATTTTGCTCCTTGGCACCCCATTACTTCTCTCTACTTTGCACATTCTTCCACTGCAAATCTACCATTCCAGTGTTTTACTTGCTATATTGTATTTACTTCGCCACCTTGGCCTTTTTTTTGTGCCTTTACCTCCCTTATCTCACCTCACTTGCTCACATTGTATATAGACTTATTTTTCAACTGTATTATTGACTGTATGTTTGTTTTTACTCCATGTGTAACTCTGTGTTGTTGTATGTGTCAAACTGCTTTGCTTTATCTTGGCCAGGTGGCAATTGTAAATGAGAACTTGTTCTCAACTTGCCTACCTGGTTAAATATTTAATGGTAGAACAAAAATCTATTAATCCATTTTGAATTCCGGCTGTAACACAACAAAATGTGGAATAAGTCAAGGGGTATGAATACTTTCTGAAGGCATTGTAACTATTACGTTAACTAAGAACTACTAGACCTGACTGTCTCTGGATGGGTTGTTCCTCTGCTCTGGGTTGGGGGTGTAGAACATGCTGGAAGCCTCCACAGGAGACTGAGTGTAGTCCGACTCAGAGGTCCCCTCCTCCTGGACACACAAGGTCAAGGGTTTAACACTGAGTGTGTAACATTTTAACTAATATCATCTGATGATTATGTTCTCTATGGGGTGCAGAGTTGAGTTTTTGCTTCTCTCATCTAACCTCCCTTTGTCCTGAGCCCTCCCACACTCCACATGTCATATTGAAGGAGCGGTTCACTGTGTGGAAATCTGCATCCTCTTCACTCTCACTCTGGACACCTGTATAGAAAGATGAGATACTGAGACAGAAGATAGATATGTTCCTATCCTACTATGCTTCTGAGCATAAGGACAGTATAGCATGCTTATCAGCTGCATCACCTGCAAAGCTTTTGAAGATCTGCTCCAGCTCAGAGCTGCTTTCGAGGGCCTCAGCTGCAGCTTTCTGTGGCTTTGAGGCAGGGTCTGGAGCGGACCTGTAGCCGTTGTCACTGCGCCCCAGGGGGTCCTGTCTGGGTGGTTCCACCACTCGCCCAAACCCCTGTCTGTCCTCCATCTCCTCACTGTCACTGCTGGCAGGGGGGCCCACAGCCACCCCCAGACGCCCCCGGGTCATCCTGGCCACCAACTCTGACACCTCACCTATGAGAGGATGAGGAATTTTGGAGGAAGTTGGGGTCAGAACTGTAATAAATGTAAAGATGGTGTTCTGTGAACTGTAACTTGGGTATAATGCATGTACACTGAACAAAAATATAAAAAACAATTTCAAAGATTTTACAGAGTTAGTTCATAAGGAAATCAGTTAATTGAAAAATTAATTAGGACCTAATCTATGGATTCCACCTGGCTGGGAATATAGATATGAATCTGTTGGTCATAGATAACTTTTAAAGTTAGGGGTGTGGATCAGAAAATCATATAGTGGGGTGACCACCATTTATCGTACACGTGTATTCAGAGCATTACAACATGCTGGTTCGTGGTGACATGTCTGGTGAGTATGCAGGCCATGAAAGAACTGGGACATTTTCAGTGTCCAGGACTTGTGTACAGACCCTTGTGACATGGGGCTGTGCACTATCATGCTGAAACATGAGGTGATGGTGGTGGATGAATGGCACAACAATGGGCCTCAGTATCGCCACAGTAGCTCTGTGCATTCTAATTGCCATCAATAAAATGCAATTGTGTTAGTTGTCCGTAGCTTATGCCTGCCCATACCATAACCCCACCATGGGAGCACTCTGTTCACAATTTTGACATCAGCAAACCCCTCGCCCACATGACACCATACATGCCGTCTACTCAGTACAGTTGAAACAGTTGTGCCCCCACAGTTGAAACCAGGATTCATTTGTGAAGCGTACACTTCTCCAGCGTGCCAGTGGCCATCGAAGGTGAGCATTTTCCCAATTAGTTGGTTACGACGCCGAACTGCAGTCAGGTCAAGGACGACAAGGATTTGCCCTCTTAGTTGGATACGACGCCGAACTGCAGTCAGGTCAAGGACGACAAGGCGAGGACGACGAGCGGGCAGGTGAGCTTCCCTGAGACGGTTTCTGACAGTTTGTGCAGAAAGTATTTGGTTGAGCAAACCCAGCTTTATCAGCTGTCCGAGTGGCTGGTCTCAGACGATCCCATAGGTGACGTAGCCAGATGGAGGTCCTGGGCTGTGTAGAGTGGCTTTATCTTGTCCCCAGCACAAGTTGCACCTGTGTAATGATCATGCTGTTTAATCAGCTTCTTGATATGCCACACCTGTCAGGTGGATGGATTATCTTGGCAAAGGAGAAATGCTCACTAACAGGGATGTAAACAAATTTGTGCACAAAATTTGAGAGAAATATGCTTTTTGTACGCATGGACAATTTATGGGTTCTTATTTCAGCTCATGAAACCAACACATTACATGTTGTGTTTATATTTTTGTTCAGTGTATAATATAGTGAAATCTCACTGGTCCATTTGGCCTTGGCTGGGAGCTCAGGCTGTCTGGGACTGTCCTCAAGAGATTCTGTCCCCTCAGAAGACAGACAGAGCCTGGGATGGGGCAGAGGGAGCAGGTTGTCAAAAACACGCAAACAAAATGTAAAGCGATGTGTCACCAAATCCTAGTCATTTTTTAAACAGAAAATGTTGCTCAAAGGTATACTGTTGTAGCTAATTGTAGGGTATTGGTGTTGCAATTATTGTACATTTTGGGTTAGATTTGCACAATTGTCCCCACCATACAGTTTGACTAAATGAGGCCACTGCGAGTTTTATATCCCACACTTACTTTCTACCGTATGCATATGGATTTAGAGCAGAGAACAGTGCTGCCTTTGTCAGTGTTCTGTACCTGTCAGTGAGTTCCTGTCTGTCCACTGACTGCTGCTTTGTCTCTGCCTGCGGACCTCGTCTCACTGTCTCTCTGGAGCCTCCATCTCTACCTACCTACCAGACAGACAGCAGTCACTCACTCAGTCACAACAGAACCTGGGAAGAGCTATATTTGTGACAAACTGTACTATGGGAATATATTCTTCATCCAATCATGGCACTTTTGTGAGACTCAGAGTTGCAGTTGTGTGTGTGTGTGTGTGTAACACCAGAGGTTGCAATTTGTGGTGGTGTGCTACCTGCTGCTGCCTTCTGGGGCATAGGTTGACAAAGCTGTCCTCCGGAGCCGAGCTATAGTGGCTCATCTCCTCGCCCTCGCTGCCGGTTCCCTCCGAAGTAGTGCACTCCAAAGTAGGGTACTCCTCCGAAGGGCACTCCAGAGTAGTGCACTCCAGATTAGGGTATTCCTCTGCAGGATACTCCCTCTGCCATGCGGCCAGCTCCTCAGCGCTGAGCGGCATGGACTCTCCTCCCTTCAGTAGCTGGGCCTCCAGTCTCTTGGCCGAGGGGTGGACACCATGTGGTAGGAGACGGTATTGTGAAGGAGGCCCCACTGCGCGGGACATGTAACTACACACCGACCCAGAGAGAGTGGATGAGAGGGAGGTGGAGGCTGAGGAGGAGATGTGGGGGGTCTGAGCATCTTTTCCCTCTGCCCCTCCGTCCACCTCGTCGACCGCCCCCCGCTCCTGTCGAGAACGGCCTGTTTCCACGGTGGCCAGGTTGCACTCGGACTGCTGCAACAGTACCTGGGAGACCTTGAGGTTGAGGACGATGGAGCTGATGTGCTCCGAGAGCTTTCCAGACACTGGGCGCTCTGGCTGAACAGCCCTCTCCTTCATAATTGTCCGCTCCTCTTCTTCCTCCTCCTCCTCTGTTACAGTGCTGGAGTCAGACTCTTCTTCTTGGGTGTTGTAGGGTTCCGATGGCACAACAGAGCACAGGCGCCAGTCATCCAGGGGCAGGATGTCCCTAAAAGAGATGTCACGGTGGAATATGGGCTGTTCAGAGTCTGTTGTCATTCCTCCTTCTCCCCTCTCTGTCTCGTTCTCTCTGTCCAGCAGTTTGTCCAGTTCGCTGAGCTGGTCCTGGATCTCCCTGTCCACTGTAGTGTCCATGGAACTGCCTAAAGAACCTTCCTGTGGGTCAGTGTAGGCAGTAGGCCTGAGGTCTGAGAAAGAGGGGAAAAGACATGGATAAAACCCTTTTTTAAAATGTTTATATTGTTCAGGGTGTTTTGTATGTGCTCTGTTCACCACCAGCACCTGCAGGCTCCTTAACTGGGGCGGACTCTGGACTCCAGCCTGCAGGCCTGAGCCCTCCTCCTATGTCTGTGTACAGCCCACTCCTCCTCCGTGCCCCTACTTGGGACAGCTCCTACCACACACACACACACACACACACACACACACAGAGGTCATAATAACAAATCCATGTGAGGCTGCTGCCACTATTACGACACCAACCATTGCTTATGTTGGCGGAGTGCCTAGGCTGCAGTCTATACCTTCATGTCTTGGCGCAGTGTATAGCGCAAGTCCTGCAGGCTGTGTGTACGGTCCTCGGGGCGGGGCTGCAGGCCCACCCTGACCAGGGCGTAGTAAGGCTGGGGCACACTGGAATCTGTAGCCAGGGCCTGGCCCGACTCTACAGTCTGCCTGATCCAACGAGGGTCCACCGGGCCCCACGGCACTGTGTCTACGGAAGAACACACACACACCAAGGTCACACAAATATTCACACTGCTGCAGTGGACAACAGATGGAGTAGCTACCTGTATAGAGCTCCTGGATGAGGGCACATAGGCTGTAGAGGTCAGCCTTCCCTGTGCAGGGTCTCCGTCTGATCACCTCAGGGGCGGCCCAGTTGTACAGGCCTGGGGGCAGGGGCAGGTGAGCCGAGGGTCTGCGGTGACTATTGTCACTGGGAGAAGAACAGGACATACAGACCAATACTCATTACTTACCACCCTTATGGAATAATGTTCAGTATTTCATTGCAGGCGCATGGACTACAACAACATTTGTTTAGGAAAAAGAAAGACCTAGTAGTGCAAGTTTCCTTTTCTTCCTACCTGGGCACCATGAAGCCGAGGCCGGAGAGTTTGGCCACGCCAGGGTGTGTGAGGAGGATGCTGTGGGAGGAAAGAGCTCGCAACACCAGGGCCCGACTGTGCAGGTAGAGCAGAGCCTCACACACCTGCAGCACCACCAACAGCATGGTCTCAGCACGCAGCACTGGAAACTCAGCACGCTGGTGAGGTGCACAAATACATTTATTAAATTGAATGAATTACAAAAGTACAAAACACAGATAAATGTTGAAAGTGTGTCTATGTGTGGTGGGGATTACCCTCTGATGCAGCAAGTTGTGCAGAGAGCCCACGTGGACCCGTTCAAACACCAGACGGACTCTCATCAAGTCACTGGACATGCTCACTGCCATCAGCTGCAGCAGGTATGGATGGAACAGCTGGCTACAAACACAGTCACACAGCAGTTACTGGGTTATGCTGTATATCCATAAACAGCATCAATAGCACTGAAATGACAGGTGTACTTTATGTTAAAGACTATCATTTGGAGAAACATTTAAGAACTCAACGCAGCAGTCATTTAAGTTATTTAAAGAGTTCAAAGAGTGTCATCGTCTTCTCACTTGCAGTACTCCAGCTCAATGAGCATCAGGTCAAGGTAGGCCTCTTGGCTGCCTCCTTGTGGAGAGATGGACTGCAGCTCCTTCACAGTTATCCTGCAGCCCTTCCAGCTGTAACTGACAGATGGAACAACCAGTTTAGAGAAAAAAACATCTAAATCGGTAGCTTCTTATTTGATGCAATCCCATAGGAGTTATATAAGACGTGGTTCCAGTCCTCAGTAGTCTTACTTGGTCATGGTAATGAAGGCGCCACAGGAGAAGGAGAGGAGGGGTTCGTCGTCCGCCTGCCCCAACTCACTGTCCCCAATCACAGGCAGGGAGGCCAGAAGGCCCAACGGATATCCAGGTTTATCTATACACAACTGAGCCCAGCAAGAAAACAGTCACTCACTCTCATCCAGAAACAAAATACTGCCATTCCAAAATATATACCACACTATATGCAATTTAGCAGATGCTTTTATCCAAATAAACTCATACTTACATACATACATACATACATACATACATACATACATACATACATACATACATACATACATACATAGATAGTATAATGATATAGGGAAAAATCCTAATATGATGTGGGCACATGATGCAACTTATTTTGGTTTTCATCAACTTCACCGTTTTAGGCAAATACCTTTCCAAAGCCAAAACATTGAACTGTGTCACAGGCAGAGGACTTGGTAATCTTTCTGTTGAGGTGCAGGTCAGAGCCACTGCAACATGGGAGAAATGTTAACATACAGATTTTAAGAAAACAAACCCCCCCAAAAATGGGCAGTATTAATGTAGGATCCCCCGGCTACTCACCCGGACTTGAGGAGCTCCAGTAGAGAGGGGGAGCGCAGCAGAGTCTTGGAAGAGGTGGGGGTCCGGCACAACTCCCTGGGCTGGGGGGACTGAGACAGGCTGTGCATGTGGTTCACACAGCTCTTCAGGAACTTAAGCATCTTGATGACAAAGAGGGAGTGAGAGATTAGTAGTGTATACAGTATGTATCTGATCATTGTATCTGTGAGCACCAACCCTGGCGCTGTGCTCCTGAGCCCCAGCCTCAGCCCAGTCTTGGGGGCTCCTGCCTTTGTGGTCGTGGAGCCTTAGGTCCCCCCCTGCGTCTAGCAGGCCGCTCAGCAGCCAGGGGTTACAGGCGAACACAGCAGCGTGGACAGGGGTGCTCCTGTCCTCACAGCGACTACACAGGAAAATAGGTCACCAAAACATGCTGCACTAAAAGGCTTACACATCTTCGAAGTATTTATTGTATGTCTAAAAAGAGAGGAGACATGAATGTGTGAATGACTTGTCAATCTTACTGGTTGGGGTCAGCTCCAAATTGCAGAAGAAGCTCAGTGACACTTGCCAGGCCCAGGAGAGATGCACAGAACAGAGGTGTCTGGCCCAAGTGATTGACACAGTCCACATCCACACCTATAGCACAGCATCAGAACAGCTTTCAATTGATTCACTTCATAAGGTAGCCACTTAGTCATAACTGTCAAGCTCACTGGGTAGGTGCTAGTAGGTAGTGATCATATGAACCAGAATTTGGCTTTACAGGAGAAGTCAGAGGGGTTGGGTTAAATGCGGAAGACATTTCAGTTGTACAACTGACTAGGCATCCCCTTTCCGCAGCCATTGAACTCGTCATGTACCAGCTTAATAATGTCAAGATACATTCGTTACTCACAAATTATGAAGTTATGAGTAGCAACTATCATAATTTACTGCCATCACAGCCAGTATGTACTTCCAAAAAAGTTCTAAATAAGAATGTACAATCCACTGAAAAAAAATGCCTATAGTGCACCTCCAATGTAAATCGCTCACATCATTGATCCCGGATAGCACTAACCTTACTGCCATGCACAGGTCGGAACTATACAACACATCAATACATTGAATGTGCCAGAGGCATTTTTTTCTGTTTCATGTAACATTATTTTTTATTGGAATTTCACCATTTTCACCCATATTAAGAGATACAACAACAGAGACAAAGCAACAAAAAAAACAGCACTCACTTACACATACCTGCGTATGTATATATACGTACGTATGTGTGTATATATACACACACACACACACACACACTCACACAACCATTTTCCTCTTCCCGCTCGGCGCTTCTCTCACCCCATCCCCGCATCTCTCAATACATACATTTTTTAAACAAACTTACAAACAGAAATTAAACAAAAAAGCTCAGTTTAAACCAAGAAGTTAGGTTCCACACATGGAACGTACAGTGTAGTTCTGAAATACATAGATCCGCACCATTCTAAGAGAATCCTTGCAGCATAATAGCTGATACCTCAGGTTCTAGGTAATTTAGATAAGGTTCCCATACTTTGTAGAACTGGTCTGTTTTAGAATGCAATGTACATGTCAGATATTCCAGAGGCACCCATTCAAATAGTATCTTATGCCAATCTTTAATAGAAGGAACCTTATCACTAATCCACTGTAAAAGGATGTTTTTCCTCGCTGCGAAGGTATGGATGTTGTAAAGCCTCCTCTTACCCACAGAAGTAACATGCCTACTAGGGAGACCCAACAGTAAAGAAACTGGGTCCAATTCTAGATCAACCCCTAGAATCTTTTCAATTTCTTGCAGAACACCAGACCAGTATCTTTGTATTTTGGTACATGACCATAAACAATGTGTTAGGGTGCCTGTATCAGTTTTGCATTTAAGACGCTGAGGAGAAGAGGAAGTGGGGCTAAAAGCATGTCTGCGATTTGGGGATATATGCAATCTGTGTATTATTCTTAATTGGATTGCTCTAGTACGATTACATTTAGATATTGTTTTGCATATCTCCAGATGTCCTCCCACATCTCTTCGTCAATAGTAACAGACAATTCTTTCTCCCACACTTGTTTCACCCTCTGTGTGTTGACCGCAGAAAAGGACCTTAAAGCATCATAAAGCAGACATGTTCCTTTGTGGGAAAAAAAGCATTCTTTCAATGACAGACATATCAGGGTTACCAATTAAGGTGGTGCTCTTCAGAATATAATGTCTTACTTGTAGGAAGCGGAAAAGGTCCTGCTTTGGGAGTCGATATTTCTCGAACATCTGCTCAAATGACAATAAAATCTTAACAGCAAATAAGTCATTTAGTCTGCATATGCCCTTATTAAGCCAAAAGTTAAAGCCAGCATCCAGCAATCCTGGACTAAGATCTGGGTTGTTAAGAATTGGGGTAAGAGCAGAGGTTAGTTTGGACCTTCCCAGGAAGCGTTGAACTGACCTCCATACTTTGAGTGTGTTAAGTGTAATGGGATTATTGCAGTGATCTTCTACAGACTTGAAACTTCTGAAAAATAAGATCCTGTAAGGGGTATTTTGAAAGAGAAGTCTCAATGTCTAACCAAATAGAGGAGCCATCATTTGTGATCCAGTCAGAAATATAACATAGGTGGGCACACCACTGATAGAACCTGATATTGGGCAGCCCATAGAACTTGGCAGCTGCAATATTGCCATCTTAAGTCTTGGCTTGCTTTTACTCCATATAAAAGGAACTTAGCCATCCATTTACATCCTATTACCTTATTGGAGAGTAATACTGGGATCATTTGGATTGGGTAAAGTAGTCTAGGTAAAATGTTCATTTTCAAGAGGGATATCCTACCCAACCAAGAAAATCAGGAGAGAGTTCCAGCGCTCCAGATCCTGTCTTATTGTATCAAACAAGGGAACAAAATTGGCTTTGTACATTTGCTGGAATTTAGGAGTTACAAATATACCCAGATACATGAAACCTGAGGGAGACCATTTAAAAGGGAAGGGGGGAGAAGTATTAGGTACAGAGTGTAGGTTACCAAGTGGCATAGACTCTGATTTAGTTAAATTAATCTTGTAGCCTGAGAATTCGCTGAATAATTCAATAATATTAATAAGAGATGTATTTGAAGTCTCAGAACTAGAGATGAATATCAGGACATCATCAGCATACAAGCTTATTTTATGGTGAACATCACCAATGAGCAGCCCCTGTATAGCAGGCAGCCCTGATGGCCTCGGCCAGTGGTTCCATAACGAGTGCAAATAGGAGAGGGGACAAAGAACAGCCCTGTCTGGTACCTCTGTATATAGAGAAGCTATTTGACCGTAGCCCATTAGTAAGGACAGCAGCCTGAGGATCCTCATATAAAACTTTCACCCATTTTATAAAGTTGTCCCCTAAACCAAATTTATTTAGAGCAAAGAATAGGTAAGACCACTCAACACGATCAAATGCTTTCTCAGCATCTAGGGAGAGCACAAGACCATCCATAGCACTTTGTTGGTAGGCTTGAATTACATTAAGAAGCCGCCTGACATTGTTGCATGACTTACGGCCCTTAATGAAGCCAGTTTGGTCTCCTTTCACAATTAATGGCAGTGAGTCCTCTAATCTTGTGGCTAGAATTTTAGAAAGCAATTTTCTATCCACATTCAGAAGGGAAATTGGTCTGTATGAGGAACAAGACTGGACATTTTCCCTTTTTGAGAATAAGTGATATGTTGGCTTCTCTCAGCGTTTGAGGGAGCTGGTCATTTGAAAATGAGTGGTTAAACATATCACGCAATGGCTCAAGGATCAAGCCATGGAACTCTTTATAGAACTCACTACAAAACCCGTCTGGTCCTGGGGCCTTACCATTTTGCAAATTCTTAATTGCGAACATTATCTCTTCCTCTGTAATAGGGGCATTAAGGAGAGGCCTCTGTTCTTCGGAGATAGTAGGGAGCTCAATCTTAGAAAATAAGTTCTCCATTAATTTGGGTGCATCATTTGGCAGTTCTGAGGCATAAAGGTTTGCATAAAATTTCTTAAGTCGTTTATCAATTTATTTTCATATAAATGATTGCCATCAGAATTGGTAATAGAAGCAATTGACTCAGAGTCAGCTCTCTTTTTAGCTAGGTATGCCAAGTACTTTCCTGGCTTATTGCCACGTTCATATAGCTTTTGCCTGACAAATCTCATTTTCTTTTCAGTGTCCTGTGTTAGGAGAGAGTCCAACGTTGATCTAAAGACTGATATTTTTTTTAATAGGGCAGGAGTGGGAGTTTTAATATAGTCCTTCTCTTTAGTTCCTAATTCACCCTCTAACGGTTTTTGCTTTTCACGCTTTTTCCGTCTCTTAGTGGCTGTGTATGACATAATCTGACCCCTGGCATACGCTTTACAGGTTTCCCAAAGGAGCGAGGGGTTATCTGTAGATTGAGAGTTAATAGAGAAAAATGCTTTAAACTCTGTAATAAAATACGATGTGAATGTATGGTCTTTAAGAATGGTTGTATTCAACCTCCAATGTCTTGACCGATTGAGTTATGTCCAGGATCACCTCAGCATGATCAGATATGACTATGCTTCTTATCCTAGCGGATAAAACAGACTGCAAAGACATCCTGGGCATAAAAAAGTAATATATTCTAGTCTGTCATCCATGAGGTGCAGAGAAAAAAGTGAACTCTCTGTTGGAGGGATGAAAAGTTCTCCAGACATCCGCATACCCCAGATCATCACAAACAGCTTTAAGTGTCTTAGCTTGAGGAGAGAGTGAAGCTATACCGCTGGGAAACCTATCAATAAGGGGGTTCAACAAACAATTAAAATCTCCTCGAACCACTGCAGTGTCTGAGTTTAATTCTGAAAAGTCTAGAAATAACTTAGTGAGGAAATCAGGGGGGTGGGCAGGGAGGAAGTAAATATTCATTATGGAAATGTTCTGCCCTTGTAAAGTACCATTAATTATAACAAAGCGACCAAATTTATCTTTCACACAATTCAAGACCTTAAGTGGTAAGTTATTTTTCACAAGAATTGCTACACCTCTAATTCTGGATGTAAATGATGAGAAAAACACTTGACCAAACTCCACTTGTTGTAATTTCAGGTGCTCCTTATCATCCAAATGAGTTTCTTGCAACAGGGCAATATCAATATTTTATTTTTTCAAAAAAGACAGTACCTTCTTCCTTTTAATGGGGTTATGGCTGCCTCTAATGTTCCATGTACATAAACACAGTCTGTTACCTGCCATTGCACCTTGACCATTCAATATCCAGACTGAATCCTACTGTAAAAGTGGGGTGGTACCTTTTTCCATGTGTTGAACTCTTCTACTATCTCATCGAGCATAAACAAAACGATATGAACCCTTAACTCGAACTATACTAAACCCAAAAATTAAAACATGTAAAGATCCAAAAGGGGGTTTTCCCACAAGCTAACATGCAGGGGATTTCAACTTTCCAATGTAGACTCTTAAGTCCGTAATGCCACTCAATAGCCTCATCCTTTATATACACTGCTCAAAAAAATAAAGGGAACACTAAAATAACACATCCTAGATCTGAATGAATGAAATATTCTTATTAAATACTTTTTTCTTTACATAGTTGAATGTGCTGACAACAAAATCACACATAAATTATCAATGGAAATCAAATTGATCAACTCATGGAGGTCTGGATTTGGAGTCACACTCAAAATTAAAGTGGAAAACCACACTACAGGCTGATCCAACTTTGATGTAATGTCTATAAAACAAGTCAAAATGAGGCTCAGTAGTGTGTGTGGCCTCCACGTGCCTGTATGACCTCCATAAAACGCCTGGGCATGCTCCTGATGAGGTGGCGGATGGTCTCCTGAGGGATCTCCTCCCAGACCTGGACTAAAGCATCCACCAACTCCTGGACAGTCTGTGGTGCAACGTGGTGTTGGTGGATGGAGCGAGACATGATGTCCCATATGTGCTCAATTGGATTCAGGTCTGGGGAACGGGCGGTCCATAGCATCAATGCCTTCCTCTTGCAGGAACTGCTGACACACTCCAGCCACATGAGGTCTAGCATTGTCTTGCATTAGGAGGAACCCAGTGCCAGCATATGGTCTCACAAGGGGTCTGAGGATCTCATCTCGGTACCTAATGGCAGTCAGGCTACCTCTGGCGAGCACATGGAGGGCTGTGCGGCCCCCCAAAGAAATGCCACCCCACACCATGACTGACCCACCGCCAAACCGGTCATGCTGGAGGATGTTGCAGGCAGCAGAACGTTCTCCACGGCGTCTCCAGACTCTGTCACGTCTGTCACATGTGCTCAGTGTGAACCTGCTTTCATCTGTGAAGAGCACAGGGCGCCAGTGGCGAATTTGCCAATCTTGGTGTTCTCTGGCAAATGCCAAACGTCCTGCACGGTGTTGGGTTGTAAGCACAACCCCCACCTGTGGACGTCGGGCCCTCATACCACCCTCATGGAGTCTGTTTCTGACCGTTTGAGCAGACACATGCACATTTGTGGCCTGCAGGAGGTCATTTTGCAGGGCTCTGGCAGTGCTTCTCCTTGCACAAAGGCGGAGGTAGCGGTCCTGCTGCTGGGTTGTTGCCCTCCTACGGCCTCCTCCACGTCTCCTGATGTACTGGCCTGTCTCCTGGTAGCGCCTCCATGCTCTGGACACTACGCTGACAGACACAGCAAACCTTCTTGCCACAGCTCGCATTGATGTGCCATCCTGGATGAGCTGCACTACCTGAGCCACTTGTGTGGGTTGTAGACTCCGTCTCATGCTACCACTAGAGTGAAAGCACCGCCAGCATTCAAAAGTGACCAAAACATCAGCCAAGAAGCATAGGAACTGAGAAGTGGTCTGTGGGCACCACCTGCAGAACCACTCCTTTATTGGGGGTGTCTTGCTAATTGCCTATAATTTCCACCTGTTGTCTATTCCATTTGCACAACAGCATGTGAAATTTATTGTCAATTAGTGTTGCTTCCTAAGTGGACAGTTTGATTTCACAGAAGTGTGATTGACTTGGAGTTACATTGTGTTGTTTAAGTGTTCCCTTTATTTTTTTGAGCAGTGTATATGGAAATGAAAATCAATAGAAGAAGATTGAGGCTCTTCCACCTAGAACCAAGCCTGGGCACCAATATGGATTCACACACATCTCAGCCTGAGCTATAGCGGCAGTTACTTTAGCAAAAAAAATAATAAAGATACGAATATTACTGAACCGGAGTACGTGAGAACTCACACCACTGTTTCATGATCAGATTCAACTAAAAATAAAAAAGTTATCCAATGCTGCGGAGGTGCAGCTTAAAGTTATTTACCTGAGAGAGTCAATAAACGCAGCAGCCTCTTCAGGTGTGTAGAGTTTTTTTTAGGCGATCCGTTGACCATAACCTTCAATGTGGCCGGGTACAGCAGTGCGTAGTCCATCTTCATTCGAGTCGAGCCTTCGCCTCATCAAATGCTTTGCGTCTTCGTACAACCGCTGTGGAATAATCATTGAAGAATGAGACCTTTGGACCTTTACGTTGACTACCATCAGAGACTATTTTTCTAGCTGCATCCATGATGCACTGCTTTTGTCTGTGAAGTTGTGGAACTTTATAACCACTGGCCGTGGGCGCTGGTTGGGACTGGGTATCGGTGCTTGAGAGCGATGGGCCCTGTCCAGCTTCACACGACCAGCCTTAGTGTCCATTTGTAGGTAGCCAGGGATCCATTCCTCAAAAAAGAATTACTGAGCGTGTCCCTTCAGAATTTTCCGGGAGTCCCACAACACGAGTATTGCATCTGCGTCCTCGATTATCCAAGTCGTCAATGTGCTCCGCAATTTCGCGCACCTGTTTCTCAAGTGCATTTATCTTAGTGTCCATAGAAGTAATTGAAGTTTCCACTGTAGCAATTCTTCCTTCCCCCTCATCAACACATTTCACAACCCTCTGTAGTTCAGCTGAATGGCCTGCTATTGCTTCCAAGACCGTTCTTATCTTAACATCGATCACTTTAGTAATGTTATCAGTCATCTTTTGAATCACCAGGTCCATTGTGCCTGGACCCGCAATGGTATTAGCTTCGCTAACGTTAGCTAGCTCCTCCTGCACATCTACAGGGGTGGTGGTTTTGGTCGAGTTCTTAGTAGTTCTGTTGGGCATGTCTGAGATTTGAGAAATAGCCGTCAAAACTATTTATAGGATAACTTATTTAGCCAATTCTACCACTTTTTCAAGCTAGGAGATGAATGGAAAAATATAAATTTACGAATGCCACTGGAGCTCGCTGAAACAGTGTTCTCTCTATGGCGCCATTTTGTTCCCCGTAACCTTTTATTTAAACCTTTTTTGGAAGTACACATTGGCCGTGACGGCAGTAAATGACAATAGTTGCTAATTGAATGTCCATATTTTGTGAGAAATAAACATATGTGGACATTATTAAGCTTTAAAACCTGCTGAATGGCAAATTGAAGGCTGCTTCCTGGGCTTACTTTTTTTATTTATTTAACCAGGTAGGCCAGTTGAGAACAAGTTCTCATTTACGTGCCAAGATAAAGCAAAGCAGTGCGGCAAAAACAGAGTTACACATGGGATAAACAAACGTACAGTCAATAACACAATATAAAAATATATGTACAGTGTGCAAGTGTAGAAGAGTAGGGAAGTAAGGCAATAAATAGGCCATAGTGGCAACATAATTACAATTTAGCATTAACACTGGGGTGATAGGTGTGCAGATGATGATGTGCAAGTAGAGATACTGGGGTGCAAAATATATATATTTTTAAATATATATGGGATGAGGTAGTTGGGTGTGCTATTTACAGATGGGCTGTGTACAGGTACAGTGATCAGTAAGCTGCTCAGACAGCTGATGCTTAAAGTTAGTGAGGGAGATAAAAGTCTCCAGCTTCAGTGATTTTTGCAATTCGTTCCAGTCATTGGTAGCAGAGAACTGGAAGGCGGCCAAAGGAGGTGTTGGCTTTGGGGATGACCAGTGAAATATACCTGCTGGAGCGTGTGCTACGGGTGGGTTTTGCTATGGTGACCAGTGAGTTGAGATAAGGTGGGGCTTTACCTAGCAGAGTATTATAGATGACCTGGAGCCAGTGGGTTTGCCGATGAATATGTAGTGAGGGCCAGCCAACGAGAGCATACAGGTTGCAGTGGTGGGTGATGGTGACAAAATGGATGGCACTGTGATAGCAAATTGGATGTAGTCTGAGGAGGCAATTTTGTAAATGCCATCGCCGAAGTCAAGGATCGGTAGGATAGTCAGTTTTATGAGGGTATGTTGAGCAGCATGAGTGAAGTAGGCTTTGTTGGGAGATAGGAAGCTGATTCTAGATTTATATTTGGATTGGAGATGCTTCATGTGAGTCTGGAAGGAGGGTTTACAGTCTAACCAGACACCTAGGTATGTAGTTATCCACATATTCTAAGTCAGAACCGTCCAGAGTAGTGATGCTTTTCGGGCGGGCAGCAATCGGTTGAAGAGCATGCACTTAGTTTTACTTGCATTTAAGAGCAGTTGGAGGCCACAGAAGGAGTGTTGTATGGCATTGAAGCTTGTCTGGAGGTTTGTTAACAGTGTCCAAGGAAGGGCCAGATATATATAGAATGGTGTCCTCTGCGTAGAGGTGGATCAGAGAATCACCAGCAGCAAGAGCGACGTCATTGATATATACAGAGAAAAGCTTCGGCCCGAGAATTGAAGCCTGTGGCACCCCCATAGAGACTGCCAGACAACAGGCCCTCTGATTTGACACACTGAACTCTATCTGAGAAGTAGTTGGTGAACCAGGCGAGGCAGTCATTTGAGAAACCAAGGCTATTGAGTCTGCCGATAAGAATGTGGTGATTGACAGTCGAAAGCCTTGGCCAGGTCGATGAAGATGGCTGAACAGTACTGTCTTTTATCGACCAGCGGCTATGATATTGTTTAGGACCTTGAGCGTGGCTGAGGTGCACCCATGACCAGCTCGGAAACCAGATTGCATAGTGGAGAAGGTACGGTGGGATTCGAAATGGTCAGTGAGCTGTTAATTAACTTGGCTTTCGAAGATTTTAGAAAGGCATGGCAGGATGGATATAAACTCAGCAAAAAAAGAAACGTCCTCTCACTGTCAACTGCATTTACTTTCAGCAAACTTAACATGTGTAAATATTTGTATGAACATAATAAGATTCAACAACTACGACATTAACAGAACAAGTTCCACAGACATGTGGGGCGGCAAGTTAACCCACTGTTCCTAGGCCATCAACAGCCTTGAAAATAAGAATGTCATTGAACAAGCATGGGAAACCGTGTTTAAACCCTTTACAGTGAAGTTATTTGGATTTTTACTTATTATCTTTGAAAGACAGGGTCCTGAAAAAGGGACGTTTCTTTTTTTTGCTGAGTTTAGGTCTATAACAGTTTGGGTCTAGAGTGTCACCCCCTTTGAAGAGGGGGATGACCGCGGGAGCTTTCTAATCTTTGGGGATCTCAAACGATACGAAAGAGAGGTTGAACAGGCTAGTAATAGGGGTTGCAACAATTGCGGTGGATCATTTTAGAAAGAGAGGGTCCAGATTGTCTAGTCCAGCTGATTTGCAGGGATCCAGATTTTGCAGCTCTTTCAGAACATCAGCTACCTGGATTTGGGTGAAGGAGAAGGGGGGGGGGCTTGGCAAGTTGTTGTGGGGGTGCAAAGCTGTTGGTCGGGGTAGCCAGTAGAAAAGCATGGCCAGCATGGCCATAGACAGATGCTTATTTGTAATTCTCGTTTATCTTAGATTTATCAGTGGTGACAGTGTTTCCTAGCCTCAGTGCAGTGGGCAGCTGGGAGGAGGTACTGTTATTCTCCATGGACTTTACAGTGTCCCAAACCTTTTGGAATTAGTGCCAATTTCTGGTTGAAAAAGCCAACCTTAGCTTTCCTAACTGACTGTGTATATTGGTTCCTGACTTCCCTGAAAAGTTGTATATCGCGGGGGCTATTCGATGCGAATGCAGTAGGCCACAGGATGTTTTTGTGCTGGTCAAGGCCAGTCAAGTCTGGGGTGAACTGTTCTTAGTTCTACATTTTTTGAATGGGGCATTCTTATTTAAGATGGTGAGGAAAGCACTTTTAAAGAGGAACTAGGCATCCTCTACTGACGGAAGGTGGTTAATATCCTTCCAGGATACCTGGGTCAGGTCGATTAGAAAGGCCTGCTCGCTGAAGTGATTTAAGGAGCGTTTGACAGTGATGAGGGGTGGTCGTTTGACCGTGGACCCATTACGGACGCAGGCAATGCGGCAGTGATCGCTGAGATCCTGGTTGAAGACAGTAGAGATGTATTTAGAGGGCAGGAACTAGGCATCCTCTAGGAGGATGATATCTATGAGGGTGCCCGTGTTTACGGATTTGGGAGTGTACCTGGTAGGTTCTTAGATCATTTGTGCTTAAAGGATATTCACCATGTCAACGTCTCCTAACTAAAGCCAGATTCTGGTTCAGGGATCATCCATATAACGTTACAGTCTATGGTAGGGGTGAACAATGTTTATTCATGCAACATTACTGTTGTGTTATAGTTGTTTTACCTTTCTGGAGCAGCTTCTCCATCTTGTGCAGATTTTTCTCCAGGGTGTACCTATGCAACTGAGCAGGTAGGCCTCCATTCTTCACGATCCCCAATCGCACTGGGCAGGGAACAGGCAAAGCAGCCATCCTGCTCCATTCACTGCCACGGAGTTCCAACTACCAACGGAGGTCGCTGCAGTAAAAACTGCCGAATGTCAGTTAGTTGGCTAGCAAGCTAGCTAACACATTAGCTGTCTAGCTAGCTAATTAACGACCAATGACAACCAGTTAGCCAACTATGGGTTCGTCGATATATTTAGTAGTTAAAATTGTTAAGTTTTACGTGTTTAGTAGGAAATTAATATAAACTTAATTAGTGAAAAGGAGTTGTTTACCGAATTCGTAGTAACTAGTTAGCTGATCATCAGACTATGCGCGAGCGTCGAATCTGTCACAGTAAATTGGGCATCACGAGCCGACCAACTAAAAATCATTTAGGGAACAAAAATATTGTTAACGTTACGGAGCTTGTGTGCTAAAGTGGAAATGCCATAGTAGAAAAGCAGATCACAAGCATATGACACGTATCTGTTAGTTTAGCTACCACAAGAGCCTTGCATGTTTACATATGGTGGTCCTTAGTGCCAAGAAGACAAAAACCTAAACGTGCACTGAGTTTCACAAACTCAGTGCACGTTTTGTTTTTTGTCATATTACGACATAGCGGATTCAAATAATCAACTAATCATCTAGTTTTGATCATTTGAATCAGCTGTGTACAGTAGTAGTGTTTGGGTAGAAAACAAACCGTTCACCCCTTGGGTTCCCGAGGACAGTTTGGAAAGCTGGTTTAAAGGCAACCAACCAGATTTGTGGAAACTATTTTACAGATATGTCAATGATTGCCATTTTCATTATTGCTTTGCAGCATTACAGTTAAGTAAATTAATGTTTTTGAAATGTAGGCAGCCAATTACAATAAATTGTCAAATGTACTGTACTATTCTCACATCTCCTTATATGGTGTATTGGCGATCGCACAATTTAATCTGCGTTCCTCCACCTACTGTGCAGGATGGAAACAGGATTCCCAAAAATGGAACAAAATACCTAAACTTAAATATGTTAACGAAATCAAACAACTTTTCTGTTAAAAAATAAATAAAACAGTTCTTACATTTATTTTCCTGGGTTGTGGGTTTACAGTAATTGACAACACGGTGTAATGTAATGACGTGTGTGGGTGGGTGGCGCTAGTAAACACATTTTGGAGGGATTCATGAAAATGGCTCCAGCTATGTACTTGGAAATTGGTTTCCTCATCGCTAGCTAGTAGCTAGCTTCAGCAGAAGTAAAACTTGGCTTGCTGAGGAGGTAAGAGGAAAAAATAGTTAAATGAAACTATTTTCGGAGCTACGCATTTACATGGAAGAGTTAGAAACGGGTTTAATGTATCAAACAAAGTAACGCCAAGTGGCTTGCTAGCTGTTGAAGTTGTCTACCTGTGTCAATCTCATTCAGGTCGCTGAAACGATAAGCGAAAGATGCAGAGGGATGTTTCGAGCTATGCCATTGCGCCGTCTGTCAAAGTGAAACTCCTCAATGCTGGGTTTCTTTCTGCTGCAGACCTGTGTGACTTGCGACCTCTCCAACTCAGCAAAGGTAGCCAACAAGTCACTGTTATTGATTTTGTCATTACAGTAGTAGGTGATAATACAGTTACAGGCCATAAACCGGGTGAAATGCATTACACCTAAATAACCCATATGTATTATTGTCAATATGTGGTACCAGCTAACTTTATTTTACAATGCCTCTCACAGTCCATTATATTTCTACCCTTCAAGCTTGTCCTCTTCATCAACCTCTCCATCCCTGTTGTTGTAGAGGCCTGCATCTCCCAGGAGGAGGCAGTAGAGGTGCTGCAGGCTGTGAGGTGTGAGCCTGGCCAGGAGAGAGCAGCAGCAGGCAGGCTGACAGCCCTGGAGCTTCTGGGGAGAGAGCAGGAGCTGGGCACTATAGTCACTTTCTGCTCAGCACTGGATATGGCCCTGGGAGGGGGCATGCCAGTGGGAAAGACCACTGAGGTCTGCGGGGCGCCTGGGGTGGGAAAGACCCAGCTCTGGTAAGCACTGGTACCTCTGTGTGGAAGAGTTACTCAACATACTCATCTGTTTGCTATAATGTAGTAATAGCACAATAACTCTGTGTCCCTCAGTATCCAGTTGTCAGTAGATGCGCAGATCCCTGTGTGTTTTGGGGGGTTGGGAGGCAAGTCTCTGTACATAGACACAGAGGGCAGCTTCCTGGTCCAGAGGGCTGTGGACCTAGCGCAGGCAGCTGTGGATCACTGTGGGCTTCTAGCAGAGGATTCAGGTAACTAAGTAGGACAGAACAAAAGCAATCACCCATCATATAGGATTACTTATAACTGATTTGTGAAGCATCTATTTAGTGCTTATAAAGACTTCAAAATATTGAATGCATTTATTACATTGGTATTGCTACGTTGTCATACACATGTAACATTTATACTAGTCTATGAAGAAAATTGTTTACTGATGAGAGTATTTTGTAAATGCTGTCGTGTCTTTGGCTATGCCGGATTAAGTGATATGACATGCTATTCTATAAAATAATTTCTCCGTAATTAATATCACCTGATTGAGCTAATCATGTAAATGTAATTAACTAGAGTCGGGCACCACAAAATAATATTTATAGAGCTGTTATCTTCCGAATAAACTCTTAAAGACCTAGTAATATTTTACATCAATAGCAGTCAATATTAATCCTCGTCTTAATTCAGTCTCATCTGAAAGTTGTAAATTCTTGGTTATCTGCACGAACCCTGGCTAACAATTTGAATCAGCCATACAAACTTGGGTTTAATGATTTATTTACTAAATACCTAACTAATCACACAGAATTACACATACACATAATTAAATCATAACTTGATTACAAATTACGTCATAAAGGAAAACGTCCCTAGCGGGCAGAACAGATATGACAGCTTGTTACACAAAGGAAAGGGGCTGGGTTTGAGTGAAAGAGCGGAAGACTGAGGGACACAGGGAGAAGCTATGCTATCGTAAATACAGTATCTGATGCATTCTAAATTACCGCCCATTTGGAAAAGGAAAATGCAATAAATATTTACTCTGAGCTGCGCTTCGGTAGGTTGGTGGTAGATGGAAGGACGTGTTGCCCAACTGAGTCCTTTGAAGAATGTCTCTGGTTGTCAATTGGATACGTTGTAATAACTTGGATACGTTGTAGTCATTGGGTGATAGACGGGATACTCTGTCTGCTCCTTCCTAACCCTCGTTTGCATCTGCTGTTGCTAACTCAACGGCTAGGAGGTATCACTTCTGTAGTGAATAAGAGTTCAAAGTTCATACCATTCGCAACCAAAGCTCACGCTGATGTTGGCTTCATTTTGTAGTTATTATCTGAACCATTCTGACATAGGACCGTCGTCCTCAAGTCCTCAGGAACAAGAAGTTATATTGTCGTCAAGGGCTTATATAGGAAGGGAGAGGAGGGTGTGTTTGAAAAGTTTTATAGCCCATGCCCCTTCACAGGGAACATTGAGCAGAGCCATATCTTATGAAGACCCAAATCTCACATTTTAGAAGTTAAAATCACATTTCATCCCATCACGAAAAATGTCATATTCAAACATTTAAATTGAACAACAATTCCATGTGAATCCGATAACTCTGATGTGTAGACTTTCCACTGTAGAGTTTGTCATCTTATCATTGATGAGAATGTCTCAGATGACAACCGAACTGACATCATATTCATTAAGTACCACCGCATATGTTCAATTGTTCGGATTACCAGAATATAGTTAATTTCCCCCCACCTACTGATGTTCCCAGAATCTCTATGTTAACCAAGGGTTTTATAAATGTAACCTCAGTAGGGTAGAGAGAGGAAAAAGAGGGGAAGAGATATTTTTATGACTGTCATAAACCTACCATACCCCCCAGGCCAACGTCATGACAATACTCACATATTGTGATCAACAGTACTGGTGCATGCATTAACAACACTAGAGAAAAAAAGGGTTATGTCTTAGATTCAAGCCTATTGGAGACATTTTGTAGTTTACTGTCTGCTGTATTCTATCTTTTTCCCTTTTCCAGAACAGCAGGAAGCCTTGAAGGGGTTCACTGTGGAAACAATCCTCTCCAATTTATTCCTTGTCCGTTGCCATGACTACGTGGAGCTGTTGGCAGAGACATACCTCCTGCCTGACTTCCTGGCTCAGCACCCTGGGGTACCAATCCCCACCAATACGTCACTGATCCTAAAACAGCCAACCAATCAAATCCAAAGGGGTTATTTCTACAACCTCCATGTTGGGTTGGGCTCTGTTCCGAGTCAAAGGAATTTCTTAACTGAAATGCTCATAGAAAATGTTGACGGCTAGATTTACGGATTGGCTGGAGCAAAATAGCAAAACAAAAAATGAGAAACATTGAAACCTCAAAGACAGCATTAATAAAATACTTAGCAGAAACCATGTTCCAATGTAAATCTGCAACTCATTTGCTTGTGGCTTTTGGATGGTAATTTGGGCACCTTTGTTAATCCAATCCAGGTCCGGCTGGTGGTGATTGACAGCATTGCCTTCTCGTTTCGCCATGACTTTGAGGACCTCTCCCAGAGGACCCGCCTCTTGAACGGCCTCGCCCAGCGGCTCATCCAGATGGCCACCAATCACAACGTTGCGGTATGACCTGTGACACTTGTCCATTTAGCCTAGTGTCAAAGACCCCAGATGTTGCCTCACCAATAGGGTTGCAAAATTCTGTGAATTCTAAATTCCCTGTTTTTTCTCCAACCGGGATTTTGGGAAAACCAGGAAATGTATTGAAAGTTCCTGGAATTTTGCAACCCTACTCACCAACGTGCACTAATTTCTTATCTGTCCTCTCTTAACCCTTCTTTTTATCTGATGACAATTATTTTCATTACTCATCGAAAAGGGAAACCACAACTATAGAGTCCAGTGATAACCACAGGCTCTATAAAGGGAGGATATCTGCCCGCTCCCTCTTGCAAACTACTATAATGTATAGTACAGTGCTGTAACTCTGAGCCCTCCTTTCAAGCCCAACAGAAACCAGGCTTGCCAGACTTGCATTGTCTTTCTCTTTCCTTACTCAGTATTTACCGTCCATGTCTGGTCCCAATCCAACCATGTTGCATCTAGACTAAGCGCTCTCATTCCAAGAGATCAAATCAAATTTCAAATTTATTTCAAATCAAATGTATTTATATAGCCCTTCGTACATCAGCTGATATCTCAATTTGATTTGATTTTGATAAAATGTCTCTTATAAGTGCAATGCTGATTAAGCAGCCAGGTAGATTGAGGTCTAAATGGGACATCTGCTCTGTGCCAGAATGGCGCTGGTCAGTATTTCTTTTAAATCAGCAAAGAGTTCTCTTAAGGTACATGGAGCAAAAAAAAATTGTTCTAGTCATTTGTTGCTTATTTGCACTCAGGAACAACCTGTACCAATTTGGATCCCTACAGGGGCTTGTTTAATGTTCCTTTTCAAAAGTGGCAACTTTATATTAGTAAATTCTATAAACAAGGGATAAGTGTTGATTTGAAAATAGTATTGTTGACAAACTGCATTCAACATAACAATCTTCCAGTTGAATGAGGGAAAGCTCAGTTTGTTTTGAAAGTGTATTATAAAAGTTTGGTTACTAGCCAGCTACATTTTTGAGTTTGGATCACGCGACACTGGTTGGCATCAGTTGCTTGGACTGCTACAATCATTTCAGTGATCCTGTCAGGTTTAAGGAGCTAGCCTAGCTGCCTATCAAGCTAGCCTAGCTGCCTATCAAGCTAGCCTAGCTGCCTATCAAGCTAGCCTAGCTGCCTATCAAGCTAGCTGCTAGCCGCCTATCAAGCTAGCTGCTAGCCGCCTATCAAGCTAGCTGCTAGCCGCCTATCAAGCTAGCTGCTAGCCGCCTATCAAGCTAGCTGCTAGCCAAGCTAGCCTAGCTGCTAGCCAAGCTAGCCTAGCTGCTAGCCTAGCAGTGGGGACATTGACTGGTTGTCCGCTCAAGAGGAAGTTTCTCACTGTAACTAGTGTCTGTATTCTGGTTCAGGTTATTAATCAACCTACCAGGGTGTTTACAAACACTACAGGAAGAAGATCATCCACATGTATTAATCACATCTATACAAATACTGTATAACTTTGTTCTAAAGCTGTATCCGTACCCATTTGGATGCAGTGATCACAATATAGTGGCAATATCCAGGAAAGCCAAAGTTCCCAAAGCTGGGTCTAAATACTGTAATATTGCTGTGACTCTTATGTGGATGATGAATATTTGTTGGTCTGATGTGATTTAATAAGGGGCATCCAGATTCCGCACTTGAGGAATTTATGCAATTGCTTCTTCCAATTATTGATAAACATGCACCTGTTAAGAAACTGACTTTTATAACTGTTGGATTGATTGAGACTTAACAGACTTTCAGCATACTTCTAGAGAAGGGCACTCTATGTACTGCTCTCACACAAATGACTGATGAAAGGTTGGAATAAATGTATACTAAGAAGATTGAGGGAGCTGTACTGTTAGATTTCAGTGGAGTTTTTGATATATTTGACCATAACCTGTTGTTGAGGAAATGTGTAATAGCTTTTCAACCTCTGTCACATAGTGGATTCAGAGCTATCTATCTAATACAACTCAAAGGGTTTTCTTTAATGGAAGCTTCTCTAATGTCAAACATGTAAAGTGTGGTGTACTGCAGGGCAGCTCTCTGGGCCCTCTAATATTTTATATTTTTACCAATGATCTGCCATTGGCATTAAACAAAGCATGCATGTCTATGTATGCTGATGATTCAACAATGTACACATCAGCTAATAAAGTCAGTGAAACCCTTAACAAAGAGTTGGTCTTTTTTGGAATGGGTGGCCAGTAATAAACTGGTCCTGAACATCTCTAAAACTAAGAGCATTGTATTTGGTACAAATCATTTTAGATCTCAGCTGAATCTGGTAATGAATGGTGTGGCTGTTGAACAAGTTGAGGAGACTGACTTATCTGGTGTTACCTTACATCAACATATAGATTCAATGGTTATGTAGATGGATGAGAGGACTCTGCTTTTTTTGACACCATCCTCCAGATGGATTATTGTCCAGTCATATGGTCAAGTGCTGCAAAGAAAGGTCTTGTTAAGCTGCAGCTGGCCCAGAACAAAGTCTTGCTCTTCATTGTAATCAGAGGGCTAATATTAATACTATGCACACCAGTCTCTCTTGGTTAAGAGTTGAGGAAAGACAGACTGCGTCACTTGTTTTTATAAGAAACATTTGTTTTCATATTCAACTCGCACCCAGCACTGATACTCACACTTATGACACCAGGGGTCTTTTAACAGTACCCAGGTCCACAACAGATTCAAGGAAACGTACAGTATTATACTGAGCCATGAATGCATGAAACTACCATATTTTATTCAGCGCAAGTGAACAGCAAACCTTGTTTCACAAAACCAATAAAGCAACACCAAGGCGCAATGCCTCTCCCCAATGCGACCTACTTGTGTTTTAATTTATTTTATTTTTTTACCTTTTAACTAGGTAAGTCAGTTAAGGACACATTCTTATTTTTAATGATGGCCTAGGAACAGTGCCTCTGCCTTATTCAGGAGCAGAACAACATATTTTTTTCCCCCTTGTCAGCTTGGGGATTCAATCTTGCAACCTTTCGGTTACTAGTCCAACGCTCTAACCACTAGGCTACTTGCCGCCCCAGTACGTGTAACTGTTAGATGCACACACACTACATGTTAATGTTTTTAAATTTGTATCAATTGTAAAGTCTCGTCTGTAGTCTTTTTCATATGTGTCAGATCCCAGTAAGACTAGCTGTCGTCATTGGCGTTGGCTAATGGGATCATAATACATCAATTGTGGTGGCAATACATTCAAGCAATTTGTGAAAAGTAATAGGTACACTCTGACTTGGAATAATATAACTCTTGAAACTTCCATTTCCTTTGTGTTTAGGTCATTCTTACCAATCAGATGACTACAAAGGTTTGGAGTGGCCAATCGAAGCTTGTTCCTGCCTTAGGTGAGAAGGACTGTTGTGATGCACTGACTGTAGATGCTACAAACAATAATACCTACCCCCCCGTAAACTGTACATGAAAATTATGTAACAAACGGTTAAGGCCAAGAATTACAGTACATTTTGCAATTCAGACAGTCATATACAGTGCCTTGCGAAAGTATTCGGCCCCCTTGAACTTTGCGACCTTTTGCCACATTTCAGGCTTCAAACATAAAGATATAAAACTGTATTTTTTTGTGAAGAATCAACAACAAGTGGGACACAATCATGAAGTGGAACAACATTTTATTTGGATATTTCAAACTTTTTTAACAAATCAAAAACTGAAAAATTGGGCGTGCAAAATTATTCAGCCCCCTTAAGTTAATACTTTGTAGCGCCACCTTTTGCTGCGATTACAGCTGTAAGTTGCTTGGGGTATGTCTATCAGTTTTTTGCAGACTCCATCAGGTTTTCCATCAGGTTTTCTTCCAGAATGGTCCTGTATTTGGCTCCATCCATCTTCCCATCAATTTTAACCGTCTTCCCTGTCCCTGCTGAAGAAAAGCAGGCCCAAACCATGATGCTGCCACCACCATGTTTGACAGTGGGGATGGTGTGTTCAGGGTGATGAGCTGTGTTGCTTTTACGCCAAACATAACGTTTTGCATTGTTGCCAAAAAGTTCAATTTTGGTTTCATCTGACCAGAGCACCTTTTTCCACATGTTTGGTGTGTCTCCCAGGTGGCTTGTGGCAAACTTTAAACAACACTTTTTATGGATATCTTTAAGAAATGGCTTTCTTCTTGCCATTCTTCCATAAAGGCCAGATTTGTGCAATATACGACTGATTATTGTCCTATGGACAGAGTCTCCCACCTCAGCTGTAGATCTCTGCAGTTCATCCAGAGTGATCATGGGCCTCTTGGCTGCATCTTTGATCGGTCTTCTCCTTGTATGAGCTGAAAGTTTAGAGGGACGGCCAGGTCTTGGTAGATTTGCAGTGGTCCGATACTCCTTCCATTTCAATATTATCGCTTGCACAGTGCTTCTTGGGATGTTTAAAGCTTGGGAAATCTTTTTGTATCCAAATCCGGCTTTAAACTTCTTCACAACAGTATCTCGGACCTGCCTGGTGTGTTCCTTGTTCTTCATGATGCTCTCTGCGCTTTTAACGGACCTCTGAGACTATCACAGTGCAGGTGCATTTATACAGAGACTTGATTACACACAGGTGGATTGTATTTATCATCATTAGTCATTTAGGTCAACATTGGATCATTCAGAGATCCTCACTGAACTTCTGGAGAGAGTTTGCTGCACTGAAAGTAAAGGGGCTGAATAATTTTGCACGCCCAATTTTTCAGTTTTTGATTTGTTAAAAAAGTTTGAAATATCCAATAAATGTCGTTCCACTTCATGATTGTGTCCCACTTGTTCTTGATTCTTCACAAAAAAATACAGTTTTATATCTTTATGTTTGAAGCCTGAAATGTGGCAAAAGGTCGCAAAGTTCAAGGGGGCCGAATACTTTCGCAAGGCACTGTACCTCTCCCAATTTTTTAACCCAACTCATTTACTGTACAATTAGCTTTTTCCTGTCTGCCAATGGCTCATAAATATTTCTTAGTGTCATGTGTGGCTGTGCTAAGTAACTGTTGTTAAATGTGAGCGTGTCACTGATTGTAGACGTGGTTAACATGGCTCTGTGTGGGTGTCTGTGGTCTTGTAAATCTGCAGGTGAGAGCTGGGGTCACGCTGCTACACAGAGACTCATCCTACACTGGGAGGGCACACACAGGTACTGTACTAGCACCCCTTTACATGGATGGTCTCTGGAAGGAAGCCTACCTGCTACCACAATTATTTGTCCCTGCCAGGGTTTCTGTTTGGCACTGGACAACGTGACCAGCAAGATTGACATTTACCAAACATTTGAGAAATTACCGGACTTCCATATGCATTGGGTGCGTAACTCATTAGGGCGTCCACCCACGGTGCTCAAAATCACATGTAGATTATTGTAATTCATCTTAACAGAATATACAGTGCCTTGCGAAAGTATTCGGCCCCCTTGAACTTTGCGACCTTTTGCCACATTTCAGGCTTCAAACATAAAGATATAAAACTGTATTTTTTTGTGAAGAATCAACAACAAGTGGGACACAATCATGAAGTGGAACGACATTTATTGGATATTTCAAACTTTTTTAACAAATCAAAAACGGAAAAATTGGGCGTGCAAAATTATTCAGCCCCTTTACTTTCAGTGCAGCAAACTCTCTCCAGAAGTTCAGTGAGGATCTCTGAATGATCCAATGTTGACCTAAATGACTAATGATAAATACAATCCACTTGTGTGTAATCAAGTCTCCGTATAAATGCACCTGCACTGTGATAGTCTCAGAGGTCCGTTAAAAGCGCAGAGAGCATCATGAAGAACAAGGAACACACCAGGCAGGTCCGAGATACTGTTGTGAAGAAGTTTAAAGCCGGATTTGGATACAAAAAGATTTCCCAAGCTTTAAACATCCCAAGGAGCACTGTGCAGGCGATAATATTGAAATGGAAGGAGTATCAGACCACTACAAATCTACCAAGACCTGGCCGTCCCTCTAAACTTTCAGCTCATACAAGGAGAAGACTGATCAGAGATGCAGCCAAGAGGCCCATGATCACTCTGGATGAACTGCAGAGATCTACAGCTGAGCTGGGAGACTCTGTCCATAGGACAACAATCAGTTGTATATTGCACAAATCTGGCCTTTATGGAAGAGTGGCAAGAAGAAAGCCATTTCTTAAAGATATCCATAAAAAGTGTCGGTTAAAGTTTGCCACAAGCCACCTGGGAGACACACCAAACATGTGGAAGAAGGTGCTCTGGTCAGATGAAACCAAAATTGAACTTTTTGGCAACAATGCAAAACGTTATGTTTGGCGTAAAAGCAACACAGCTCATCACCCTGAACACACCATCCCCACTGTCAAACATGGTGGTGGCAGCATCATGGTTTGGGCCTGCTTTTCTTCAGCAGGGACAGGGAAGATGGTTAAAATTGATGGGAAGATGTGGCCACTCTAGGTGGCCACAAAATGAAAGAATTATATAAAACTAATGTTGGACAATCAAATTCTATATTTAAATTAACAATTCGTTAAGGCTGGTTCATTGAGGGAAAGCTTATTTTGCAAGGCTCCTTTGAAACAAGGCCTGCGCCATACATTTAAGAAAGTACTTGTTTCCAAAGCTCAAATGATATCACTCTTTTGACAGTTTTACTGGATTATTGTCATTTGAACTATCGTGGGGTCGTGACTAGTGTTTTTATTTATATATATATATATATATAACACACATCTCAACATCAACTGTTCAGAGGAGACTGTGTGAATCAGGCCTTCATGGTCAAATTGCTGCAAAGAAACTATTACTAAAGGACACCAATAAGAAGAAGAGACTTGCTTGGGCCAAGAAACACGAGCAATGGACATTAGACCGGTGGAAATCTGTCCTTTGGTCAGAGTCCAAATTGGAGATTTTTGGTTCCAACCACCGTGTCTTTGTGAACGGATCTCCGCATGTGTGGTTCCCACTGTGAAGCATGGAGGAGGTGTGATGGTGTGGGGGTGCTTTGCTGGTGATATTTTAGTGATTTATTTAGAATTCAAGGCACACTTAACCAGGATAGCTACAACAGCATTCTGCAGCGATACGCCATCCCATCTGGTTTGGGCTTAGTAGGACTGTCATCATGTCAGGTAGTCCTGGGGCATTGTCCTAGGGCTCAGGTCCTCTGAGAGAGAGAAAGAAAGAGAGAAAGAGAGAGAGCACACTTACATTCACACAGGACACTGAATAGGACAGGAGAAGTACTCCAGATATAACAAACTGATCCTAGCCCCCCGACACATAAACTACTGCAGCATAAATACTGGAGGCTGAGAGAGGAGGGGTCAGGAGACACTGTGGCCCCATCCGAGGACACCCCCGGACAGGGCCAAACAGGAAGGATATAACCCCACCCACTTTGCCAAAGCACAGCCCCCACACCACTAGAGGGATATCTTCAACCACCAATTTACCATCCAGAGACAAGGCTGAGTAGACTGTTGGAAAAGCATTACAGGAAGCTGGCTGAGAGAATGCCAAGAGTGTACAAAGCTGTCATCAAGGCAAAGGATGGCTACTTTGAAGAATCTCAAATATAAAATATTTTCATTACTACATGAATCCATATGTGTTATTTTATAGTTTTGATGTCGTCACTATTATTCTACAATGTAGAATAAAAAATGTAACAAACAACCTTGAATGAGTAGGTGTCCAAACTTTTGACTGTACTGTAGATTGATGGGGGAAAATGTACTTAATCCATTTTAGAATAAGCTTGTAATGTAACAATGTGTTAAAAGTCAAGGGGTTAGAATACCTTCTGAATATACTATATATGCCTTTTTGAAGTTGGAGCACATTGACTGGTATGTCCATCAATGAATAAAAAGCATTATTTTGCAATGGATAATATTTTGGTCCTGGACAATATGGCCGGCAATTTTTATTTATTGACTTAAAAATAAAAATATCGGCCAAAAGCATTCATATCCAAGCATAAACACAGTCCTGTGCATTTCCAAAAGGGAAATGCCAGTCTTGGAGCCAAGGGACCACAGCACCCAATGGACACTTTTCAGGCCTGGCTGGTGTAAGTGTATGTTTCAGTGTGCTACTGCTCAAACACTTACAGTAGTTGGAGGTAAAGTGCATAACTTTGCAGATGGAGCCAGCCTGCTTTTTGTCGCCTGGCTTTCTCACTACAATGGCTGCTGCTGCCTATCAGTCAGTGGAGAAAAGCTCAGTGTCTATAAAGCCCAAGGTCTCATGGTTAGTGTGTCATTGTGCACTGTAGTTTATCCTCACTCTGTTTGAATGGCAGCACACACTTGCTAACCCCTCTCCCTCCCGCTCTCCACTAAATGAGAAATGGACAGACAGGCTGACTAACATAATGTTCTATATGAATGGCTGGCTTTTAGGTGTTAATGTGTGTTTTGCCCTTGTGAAAGACTGCAGCTCCTCACCCAGGGTTTGACATTACGCCCAAAACAGTCACATTTGCGACTGTTTGATTTGGCAATTGGTCGCAAGGGTGCCAGTGAAAAGAATGTGCCTAGTCATTAAGGGAGTGCTGAGTAGTCGGACATGGGCAATTGTCTGGATACGATTATGATCCAAGTATTTTTTTTGTAATTTTTAATTATATACATTTTTTATTTCACCGTTATTTAACCAGGTATGCAAGTTGAGAGCAAGTTCTCATTTACAATTGCCACCTGGCCAAGATAAAGCAAAGCAGTTTGACACATACAACAACACGGAGTTACACATGGAGTAAAAACAAACATACAGTCAATAATACAGTAGAAAAATAAGTCTATATACAATGTGAGCAAGTGAGGTGAGATAAGGGAGGTAAAGGCAAAAAGGCCATGGTGGCGAAGTAAATACAAAACAGCAAGTAAAACACTGGAATGGTTGATTTGCAGTGGAAGAATGTGCAAAGTAGAAAGACATAATGTGGTGCAAATAAATACAGTAGGGAAAGAGGTTGTTTGGGCTAAATTATAGATGGGCTATGTACAGGTGCTGTAATCTGTGAGCTGCTCTGACAGCTGGTGCTTAAAGCTAGTGAGGGTGGTAAGTGTTTCCAGTTTGAGATTTTTGTAGTTCGTTCCAGTCATTGGCAGCAGAGAACTGGAAGGAGAGGCAGCCAAAGGAAGAATTGGTTTTGGGGGTGACCAGAGAGATATACCTGCTGGAGCGCGTGCTACAGGTGGGTGCTGCTATGGTGACCAGCGAGCTGAGATAAGGGGGGACTTTACCTAGCAGGGTCTTGTAGATGACCTGGAGCCAGTGGGTTTGGCGACGAGTATGAAGCGAGGGCCAGCCAACGAGAGCGTACAGGTCGCAGTGGTGGGTAGTAAATGGGTCTTTGGTGACAAAACGGATGGCACTGTGATAGACTGCATCTAATTTATTGGGTAGGGTATTGGAGGCTATTTTGTAAATGACATCGCCGAAGTCGAGGATCGGTAGGATGGTCAGTTTTAAAAGGGTATGTTAGGCAGCATGTGTGAAGGATGCTTTGTTGCGAAATAGGAAGCCAATCCTAGATTTAACTTTGGATTGGAGATGTTTGATGTGAGTCTGGAAGGAGGGTTTACAGTCTAACCAGACACCTAGGTATTTGTAGTTGTCCACATATTCTAAGTCAGAACCGTCCAGAGTAGTGATGCTGTTGGACAGGCGGGCAGGTGCAGGCAGCGATCGGTTGAAGAGCACGCATTTAGTTTTACTTGTATTTAAGAGCAATTGGAGGCCACGGAAGGAGAGTTGTATGGCATTGAAGCTCGCACTGTTAACACCGTGTCCAAAGAAGGGTCAGAAGTATACAGAATGGTGTCGTCTGCGTAGAGGTGGATCAGAGACTCACCAGCAGCAAGAGCGACATCATTGATGTATACAGAGAAGAGTCGGTCCCTGTTGCACCCCCATAGAGACTGCCAGAGGCCCGGATAAAAGGCCCTCTGATTTGACACACTGAACTCTATCAAAGAAGTAGTTGGTGAACCAGGCGAGCCAATCATTTGAGAAACCAAGGCTATCGACTCTGCCGATGAGGATGTGATGATTGACAGAGTCGAAGGCCTTGGACAGGTCAATGAAAACGGCTGCACAGTATTGTTTCTTAACGATGGCGGTTAAGATATCGTTTAGGACCTTGAGCGTGGCTGAGGTGCACCCATGACCAGCTCTGAAACCAGATTGCATAGCGGAGAAGGTATGGTGGGATTCTAAATGGTCGGTAATCTGTTTGTTGACTTGGCTTTTGAAGACCTTAGAAAGGCAGGGTAGGATAGATATAGGTCTGTAGCAGTTTGGGTCAAGAGTGTCCCCCCCTTTGAAGGGGGGGATGACCGCAGCTGCTTTCCAATCTTTTGGAATCTCAGACGACACGAGAGGTTGAACAGGCTAGTAATAGGGGTGGCAACAATTTCGGCAGATAATTTTAGAAAGAAAGGATCCAGATTGTCTAGCCCGGCTGATTTGTAGGGGTCCAGATTTTGCAGCTCTTTCAGAACCTCAGCTGACTGGATTTGGGAGAAGGAGAAATGGGGAAGGCTTGGGCGAGTTGCTGTGGGGGGTGCAGTGCTGTTGACCGGGGTAGGGGTAGCCAGGTGGAAAGCATGGCCAGCTGTAGAATAATGCTTATTGAAATTCTCAATTATAGTGGATTTATCGGTGGTGACAGGAAACACTATCTTCAGTGCAGTGGGCAGCTGGGAGGAGGTGTTCTTATTCTCCATGGACTTCAGTGTCACATAACTTTTTTGAGTTTGTGTTGCAGGAAGCAAATTTATGCTTGAAAAAGCTAGCCTTGGCGTTTCTAACTGCCTGTGTATATTGGTTTCTAGCTTCCCTGAAAATGTGCATATCACGGGGGCTGTTCGATGGTAATGCAGAACGCCATAGGATGTTTTGTGTTGGTTAAGGGCAGTCAGGTCTGAAGAGAACCAAGGGCTATATCTGTTCCTCTTTCTAAATTTATTGAATGGGGGCATGCTTATTTTTATTTTTTTAAATAACCAGGCATCCTCTACTGACGGGATGAGATCAATATCCTTCCAGGATACCCCGGCCAGGTCGATTAGAAAGGCCTGCTCGCTGAAGTGTTTCAGGGAGCGTTTGACAGTGATGAGTGGAGGTCTTTTGACCGCTGGCCCATTACGGATGCAGGCAATGAGGCAGTGATCGCTGAGATCTTGGTTGAAAAC
The DNA here is from genome assembly GCF_057628025.1 of Oncorhynchus mykiss. Lineage (NCBI taxonomy): Eukaryota > Metazoa > Chordata > Actinopteri > Salmoniformes > Salmonidae > Oncorhynchus > Oncorhynchus mykiss. Next base: position 27,560,644 of record NC_143031.1, read on the forward strand.
AGCAGAGGTGTATTTAGAGGGCAAGTTGTTTAGGATGATATCTATGAGGGTGCCTGTGTTTACGGCTTTGGGGTGGTACCTGGTTCATTGATAATTTGTGTGAGATTGAGGGCATCAAGCTTAGATTGTAGGATGGCTAGGGTGTTAAGCATGTTCCAGTTTTGGTCGCCTAGCAGCACTAGCTCTGAAGATAGATGGGGGGCAATCAGTTCACATATGGTGTCCAGAGCACAGCTGGGAGCAGAGGGTGGTCTATAGCAGGCAGCAACGGTGAGAGACTTGTTTTTAGAGAGGTGGATTTTTAAAAGTAGAAGTTCAAATTGTTTGGGAACAGACCTGGATAGCCTGCAGAGTTCTGTCCTACTATCTTTGCAGTAGATTGCAACACCGCCCCCTTTTGCCATTCTATCTTGTCTGAAAATGTAGTTAAGGATGAAGATTTCAGAATTCTTCCTAAGCTAGGATTCAGACATGGCTAGAACATCCGGGTTGGCAGAGTGTGCTAAAGCAGTGAATAAAACAAACTTTGGGAGGAGGCTTCTAATGTTAACATGCATGAAACCAAGGCTATTACGGTTAGAGAAGTCATCAAAAGAGAGCGCCTGGGGAATAGGAGTGGAGCTAGGCACTGCAGGGCCTGGATTCACCTCTACATCACCAGAGGAACAGAAGAGGAGTAGGATAAGGGTACGGCTAGAAGCTATGAGAATTGGTCGTCTGGAACAGAGTAAAATGAGGTTTCTGGGGGCGATAAAATAGCTTCAAGGTATAATGTACAGACAAAGGTATGGTAGGATGTGAATACAGTGGAGGTAAACCTAGGTATTGAGTGATGATGAGAGAAATATTGTTTCTAGAAACGGTTGGGGATGAATCAGAATTAGTTGGGTAACATAAGATGTTTTATTTACTTTCATAATATGCTTATGTGAGATACTTGTCATTAGAATGTCTCCTTTTGCACTATACTGTTGGCAGTTGCATTTTTCCCTTCTCTGCTAGGAAAAAGTAACTTGGGGCCCAGATGGGGGAGAGGTCAGGCTTGTCTTTTAAATGTCTGTGCTTACCAGAATATCAGAAGGGGAGGAGGACAGAATAGAACATTGTCTTCATATGTGAATGTATCTGTTAAACCATGTGAAGGGAGAACCAATTATCTCTTGGCTCCACAATGTCTGTGCGCAAGTCACTCCCCTCTGAGCTTGTCCAGGAGTGGGGAGAAGAGGGGTTTTTACTTGAGATAGGAGAAGATAAAGTTGACAATTGATATATGCCATTGGATGAGGTAATGTTTTGGTACTATAAAGTACCAGGAACGAGATTAGAATCTCGTCTTAGAGACCAAACTGAACGATAAGTTTTAGCTAATGCTATGGGATACTCCTCTCTCAAGTGAAAGTCTTTCTTTGTGAACTGTTCCTAAGATCTGTGGTTCGTCATGTAAGTTGAGAGGGGTGTACCTTGGATATAAAAGATCTTGGTATTCTCTTATAGGCACTCTCAGATAATTCATTTATAGACACTGAATTGATCTGAGAGTCAAAGGGCTATGGTGGAGCTCATATAATTAAAGATTAAGTATAACTCTGACTGGTGTGTGGTTTGTAAACTCTCCTCATTTAGTAATACAAGAAATTACCACGACAAAACATAATTGAAACCAGGTGATGTCATCGCATGTGTGGGTGGTGGAACTGAAAGGTTGGATAAAGTATAGTGAGCAGGGCTAGAGGGTCTACAGTGAAATAAGCCAATAAACACTAACCAGAACAGCAATGGACAAGGCATATTGACATTAAGGAGAGGCATGCTTAGTCGAGTGATCATAAGGGTCCAGTAAGTAGTGCGGTTGGTTGGGGTCATGTCGATTCAGACAGTTAGCCGGGCGATCGGTAGCAAGCTAGCATAGGATGGAGGTCTGTTTTTAGCCACCTCGTGCATTTCCGTTGGTAGATTAGTGGGGCTCCGTGTGGTAGAGGGGATCAATCCAATTGGAAAAATAGATATAGTTATAGTGACCCAAGAAAAATTGTTCGATAGACCTATTCAGATAGCAGCCAATAAGACAGCTAACGATTAGCGGGCCGCAGATGGGCGTTCAGGTAACGTCGCAAATGAGGGGCCAGTTGGATAACTCCCTCGGGGAGATAACGGCGGTAGTCCAGACGTGAAGGCCCGGTGGGGCTCCACATCGGCAGTTGATGTTTGCTCCGGGATCGACGTAATAATCTGTGATTAAAAAAAATACATTACAATATTTTTATCTACCATGCATCTTTATGTCGTGTGCGGTTCTACGTGGTCTAAGTAACGGGCTAGTTTGGATTTAACACTGATACAAATGCATCTGTAAAAGGCTAATATCGGCCAATTTTTTAAAATATATATTTTTATATTGGTGAACCAATAAATCGGTCGGGCTCTGAGTAGAAAGTGTACTTGTTTGCCTTTTGGATAATGCTCATCAAGCATCAATGAGGTTGTAATTGGAGTATATCTATTTCACAAAATAGATGGCATCATGAGGAAAGACAATTATGTGGATATATTGAAGTAACTTCTCAAGACATCAGTCAGGAAGTTAAAGCTTGGTTACAAATGGGTCTTCAAAATGGACAATGACCCCAAGCATACTTCCAAAGTTGTGGCAAAATGGCTTAAGGACAACAAAGTCAAGGTATTGGAATGGCCATCACAAAGCCCTGACCTCAATCCTATAGAAAATTTGTGGGCAGAACTGAAAAAGCGTGTGCGAGCAAGGAGGCTTACAAACCTGACTCAGTTACACCATCTCTGTCAGGAGGAATGGGACAAAATTCACCCAACATATTGTGGGAAGCTTGTGGAAGACTACCTGAAACGTTTGACCCAAGTGAAACAATTTAAAGGCAATGCTACCAAATACTAATTGAGCGTATGTAAACTTCTGACCCACTGGGAATGTGATGAAATAAATAAAAGCTGAAATAAATCATTCTCTCTACTATTATTCTGACATTTCACATTCTTAAAATAAAGTGGTGATCCTAACTGATCTAAGACAGGGAATTTTACTAAGATTAAATGTCAGGAATTGTGAAAAACTGAGTTTAAATGTATTTGGCTGTGTATGTAAACTTCCGACTTCAACTGCACAAACTCTGCGTTCCTGGTGGGCCCAGAGAGCAAATCAAGTGCACTATATTGCTAATAAATGGATTTACAGCTACATGATCCTATTTCCCTATTTAGGCTTGCATATCTGTTAACTTTTTTCCTTCATTACCCACCCTAATTCATCAAGTCTGCTAGCTAAACTACAAATGTCAAATGGTTACTTGTTTTTTATGTGATATAAAAAATCATACTTTTATATATACACTGCTCAAAAGAATAAAGGGAACACTTAAACAACACAATGTAACTCCAAGTCAATCACACTTCTGTGAAATCAAACTGTCCACTTAGGAAGCAACACTGATTGACAATACATTTCACATGCTGTTGTGCAAATGGAATAGACAACAGGTGGAAATTATAGGCAATTAGCAAGACACCCCCAATAAAGGAGTGGTTCTGCAGGTGGTGACCACAGACCACTTCTCAGTTCCTATGCTTCTTGGCTGATGTTTTGGTCACTTTTGAATGCTGGCGGTGCTTTCACTCTAGTGGTAGCATGAGACGGAGTCTACAACCCACACAAGTGGCTCAGGTAGTGCAGCTCATCCAGGATGGCATATCAATGCGAGCTGTGGCAAGAAGGTTTGCTGTGTCTGTCAGCGTAGTGTCCAGAGCATGGAGGCGCTACCAGGAGACAGGCCAGTACATCAGGAGACGTGGAGGAGGCCGTAGGAGGGCAACAACCCAGCAGCAGGACCGCTACCTCTGCCTTTGCAAGGAGGAGCACTGCCAGAACCCTGCAAAATGACCTCCAGCAGGCCACAAATGTGCATGTGTCTGCTCAAACGGTCAGAAACAGACTCCATGAGGGTGGTATGAGGGCCCGACGTCCACAGGTGGGGGTTGTGCTTACAGCCCAACACCGTGCAGGATGTTTGGCATTTGCCAGAGAACACCAAGATTGGCAAATTCGCCACTGGCGCCCTGTGCTCTTCACAGATGAAAGCAGGATCACACTGAGCACATGTGACAGTCTGGAGACGCCGTGGAGAACGTTCTGCTGCCTGCAACATCCTCCAGCATGACCGGTTTGGTGATGGGTCAGTCATGGTGTGGGGTGGCATTTCTTTGGGGGGCTGCACAGCCCTCCATGTGCTCGCCAGAGGTAGCCTGACTGCCATTAGGTACCGAGATGAGATCCTCAGACCCCTTGTGATGTTGGTGCGGTTGGCCCTGGGTTCCTCCTAATGCAAGACAATGCTAGACCTCATGTGGCTGGAGTGTGTCAGCAGTTCCTGCAAGAGGAAGGCATTGATGCTATGGACTGGCCCGCCCGTTCCCCAGACCTGAATCCAATTGAGCACATCTGGGACATCATGTCTCGTTCCATCCACCAACGCCACGTTGCACCACAGACTGTCCAGGAGTTGGCGGATGCTTAATCCAGGTCTGGGAGGAGATCCCTCAGGAGACCATCCGCCACCTCATCAGGGGCATGCCCAGGCGTTGTATGGAGGTCATACAGGCACGTGGAGGCCACACACACTACTGAGCCTAATTTTGACTTGTTTTAAGGACATTACATCAAAGTTGGATCAGCCTGTAGTGTGGTTTTCCACTTTAATTTTGAGTGTGACTCCAAATCCAGACCTCCATGCGTTGATAAATTTGATTTCCATTGATCATTTTTGTGTGATTTTGTTGTCAGCACATTCAACTATGTAAAGAAAAAAGTATTTAATAAGAGTATTTCATTCATTCAGATCTAGGATGTGTTATTTTAGTGTTCCCTTTATTTTTTTGAGCAGTGTATATATATTTTTTAAATGCTGCTTAAGAAACTCTATGCTCGCCATTATGCTCCAACCCTGTAATTACAGTGTGGGGGGTAGGGAAGGGGAAGGAGGGGGGTGAACGGCCAATGAGTTTCTCTGTGGGTCCTGTTTTTTGTTACACGTCCATGGGCTTATCAAGATTAAAAATGATAAATGACATGAGAAACATTGACAACACTAACTATTCTCAATTGGAATTTGAAAGTCCTAAATTGTCCTATCAAACGTTCCAGCTGTCTTGATATCCTAGCAAGAAACCACATTGACATGGCCAACGCTCCAAGAAACACCAGCTCCATAAGGACGAACATGGAATGCAGAACCATTTGTACAAACGGGTTGCTTTTTCATCAGCCCCAAACAAAACTAAAAGGTGTAATCATAATGATACAAACTCCAAATCACCATCTTTGGTAAAGGTGAAGACCAAGAATGCAGAATCACTTTTCTTAAATGTATCCATAATGGAAAGAAATGACCTTTTTTAATGCGAATGCTCCAAATTAATACGATCCTACGTTTGATTCTCTGAACAGCATATTGTGAGAATTAACTGAATGCCATCAGGTTATTGGGACCAAAGTTCCCTAAAAAAATGTCAGCACTGAGCAAAATACAGGTCTGCTGAGCGTAAACATGAACATTGTGAAAATTCTGTCCAACTTCCAGCGTGCGTTTACTGTAGACACTGAGGCTGTACCCGTTTTAACAGTGGTCATGTAAGCCTACCAGAGTGGCCTACAATCAAAAACAATGGAGAAAATGCATCCTTTAATATTTTAACATGGAAATAGCTGTTCTCATTCAGCCTACAGTAGCAACCAATGTGTGGTGTTCAATGTAGGTCTACATTACATGAGACTTTTAAAAAAAACATGCAGGCCTTAACCTGTTTATCCACTTGTCCTTCAGACAATGAGGTGACTGAGAATGTTGTGGTGTTTGCAAGGAACCACTTTACAAAATAAAATGCATTATTAGTCCCATACCATTACAGAGAATCAGACCGCTTATGTTACCCTCTGTCTATTGGCTACTTAGTTTATGCAAGCCTGTCTCAAAATACAACACTGCCCCTTTAAGACAAAAAAAAGCTCTTTACCTGAAGCGCTTTTCAAATATGTCTAAAAATGTATAAATGTTGTGCTCTTGTAGGATGCAATCACTCCTCCATTGCTGACTACAAATGATCTATAACTGGGCTAATAACTTGCTAACTAGCAAAGGATATGAACAAATTCTGCAGACGTGGCTACATGTAGCTCTCGCTTTGATCTCAAAACAAGCGCATCTACTCACGACCGCTCATGCTGTAAACACAGTCCAGATCAAAGTAAATGGCACAGATCCATATATGGCAATGGTCTGTTTGCATATAGGCCTACTGCATCTGATTGTTTATGCCGCACCGGTCTGTGTAGAGTACGGGCTGAGTAATGTGTGCCAATCCAGTAGAATCCTACTCCGATGCATTCTGCCTACAACAAAATCTCTTGCATAGTTTTTTTGTTGCCTTGAAAGTGGCTAACATTGCGTTGATTCAATCACAATTGTCACAGTAAAGGGAAAGGTTGATAGGGTTAAGAGCGAAAACTCTAGAACAGTGGTCACCAACCTTTTTTGAATCAAGATCACTTTGAATCCAAATGCAATCCGAGATCTACATGATTGGTGACCACTGTTCTAGAGTTTTCCCTCTTAACCCTATCAATGTTTCCCTTTACTGTGGCAATTGTGATTGAATCAATGCAATATTAGCCACTTTCAATGCAACATACCGAAACAAAACAAACTATGCAAGAGATTTTGTTGTAGGCAGAACGCATCGGAGTAGGATCCGGTGCCCATTTGTTTTGAAAATGCCACCACGCTGGTGCGCACCTGAATTAAAGGATAATAACTACACCATTTTTATTTTTCCCAGATCTAAAAAATGGTCCCCAAATGTGGTTTATGCATTGTTGTGGACTTAAAAACAAGAATGGGATGTTCTGTTAAAAAAACTACAAAAAATGGGGGAAATCAGTCCTTCTCCCCGCTTTCTATTTGTCCGTGGTATAGTTTTGATATATTTTATTTTATTCTGCCCCCTCTAGAGGATTTCGCAGAAAATAACACGTGGTGCTTTGAAATCTGCAATAAACACATTTTGCACTTTTTATTTTAAGTCCCTTTTGTTGTTACAGTAAATATATCCAAATCAATGTAAGAACACAAGGGCATGCTAATTAAAAACATAGCTGTTCATTATTAGCCTTGTTCTGTATGGAATGCAGGTGATAAGACACAGGCCATTGTAAATTATTATTTTTGTTCTAAACAAAAGTTAGTTTAGTACCCTGTCCTCACCTCTGTTTCCTTCTCCTAGACTTGCATCCCTGTACAAGTCACCCAGCCAAAGGGAGGCCACAGTACCCTACCAGATCACTGTGAGTACACAACACTGGCTTTCTCCCAACACTCTCAAATGGCATCCTTTCCTCACCTCCTGTCCATCATGATCAGTGATTGGTGAAAAGATTGGATAGTCCACTTCCAACCATATTGCTTTTATCTATCTTGTCCTTCCAAACCAGTGGTAATGAAGGAAAGGAGTTGGGCCAAATGTATGTTGTTTATGCAATAACTTTGTGTACAAACTATTTTGCACCCGGAAAACTGGAGGCATCGCCTCTGTGAGGGGTCTTTTTGGAATGTTTACAGCCCCTAAAACCATTTTGGATATAATTTGATTACTGGAGGAAAATACACTAGCTGTGTTCAAATACCCATATTGAGTATATACTATTAGTTAATTTTAGTATACTGTAAACGAACGGTATGGTTTCAGTTGAGCGTACTGGCACTTTGCCTGTCTACCGGAAGTTGAATCTGTTGCGATGAAACCTCTTGCTAGCTTGTTAACATAACAATTGACTAGCTAGACATTTTACGACTTCGGGTGTGTACATAAATTCAATCTGGAGTGCTAGAGTGCGCTCTGGGAGTTCGTAAATTCAGAGCGGTTCGCTCTCGGAGCTTTCAGAGCACACACTGATTACTTGATTACATTGCTCTGCATTTTCTTCAAATTTGTCATAATTGGTTAAAGCAATACATTTGTATCCGCTTTCATCGGACTTCGGCAGCATTTTCTGCAATTTTCTTCAAATCTGAAAATGTTGTGAAGCCACACCCATTTTCTGAATTGCATTATGGGTCCTAAAAGCACAGAAATAGTGTCCACTGCTTGAATACTTCGTATTTTGGTGGATTTTAGTACGACATCCGTGAACTTTTGGGATACTAACTATATTCATGCTATGGCCAATAAGCATACTATATACTCAATTTACATCACAAATAGTACGGTTAGTATGAGTATTTGAACACAGCTACTATGTTGATGTATGACTGTGTATAATAAATACTGCAATGCCAACAGCTGTGGTTGAATTGAGCTTTAAGACTCAATCAAATCAAAGTTTATTTGTCACGTGCGCTGAATACAAACGGTGAAATGCTTACTTACAGGCTCTAACCAATAGTGCAAAAAAATGTATTAGGTGAACAATAGGTAGGTAAAGAAAGAAAACAATAGTAAAAAAGACAGGCTATTTACAGTAGCGAGGTTATAAAAGTAGCGAGGCTACATACAGACACCGGTTAGTCAGGCTGATTGAGGTAGTATGTAGATATGGTTAAAGTGACTGCATAGATGAACAGAGAGTAGCAGTGGCGTAAGAGTGGGGTTGGCAGGTGGTGATGGGTGGGACACAATGCAGATAGCCCGGTTAGCCAATGTGTGGGAGCACTGGTTGGTCGGCCCAATTGAGGTAGTATATACATGAATGTATAGTTAAAGTGACTATGCATATATGATAAACAGAGAGTAGCAGCAGCAGGGGGGGCACACAATGCAAATAGTCCAGGTAGCCATTTGATGACCTGTTCAGGAGTCTTATGGCTTGGGGGTAAAAACTGTTGAAGCCTTTTTGTCCTAGACTTGGCACTCCGGTACCGCTTACCATGCGGTAGTAGAGAGAACAGTCTGTAGCTGGGGTCATTGACCATTTTTAGGGCCTTCCTCTGACACCGCCTGGTGTAGAGGTCCTGGATGGCAGGCAGCTTAGCCCCAGTGATGTACTGGGCCGTACGCACTACCCTCTGTAGTGTCTTGTGGTCAGAGGCCAAGCAATTGCCGTACCCGTAACATGCTTTCGATGTTGCAGCTGTAAAACCTTTTGAGGACCTCAGGACCCATGCCAAATCTTTTTAGTTTCCTGAGGGGGAATAGGCTTTGTCGTGCCCTCTACACGACTGCCTTGGTGACCATTCAAGTTTGCTGATGTGGACACCAAGGAACTTGAAGCTCTCAACCTGCTCCACTACAGCCCCGTCAATGAGAATGAGGGCATGCTCAGTCCTCCTTTTCCTGTTTTCCACAATCCTCTCCTTAGTCTTGGTTACGTTGAGGGATAGGTTGTTATTCTGGCACCACCCAGCCAGGTCTCTGACTTCCTCCCTATAGGCTGTCTCGTCGTTGTTGGTGATCAGGCCTACCACTGTTGTGTCGTCTGCAAACTTTATGATGGTGTTGTAGTCATGCCTGGCCATGCAGTCATGGGTGAACAGGGAGTACAGGAGGGAACTGAGCACGCACCCCTGGGGAGTTCCAGTATTGAGGATCAGTGTGACAGATGTGTTGTTGCCTACCCTCACCACCTGAGGGCGGAGCGTCCGGAAGTCCAGGATCCAGTTGCAGAGGGAGGTGTTTAGCCCCAGGATCCTTAGCTTAGTGATGAGCTTTGAGGGTACTATGGTGCTGAATGCTGAGCTGCAGTCAATGAATAGCATTCTCACATAAGTGTTCCTTTTGTTCAGGTGGGAAAGGGCAGTGTGGAGTGCAATAGATGATCTGTTTGGGCGGTATGCAAATTGGAGTGGGTCTAGGGTTTCTGGGATAATGGTGTTGATGTGAGCCATTTACCAACCTTTGAAAGCACTTCATGGCTACGGACGTGAGTGCTATGGGTCTGCAGTCATTTATGCAGGTTGCCTTTGTGTTCTTGAGCACAGGGACTATGGTGGTCTGCTTGAAACATGTTGGTATTACAGACTCGGACAGGGACATGTTGAAAATGTCAGTGAAGACACCTGCCAGTTGGTCAGCACACGTCTTGGTAATCCGTCTGGCTCCGCAGCCTTGTGTATGTTGACCTGTTTAAAGGTCTTACTCACGTCGGCTACGGAGAGCGTGATCACACAGTCGTCCGGAACAGCTGATGCTCTCATTCATGCTTCAGTGTTGCTTGGCTCGACGTGAGCATAGAAGTGATTTAGCTCGTGTCACTGGGCAGCTGGCGGCTGTGCTTCCCTTTAGTCTGTAATAGTTTGCAAGCCCTGCCTATTAAGACAAGCATCGGAACCGGTGTAGTATGATGCAATCTTAGCCCCTGTATTGACGCTTTGCCTGTTTGATGGTTTGTCACAGAGCATAGCAGAATTTCTTGTAAGCTTCCGGGTTAGAGTCCCGCACCTTGAAAGCGTCAGCTCTACCCTTTAGCTCAGTGCGAATGTTGCCTGTATCCATGGCTTCTGGTTGGGGTATGTACGTTTAGTCACTGTGGGGACAACGTCCTCGATGCACTTATTGATAAAGCCCGTGACTGATGTGGTGTACTCCTCAATGCCATCAGAAGAATCCCGGGAACATGTTCCAGTCTATGATAGCAAAACAGTCCTGTAGTTTAGCATCTGCTTCATCTGACCACTTTTTAATAGACTGAGTCACTTGTGCTTACTGCTTTAATTTTTGCTTGTAAGCAGGAATCAGGAGGATAGAGTTCCATTCACTATTTAAGTGTGTAGATGACATGCATTTTTATCCCCGCTGGCCCGGTTTCAATACTGGTGCATGATAATAGTCTAAATCAAAACAAATATCAAACGTATATGTAAAGACCAGATTAAATCTAGAATAATCTGAATTATATATTATAATTTGTAAATGATGCCAAGCATAAACAATTTTTTTGCAACTTGTTCAAATCATAGTTGCACACCTCATGTAGCCCTGCCCATATGTTTTAATGTTTGTATAAAAAGTAAAGTGGCCAAATAACTAATTCAAATTAAGCACGTTTAATCTGCTTTACAAGGGGTGTAGAGTTTAACTGGCATACATAAGCAGTGAGTTTCAAGTTTGGGGAAGAGAATTTTCACCATGAAAATGCACCTTTTATAATAAAAGCATTACATGCATAACTGCATTTGCGGTCACTTTTGATGATGGTGTTTTCCGCTATTGGAACATTTGCGTTTTATAGCCTACTAACGTGTGCATTGCTGCGCTTGTAGTATGAAGAAATAGCCTAATAGTTTATCAATATTTTAAGCTAAATGTTCTGATCTGTTGCGTCAGCCATATTGCATGAAGTTTTTTTTAATGCTAGTGGTTGTATTAATTTGGGATCTATTGTATCCCACAACTGTCCCAGAATGTTTTGGATTATTTATTTATTGCACAGAATAGAATAGGTCAATTTTTGTACTATGGGGGATAGTAGATTGACACAGGTTAGTGCTTTTGCTGCTTGTTAGGCCTACTCATCTTGTTGGCAGACAAAGTAAATGTGGATAGTTCTTCCAATATCTTCAATATGCACCTTGGAATTGGATAAGGACGCTCGCAGTTGTGTGATCACGTGACAGAACCATGTGAGTGAAAGGGCGCTTCGGATTGCGCAGCACACTCGGAGGAGAAGAACGCAGCACCAAACAGATTTTTTTTATGGTGCATTACAGCCACAAAGGGGATGCTGCTGTGAAATTCGAGGCATTATCAAATGCTTGTCAAATTGTGAATGAGAGACATGATGTCTGTACAGCCTGTACAAAATACAAAGCAGAGCTCATGCCTTTCAAGCAACGTTTTTAAAATCATCATTAGTCTCATCATGCAGCCTTACAATGTATTCAAAATCAAAACATACAGCCTAACGTTTGTAGAACAACTAAAGTTACATTAATAACTCTAAATTAAGCATATAGGAGTACCTATTTATTTGTTAACAGCTCAACACAGAATAGCTACATGTGCGCACTCCCTCAAATCGTTTGAGAAAATATTTATATTTTATTCAGCTTTGATCAATTGGATTCTTCATACTATAATATAAAATAGTTCCACGGAATTCTAAGAACATTTTGTCTGCTAAATTTACTAGTGTAGCCCACAGCCATTTGGCGTAGCCACATCAGGACCTAACATAAGGACAACTCAAAGTATGCAATTATTTCCTTCTGAAATAGACTACATTTTCTTCATATCATTCTTCTTTAGACCTGTGTAAAATAAATAATGAACTTTAAAATGGCATGTAGGCTGTGCGTGGAAGACGGATGCTAAATGTGTTTGTTAATTAATGGTCAATTACGTGAGACCGACAGTTATTTGCTTGACAATCACTGCCACAGCCCTACTTCGAGTCAATTAAAATTATATTCACATTCTGTATCGGCAGGACAGTTGAAAAGTTGCACCTTCTGGCTGAGGATTTTAATGCAGGGAAACTGAAATCTGTTTCACCTAATTTCTACCAACATGTCTCCAGTGTAACTAGAGGTGAGAAACTCTAGATCACTTCTACTCTGCACAAAGAAATCTGACCATAACTCCATCTTAATTCGTGCATACAAGCAATAACTTAAACAGGAATACCAGTTATGCGCTCAATACGGAAGTGGTCCGATGAAGCGGATGCTAAGCTACAGGACTGTTTCACTAGCACAGATTGGAATTTGTTCCGGGATTCATCCGATGGCATTGAGGAATTTACCACAAGTCACCCCTTCAGTTATAAGTGCATCGACAACGTTGTCCCCGTAGTGCTCATACATACCCTAACCAAAAGCGATGGGTTACAGGCAACATCTGCACTGAGCTAAAGGCTAGAGCTGCCGCTCTTAAGGAGAGGGACACAAATCCAGACGCTTATAAGAAATCCCGCTACGCCCTCCGACGAACCATCAGTGTCAATACAGGACTAAGATTGAATCCTACTACACCAGCTCTGACACTCGTCGGATGTGGCAGGGCTTACAAACCATCACGAATTACACAGGAAAACCCATCTGTGGACTGCCCAGTGATGCAAGCCGACCAGACGAGCTAAATGTCTTCTATGCTCGCTTCTAGGCAAGAAACAACCATGCATGAGAGCACCAGCTGTTCCGGACAACTGTGTGATCACGCTCTTTGTAGTCTGTAAATCCTTTAAACAGGTTAACATTCACAAGGCCACAGGGCAAGACCGATTTTTGGGATGCATACTCGGAGCATGTGCTGACCAGCTGGCACGTGCCTTCACTGACATTTTCAACCTCTCCTTGACCCAGTCTGTAATACCCATATGTTTCAAACAGACCTCCATAGTCCCTGTGCCTAAGAACACCAAGGAAACCTGTCTTAAATGACTACCGCCCTGTAGCACTCGCATCTGTAGCCATGAAATCCTTTGAAAGGCTGGCCATGGCTCACATCAACACCATCATCCCAGGCACCCTGGACCCACTCCAATTAGCATACCGTCCCGACAGACCACAAATGATGCAATCTCTATTGCACTCCACACTGCCCTTTCCCACCTGGACAAAAGGAACACCTACGTGAGAATGCTGTTCATTGACTACAGCTCAGCGTTCAACACCATAGTTCCCTCCAAGCTCATCACTAAACTAAGGACCCTGGGATTAATTACTTCCCTCTGCAATTGGATACTGAGCATTGACGGGTCGCCCCCAGGTGGGGGTAGGCAAAAACCCATCTGCCATGCTAACCCTGATCACGGGGGCCACTCGGGGGTGCGTGCTTAACCCCCCTCCCGTACTCACTGTTCACCCACGACTACGTGGCCCCACATGACTCCAACATTTCATTTTTTACACCCCCTTTTCTCCCGAATTTCGTGGTATCCAATTGTTTAGTAGCTACTATCTTGTCTCATCGCTACAACTCCCGTACGGGCTCGGGAGAGACGAAGGTCGAAAGCCATTCGTCCTCCAAAACTCAAGCCAACCAAGACGCACTGCTTCTTAACACAACGCACATCCAACTCGGAAGCCAGCCGCACCAATGTGTTGGAGGAAACACCGTGCACCTGGCGACCTGGTTAGCGTGCACTGCGCCCGGCCTGCCACAGGAGTCGCTAGTGCGCGATGAGACAAGGATATCCCTACCGGCCTAACCTAACCCCATATCCCTACCGGCCTAACCCGGTAGGGATAGCCCAGTACATCACTGGGGCGAAGCTCCCTGTCATCTAGGACCTCTACCAGTCACTCCGACTCTCTCGTACCCCAGTACACTGACTCTGTACAGGAAACTCCTTGTAATGTAGCTTTTATATAGCCTCATTATAGTTTTGTGTTGCTCTTTTATCTATTTGCTAATATTCTAACTGCATTGTTGGGAAAGGGGCGTGTAAGTAAGCACTTCATGGTGAAGTCTACACCTGTTGTATTTGGCGAATGTGACATAAAATTGAATTTCATAATCTAAACTTACTTTGTGGCTAGCACTACAAATGGCTATAATACACACAGAAAATACTGAGCTGTGGAAGAAAAAGCTCAGACCTGCATAGCAATGGAAGGTATTGCACCCCATAGTGAAACGTACCAGCTACGTAGAGCACTATTAAAGTTTCATAACATATCTGACGTTTCTCATGGTTATGTACTTTTAAAAACCTAATTTCTACATGTCAGTCATATTGCACCTTGAAATATGTTATTACTTTAAATTATTTTCTATTCAGATTTTTGTTCTGTAAACTGATTATACAACCCCACTGAGGGAATAAATCATTATGCTTTATATTTGTCCAATTCCTCACTCCCAGGGTCAAGGCTTTCGAGACGCGCCCCCCTCAGACCAACCAAAGGCCTCAGATGACCCCTCTGTGAGACAATCAGGAAGCTTGAGCAAGCGTCCCCGGACGGAAGAGGACCAATCTACAAGAACATAGGGAAACGAGTGGTTTTAGACCATGAATGTGAAATATCGTTTTGTTTGAATGGTATTATACTTAGGGGAACAAAAACCCAATATACTCTTGTCTGCACAGTTTGTTGCTGAATATTTTGCTCAACACAATGTACAGTATTTACACTGAGTTGAAATACAATATTTGCCTCTGTCAATAGCTGTCCTGTAATTACTGCATGTTATCATCATGTACAGGTAACTGCAAAAATAAAGGAAACACACCAACGTAGTGTCTTAATAGGGTGCCACAAGCTGCCAGAACATCTTCAACACGCCTTGGCATAAATTCTACCAATGATTGTATATATTGTAGGAATGGACAAAGCCATTAATCACGTGACACCATTCATTCCTATGTGAAGACACAAAAGCGCATTGAAGACAAAAGAAGTCGGTTAAGATGGCATTGCATGGAGGCATAACATGCTCAGTTTGAGCTGCTCCAGGAAGTGCCGTTGCAGGCTAGCTCAATGCTGCCCCCTCTCATTGAGTAAAGGCTTCCTAGCCGTATGTTAAAGTTCGGCTGGCGCCTAGGTGAACTTGGCTAGGTGAACCGAACAAGTGTACTCGCAGACAGCATGAAAAGATCTTCGCTTGAAAAATGAGAACGTGACAATGGTGCTGTTTGTCCGTATTGAAACGCCATGGCCAGTATACACTTCCTCAAATAGTCAGAATTAAGATCTTAGTCGTGCAATTTTACATCTTACGAGGATGTTTGTTGCAGTATTTCTCAAGTGAAAAAATGTGCATGAAAACGAGTCACTTGTTGAATGACAATAAGCACTTCATTGAATAATCCCTACTGTTGACCAATCAATGGCGAAGGGGCGTTGACTTTGGCTTCTGAATTTTGGCTTGCCTCAAATTATGTTTGTGTGTATGAACAGACGAAAAAAAAACATTACAATGTCATAATACACTACATATGCAAAAGTATGTGGACATCAGTGGATTGTGCTTTTTCAGTCACACCCGTTGTTGACGGATATAAAATCAGGCACACAGCCATGCAATCGCCATAGACGAACTCATTAACTTTCTGCCATGCTAGAGTTACCCCGGTCAACTGTAAGTACTGTTATTGTGCAGTGGAAACGTGCAGTGGATGGCACAGCTGCGACGTGGTAGGCCACACAGAACGGGACTGCCGATTGAAGCGTGTGGTGCGTAAAGATCGTCTGTCCTTGGTTGCAACACTCACTACAGAGTTCCAAACTGCCTCTGGAAGCAACGTCAGCACAAAAACTGTTCGTCGGGCGCTTCATTGAAATGGGTTTCCATGGCCGAGGAGCCACACACATTACTAAGATCACCATGCGCAATGCCAAGTGTCGGCTGGAGTGGTGTAAAGCTCACCGCCATTGGACTCTGGAGCAGTGGAAACGTGTTCTCTGGAGTGATGAATAATGCTTCATCATCTGGCATATATTTTATACGTGTGTGTTTTTAGAACACCTACTCATTCAAGAGTTTTTATTTATTTTTTACTATTTTCTACATTGTACAGTGTTTGAGCCAATCAGTTGTTTTGTGGTAGGGGTGCTACACAAAAGATAGCCCTATTTGGTAAAATACCAAGTCCATATTATGGCAATAACAGCTCAAATAAACAAAGAGAGACGACTGTCTGACACACGAAGGTCAGTCAATATGGAATATTTCCATCAAGCCCAATACGGAACATTTCCGTCTCTCATGAGGACCGCCAAAGGAATGAAAGACCCAGAGTTACCTCTGCTGCAGAGGATAAGTTCACTAGAGTTACCAGCCTCAGAAATTGCAGCCCAAATCAATTATTCACAGAGTTCAAGTAACAGACACATCTCAACATCATCGAACATTGAATTGCTGCAAAGAAAGTACTACTAAAGGACACCAATAAGAAGAAGAGGCTTGCTTGGGCCAAGAAACACGAGCAATGGATATTAGACCGGTGGAAATGTGTCCTTTGGTCTGGAGTCCAACCGCCGTGTCTTTGTGCGGTGTGGGTGAACGGATGATCTCTGCATGTGTATTTCCCACCGTAAAGCATGGATGAGGAGGTGTGATGGTGTGGGGATGCTTTGCTGGTGACACTGATGTTATTTATAATTCAAGGCACACAACCAGCATGGCTACCACAGCATTCTGCAGCGATATGCCATCCCATCTGGTTTGGGCTTAGTGGGACTATCATTTGTTTTCAACAGGACAATGACCCAACACACCTCCATGCTGTGTAAGGACTATTTGACCAAGAAGGAGAGTGATGTAGTGCTGCATCAGATGACCTGGCCTCCACAATCCCCCGACCTCAACACAATTGAGATGGTTTGGGATGAGTCGGACCGCAGAGTGAAGTAATAGCATATGTGGGAACTCCTTCAAGACTGTTGGAAAAGCATTCCAGGTGAAGCTGGCTGAAAGAATGCCAAGTGTGTGCAAAGCTGTCATCAAGGCAAAGGGTGGCTATTTGGAAAAATCTCAAAAATCATATTTATTTTTATTTGTTTAACACTGTGAATACTACATGATTCCATATATTTTATCATAGTGTTGATGTCTTTACTATTATTCTGCAATGTAGAAAATAGTAAAAAATAAAGAAACCCTTGAATGAGTAGGTGTTCTAAAACTTTTGAGCGGTAGTGTGTGCTATTTTACTTCATGGATGATTTTTAAAAATGTTTTCTCTAAGTTTTACTGTACACCTTGGTAAATATATACTGCATTTCAAACAGTCAGCAATGATTTGAATTATTTCAGGGATTGTGAAATTATACCTAAACTAAAAATAAGCCTTCCACAACCATAAGACCCACTAATTATTTAAAATCACAGCCTTTTTTGAAAAGTCTATGAAAATGACTTTTTGTTTCAACATGCATAATGCACATGAACTAATAATGACTAACTTATTGTAGCAAGCATTATAGAAAATTAAAAAGTAGCCAGTTAATCTTTATATTTCAAGTTTAGCCAACTTCTATTTATTTGCTAGCTAACAAGGTAGAACAGTTGAATTGTTATGAACACACCCTTCTATCCATCTCAACTGTTAAACAGCATGCTAGCCTGTCCACTTTGTTCAGATGTTGAAATCAAGTGGCCTACATTATTTCTCTGAATGAGAACGAGTTGCTAATTCCATGTACAAATGCATATTTCTCATTTTTAACCAGACTAGACAGCTAGTATAACAGTCTTTGGCTGAAATGCTGCTATAACTGAACTGCAATGCAAGCGGGACAAACTGAGCATTCATTTTCCAGAACCAATGTACATTGATACTCCAGTTTTTAGGTGTGTGTGTTCTGAGCGCAATTTTAGTAGTTAAGACATAAAAACGTAACTTCTCCTCTGAGACATTATTTTACTGTAACAATGTGTTTGTGTCCATGTGACCAATTCTGTTGGATCAAACCTCAAATGCAAATAGCGAGTTGAAACCGCTTGTCACAAAGAAGTGATCTCCCATCTTTGTTATGTGTGTGTGAGAGAGCAGAGAGGAAGAGGCGAAAATGCATTTCAATGCATTTTTATGGGCTTATTTTGGACCTAAGCTTGTCACCTGCTTACCTGCATTTCAGACGACTCCCATTGTTATTTATATGTAAATGTAAAGTTGCACAGAAGGAGTAAAAGACACGAGACAAAAAAATATAACATGAATAAGCGGAGATCAATAAGCGGAGATCAATGCTAACGAAAAATAACCAAACCTTGATTCTAGACCACTGCGCCCGGGCAGCGCAGTGGTTTAGGGCACTGCATCGCAGTGCTAGCTGTACCACCAGAGACTCTGGGTTCGAACCCAGCCTCTGTCGCGACCGGGAGGGGGAATGGCCCTAGCCCTAACCCTCCGATCCAACAGGTCCCAGACGTGCTCAATGGGATTGAGATCCGGGCTCTTCGCTTGCCATGGCAGAACACTGACATTCCTGTCTTGCAGGAAATCACGCACAGAACGAGCAGTATGGCTGGTGGCATTGTCATGCTGAAGGGTCATGTAAGGATGAGCCTGCAGGAAGAGTACCATATGAGGGAGGAGGATGTCTTCCCTGTAACGCACAGTGTTGAGATTGCCTACAATGACAACAAGCTCAGTCCGATGATGCTGTGACACACCATGACGGACCCTTCACCTCCAAATCGATCCCGCTCCAGAGTACAGGCCTCGGTGTAACGCTCATTCCTTCAACGATAAACGCGAATCCGGCCATCACCCCTGGTGAGACAAAACCGCGACTCGTTAGTGAAGAGCACTTTTTGCAAGTCCTGTCTGGTCCAGCGACGGTGGGTTTGTGCCCATAGGCGACGTTGTTGCTGGTGAGGACCTGCCTTACAACAGGCCTACAAGCCCTCAGTCCAGCCTCTCTCAGCCTATTGCGGACAGTCTGAGCACTAATGGGGGGATTGTGTGTTCCGGGCAGTTGTTGTTGCCATTCTGTACCTGTCCCGAAGGTATGATGTTCGGATGTACCGATCCTGTGCAGGTGTTGTTAGTCCCAAACAATATTTACAGGACAAATATCCCTAGTTGAAAACCAACCTGGACTGGGTGTTGTGTAAATGGACAAACAAAGAAGAAAAGTACAGATATCCGGTCACAGGAACATTTGATAAGTGTGATGTGATAAGTGACATAGTCATGGGAAGGCGAGCCAGTAAGAAGAAGAGTAATAAGAAGGTTACCATACTGTCAGCCACTATATTGGGACTAACTCGGACTGAAGGACAGACATTTTATGCTCAAAGTCAGTTGAAACAGTTGAGTCAAAGGGTAACGGAACAAGGGAAAAAGAGACCCAGGATTAGACCCAGGATTAGTCCCAATATAGTGGCTGACAGTATGGTAACCTGTCACTTATCACATCACACTTAGTCTTATCAAATGTTCCTGTGTGGGCCCCTTCACCCTATAGCTCCCACACCTTATGAAGATAAAGAATGAGGTGTGGAAGTGATAGCTACTGGTACAACGGTAATTATTAAGGGGGAACTAATGAAAGAAGATGAAGGAGAAGAGGGTGAGAGTCTACAAACGAAGAAAAAAAATAATAGAACGTGATAGAAACAATTTCTGTAATTGGCGGAATTAGGGTCCCCCGGGTCCTCTTCAACCCCTCTAGGAAACCCAGACAAAGACAGGAAGATTCCGCATATGGCCAGCAGTTCATATAAGGGCAGTAGTGGACTCTGGGATCCGGAGAAGGACTGGGAAACAGGCAGAATGAAAAAGATCCCATACAAACCAGTGAGAACTGCCAGACATGATGGAAGAACAAAGTTTGGAACAAGTAAAAGAATACTATGTTTTCAAAGAACAATGGAAAGACTTAAGGCGAAAAGTCTGCGAACCCCCGAGAACAACTGAGGGAACAACATGATGACGATTCTGAGGAAAACAGGAGGCAATATGACAAACTAAAAAGGTGAGCATGACATGGTGATGAACACTCCTGCTCCTACAGCGCCCCCAAGTGGACATGCACCGCAACCACAGCCCATAGTGCCTTCTGTACAATTTCCCCCTCAGACCTATGGGAACCCACAACCATGGGGCCCACCATCACCCAAAATGCCACCTATACAATGCTGGGGGTGTGGACAATTTGGACACACGACGAACCAATGTCCACAAAATCCTCAATATCAAGGATGGGCTACAACACCTGGAGGGAGACAAAACTTCAGAGGAGGAAACAGGAGGATACCAACAACAATGTGGATATCAGCAGCAACCCCAAACCTATGGAGGACCTCCACAGCAGGCACAAGCCTGGTCCTGGCCACCAAGGAGGACGCGGAGGAAATTAACCACAGAGAGGGGGAAGAGGTGGTGACTGGCCACAAGGAAATCAGAACACCAACAGTTATTATTTTCCTGACGATCAGCAATGAAGCGTCCCAGACCCTTTCCTCCAGTGTCCCCAGTACATATTCAAAGATGGGGGAGGGGAAAAGGACCCAATAATCAAACTTTGGGTACATGGAAGAACTATCCCATTCTTAATTGACACTGGAGCCCACTGTTCTTGCTTAGGTGCACCAGCCTGACCTCTGACACTGCCCTGACTGTTGATGACAGTTTTGCATATATAGATCAAACTACAGGGATGAAACATGCAGGGTTTGGTATTGAGACAATTGATAGAACCACTCACACACAACAACCATTACCAGATACTTTCTCAGCTCAACAGGCTGAACTTTTGGCACTAACCACTGCCTGTAAAATGGGAGAAGGGAAAAGGGTTACAATTTTCTCTGATTTTGCTTATGCAATAGGGGTTCTGTCTCTCCTGGTGTGGTATCTGGAGGAGTAGGGGTTTGTCTCACCTGGTGTGGTGTCAGGAGGAGTAGGGGTTTTCACAATGCTTGTGGAAGTCCTATTCGTAATAGAACTATGGTTTTAGATCTCTTGGAGGCTATGATACTGCTCTCTGCTTTGGCTATTGTGAAGGTTGCTGCTCACACATACTATTTTGTGAGTATGGGTAACACCATGTCAGATGATGCTGCTAAATTGGCTGCCTCAAAGTGTCATGGCCACTCCATGTTCTTCTCTGCTACTGTTTGGAAATACACTGATTTGGCATCTAAACAGGCTTTGGATGTTGGTTCTCATTTGGTATGGCAACAGTAGGGTTGTAAACTTGACCCCGTTTCTAAAATTCGGAGACATATTCTGTCTGGCAAGTGGGCCATGGTATTTAAAAAAACATATATGTTATTTTACCAGGTAAGTTGACTCAGAACACGTTCTCATTTACAGCAACGACCTGGGAAATAATTACAGGGGAGAAATGAGCCAATTGTAAACTGGGGATTATTAGGTGACCGTGATGGTTTCAGGGTCAGATTGGGAATTTAGCCAGGAAACCAGGGTTAACAACCCTACTCTTACGATAAGTGCCATGGGATCTTTAATGACCTCAGAGAGTCAGGACACCCATTTAACGTCCCATCCGAAAGACAGCACCCTACACAGGGCAGTGTCCCCAATCACTGCCCTGGGGCATTGGGATATTTTTTAGACCAGAGGAAAAAGTGCCTCCTACTGGCCCTCTAACACCACTTCCAGCAGCTACTGGTCTCCCATCCAGGGACTGACCAGGACCAACCCTGCTTAGCTTCAGAAGCAAGCCAGCAGTGGTATGCTGCTGGCTCTAACCTGGTACCTAACCTAGTATGGCACATTTGTCAAGGGGGGATACGATAGAGGCAATTTCTTTGGATTGGTTTCATCCAAATTTGACTCAGCACGTGAAACAGTTTCTGTTTCGATGTGCTACGTGCATGCAAAATAACATTGCCAAAGGAACACCTCTGAAACCAGGTAATTTCCCTACGCCAAGAGGACTCTTTGTCCATCTTGCCATGGATTTTATAGATCTTGCAAAAAGAAAGGAAAAGGTACTGTTTAGTCCTTATTGACAGGTTCACCAGGTGGGTGGAGGCATTTCCCACCACACACTGTGATGCTAAAACAGTAGCAAAGCTACTAGTGAGGGAGATAAGACCTAGATTTGGTGTTCCTGAGGTTTTATCTGCAGACAATGGTACCCACTTCACTGGTGATGTAGTGAAGCAGGTAGCCATAATGATGGGAGTCCATCTACCACCCCTAGAGTAATGGGGTTACCGAGAGAGCTAACCAATCCATTAAACAAGGGTTAGCTAAGGTATGCCACTCAACCAAGAAATCTTGGGTTGATTGTTTACCACTGGTGTTAATGAAAATGCTCAGTAGTGTTAATAAAGGCCTGGGGTATACACCCCATGAAATGCTGACAGGAAGACACATGAATGTTCCGGCACACAGACCCATGACTGACAGACAAATAGACCTCACTCTAACTGAAGTAGAACACTTGGATACATGAAAGATTTAACTACGATTGTCAGATCTCTCCACTCTCACTCTAGGAAAGCTCAGGAGGAGGTACCAGGTGAGGACCCCGACTACCTGCCTGTGGAGGTTGGAGACTGGGTCAAAATCCGGGTCCACAAGAGAAAATGGAACCAGCCAAGATGGATAGGGCCATTCAAGGTAACCATGGCAACATGATTGGTGGTCAAAGTTGAGGAAAGGTCCGGCTGGCACCACCTGTCCCACTGCCACAAGGTGTTCAGCCCACAGGAGATGATGGAGCCAGACACTGAAACAAGAGGCAGAAACAGATGTGAGTCGAGACCAAAGACTTGAAAAAGATGAACGGCAAGACCAAAGCCCTGAAGAACCAAATGTTTTACATGAGCAGCAAGGTTATGTTGTAAATAAATAAACCCTTAGGGGGGTATAAGAGAGGGAAGACGACAACATGTGGTCGTTGGTGGTTGACTGTGTTGGCTCTATCCACACTACTTGTTTGTGTGGGTGAAGCCGGCCCTGTCAACAAGTGGGTAAAGTTTGTTCGAGACTTTGATAGAAAAGAGTCCCCAAAAGGGACTGCGGTGTCAATTTTGTGGTTCGCTGGGAAATTTGGAAATGTTATGGGCCAGACTTTAATCGGTATCTTATCATTTGTAGTTCCTGTGTTGATAGGCTTTTGCTGTGTTTGGATTTTTTGTGGTCTTGGCAGTGAAAAAGACAGTGCCTGGTTTAATGGTATTGGCTTTACCTGCCTCCTATGATGAATACTAGGATGCCACTGGTGTTGACCCCAACTATGACCCCCTTGCTTGCACAACTGACCCAGATGATATGATGGTTGTGAATGGTTAAAAGTTTCAGATGTCTAATGTCGATTTCTGTACATGGTTATATGAGACTAGGCACTCTCAAAGGGGGGAATGTTGGGGGTTACCCTGGGGGTCGGGTGTAGGGCTACACCAATGCCATGATTACTGTATATATTTGTGATAACCTTTGTAGGCTTGCAATGCGCAATGATGGAAAAGTACTGGGCAAATGGAGATGTACTGCTTTAGTTCTCAGGCTGAGAATTGTCTTCTCCTGCTGATAGTCACGCATGCTCAAGGCTGAGATAGTAGAGTGAGAAACCACAGTCTAGACATGTTTTTCTCATCTTCGATACATTGTATCTAATCCAATGCAAAAATGTTAAGATATGATTGACAGTAGGTTGTATAAAGAGTGTGGTCTCCTGTTTAGCGACACATATATTTACTATAGACTACTGAGGTACTCTGTATGTGAATCTCTGTCTGCAATTGCATTTTATTACTAAAGAGTTTCATTACCAAGGTTCCAGGGTCAAAGGACCACCTAACAACTCCCAATCACGGCCAGTTGTGATACAGCCCTGGATCAAACCAGGGTCTGTAGTGACGCCTCTAGCACTGATATGCAGTGCCTTAGACCGCTGTGCCACTAAGGAGCCCAAAGTAAAAGGCACATGACAGCCCTCTTGCACCTAAAGGACTCTCAGACCATGAGTAACAAGATTCTCTAGTCTGATGAAACCAAGATTGAACTCTTTGGCTTGAATGCCAAGCGTCACTTCTGGAGGAAACCTGGCACCATCCCTATGGTGAAGAATGGTGTTGGCAGTATCATGCTGTGGGTATGTTTTTCAGCGGCAGGGACTGGGAGACTAGTCAGGATCGAGGGAAAGGTGAACGGAGCAAAGTAGAGATCCTTGACGTAAACCTGCTTAAGACCTTAGACTGGAGTGATTCACCTTTTCAACAGGACAATGACCCTAAGCACACAGCCAAGACAACACAGGAGTGGCTTCGGGACAAGTCTGAGTGTCCCGCCCAGACTTGAACCCGATCTAACATCTCTGGAGAGACCTGAAAATATTTGTGCAGGGACGTTTCTTATCCAACCTGACAGAGCTTAAGAGGACCTGCAGAGAAGAATGGAAAAACTCCACAAATACAGGTGTGCCAAGACTCGAGGCTGTAATTGCTGCCAAAGGTGCTTCAACAAAGTACGGTCTGAATAAATAAATGTAAATGTGATATTTCTGTTTTTTATTTGTAATACATTTGAAAAATATTCTAAACTGTTTTTACTTTGTCATTATGGGGTATTGTGTGTAGATTTAGGGGGAGAACAATGTAATCCATTTTAGAATAAGGCTGTAACAAAACAAAATGTGGAAAAGGTCAAGGGGACTGAATACTTTCCAACTGCACTGTATGCTAATGATATTTGTTGTTAGTTACTGCACAGTGAAGGCAATTTGCCCACCTTTAAAGCTTATTTTAAAGCATGTGGTTTATTTAATCCAACGAATATCTATTATATTGACAAGAAAGTTGTGTGACCACTCTTACAATGGAACTACAGTGTCCATAGGACAACAATCAGTCGTATATTGCACAAATCTGGCCTTTATGGAAGAGTGGCAAGAAGAAAGCCATTTCTTAAAGATATCCATAAAAAGTGTTGTTTAAAGTTTGCCACAAGCCACCTGGGAGACACACCAAACATGTGGAAGAAGGTGCTCTGGTCAGATGAAACCAAAATTGAACTTTTTGGCAACAATGCAAACGTTATGTTTGGCGTAAAAGCAACACAGCTCATCACCCTGAACACACCATCCCCACTGTCAAACATGGTGGTGGCAGCATCATGGTTTGGGCCTGCTTTTCTTCAGCAGGGACAGGGAAGATGGTTAAAATTGATGGAAAGATGGATGGAGCCAAATACAGGACCATTCTGGAAGAAAACCTGATGGAGTCTGCAAAAGACCTGAGACTGGGACGGAGATTTGTCTTCCAACAAGACAATGATCCAAAACATAAAGCAAAATCTACAATGGAATGGTTCAAAAATAAACATATCCAGGTGTTAGAATGGCCAAGTCAAAGTCCAGACCTGAATCCAATCGAGAATCTGTGGAAAGAACTGAAAACTGCTGTTCACAAATGCTCTCCATCCAACCTCACTGAGCTCGAGCTGTTTTGCAAGGAGGAATGGGAAAAAATGTCAGTCTCTCGATGTGCATGCGACATACCCCAAGCGACTTACAGCTGTAATTGCAGCAAAAGGTGGCGCTACAAAGTATTAACTTAAGGGGGCTGAATAGTTTTGCACGCCCAATTTTTCAGTTTTTGATTTGTTAAAAAAGTTTGAAATATCCAATAGATGTCGTTCCACTTCATGATTGTGTCCCACTTGTTGTTGATTCTTCACAAAAAAAATACAGTTTTATATCTTTATGTTTGAAGCCTGAAATGTGGCAAAAGGTCGCAAAGTTCAAGGGGGCCGAATACTTTCGCAAGGCACTGTACATGTCCTCAAAGATGGAAGTCAGGCGGGAGGCGAGATCAGGTGGGACAATTCTAGCCAATGAGAGGGTATATACGAGTGTGAAAGGGGGGAACAAAAGGCACAAGTCCGATATAAATTCGTTTTTCCCCTAAATTGCCGAAATGCCACGTGCATCCACTTATTAGTGCATTCGTAACAACCTAACCATTACGACACTTCTATCCGATCAAATAAGCTTCACTTAGCAAATTAGTAATTGTTTGTTTAACAAATTCGACACTCATTAACCTCCATACAAAAATTCCTCACTTTGATCTTATTTCGCGGTGACTCTCTTGTACGTGCGCGTTCCCAAACCTGACGCTTCCTCCCTTTTATATAAAAAAAATCCTCCCCTTTCCTATACGTTATCATCATCCACCCACCCTCTTCTGTGATAGAGCGAAAGCCTTGTTTACGCGCGCGCGTTCCCAACAGGCACCAGTGGGGAGCTGTCCAGCCAGCGATTTGAAGTAGTCTTCTTGCCCGGATACTGCTGTCTCTTCTGTCCAGGAATGAGAAGTGATGGCCGGCTCTGCAGCAGAGGAGAAAACCTTCCGAAGGTTCTTGGAGCTGTTCCTCCGAGAGATGAGGCCACCACTTCAGGAGAACGACCCTGTCCCAATGCGCCCTTTATCGGACCTCACCTCGGCGGACGAAGTGGAAGGGGAATGCCTCGATATGTGTCTTCAGCACCTGTGCAAATAGTAAGTACCGATTTGATTTTATAAATTGTTTTGTATGCAGCTTAAACGAACGGTTTGTGTTTGCCTTTGGCATGACCAGTTTCAACTAGAATAGGTCAGGAATTTGGAGTCAACCTAAGTGAATGTACACTATAATTGTGTTGGCTGTAAGTCTATTTTACAATAATCTGCTATGACTGATTTTACGGAAACACAGTTAATATAAAATATAAGCTACCGATAGCCTACAGTGTTCTAAAAAAAATAAGCAGCTTTTACATTTTGTGAGCAATTTGGTTGCTACAGAATTGCTCTCCGGTCAGTTTTGCCGGGTGGCCTGTGAAGCCACTTGCAATGTCCTGACATCGTCATCTCCCATGTTGCTGCCGACGTCATTGGATGGCTTATGTTGTGACATATGTAAGAGAGGAAAGACGAACTTCAAATATATTTCAGCTGTACGTCGGTTCCTCTCCTTCCATTCGTGCATCCAAGTTATTCGAGGTACAGTTAATGTGAATTCACCCTCTCTTTTTGCGTCGCACGACGTAATTTCATTCGTAGGAAGGAACTATTGCATTCCTCATATTAACCATAGCAGACTTTCCGATTCATTCAATTTAGTCGTACAGGCATGACAACAGTACGGAGATGACACTATACACACTTTGTTCACTATGTCCTGATTTGCCTTTTTTTGTTCTCAATTTCTGTGTATTCGCAACCATCTTTAGCTCACCTGCGCTCGTGGGCGCGGGCTCCACAGTAAATTAAATTCAAAGCTATATGTGTGTGGTCAGGTTTGAGCATTTTTAGATATATTACGTCACACTCGCACCCATAAATAGTACATCAAACCACCGAAGAGACCGAAAAGACCATTGTGAATTTCTCAAGCATGTCGAGGATGATTGCAATTTGATACTTGTAATTTTGACACCACCAATAAACGACACAACAAGAAGCAAACATAGCTCAGTCTAAAATAGAGCCATTTAATTGCCACTATAAAAGGCACCCAAGTGTTTGGAAATAGTGAATACTTGACCTTGTAAATGTGAGCTTTCAATGTATTATGTTTGATCTGTGTTTAATTTACATAGAGCTATTGAACTCAATGTCGAATTGGAAGTGCTGTGTTGGGTTTCTGTCAGTAGTTTACTGAAGCCATTCCATATCATACAACATTATTTTGATGTTCACTCCCCATTGCCCCATTTCAAAGACCTATTCGTGTTGTGCCAATGCCACCCATTCCGAATGTTTGGGAGAGACTGAAGCGTTGAGATGAGTTGTTGTATCAGTCTGCTAGATCTGTTTTGCACAAAGAGCTTATTGTCTATGACTGTTTGTTTTATTCAAATGTGCACACAGCTCTGGATGCTGCCAGAGCCTATACTACCAGAACAGACAGTAGGCCTGGTGTTTACAGTGGGGCAAAAAAGTATTTAGTCAGCCACCAATTGTGCAAGTTCTCCCACTTAAAAAGATGAGAGAGGCCTGTAATTTTCATCATACGTACACTTCAACTATGACAGACTAAATGAGGGGAAAAAATCCAGAAAATCACATTGTATGATTTTTAATGAATTTATTTGCAAATTATGGTGTAAAATAAGTATTTGGTCACCTACAAACAAGCAAGATTTCTGGCTCTCACAGACCTGTAACTTCTTCTTTAAGAGGCTCCTCTGTCCTCCACTCGTTACCTGTATTAATGGCACCTGTTTGAACTTGTTATCAGTATAAAAGACACCCAAACTCCACTATGGCCAAGACCAAAGAGCTGTCAAAGGACACCAGAAACAAAATTGTAGACCTGCACCAGGCTGGGAAGACTGAATCTGCAATAGGTAAGCAGCTTAGTTTGAAGAAATCAACTGTGGGAGCAATTATTAGGAAATGGAAGACATACAAGACCACTGATAATCTCCCTCGATCTGGGGCTCCACGCAAGATCTGACCCCGTGGGGTCAAAATGATCACAAGAACGGTGAGCAAAAATCCCAGAACCACACGGGGGGACCTAGTGAATGACCTGCAGAGAGCTGGGACCAAAGTAACGAAGCCTACCATCAGTAACACACTACGCCGCCAGGGACTCAAATCCTGCAGTGCCAGACGTGTCCCCCTGCTTAAGCCAGTACATGTCCATGCCCGTCTGAAGTTTGCTAGAGAGCTTTCGGATGATCCAGAAGAAGATTGGGAGAATGTCATATGGTCAGATGAAACCAAAATATAACTTTTTGGTAAAAACTCAACTCGTCGTGTTTGGAGGACAAAGAATGCTGAGTTGCATCCAAAGCACACCATACCTACTGTGAAGCATGGGGGTGGAAACATCATGCTTTGGGGCTGTTTTTCTGCAAAGGGACCAGGACGACTGATCCGTGTAAAGGAAAGAATGAATGGTGCCATGTATCGTGAGATTTTGAGTGAAAACCTCCTTCCATCAGCAAGGGCATTGAAGATGAAACGTGGCTGGGTCTTTCAGCATGACAATGATCCCAAACACACCGCCCGGGCAACAAAGGAGTGGCTTCGTAAGAAGCATTTCAAGGTCCTGGAGTGGCCTAGCCAGTCTCCAGATCTCAACCTCATAGAAAATCTTTGGAGGGAGTTGAAAGTCTGTGTTGCCCAGCAACGGCCCCAAAACATCACTGCTCTAGAGGAGATCTGCATGGAGGAATGGGCCAAAATACCAGCAACAGTGTGTGAAAACCATGTGAAGACTTACAGAAAACATTTGACCTCTGTCATTGCCAACAAAGGGTATATAACAAAGTATTGAGAAACCTTTGTTATTGACCAAATACTTATTTTCCACCATAATTTGCAATTAAATTCATAAAAAATCCTACAATGTGATTTTTCTGGATTTTTTTCCTTCTCATTTTGTCTGTCATAGTTGAAGTGTACCTATGATGAAAATTACAGGTCTCTCTCATCTTTTTAAGTGGTAGAACTTGCACAATTGGTGGCTGACTAAATACTTTTTTGCCCCACTGTATATATTGACATATATGAAATGTAATTGACCCCATGGATAAGCCTACGTTTATCTAATGAGAACTCACATATTATGCATTTATTACACAAAAACAATTTCCATTTGTGGATATTTGCAGTGTTTCCTGGTTCCCTCTCTCTAAAGTTACCATAGTTTGATTGTTTGTTTTCCACTGTGTCATTCCTGCAGCTCTAATTATAGTATTTTTAAAGGAGAGCAATGTCTTAATATGGCACAAAGTGAGACACATTCTTACACACTGTGCTGCAAGCATCAGCTCCTGTTGTGTTTCAGCTGAACGTGTGATTATTTTGTCTCTGGGTTGAAGATCTAATAATAGGCCTGGGAGAGAGGTGGAGATCCCCTTTGCTGCTCTCCCTGTGTGTGTGCGTGCATGCGTGCGTGCGAGTTGCTCACAGTGTGCGTATGTGCGTATTCGAAATGGTGGAAATGAACGCAGATGTAGATTTGTGTGTGTGTGTACGTTTGCAATGACGCCAGTGTGAATACAATTTTGTCACATTCCCATCCCTACCTGAGAGATTATAGGCACACATTTGAAAGGTAGAGAAATCAGTTCGGTTTCACACTTATGTGGGGGGGAATTGTGACATGGTACACCCGGGCCAGCGTCAGCCGGCTCAGTGTGTGGGTGAGACGCAACCCTCCTCTCAAACTGTCATGGATGACACGTAATGATACTTCTGGAGGATAAAGGAATCACGACACCGAAGTGGGACTGCGCTCTCTATCGTATATGTCACATTTAATGAGAACTCACTTTTGAATTTAACCCAAAAAAGTAGGGTATGATTGTCACGATTCAAAAACATTCAAGTGACAGGAATGCTTTGGCTTTGCGAACAGGAAGTCTGTGCTTATTGTCTGTCTGGATTTCTGAAACACTGTACACAAAGATCATGTACTTATGCAGCCATCAAATATAACAGTTGATCATTATCCAACCATCAAACACAAGTAAGACCATTGACCTTCATTTTAATTTGTACCTGCTCTGTGATTGACAGAATATGCTGGAAGCAGCTCTGTCGGAAGCAAAGTAGGACGCAGACCTCACTCAGTTATTGTTAACGAGTGGCCACCTCTGTCCCGCTACAGCAGTGCAATTCCTGGGAAGTGTGTGTGTGTGTGTTTTTAAATTTGATTTTTTCACCTTTATTTTACCAGGTAAGCTAGTTGAGAACAAGTTCTCATTTGCAACTGCGACCTGGCCAATATAAAGCATAGCAGTTCGACACATACAACAACACAGAGTTACACATGGAATGAACAAAACATACAGTCAGTAATACAGTAGAAAAAAAGAAAACAAAGTCTATATACAGTGAGTGCAAATTAGGTCAAATAAGGGAGTTAAGGCAATAAATAGGCCATGGTGGCGAAGTAATTACAATATGGCAATTAAACACTGGAATGGTAGATGTGCAAAAGATGGATGTGCAAGTAGAGATACTGTGGTGCAAAAGGAGCTAAATAAATAAATACAGTATGGGGATGAGGTAGATAGATGGGCTGTATACAGATGGGCTATGAACAGGTGCAGTGATCTGTGAGCTGCTCTGACAGCTGGTTCTTAAAGATAGTGAGGGAGATGGGGAATCTCCAGCTTCAGTGATTTTTGCAGTTAGTTCCAGTCAGTGGCAGCAGAGAACTGGAAGGAAAGATGACCAAAGGAGGAATTGGCTTTGGGGGTGACCAGTGAGATATACCTGCTGGAGCGCGTGCTACAAGTGGGTGCTGCTATGGTAACCAGCGAGCTGAGATAGGGTGGGGCTTTACCTAGCAGAGACTTGTAGATAACCTGTAGCCAGTGGGTTTGGCGACGAGTATGAAGCGAGGGCCAGCCAACGAGAGCTTACGGATGGCACTGTGATAGACTACATCCAGTTTGCTGAGTAGAGTGTTGGAGGCTATTTTATAGATGACATCGCCGAAGTCAAGGATCGGTAGGATGGTCAGTTTTACGAAGGTATGTTTGGCAGCATGAGTGAAGGAGGCTTTGTTGCGAAATAGGAAGCCGATTCTAGATTTCATTTTTGATTGGAGATGCTTAAGGTGAGTCTGGAAGGAGAGTTTACAGTCTAGCCAGACACCTAGGTATTTGTAGTTATCCACGTATTCTAAGTCAGAGCCGTCCAAAGTAGTGATGCTGGATGGGCGAGCAGGTGCGGGCAATGATCTGTTGAATAGCATGCATTTAGTTTTATTTGCGTTTAAGAGCAGTTGGAGGCCACGGAAGGAGTGTTGTATGGCATTGAAGCTTGTCTGGAGGTTAGTTAACACAGTGTCCAAAGAAGGGCCAGAAGTATACAGAATGGTGTCGTCTGCGTAGAGGTGGATCAGAGAATCACCAGCAGCAAGAGCGACATCATTGATGTATACAGAGAAGAGAGTCGGCCAGAGAATTGAACCCTGTGGCACCCCCATAGAGACTGCCACAGGTCAGGACAACAGGCCCTCCGATTTGACACACTGAGCTGTATCAGAGAAGTAGTTGGTGAACCAGGCGAGGCAATCATTTGAGAAACCAAGGCTGTTGAGTCTGCCAATAAGAATGTGGTGATTAACAGAGTCAAAAGTTATGATATCGTTAAAGACCTTGAGCGTGGCTGAGGTGCACCCATGACCAGCTCGGAAACCAGATTGCATAGCGGAGAAGGTACGATGTGATTCAAAATGGTCAGTAATCTTTTTGTTAACTTGGCTTTCGAAGACCTTTGAGATGCAGGGTAGGATAGATATTGGTCTGTAGCAGTTTGGATCTAGAGTGTCTCCCCCTTTGAAGAGGGGGATGACCGCGGCAGCTTTCCAATCTTTGGGAATCTCAGATGATACGAATGAGAGGTTGAACAGGCTAGTAATAGGGGTTGCAACAATTTCGGCAGATAATTTTAGAAAGAGAGGGTCCAGATTGTCTAGCCCGGCTGATTTGTAGGGGTCCAGATTTTGCAGCTCTTTCAGAACATCAGCTATCTGGGTATGGGTGAAGAAGAAATGGTGGGGGCTTGGGCGGGTTGCTGTGGACGGTGCCGGGCAGTTGACCGGGGTAGGGGTAGCCAGGTGGAAAGCATGGCCAGCCGTAGAGAAATGCTTCTATAGTGGATTTGTCGGTTGTAACAGTGTTTCCTAGCCTCAGAGCAGTGGGTAGCTGGGAGGAGGTGCTCTTATTCTCCATGGACTTTACAGTGTCCCAAAACTTTTGAGTTTGTACTGCAGGATGCAAATTTATGTTTAAAAAAGCTAGCCTTAGCTTTCCTAACTGCCTGTGTATATTGGTTCCTAACTTCCCTGAAAAGTTGCATATCACGGGGGCTATTCGATGCTAATGCAGAACGCTCAGGATGTTTTTGTGCTGGTCAAGGGCAGACAGGTCTGGAGTGAACTAAGGGCTATATCTATTCCTGGTTCTACATTTTTTTGAATGGGGCATGCCTATTTAAGATGGTGAGGAAGCACTTTTAAAGAATAACCAAGCATCCTCTGCTGTCGGGATGAGGTCAATGTCATTCCAGGATACCCCGGCCAGGTCGATTAGAAAGGCCTGCTCACAGAAGTGTTTTAGGGAGCGTTTGACAGTGATGAGGGTTGGTCGTTTGCTCGCAGACCCATTACGGATGCAGGCAATGAGGCAGTGATCACTGAGATCTTGGTTGAAAACAAAAACAAGTGTATTTGGAGGGTGAGTTAGTTAGGATGACATCTATGAGGGTGCCCGTGTTTATGGATTAGGGGTTATATCTGGTAGGTTCATTGATAAATTGTGTGAGATTGAGGGCATCAAGCTTAGATTGTAGGATGGCCGGGGTGTTAAGCATGTCCCAGATTATGTCACCTAGCAGCACGAGCTCAGAAGATAGATTGTGTGTGTGTGTGTGTGTGTCAGAGCAGCTGACTAATAACCTTATAACAATGCTAATGATGAAAGCAGCTTGGCTTTGCAAACCCAGTCCGCTTGTGTTTGAAGCCGTCACCATCTCCTTATTTGACAAGGCACTTTGAAGCTGGGTGAACTGAGCAGCTTGTCAGGTGTTCCTTACACCCCTTAATGGCCTGTTGACAAGGGAGTGGGAGAGAGAGGAACAAAATGGATGCAGGCATACATGTCAGCAGGCTCATTTGTCCTCACAATTCCACCATGTCATTATAAAGAGAAATAACCACAGGAGGAGCTTATGCAATATATGCAATGCATAATTCAACACATATGCTGTGGTGGCTAAAGATAGACATTACTTACTGCCTGACAGCTAGTTCTGTTGGAACGGCTATAGAGGTCGTCTTGAGGATGGGTAACAATCAGTAGGGGTGCATGGGTAAAATCACTGGGGAAAACAACCCCCCCATGCCATATTACAACCTATGTCTTGTGATAATTGCATTGTTTGCTCTACAACCTGTTCATTCATATGCCTTGCGACTGTGAAATAAAGGCCTAAAGGCAGAGACAATCAGAAGTCCTAGTAGCAGAATAAATTCAACCACACTTTTTTGTTTTATCACAAAACCGGATAGCAACCTCTGTCCAGTGAAGTCCACAAAGCATATTGCATGTACAGTAAGAGACAGTTACATAACCTACAACATGGTCAAGCAAGTTCATGTTTCCGACATTTTCGGACTACTAAACAACTACTGATTTAGAACCACAGAGAGTTAAGAAAACAGAAGCTGCCTCCACTATTCAAGCACCATTTCAACTTCAACAATTTAGTCCAATCAACATAAGCTAAATATGATGTGGATTTCTGTTTGCATGTGTGCATGCATGTTGACTCACCCTACACCAATGCCATCCTCCTCTCTTTCATGCTGACGAAACAGTCTATCACTCTGTCATACATTACATGCTTTTATTTTTTGTTGTCCTGGGCTAACTGGCTAAAATGCTTGCTCGGTAGCCTAACTTCCATTCATGGGCAACGTTAGCTAGTTAACATTAGCCTTCTACAGTCGTGGCCAAAGGTTTTGAGAATGACACAAATATTAATTTCCAAAAAGTTTGCTGCTTCAGTGTCTTTAGATATTTTTGTCAGATGTTACTACTACAAACATTTCATAAGTGTCAAGGGCTTTTATTGACAATTACATGAAGTTGATGCAAAGAGTCAATATTTAAGGTGTTGACCCTTATTTTTCAAGACCTCTGCAATCTGCCCTGGCATGCTGTCAATTAACTTCTGGGCAGCTGATGGCAGCTGGATTCTTGCATAATCAATGCTTGGAGTTTGTCAGAATTTGTGGGTTTTTGTTTGTCCACCCGCCTCTTGAGGATTGACCACAAGTTCTCCATGGGATTAAGGTCTGGGGAGTTTCCTGGCTATGGACCCAAAATATCGATGTTTTGTTCCCCGAGCCACTTAGTTATCACTTTTACTTTATGGCAAGGTGCACCATCATGCTGGAAAAGGCATTGTTTGTCACCAAACTGTTCCTGGATGGTTGGAAGAAGTTCCTCTCGGAGGATGTGTTTGTACCATTCTTTATTCATGGCTGTGTTCTTAGGCAAAATTGTGAGTGAGCCCACTCCCTTGGCTGAGAAGCAACCCCACACATGAATGGTTTCATGATGCTTTACTGTTGGCATGACACAGGACTGATGGTAGCGCTCACCTTGTCTTCTCCGGACAAGTTTTTTTCCGGATTCCCCAAACAAACAATCGGAAAGGGAATCAGAGAAAATTACTTTACCCCAGTCCTCAGCAGTCCAATCCCTGTACCTTTTGTAGAATATCAGTCTGTCCCTGATGTTTTTCCTGGAGAGAAGTGGGTTCTTTGCTGCCCTTGACACCAGGCCATCCTCCAAAAGTATTTGCCTCACTGTGCATGCAGATGCACTCACACCTGCCCGCTTCCAACAAGAATAGACTGTAAATATTTTGTCTCTCGCCATTTTGAGCCTGTAATGGAACCCACAAATGCTGATGCTCCAGATACTCAACTAGTCTAAAGAAGGCCAGTTTTATTGCTTCTTTAATCAGACCAACAGTTTTCAGCTGTGCTAACATAATAGCAAAAGGTTTTTCTAATGATCAATTAGCTTTTTAAAATGATAAACTTGGATTAGCTAACACAACGTGCCATTGGAACACAGGAGTGATGGTTGCTGATAATGGGCCTCTGTACGCCTATGTAGATATTCCATAAAAAAATCTGCATTTTCCAGCTACAATAGTAATTTGCAACATTAACAATGTCTACACTGTATTTCTTTCCCTTAGCCCTGAGTGTCTCTCGGTGGGGGAATGTCCCTCCAAACGGATCAACTAATGGTAGGGAGAAATAATAAATAACCCTACGAAATTGGACATCACTTCATCACTCACACGATCAGCAGAAGCCACCAAGGCATTGCCTATACCATGCAATTCATTGATGACAACCCTTGTGTTTTTCACAAAGCCTGTACTGGCGGCAGTAATAACTTTCCTTATATTTCTCATGCAACAAATACGTACTTATCATATGAACAACAAATGAGAACTGCAAAACAACAATGTGCTCGTAATGTGCCCATCCTCTGGCTGTAGTTCAATGTGGAGTAGTATTGAAGCAGGACATTCATTCTATAATAGCAGTTTGACATGTAAAAGTTGCATTTCCTTCACGCAGTAATTTTCTGCAATTTCTTGGGGATTCATGATTAACCAGTGGAAGCAATTAAAACTCTTGTTCTGAGATGTGTGTGTGTGTGTGTGTATATACACTGCTCAAAAAAATAAAGGGGACACTAAAATAACACATCCTAGATCTGAATGAATTAAATATTCTTATTAAATACTTTTTTCTTTACATAGTTGAATGTGCTGACAACAAAATCACACAAAAATGATCAATGGAAATCAAATTTATCAACCCATGGAGGTCTGGATTTGGAGTCACACTCAAAATTAAAGTGGAAAACCACACTACAGGCTGATCCAACTTTAATTTAATGTCCTTAAACCAAGTCAAAATGAGGCTCAGTAGTGTGTGTGGCGTCCACGTGCCTGTATGACCTCCCTACAACGCCTGGGCATGTTCCTGATGAGGTGGCGGATGGTCTCCTGCGGGATCTCCTCCCAGACCTGGACTAAAGCATCCACCAACTCCTGGACAGTCTGGTGCAACGTGGCGTTGGTGGATGGAGCGAGACATGATGTCCCAGATGTACATCATGGAGGGCTGTGCGGCCCCCCAAAGAAATGCCACCCCACACCATGACTGACCCACCGCCAAACTGGTCATGCTGGAGGATGTTGCAGGCAGCAGAATGTTCTCCACGGCGTCTCCAGACTGTCACGTCCGTCATATGTGCTCAGTGTGAACCTGCTTTCATCTGTGAAGAGCACAGGGCGCCAGTGGCGAATTTGCCAATCTTGGTGTTCTCTGGCAAATGCCAAACGTCCTGCACGGTGTTGGGCTGTAAGCTACGCCTCGCTCAAAGTTGAATTGGGATACCACTCCGACTTGATGGGGCTTGCGGGATCGTGCAAAACAGAGGGGGAGGGGTGGGGGTGTGTGTATTGGGATTGAGCCTAAGCCTCCTACTTCCCCCCTTCACTCCACTCCCTTGTCTCCTGCTGCCCCCGTTACCCCCACTGGGGTGGCTGATGGACAGTTATTGAGAGGAGAGCTCTCCTAAACTTAATTAAACAGGTGCGTCTCACACAGCTGTAAACAACCATGCACACATCCGGATTCCTCCAAGAAATGCATTTGTGAGCGCGCGCGCACACATACAGCTTGCTTCTGTACACTGCTGGAGTAACAATGTGTGGTGTCGGAAGCGCTGCAACTGAAGGCTGGGTTAATGAGCACTGCTGTGTGACCAGATTGGACATCAGAAGAGCAGGGGAGACATTTACATGTTCCACA
The DNA here is from genome assembly GCF_057628025.1 of Oncorhynchus mykiss. Lineage (NCBI taxonomy): Eukaryota > Metazoa > Chordata > Actinopteri > Salmoniformes > Salmonidae > Oncorhynchus > Oncorhynchus mykiss. Next base: position 27,598,394 of record NC_143031.1, read on the forward strand.
CTTGTTTCAACCACATCTCCTCATTCATAACGCAACAGGAAGAGGGGGGCTCATCTGTTCCCTCACCCAAAGTGCCTCAGTCCTAATGGACTGAGGCATAGTGGTACTGGATCAAGCGTGGTTTTCCATTCACGTCTTAAATAACTTCAATGTAATTACAATGTTAGTGCAATCTTGCAGTTGTTCAGGATTAATGAGACAACTGTAATCAGGCCTACAATTTGTCCATCTCACAAAAGACTGAGATGCTCTGTTCCGAATGATCAATTCCACTCATTTTTCAGCCCTCACATCAAAGAGTGCTTTACATGAAAACAAATCATGTATTTATGCACAAGAGCTCCCGGATGAAATTGTCCTGTTCATTTTTTGTGTCCAGCCAAAGTCTGGCTAAGAGCTTTTTGGCATCGAATTAGAACGTGATTGTTCTTCAGCAACATTGACAGCAGCTGCTCCCAAAACACACACACACAAAATAATTAGATAGAGATTTTACAGAAGACACATTGCAGGCATCTGGTTTAGAGAGAGAGAAAGAAGGAATCCGTCAGCCTCCCTCATTTGTCATAAATCTCGAGACAAGCAGTGGCGGGTCAGAGCCCCACCTGTTTTTTTTGTTGCCTGTTTTTTGCATGTTATTTTGGCAATAATTAGTGTCCACATATCAGTTGGTTAACAATTTAAAAACACATTTATTGAGTGAATAAAGCCTCATACAAACATGGTCTCTTTCTTCCTTTCTTGAGTAAGGCAGCTCCAAAATGCAGGTGTTTCAGCCTCGCTCTGCTTTCTGTAGGCGTTGGTAATCTTCTCTAGTTGCGCCGTGATTGGCTCAGTGTACTGTCACTCATGGGGACACTACGTCACTTCAGAATCTACAGGGAGAGCTAGGCAGTTCAAACCCCCTTGGCTGCTGCCATATATTTACATTAGAAGTGCTCATCCAATAAGGCTCAAGGTCTTTGGCCTCAGATAAAATTACATCAAATCACATTATATCTACCGTAGCTTTGATTGGACTGATTATGTCAACATCATTGAATTTAATTTATTTTGGGTGAAAGTATTAATTAAAACGCTTGTTTCCAAAGTGGTCCTCGATGGTAAAAACAACAACACATATAATGATTAAAAGAAGAAAAAAATGACACAAAAATGATAAACCACCATACATTAATTTATATTGATATCCTAAAAAGTGGCACTATTCACTGCACTTCTCCCTAATCTTAAAAATCAACCATATTAATTTCACACTAAAACAATCTATTCATTGCACATCATACATATCAGTCAAATAAATACACCTGACCAGCAGTAGGGGGCACAAGGGGCAGTGGTGTGGTTTCTCTTACTTAGATAACCTTGTCCAAATTAAAACCTTTCCCTGCTTTTTAAAGCTATTTCTACTTTTTCTTTGCTTGATCTCCAGGGGGAGGCTATTCCATAGACAAATGCCTGTATAGAAAAACATGCTCCTCGCAGTACTTTTAACTCTTGGTATTTTACAAGACAACGCTAGCTCTGGTATTGTAACTGTGTTGGTTATAGACCGTATCAATGTGGTTTTTCATATAACCTGGGGCACGATCATTTAAGATGTCAGACATATGATTAAGTTTAAGTTGGTCCACTCTGGACTCCAAAGGCAACAAGCCCACCTACCGGAACTCCAGTACCCCTATGTGGGTACTAGGGGACATTCAGCATATACCTGAAAACATTATTTTGCATGATTTGCATTTTCTTTCTTTTTTGATAGCCCTCAATACCAAGCAGAGCAGGCATGATCAAAGTGATACTGGATCAAGTTTGAGACTAGCAGTTTCTTAACTTTGATGTTAAAATATCTAGTGTTAGGATATAAACATTTCAATTTATTCACCATTTTAGGAAGAATTTGGCAGCAATCAGGTCTCCAGAAAGGCACTGAGCTAGGGACACACCAAGATAAGTTCGATTCAATATCCTTGCCTGCACAGTTTGCCTTTATCTTGTCAGCCCTAAACAATCTACGCTTTGTTGCAAACTAAATCGATTCAGTTTTTCCCAAATGTAGTGACAATTTTTTGTCAGTTAACCAATCTCTAACAAAATGGGATTCCTTACTCAGGGTCTCCTCTATGTAAACTGTGTCCTTCCCTGGTACCAGTATGGCTGAGTCATCAGCATAAAGCAGGAGCTTGCACTTTACTGTATCTGGTATATCATTAACGTATATAAGAAATAAGAGAGGCCCTAAAATTGATCCCTGCGGTATTCCACAGGATGTTTCTTTGGCCTCTGACAGAACATCACCAACATTACATACTTGTGTTCTGTTGGTCAGATAAGACCTAAACCAATTCACTGCTACATCATTTAGACCCATGCATTTCAGTTGTATCAGGAGAATATCATGGTCCACAGTGTCAAAAGCTTTCTGCAAGTCTAACATGACCCTGACCTGTATAGTTCCTCTTCCGACTTTCCTGCTTGATGTGATCAAAAAGGTGGTTACGGCAAGTATTAGTGGAATGAGCTGTTCTAAATCCAGATTGGAGTTCATAAAGTAGTTTGTGCTCGAAGGTATCCCTCAAGTTGATTAAAAACAAATCTCTCAACAACTTTATATACGGTGCTGAGGATCGACACAGGCCTATAGTTTCCTTCATATGTTTTTCTGCTCTTCTTGTGGAGTGGAACCACCCGGGCTGTTTTGAGATTATTGGGAAATGTTCCACTACTAATAGAAAGGTTTATACAATATGCGTTATCATTTTAGCAGTGACACATGCACTATCCTTTATGACTCTTTCAGGAAGGTTATCCAGCCCAGTTGCTTTGTTTGTGCTCATTAAGCATAGTAGATTGGAAACTTTGTCCTCTGTTACCATGCACAGCTCAAACAAATAATTTGTGATACCTTTGCTATGGTAAAAGTTGTTCATGAAAGACTGGCCATAGTGTCCAGAGCAGGTTGGTAACTTTTTAACCAGAGATAAGGCTATAGTGGTAAAACATATGGTAAAATTATTTGCAACCGTTTCCTGGTCATTGCATAAAACATAATCAATATCCAGGCCAATACTACAGGATTTTATCTTTATGGGGAGTTTTTGAGCCAATGTCCTTTAAAATGTTCCACAGTTTACAAGGCTGATTGATGTAAGTTGTCATTAACAGCGTCTTTGTAATGTTGGCCTTATCCATTTTGTATCTTCCCTGGTTTCTACAGTTAATATAACCTTCATAATCTGGTTGAAGATTTGTTCTTCTGAATCTGGCCAGGTAGGATCCCTCTTCCTTATGAGGTCTAAGATCTCTGAAGTGATCAATTTCCCTGACCTCTGATTTGAATTTGTTTCATCGGAGATAGAGGGTTGAGTGAGATACCAAGCTTCATCAACATCACAGTTTAGTACATGAGACCTATATAAAATTCCAAGTACTTCTACAAAACGTTCCTTTGAGTATTGTTTCATAGACCATACCTTCATGTAGTTATTACCTGGCTCAGGTAGCATTTAAGATTTCTTACGGATACAGTAGGTTACCAAATGATCACTAAAACCAATATTTAAGACTCTTGACTGACAGACGTTCTCTTGGTCTGATACAATAATCAAATCCAAAGTTGATTTAGTGTCAATACACACCCGGGTTGGCTCAGCAATCAGTTGTTTTAGTCTAAATAACTGATTAAAGTTATACAGGGAAATTTCAGACTTCAGTGAGTCAAGACAACTGGGAACTCTGAAGAAAAACTAGCACCGACTGGGAAAATACATGTAACTGTAACGGTTTTCTTGAGGTGAAGGAGAGGCGGACCAAAACGCAGCGTGGTGGTTATTCATGTTCTTTAATAAAGGCACTATACATGAATAAACTAACAAAACAATAAATGTGCGAAAACCTAAACAGTCCTATCTGGTGCAAACACAGAGACAGGAACAATCACCCACAAAACCCAACACCAAACAGGCTACCTAAATATGGTTCCCAATCAGAGACAATGACTAACACCTGCCTCTGATTGAGAACCATATCAGGCCAAACATAGAACTAGACAAACTAGACATGTAACATAGAATGCCCACTCAGATCACACCCTGACCAACCAAAACATAGAAACATACAAAGCAAACTATGGTCAGGGTGTGACAGTAACCCCCTCACCAGGCTAGAATTTGACTTTCACGATATTACTTTACTTAGAATATTTCAACAGCATGGGATATTAGGTGAGAAGGACATTCCAATAAGATTCCAATAAGAATCCCTATTGTAAACTCGCTAGGGTGATAACAACTAGGGTATTAACTTCAGATAGAATGATTAGAGATTTTTGTTATTATATAAGGATATGCTTTCCCATGCATTAAATGACACTGAAACAGTAAATGCCTCCACCAATGCAACAGACATAAGGTTCAAGATGTATATTACCACATTTTCAATGTACCACATGAAAAGAAATGAAAATAATAAACCCCAATGATTTTTCTCAACCCATATCCACATTACTTGTAAGCTTGGTTAAACCCGATGGCACGCGTTGGAGCTTAAAAAGATTGACAACATTCATGAAGTAAAAGATCCATGTAATTCCAGTTGATATTGCTAGGGCTGTTTTGTTTGCGGAATGCGCTGTCTGTGCAGTGGTATATTGTATATAAAAGTGGATCCTCATGATTGTATTTCCTTCCTTTTTATACCACATACAGTGCCTTGCGAAAGTATTCGGCCCCCTTGAACTTTGAGACCTTTTGCCACATTTCAGGCTTCAAACAAAGATATAAAACTGTATTTTTTTGTGAAGAATCAACAACAAGTGGGACACAATCATGAAGTGGAACGACATTTATTGGATAATTCAAACTTCTTTAACAAATCAAAAACTGAAAAATTGGGCGTGCAAAATTATTCAGCCCCCTTAAGTTAATACTTTGTAGCGCCACCTTTTGCTCTGATTACAGCTGTATTTTTGAACCATTCTATTGTAGATTTTGCTTTATGTTTTGGATCATTGTCTTGTTGGAAGACAAATCTCCGTCCCAGTCTCAGGTCTTTTGCAGACTCCATCAGGTTTTCTTCCAGAATGGTCCTGTATTTGGCTCCATCCATCTTCCCATCAATTTTAACCATCTTCCCTGTCCCTGCTGAAGAAAAGCAGGCCCAAACCATGATGCTGCCACCACCATGTTTGACAGTGGGGATGGTGTGTTCAGGGTGATGAGCTGTGTTGCTTTTACGCCAAACATAACGTTTTGCATTGTTGCAAAAAAGTTCAATTTTGGTTTCATCTGTCCAGAGCACCTTCTTCCACATGTTTGGTGTGTCTCCCAGGTGGCTTGTGGCAAACTTTAAACAACACTTTTTATGGATATCTTTAAGAAATGGCTTTCTTCTTGCCACTCTTCCATAAAGGCCAGATTTGTGCAATATACGACTGATTGTTGTCCTATGGACAGAGTCTCCCACCTCAGCTGTAGATCTCTGCAGTTCATCCAGAGTGATCATGGGTCTCTTGGCTGCATCTCTGATCAGTCTTCTCCTTGTATGAGCTGAAAGTTTAGAGGGACGGCCAGGTCTTGGTAGATTTGCAGTGGTCTGATACTCCTTCCATTTCAATATTATCGCTTGCACAGTGCTCCTTTGGATGTTTAAAGCTTGGGAAATCTTTTTGTATCCAAATCCGGCTTTAAACTTCTTCACAACAGTATCTCGCTGCCTGGTGTGTTCCTTGTTCTTCATGATGCTCTCTGCGCTTTTAACGGACCTCTGAGACTATCACAGTGCAGGTGCATTTATACGGAGACTTGATTACACACAGGTGGATTGTATTTATCATCATTAGTCATTTAGGTCAACATTGGATCATTCAGAGATCCTCACTGAACTTCTGGAGAGAGTTTGCTGCACTGAAAGTAAAGGGGCTGAATAATTTTGCACGCCCAATCTTTCAGTTTTTTATTTGTTAAAAAAGTTTGAAATATCCAATAAATGTCGTTCCACTTCATGATTGTGTCCCACTTGTTGTTGATTCTTCACAAAAAAATACAGTTTTATATCTTTATGTTTGAAGCCTGAAATGTGGCAAAAGGTCGCAAAGTTCAAGGGGGCCGAATACTTTCGCAAGGCACTGTATGCCTAATAGAATACTTAAAATGGTAGGCTTACCAAGTGTCTCTGTTTGTCTGTGTGTGTGTGTGTGTGGTGACTTAAAGAATAGTAAAGTTATGGCCTCAACATCTTGCTGAATTTATCTGAACTAACATCTATCTGAATTTCTGTCAGTGTCCATTTTGAAAGTGCTGAACAAATAGGCTTACCTCATCGCAGCTCGTTTGCTTGCACTTGCTTTTTACTTAAAGCTAAGTGTTATTGATATAAGAATAAACATTATGGATTTACTGAACATAAATGTAATGTTTGTATGGTTCGAGTCATTGAATTTATTTAAACCCCTAAATTACCCTCAAGTTTTACTGATAGACTTATAGTCCTACCAACTTACAGACTGGGGCGCTAGAGAAGTTGATCCCAGTGAGAATTGGTGGATAAAAGCGACCAAAACATTTGATCTCAACAAACCACAAATCACTAGGGTGAGATCATGACACATTACCTCAGCAGAGAGAGGTCATTAGTACCTGTGATTTCCAACCAGGGTTAATCTCCACTACACTCTTTTCTAATTAAGTCAGATGCATTGCTTAATGGGAGTGATAAATCAAAGCAACGAAGCATTAGTGGTCATGCTAGGCTATGTCATACCTTGACCCATAGCATGAGTTTACCAATGTTGCGCAATCAATAAGATCTTATGTAATGTGTTCTTAGTATGCTGTAACACCGTTTTTCTATATCCTTTAAAAAAAAAGATACTGTGCACAGGCACAGCAGTTCAGGCCTGTTGAATCCTAGACATGACTTGCCCAGGAAACAGGTGGTAGAAGTGAACACGTCTCCTCAATGCCTGTTTCCTTTGTAGCCAAAGGCAGAATTAACAGTTTTTTTGCACTTGCAATTGATGCTTCTCAATTTAGAATGCCCCACTAGGCTAAACAAGGGCTACAGAGAGCCAGAGAAAAAGGCTCCACAAGGATTCACAAGTCATTACTAACAAATCAGTGAAGGCGTCCTCTGCTTACTGTATATGTATATGATCTTGTTCCTCCGAGGCCGATATTAATTAGGACTTCATACCTTCTGTCTCCATGGAGGATTGGGGTTATCAATGAGTCTGGGGGGAGAAGTTTTTGTCTGCTGTGTTGTAGCTCCTAGAAAACAGTGCCCCTCTGCCCAAAGGGAGCTGTGTTCTCTTTTTCAGACCACTGGAGGTCTCTGACTCTGTGCCTCTCTATATCTATGGCATGAGGGCGCGAGCCTCCTCGTTGGTCTCTGTCAGCACGTGATCATGTGTGACAATGTGTAGCAAACTTTAAAATAAATCACCATGGGGATCAAACTTGATCCTAATAAACACTTTTTAGAGCCCAAACGTCCGTCAAATGTTTTGGGGTTTCTAGGCCAGACCAGGGCTTTTGGCACTGCTAGGCTGTTACACTGTAGCCGACCAGCAGAGCTCGTGACTTCACGCTCCAGACTGGACACTGGGGGCCTGCTCTTGTCTCTCTGACACTAGTGAGGTCTCTGCGCTTGCTTTGCCAACACTTACACTGACCAAAAATATAAAAATGCAACAATTTCAAAGATTTTACGGAGTTCATTTAAGGAAATCCGTCAATTGAAAAATTCATTAGGCCTTAATGTTTTTAAACTGTCTAAAAAAATAACAATTTACCACTCTCGCGTGCTCATTTCTGCCCAATATAAATCAACGATATGCCAACTTTTTGTAGCATTTCTGACAATACTAACATCTTTTCAGCCGAATCTGTGCTCTTAAACCGGGTTCAACAGTAGCAGCTCGTAGAAGGCTAGCAGTTGTACTGTAGCTTGCTAGATAACACCAGTTAGATGAGAAGCAAAAGGAAGGTAGCTAGCTAGCTATGTATATTTTGCTATGGAAGGTTTTTCATATGGGTGAAGTCATCTGTGTAAACTGCTGACCTGGACACTTGGGTGTAATCAGTACACTCCCTCCACTGGCAATGCCATTCTTGTCATTATAATCAAAATTTGCACTGACCTGATCAACACAGTGTCAGGTTATTTTTCAATCTGTTCCCGAAAACCTGAAGTTACCAACAACGATGAGACAGCCTACAGGGAGAAGGTGAGGGTTCTAGGAGTGGGGTGCCTGGAAAATAACCTCTCACTCAACATAAAAAAAACTAAGGAGATTATCGTGGACTTCAGGAAACAGCAGAGGGAGCACCCCCCATCCACATCGATAGGACTGCAGCTTCAAGTTCCTCTCTGTACACATCACTGACAAACTGAAATGTTCCACCCACACAGACAGTGTGCTGAAGAAGGCGCAACAGTGCCTCATCAACCTCAGGAGGCTAAGGAAATTTGGCTTAACACCTAAAATCCTCACAAACTTTAACAGATGCATAATTGAGAGCATCCTGTCGGGCTGTATCGCCGCCTGGTACGGTAACTGCACCGCCCACAACTGCAAAGCTCTCCAGAGGGTGGTGCGGTCTGCCCAACTCATTACCGGGGGCAAACTTCCCACCCTCCTGGACACCTACAGCACCCGATGCCATAGGAAGGCCAAAAAGATCAAGGACATCAACCACCCGAGCCACTGCCTGTTCACCCCGCTATCATCCAGAAGGCGAGGTCAGTACAGGTGCATCAAAGCTGGTACCGAGAGACTGAAAACAGCTTCTATCTCAAGGCCATCAGACTGCTAAACAGCCATCACTAGCACATCAGAGAAGGTTGCCTATAGACAGATTAGGAATCACTGGCCATACTGTACTGCATACTATTCTACGGTATCTTAGTCACTTAATTGTGTATAAATATCTTAGTCAAATGCCGCTCTGTCATATATGTATATATTCTTAATCCATTTACATTTACGTGTATTTTGGGTATATGTTGTGAAACTGTTAGATATTACTTGTTAGATATTACTGCACTGTCGGAGCTAGAAGCACAAGCATTTCGCTACACCCGCAATACCATCTGCTAAACGCGTGTATGTGACCAATAAATTAGATTTGATTTGTTTTATTGATCATTGCTTGCTTGCTCGACCTGTGCTCAGTCAAAAGAAAAACCCATGTTTGCAAACTTGGTTCCCTTTGTGATCAAATAAAACTGTTTTGAACACAACTGTTTTAGACAATTTTTTAACCAAACATTTTGGAATGAACCCGTGCTGTTATCACCAGACTGTCCATTTAAATAGTGTCAAGTTGACATATCTATTACAGGGTTCGTAGCATAATGGTTGGTGTCATCGCCCTGGGACTTGAAGGTCCTGGGTTTGACTAATGGGATATTGTGACAGTTCTCTTTTGTCAAACATTTGAAAATGTGCTGTTTTTGATAGTCCCGTACTTTTCCCGAAACAGACGCACGGTGTGTGCTTATTTTGATTTATTAGGTGTCTCGTAAAATAGCCTTTTGGATTCGTTGGGCATTGTTGATTGGCAAGGGACAGGCAGTGTTGTGTACTAGTGCTTCCGTCTTGCTACTACGGAGGTGAGAACGTGGAGAGACCAGCTCTCAAACTCTCAAGGAAGATATTGTTGCCCTCATCTGCCTGATGCACGGCATCCCTATGGTACAAATGCACACGATAAGTTGCACAGGTTGTGAACGTTTCCCTTGCTCAGGCGCCACCTTCTGTCATTTGAGAGGTTAAGAAATTTGTCAAGCTGGCCCACGTGGAGCTGACAAACGACTTAAGCTTATTTATATGCACACAGTACATTGCACACTATCAGTAGCCCTTATGTATGTTCTGTTACAAATGGTGTGAGTACTCCCATCTGTTTTCATATATATATACTGACATTTATAAATGTGGGAATGTGTGCTCTTTTACTATAGTTGAACAGCTGTGTACAGCATTACTAAGAACATTTGTAGCTGGAGCACCTATCTAATGTCAGATTTATAAATATGTATTCTTAAGTGTTTTGTACTTGTCGAATGACTTTGTATTTTACATGTGTTTCTCAGAAGTTTATCATTTGTCAGTGTTTATATCAGGAGTTACCAAAATTACTATTGACAAGCCTATGTAGGCTTTTTGTTCAAGCCCAGTGTTACCACACCTGATTCTATTACTCAGCTGTTCAACAAGACCTCAGCATGACCGGTTTGGCGGTGGGTCAGTCATGGTGTGGGGTGGCATTTCTTTGGGGGGCCGCACAGCCCTCCATGTGCTCGCCAGAGGTAGCCTGAATGCCACGTGGAGGCCACACACACTACTGAGCCTCATTTTGACTTGTTTTAAGGACATTACATCAAAGTTGGATCAGCCTGTAGTGTGGTTTTCCACTTTAATTTTGAGTGTGACTCCAAATCCAGACCTCCATGGGTTGATAAATTTGATTTCAATTGATAATTTTTGTGTGATTTTGTTGTCAGCACATTCAACTATGTAAAGAAAAAAGTATTTAATAAGAATATTTCATTCATTCAGATCTAGGATGTGTTATTTTAGTGTTCCCTTTATTTTTTGGAGCAGTGTATATTAAATAAATACAAATAACTACATTATTTCTGTTGCCATTTGTCATTGTGTACTTTTAATTTCCTTTTATTGCATACTTTTTTCTGTGTTATAATGTTGTATAATCACCTTCCGGTGTAAAAACCATGGAAAGTAATCATATTTTTTTTTAGATATAGGCCTATTGTAAATGTGTATTATTGTATCGTCATCTTTATTGCAAAAGTAAACTTTAAGCTACATAGTCATTGGACAGAGGTAATGAACTCTCCATTGTTTAGTACAGCAATTGATAAAACAGGACCATTTAGAAAAACAGTTGTGTCAAGTTGGCTGCCGCTAGAGGCTCCGGACTGCAGACCACCGCTGGAGACTCTGGACTGCAGAGTGTCGCTGGAGGCTCCGGGCCATGGATTTTCACTGCAGGCTCCCGGCCATGGGTCATCACTGGAGGCTTCGTGCTATGGATCATCACTACAGGCTCCGGGCCATGGATTTTCACTGCAGGCTCCCGGCCATGGGTCATCACTGGAGGCTTCGTGCTATGGATCATCACTACAGGCTCCGAGCCATGGATCATCACTACAGGCTTCGTGCCATGGATCATCACTACAGGCTCCGGGCCATGGATCATCACTACAGGCTCCGGGCCATGGATCATCACTTCAGGCTCCGGGCCATGGATCATCACTACAGGCTCCGGGCCATGGATCATCACTACAGGCTCCGGGCCATGGATCATCACTACAGGCTCCGGGCCATGGATCATCACTACAGGCTCCGGGCCATGGATCATCACTACAGGCTCCGGGCCATGGATCATCACTACAGGCTCCGGGCCATGGATCATCACTACAGGCTCCGGGCCATGGATCATCACTACAGGCTCCGGGCCATGGATCATCACTACAGGCTCCGGGCCATGGATCATCACTACAGGCTTCGTGCCATGAATCATCACTACAGGCTTCGTGCCATGAATCATCACTACAGGCTCCGGGCCATGGATCATCACTACAGGCTCCGGGCCATGAATCATCACTGGAGGCTTCGTGCCATGGATCATCACTTCAGGCTCCTGGCCATGGATCATCACTACAGGCTCCGGGCCATGGATCATCACTACAGGCTTCGTGCCATGAATCATCACTACAGGCTCCGGGCCATGGATCATCACTACAGGCTCCGGGCCATGGATCATAACTGGAGGCTTCGTGCCATGGATCATCACTTCAGGGTCCTGGCCATGGATCATCACTACAGGCTTCGTGCCATGAATCATCACTACAGGCTCCGGGCCATGGATCATCACTACAGGCTCCGGGCCATGGATCATAACTGGAGGCTTCGTGCCATGGATCATCACTTCAGGCTCCGGGCCATGGATCATCACTACAGGCTTCGTGCCATGGATCATCACTACAGGCTCCGGGCCATGGATCATAACTGGAGGCTTCGTGCCATGGATCATCACTAGAAGCTTCGTACGTGGAGCCAGAACAGGTCTCACCGGACTGGGGAGATGCACTGGAAGCCTGGTGCGTGGAGCAGGCACCGGATACACTGGGAAATGGAGGCGCACTGGAGATCTCGAGCGTAGAGCTGGCACAACCCATCCTGGCTGGATGCCCAATTCCACCCAGCAAATGCGGGGCGCTGGCACAGAGCGCACCGGCCTGTGAATGCTCACTGGAGACACAGTGCGCATCACCGCATAACACGGTGCCTGACCGGTCACATGCTCCCCACGGTAAGCATGGGGAGTTGGCTCAGGTCTAAACCCTGACTCCGCCAATCTCCCTGTGTGCCTCCCCCGCCAATTTTTTGGAGCTGCCTCTCGGACTTCTGTGACCGGGTCTTGTCCCCTGCCGTAATCTCCTCCCTGGTCCAGCTCGTCATCCAAGTTGGCGCACGCTGCTTGGTCTTTTTGTGGTGGGTAATTCTGTCACGTTCACTGTCTTCAAACTCCCTGTCATAGATGAGACAAGGCGCAGCGTGCATGTAATTCCACATCTTTAATTGAATTGAAACCTTCAACAGGTAAACAGAAACCGAACGTGATGCAACCGTGTCACACACACTCACAGAAAATAAATAATTACCCACAACATTAGGTGGGAAAAAAGGCTGTCTAAGTATGATTCCCAATCAGAGACAACGATAGACAGCTGCCTCTGATTGGGAACCACACTCGGCCAAAAACAAAGAAATAGAAAACATAGAATGCCCACCCAAATCTCACCCTGACCTAACCAAGGGTGTGACAGAGCATGAAAAACCCAGCAGCGTTGTAGTTCTTAACACAAAGCGGTACGCCTTGTACCTACTACCATACCCCGTGCAAAGGCACTTAAATCTTTTATCTTGCCCAGTCAGTATCATGGAAAAAGCATAATGTTTTGTACACTCAGTGTATATGAGTGACTGTGTCGAACATACCACATCCTGCTTTTTATGTTGGGTACCTACTGACCAAAAAAGATCTTTATGAAAAATATGTATTTTTTCAATGATATGTATTGTTAAAATAAAGGTTTAAGGAAATACAGACAGGCAGCACATTAGTACCAAAAAAAAAAACTCACTCAATCAAATCTGGTGTTGTAAGTATAAAAGCAAAGCATGCTTTCATGGATGAAAAAAGTATTGAAAAGGTAGTGGAATGCTCCGGGCAGTCTTTGTGTCAGGTGAGAAGAATGCCATGCATTACCTTTGTAATGAATATGAATTAGGCTGTTTGAGAAGGTTTGAATCCTAAGCAACCTGCCTACACATTGTTGGAAGTATAGTAGACCAACATAGATACTGTAGTAAGTCAAAGCTGTGTGCTGGAAAATCTTGGTAAAGCATGGTTGAAGTTTGCATTATGGCACTCGTGAATTTCCTTTCTTTTTCAGCTTCAGACCAATGTCTACTTCTCACTTAAAACAGTTTTTATTTATAAGCCAAATCTAAAATGTTCTTATTACATTTATCATTTTTTAGCCTAACAATCAATGGTAGCATAATTCTAAACCAGTAAAGTCAATGATCATCTCTCAAGGTCTTGTTTGAAAATATGTATTTATGTCATTGGGGTTTTGAAACACCTAGGCAAAAATAGAAAAGGTTCAAATGAACAAAACCACTTTAGGGTACATCTGGGCGTAACAGCCTACGTAAGGCCTATTAATAGGAATGCTAGGCAATGATAATTAAATAGACTAAATAAATCAACACCAAACATACAGTAGGCCAAGAATACATGCATGTTCAAGTTGTCACATGCAGAAGTACAGTGAAATGCTTAACTTGTATGCTCTAACCAGCAGTGCATTAACCTATCAAAATAGTATAACTAATACAAATTATAAATATTTATAATAAAGAAAACAAGAAATAAGATTGGAAGCCAAATACAGGGTTAGTGCCAATAGCAAATTTACAATATGCAGGGATACTTGAGTATAGATACGGTGCATTCGGAAAGTATTCAGACCCCTTGACTTTTTCCAAATGTTGTTACGTTACAGCCTTATTCTAAAATGGATTAAATACATGTTTTTCTTCATCAATCTACACACAATACCCTATAATGACAAAGTGAAAACAAGTTACTAATAATAAAAAACAGATACCTTAGTATTCAGACCCTTTGCTATGAGACTCGAAATTGAACTCCGGTGCATCCTGTTTACATTGATAATCCTTGATGTTTCTACAACTTGATTGGAATCCAACTGGTAAATTCAATTGATTGGACATGATTTGGAAAGGCACACACCAGACTATATGAAGGGTCACAGTTGACAGTGCAATTCAGAGAAAAAAACAAGCCATAAGGTTGAATGAATAGTTTGTAGAGCTCGAGACAGAATTGTGTCAAGGCACAGATCTGGCGATGGGTACCAACACATTTCTGCAGCATTGAAGGTCCCCAAGAACAGAGGCCTCTATCATTCTAAAATGGAAGAAGTTTGGAACCACCAAGACTCTTCCTAGAGCTGGTTGCCTGGCCAAACTGAGCAATCGGGGAGAAGGGCCTTGGTCAGGGAAGTGATGGTCACTCTGACATAGCTCCAGTGTTCCTCTGTGGAGATGGGAGAACCTTCCAGACAGTAGAGTGGCCAGACGGAAGCCACTCCTCAGTAAAAGGCACATGAGCGCTTGCTTGGAGTTTGACAAAAGACACCTAAAAGCAGGGGTTCTTAAACTTTTTCAGCTTGGGACCCAAATGAGAAATTCTGTGTTTTCCTGGAACCCAAGCTTAGGAAAATAGGCAACTATACATACATATCAGTACATTTCATTGCCCTTATGCCTAAAACAAATGCAATACACACAAAAACAAATAACAATTAAATTAATTATCCATATAAATATCTTTCATGTTTATTTCCCCCCATTAAAAACACGATTACATCTGTCTAGGTTGGAACTGTTGCTGTACAATACATAATTTTCATTCTGAACTGGAATCAACTGATTGGTCACATCACACAGATGAATAACAGAACACACACACACCGGCTTTTTGATAGTGCAACCCTAAGTAATAGTACAGATGACAAATGATCAGGCCTACTGTACATCTTACTGTAGAAATTATTGTAGAAAGAAAGTCTAGGTTGGAACTGTTTCTGTTAAAATACAATACATATTTTTTATTCTGAACTAGAGTAAACTGATTGGTCACATCACACAGAAAACACACACAGTCCTAATGAGAGCATGTCTATTCTGGGTTCTGTTTTTGACAGTGCAACACAAGTCATGCTCAGCCTTGAAACTGTTTCTGTACTTGTTTTTTTAAATATGTCAGAATTGAGAACCCTGACTCGCATAGGTATGTGGTGCCAAACTGGACCAGAACATCTACTGTTTTCTCAGTCAGGCATGAGACCGCTTCCTGCTATAGATGAACAACCCAGAACTGTGCGAGTGTGTTTGCCTCAAAAGGCATCGTGCTTCAATAAGTTTACTCCAGTTAAGAATACAAATTATTATTGTATTTTAACAGAAACAGTTCCAACCTAGACTAGTTTTCAACAATAATTTCTACAGTAAAATGTACAGTAGGCCTGATCCCTTTTCACCTTCATCTGTTCTGTTACTAGAGTTGCACTATCACTAGCTAGCTTGTTAGGCAAGGGAATTGTTTGAAAGAGAAACTCACATCTACTACTATGAGAGTAAGTTAGTACTCTCTTATTTCTGCTGATTAACCTGTTATAAAATGACAACAATGCCTTGCTAGCTGACTTACTTTTCCACTGTCGAAGCACTGTTTCCTGAAGCATTCTGCCCTGTTCTGAAAGAACTCCCTGGGTTTACCACCATGCTGTGGATGTTTCGTCAGGACGTGTCGTTTTATTAATTTGTTCATTATGAGATACTCATTACTAAGCACTTACCCGCACAAAACACATTGTGGGCGCTCCTCGTTGTAAGTTTGTATAAAATAGAGAGAAACTCATCGCTTTATATGCGTTTCATGACAATTGAACTCAGTCAGAACTTGTGGCTAGCATGAGTCCATTTCATGACAGCAGTGAGTGGTGGCGAGTAGGAACAACAAGTCAGTGGCTTGAACGACAGCACTGCATCGTGTGTGTCGCGGAGTGATCTTCAAGAAAACTGCAGAAAAAAGATCCGGTAAACCGCGAAGCAGACGGGCTCCCTCTCACACTCACGCAGCTGCCAAACTGAGCAGAGACTGCTGCTAAGCAGAGAGCACACTGAACAGAGAGCGCAGATGCACTTGGCCAAATCAATTCCAGTAATTAATGAAATAATAATACATTTACTTTGACACGTCACGACCCACGATTAAAACAGAGGTTAACTGAAGTGGTTCGCGACCCATTAAGAAAGGCTGACCTATAGGACTCTTAGACATGAGAAACAAGATTCTCTGGTCTGATGAAACCAATATTTAACTCTTTGTCCTGAATGCCAAGCGTCATGTCTGGAGGAAACCTGGCACCATCCCTACGGTGAAGCATGGTTGTGGCATCATCATGCTGTGGGGATGTTTTTCAGCGGCAGGGACTGGGAGACTAGTCAGGATTGAGGGAAAGATGAACGAAGCAAATTACAGAGAGATCTTCGATGAAAACCTGCTCCAGAGCATTCACGACCTCAGACTGGGGCGAAAGTTCACCTTCCAACAAGACAACAATTGTCCTTGAGTGGCCCAGCCACAGCCCAGATTTGAACTTGATCGAATATCTCTGGAGACACCTGAAAAGAACTGTGCAGCGACACTCCCCATCCAACCTGACAGCTTGAAAGGATCTGCAGAGAAGAATGAGAGAAACTCTCCAAATATAGGTGTCCCAAGCTTGTAGCGTCATACCAAAGAATACTCAAGGCTGTAATCGCTGCCAAAGGTGCTTCAATAAAGTACTGAGTAAAGGGTCTGAATACTTATGTAAATGTGATGTTTCAGTTTTTTATTTTTAATACATTTGCAAACATTTCTAACCCTGTTTTTGCTTTGTCATAATGGGATATTGTGTGTAGATTGATGGGGGGGACTATTTAATCAGTTTTAGAATAAGGCTGTAACGTAAGAAAATATGGAAAAAGTCAAGGGGTCTGAATACTTTCCAAATGCACTGTAGATAGATACTAATATATACAGTGCCTTGCAAAAGTATTCATCCACCTTGGCGTTTTTCCTATTTTGTTGCATTACAACCTGTAATTTAAATAGATTTTTATTTGGATTTCATGTAATGGACATACACACACACAAAAAAAAAAATGTTTCAAAAAATAAATAAAAAATAACGAATGGAAAAGTGGTGTGTGCATATGTATTCACCCCATTTGCTATGAAGCCCCTAAATAAGATCTGGTGCAACCAATTACCATTCCGAAGTCACATAATTAGTTAGATTGCACACAGGTGGACTTTATTTAAATGTCACATGATCTGTCACATGATCTCAGTACCTGTACTGAAAGGCCCCAGAGTCTGCAACACCACAAAGAAAGGGGCACCATGAAGACCAAGGAGCTCTCCAAATAGGTCAAGGACAAAGTTGTGGAGAAGTACAGATCAGGTTGGGTTATAAAAATATATCAGAAACTTTTAACATCCCGCGGAGCACAATTAAATCCATTATTTAAAAAATGTAAAGAATATGGCACTACAACAAATCTGCCAAGAGAGGACCGCGCACCAAAACTCACGGACCAGGCAAGGAGGGCATTAATCAGAGAGGCAACAAAGAGACCAAAGATAACCCTGAAGGAGCTGCAAAGCTCCACAACAGAGACTGGAATATCTGTCCATAGGACCACTTTAAGCCGTACACTCCACAGAGCTGGGCTTTGTGGGAGAGTGGCCAGAAAAAAAGACATTGCTTCAAGAAAAAAATAAGCAAACACGTTTGGTGTTCACCAAAAGGGAGACTTTCAAACATATGGAAGAAGATACTCTGGTCAGATGAGACTAAAATTGAGCTTTTTGGCCATCAAGGAAAATGCTATGTCTGGCGCAAACCCAACACCTCACATCACCTGAGAACACCATTCTCACAGTGAAGCATGGTGGTGGCAGCCACATGCTGTGGGGATGTTTTTCATCGTTAGGAACTGAGAAACTGGTCAGAATTGAAGGAATGATGCATGGTGCTAAATACAGAGAAAATCTTGGGGGAAACCTTTTTCAGTCTTCTAGAGATTTGAGACTGGGACGGAGGAATAGTTATGCACGCCCAAGTTTTCTGTGTTTTTGTCTTATTTCTTGTTTGTTTCACAAAAACAAATATTTTGCATCTTCAAAGTGGTAGGCATGTGGTATAAAGAAAATGATATAACCCCCCCCAAAACAATCCATTTTAATTTCAGGTTGTAAGGCAACAAAATAGGAAAAATGCCAAAGGGGTGAATACTTTCACAAGCCACTGTACATGAACATGAGTAATAGTGACCAGTAGCAAGATAAAATAGATACGTACTAACGGTAATGACAGTCAATAATTAATGAACAGTAGCACGGTGGTAGTAATACATCTAATCAATAATAATTTTAGCAGCAACATTAGGTTGGAGGGGGAGCAGTACAGTAGTTGTTAGACATTTAACATTTTAAATGGTACTTTTCACAAAATAAAATGTTGGTCAAAACACAGGCTAGCCTACATCGTATCCAGGGGCGTGCGTCATTTCAACTAAACAGGGTATGGCAAAGTGAATCCACCCCCCCACAATGTTAACTAAAATTCTATTTAAAGACCAGAAAAAAACAACCAAAATGTACTCTATCCAAATATCACCTTGGCTGGTGTAACTTCATTCACCTCAGTTGATACAGGACAAACACGTCATACACCAATTAGCTGCTACGCACTAGCTCAACACCGGGACCAAAAACTCTAGTTCCATGTCAAGTCAGACAGCAGTTACCTGGCTAGCCATCTACAGCCATCTCCCACCTCTGCTCTGTTTTGAGAGCAAAGTTGTGCTGTTCACTGCAGAGCTGCGTTGATGCTCTGTCCATAGTTCTAAAGCCAGCTAAGCCTTCCCGCCCTGCTCTGAGCCGTCTGTATGTTCCTAAAGCCAGCGGTCAAATACTGCTACACTGCATTTCCTTTTTAATCAGGATTGGTTTGATTTTAGTAGCCTATTTTAAATTGGTGGTGTTGAGCTAGGCGCAGGGGTGGGCAATTCCAGTCTTCGGGGGCCTGATTGTTGTCACAGTTTTGCCCCAGTCCCAGCTAACACACCTGACTCCAATAATCACCTAATCATGATCTTCAGTTTAGAATGCAATTAGATTAATCAGCTGTGTTTGCTAGGGAAGGAGAAAAAGTGTGACACCAATCAGGCCCCTGCGGACTGGAGTTGTCCACCCCTGAGCTAGTGTCACGCCCTGACCTTTTTCTTTATATTTTGGTTAGGTCAGGGTGTGACTAGAGTGGGTATTCTAGTTTTGTTAATCTACAGTTAGTTTAGTTCATCTAGGGTTAGTTTTGTTCTTCTAGGGTTTTTGTATTTCTAAGTTGGCCTGATATGGTTCCCAATCAGAAAAAGCTGTTTATCGTTGTCTCTGATTGGGGATCATATTTTGGTAGCCCTTTTTCCCACTTTCTGGTGTGGGATCTTGACTATGTGTAGTTGCCTGTCAGCACTATATTGTATAGCTTCACATTTCGTTTGTTATTTTGTTAGTTTGTTCGGTGTTCATTCTTTTAATAAAGAGAATGTACGCATACCACGCCGCGCCTTGGTCTCCTTCATACGACGATCGTGACAGCTAGGGTATGGTGACTGCCATATTTTGCCATACCCAATTGAAGCCCCTGAAGGTATCCAAATATAGCCATAGAATAAAATAAATTAAACATGAGCCTTCTGGCGACACAAACTTGGTGTTGAAGTGGATGATGGGGAGCACGAAGAAACAGACACCCAGTACGAGCTGAGAGTGGAGCTGTCCTGCACAGTGGAGAAAGTGAGGAACATTGTGTGTCACTTTGGCAAGTTAGTCATTGGTCAGTGATGACAAGCTTAAAGGGGTAGGCTACGTGAAGGAAGAGTTCAAGAAACATCTCAATATGAACTTAGACTGCTGCTCACGGGGGAACAGTCTGGCAGATATGGTAGATATTGTGTGTAGCACAACACTGTTTGCAATGGCGTGGTAGGAGAACCCGTTGCTGTCAGCCATTTCTTCTAGGATGTTTTGCTGCTAAAGCCCCCTCTGCACTTGCATAGCAAGTGTTACTTGGGGGTGTAGGCCTGCACATATTAATCTGTGTTATCAGATTTAGCATTTTTCCTCTGTGTCAATAATTTTTGTGAAGCTCTGTTGGAGCCGTAGGTCTACTAACTGCTTTTAATTCAAGGTCACGTGTGAAGTTACAGCATAAACAATGGGTGTGCTTTCAATTTATGATGTGACTTTGTAAGTAGGCCTAAATACCACAGGCTACAACAGTACACACACTCACAGATACACACTGAACATTGGTGATTGATCATGCAGAGAAGGATGTGTTTGGGTGATGATTGTATCTGTCAGTAGGCCTATTAAAGGCACTGATGTTTGCAGATGAGAAAATAGTTAAACAAGCTAAAAAACACCTAGCACCTGGATGGGAACAAGGATTGGCCTTACATAAGAGACTCAGACCACAAAAAGCACTCAGTTTCAAAGTGTTGTGCTTGGCAGTTATTATAAAACAAAAGGACACTCTCAAGGGTCCTCCAAGGTTGTCTCTCCTCCAAGCTTTTCATTTGTGTAAAAGAGGTCTGTCACCCTCTTTACGATGCCCGGCTAGCTAATTGGATGGAAATATTATAGATTTTGCGGCTCCTGCCATTCACACAGCAATTACTTGTGTGTTTGATGGCAGTTTCCGTCTACACATCTTCTGCAGTTCAAATGTGGTTTGCGCTACAATTAGAATGTCGAAGGTCACTCCCAGGCCCGCAGTGCAGCATACATTTCAAATATCAAGTCACCGCAATGTCAGCTCAGCACATGATTTCAAAGCAGAACAGCAAGTGCATTCAGATGTAAGGGCAGAACCAGTGATCTGTCCTTTTCGATGCCCAAAGAAAGGGGCTTGCCTTACTTTATCCAGATTTTACTAAACATGATCTTCACACACAAAGTAAAAGCCTTTCAATAAGCAGTGCATATCAAGAAAAATTGATTTACTGCAGTTATCGTATAGAATATTTTGGCATTTACTATTTTGGCATACTAATCAGAACATCCACTTGAGTCCCTAATGTACTTTACAGAATGATCTGACCTCTTTTTGCGTTGAACTAGTTTCAGAATCTAAAACAATGGATCACATTTGGAAAAGTTAAAAGGACCGATTTTATAGTGCATTCGGAAAGTATTCAGACCCCTTTGCTTTTGTTACGCTACAGCTACAGCCTTTTTCTAAAATGGATTTGAAATTATCCTCATCAATCTACACACAATGCCCCATAATGACAAAGCAAAAACAGGTTTTTAGAAATGTTTGCAAATTTATTACAAATAAAAAACTGAAATATCACATTTACATAGGTATTCAGACCCTTCACTCAGTACTTTGTTGAAGCACCTTTGGTAGCGATTACAGCCTAGAGTTGTATTGGGTATGACGCTACAAGCCTGGCACACCTGTATTTGGGGAGTTTCTCCCATTCTTCTCTGCAGATCTTCTCAAGCTCTGTAAGGTTGGATGGGGAGGTACACTGCACAGCTTTTTTCAGGTCTCTCCAGAGATGTTCGATCATGTTCAAGTCCAGGCTCTGGCTTGGACACTCAAGGACATTTAGAGACTTGTCCCAAAGCCACTCCTGCGTTGTCTTGGTTGTGTGCTTAGGGTCGTTGTCCTGTTGGAAGGTGAACCATTTCCCCAGTCTGAGGCCCTGAGCGCTCTGGAGCAAGTTTTCATCAAGGATCTCTTTGTACTTTGCTCCGTTCATCTTTCCCTCGATGCTGACTAGTCTCCCAGTCCCTGCCACTGAAAAACATCCCCACAGCATGATGCTGCCACCACCATGCTTCATCGTAGGGATGGTGCCAGGTTTCCTCCAGACGTGACTCTTGGCATTCAGGCCAAGGAGTTACATTTTGGTTTCATCAGACCAGAGAATCTTGTTTCTCATGGTCAGAGTCCTTTAGGTGCCTTTTGGCAAACTCCAAGCGGGTTGTCATGTGCCTTTTACTGAGGAATGGCTTCCATCTGGCCACTCTACCATTAAGGACTGATTGGTGGAGTGCCTCAGAGATGGTTGTCCTTCTGGAAGTTTCTCCCCTCTCTACAGAGGAACTCATCAGGTTCTTGACACCCTGACCAAGGCTCTTCTCTCCCAATTGCTCAGTTTGGCCGGGCGGCCAGCTCTAGGAAGAGTCTTGGTGGTTCCAAACTTCTTACATTTAAGAATGATGGAAGACGCTGTGTTCTTGGGGAACTTCAATTCTGCAGACATTTTTTGGTACCCTTTCCCTGATCTGTGCCTTGACACAATCCTGTCTCGGAGCTCTACGGACAATTCCTTCGACGTCATGGCTTGGTTTTTGCTCTGACATGCACTGTCAACTGTGGGACCTTTCCAAATCATGTCCAATTAGTTGAATTTACAACAGGTGGACTCCAAGTTGTAGAAACATCTTAAGGATGATCAATGGAAACAGGATGCACCGGAGCTCAATTTCAAGTCTCATTGCAACAGGTCTGAGTACTTAGGTACTTTGGTACTTACTTAGAGTACTTTTTATTTATTTATTTATTTTTAATCAATTTGCAAACGTTTCTAGAAACCTGTTTTCGCTTTGTCATTATGAGGTATTTTGTGTAGATTAATGGGGGCATTTTATTTAATAAATGTTTGAATAAGGCTATAACGTAACAAAATGTGGAAAAAGTCAAGGGGTCTGAATACTTTCCAAATGCACTGTATATCAAAAATGTCAAAGATAAGATCATTTTGAAATGGCCTCCCAAAGAAGCACATAAACCAAATTGTACATTCTTGATAAATTCACACCCAATATGTTGACATTAACATCAGTGCTGCAGACTATACAAGAACTGTAGTGAAAACAATGGGGTGATGAAGAGTTCAAGAATAGTGAACAATCTGGCAGTTGTTGTTCTTCTACCATGGCTGCTTGCAGTTCCATGTCCAAGGCAATGACATGAAACATCTGAGGCCTCGTTGTGCACACAGTGTTCCACTAACATTTTTACCCTCTTCAATCATCCCATTTTAAGCTGTGGTTGAGATTTCAGTACTCCCCCTGTCAGATACCCGGTAACTGTTGGGTCTGCTGTGAAGAAGTTAGCACAGAGAAATTGTAGAGCATGCCACGGAAAATTGAAGCCACAGAGGTCCCATCGGCACCTGCCTCCCCTTAGAGGTTCTCCTGTCCCTCAGAGCTATCCTATCTTAGTGCTAAGTAGGCCTGGCGCTGGCAAGCACGCTCTGTCTGACACAGTTACTATTGTTTAAAGGGCCACTACCCAGACAGTGACGGCAAAGGCTGCTCGGCGATCCTGGACAAGCTGTCCTGGTTTCTGCTTATCTTTACCCCAGATGTAGGTACAGGGGTGTCTAAGCTCCCCCATATCTTCTCTCCCTTAATCCCTTGTCCTTTATCATCCTCCTCTGGATCATTGAGTGACTGTCAGTGACTGACATAACAAGAGAAAAACTGCTGATGTACAACCAAATTTAGGAATTGCACTTTTTGTTTTCTAACTCTAAACAGACTCCAATTGTATTCTAACGCTTGAGACTCTGAGTTCCTAAAAATCGAATAAAAATAGTATATATATTTTTTTACTCTGACCTGTCGCGACCCACCATTAACACAACCCATTGCCACGACTTCCGCCGAAGTCGGCTCCTCTCCTTGTTCGAGCGGCGTTCCGCGATCGACGTCACCGGCTTTATATCCATCGTCCGCTCCATTTCTCATATCCATTTGTTTTGTCTTGTTCCATAGACACCTGGTTTTCATTCCATAATCACTGCATGTATTTTGTCCTCTGTTCCCCTCCATGTCTTTGTGTAATTGTTTATTGTTATGTGGATGTTGTCAGGCGCCATACTTTTGTTATGTTCCGTGTTTTTAGCACGTTTCTGTTTTTATGTGCTGTCATTTTTGGACCGGAATTATAGTGCGCCTGTTTACTACACTCTGCTCTCCTGCACCTGACTTCACCTCCCGTACACACCCCTAACACCCATACTTTAAAGAATGCTGCTTTAGGGAATAGCATTCATGTTTATACATTGGTATACCCAGTCTGAGGACCATGTATATTTCACTAAAACATCTTACTGTTCTCTACCTGTGCTGATGGATATCTACATTGTACACAACAAACACTTGACATTGTGTTTCTAACAGAGGTTGCTGTGTTTCTATCAGAGGTTGCTGTGTTTCTATCAGAGGTTGCTGTGTTTCTATCAGAGGTTGCTGTGTTTCTATCAGAGGTTGCTGTGTTTCTATCAGAGGTTGCTGTGTTTCTAACAGAGGTTGCTGTGTTTCTAACAGAGGTTGCTGTGTTTCTAACAGAGGTTGCTGTGTTTCTAACAGAGGTTGCTGTGTTTCTAACAGAGGTTGCTGTGTTTCTATCAGAGGTTTCTGTGTTTCTATCAGAGGTTGCTGTGTTTCTATCAGAGGTTGCTGTGTTTCTATCAGAGGTTGCTGTGTTTCTAACAGAGGTTGCTGTGTCTCAATAAGTTGAACTGGGTCTGGGGAGCACAAACCTCCCACTGTAAAATGGTCCAGTCAAGGATATACAAAGTGGACCAAACTTGAGCGATGCACATGACCTGCTCTTGTCTGTGAGTTTTCTTCCCCGCTGGCTGTTCTCTACCTCCGCTCCTCAGGCAGTGGAAAGAGGATTGTGTGGAGGCGGGAGATGGCAGCCCTACATTCACAAGCAGCTAACGCTTCCAGGATGCTGTAACTTCAGTGCATTGCCTGCTTTCCTTAGCCTCTTTTTGGTTTTAAAAACATTCTTTTTTTAGCGCCTCTCTGCCAGCATGGTGCTTGGAGCTTCCAGGTCCCCCCTGTTCAACTGTTTGCCCTCTTGTCTCTCTCCCTGAAATAATATTATAGATATATGTGCAGATATTTTTAATGTCTTCTCTTGGCCAGTGTATGCAGCCTCTATGTTTATGAGCAGCCCAATGTCAAATGTTGAGTCATATATGTTTGCAGCAGAAGAAGCAAATGCAAAGCAGTTTGTCCGACTGACAGACTGGAATCCCTACTTGCCCACCTAGTGTCTACCCTGGCAGAATGCAAATGAATGCCATTGAATAGAATGTAAAAGGAGGGAGACTGCCTCTAGCAGGAAATATGCCAGTGCACATACAAATCCAATCATGCGAAAAAGGCACCTTATTGCTCTGAACATAAATGCATAAAAACAAGCCTTACTTCAGAGGAGAGCAAGTAATACATTTTTATTAAAGACATGCTCCGGAACCTTTGCGACACTGAACAAAAATATAAACTCAACATGCAACAATTTCAAAGACTTTAGTTACAGTTCATATAAGGAAATCAGTAAATGTAAATGAATTCATTAGGCCCTAATATATTGATTTCACATGACTGGGAATACAGATATGCATCTGTTGGTCACAGAAACCTTTGAAAAAAAGTAGTTGTGTTGATCAGAAAACCATTTAGTATCTGGTGTGACCACCATTTGACTCATGCAGCGCGACACATCTCTTTCGCATAGAGTTGATCAGGCTTTTGATTGTGGCCTGTGGTATGTTGTCCCACTCCTATTCAATGGCTGTGGGAAGTTTCTGGATACTGGCAGGAACTGGAACATGCTGTCATACACGTCGATCCAGAGCCTCCCATACATGCTCAATGGGTGACATGTCTGATAAGTATGCAGGCCATTGAAGAACTGGGACATTTTCAGCTACCAGGAATTGTGTGTAGATCTTTGCAGCTGGGGGCCATGCATTATCATGCTGAAACATGAGGTGATGGCAGCGGATAAATGGCAAGACAATGGGCCTCAGGATCTTGCCACGGTATCTCTGTGCATTCAAATTGCCATTGATAAAAGCTTATGCCTGCCCATACCTTAACCCCACTTCCACCATGGGGCACTCTGTTTACAACGTTGACATCAACAAACCGCTGGTAGAGAAATTAACATAACATTCTCTGGCAAGAGCTCTGGTAGACATTCCTGCAGTCAGCATGCCAATTGCACGCTCCCTCAACCTCAGGGATCTGTGGCAGTGTGTTGTGTGACAAAGAAGAAATGCTCACTAACAGGGATGTAAACAAATTTGTGCACAAAATCCTACAGAAATAAGCTTTTTGTGCTTATGGAACATTTCTGGGAACTTTTATTTCAGCTTATGAAACATGGGACCAACACTTTATATGTCGCGTTCATATTTTTGTTTAGTGTATTTTTTTTAAAACCTCCCGCGTTGGGCTGGATGTATGCAGAATTACTGTTAGCCACAAAATCCCTAGTTTGAAAGGCAATGTTTACTGGAAGTTATGCTGTGCCATTGGTGTAATTGACTGCTGTTAGCTAGCACAGCTAATGTGAGCGCTGTTCAGGTCTGGCTGAGGTCTTTCACACTGACCTCCCTAACAGTAATGGAATTTACTGGGGTCAATGAACGACTGGACATTTTCAAAAAACATGTTTTCACTTTGTCATTATGAGGTATATTGTGTGTAGATGGGTGAGAAAAAAAATATATTGAATCCATCTTGAATTCAAGCTGTAACATGGCAAAATGTGGAATAAGTGAAGGGGTATGAATACTTTCTGAAGGCACTGTATGTGACGTAGTACGCAATTTTCGGGAACCACTTTTGGCTGGTGAGCGCTACTTTCAGAACCACTGGCTAAAGGATATACAAAGTACTGGAGCATCTCTAATAAATTCCAAAAGTGAATATCACCCACGTGTCTTAAGCAGTCATGCATTATAAGTAAATAAATCAGTGGTCACCAACCGGATCGACTAGTCGATCACCAAACATTTCTGTAAAAAAAACAACAATAAAGCCTTGTTTTCCTATTGTTTTATTTGTTTTCGTGCTGTTGGCGGTAGGTGCACTTGATTCAGCAGCCCTAGTGCCGGGAAGGTAGAACTCTGCCTACCCGGCAGGCCTAGAGAGCAAATCAAGTGCACCTGTAGGCCTATAGCTGGCCAATCAGATAGCTCAGATCACTGTGTCTGCAAAATTGACACTGAGATTTCAAAACATTTGAAGCCATGATTAGAGAGAGACTCAACGAATACGCATAAAAACAGCAGCTCTTTGCTGTAAGTTCGTGTTTAAGTTGTTATTCAGCACTGTCAACACTTTGTTCAACATTTCCATAAGCCATAAAATGCACATTCCCCCTACTTCCACTCACGCTACAACCAGCACTGCAGCTTCAATGATTGAGTATTGCAAAGTGTTCGATAAACTTGCGATATTATTAGTGGCTTGTCTTGTTTAATATCAATGAATATTTCACTTTCTTTGGTCATAGGAGTAACAACAACAATTGGTGCATGAGGCAGAAATAATGCAATGCGACTTGAGTTTCGACATCAGCTGGAAGTGTCCCCTTTTCTCAGCGGAGGGAGGGAGAGCGGAGGGACGGTGAGTCGGGTGAGAGGCAGCCTCGCCATGGTGCCTCACAAGTAATACAGCAAATGCACAAACTACTGCACAAACCTATTTCCTACACAACTATTTTGCATAGGCTTATGTTTTTTAAGTCATTTTTTTATTTTTATCATTTGACATTTTGACTTGAGAAATGGTTGGCATCCATTTTAGATGTGCTGGCATGCCCAACAAACTACAGTGCATGACTGCTTCAACAATATGTATTTTGTAGTTTCTATAGAAACATAATAAAAAATAAACAATTTAGCTGACCTTATGACAACAAAATGAGCGGTGTAGCAGAATGGCAGTCCTCTGAATCGCTGGATTAAGTTGAATGTGTGCTGTTGATTCATTGCTTGTCCCAATTATTCCTCTAAAAGCTACACCTAATACATTTAATGTGTGGATGACACATTACACCAGGGGAGATTTCCCTCCCACTAAAGCACCCACTAGAGCACATTTTCCAGTCTGGCCCATTATGTTAAATGGCAGTGGTCTCTCTTACCCAGTCCCTGCCTCTAAGCAGCTTTGCCCTCTGTCCTTTGCTGTGGGATAGACATACAGTACATGTGGTATCCTATGACACCACAAAACGGAATGGAGAAAGTCTGCATTATTGAGGCAGCTGTCACCCAGACCTACATATTTAATAGAGACACTGTGCTATTAACTTACAACGCTCACTCTCCACCATGACGAAAGCTAAGCCACCTCTCAGTTAATTGTCCTTACTGCATGGTTATCAGGAGTGTGTTTTGCCTTGGAGCGGATTGATGTAATTTGTGAACAATGGCGATTTAGTGATAACCAGTATTAGAAACGCACAATACTGCACACAATTGGTGTAATTAGCTGTGCTAGCTAACAGCAGTCAAAGTGAGCTCTGTTCAGGTCTGGCTGAGGTCTTTCACACTGACCTCCCTGACAGTGATGGAAATTACCGTGGTGCATGAATCACTGGACAAGGACCTACTGCCTCAGTTTCTCCATCCAGCCCTCCGATAGACCAGATGGCTTGTTCACTAACGCATGCCCAACAAATCAGCAACTATCTCAGTCTTTGCCATAATGTTGTCAACCGCTAAGTACAAGCCATTGAGCTCACCCCCATGGTCCCTATTGTCACTTAAAATGTGTTTCCCTCTAAAGTGTGAAATTGTCCATGTTGGCTTGGACAACCTCTGGAAATTGCAATGGCTTGGGTAGTGTTAGTGTGGCAAGTTGCAGTGTGGCACACAGACAGACCTGAGTGGACCCCTCCGGTCGGGTGCTGGGCTGCACACGGTGAACATGAGCCCACACTATTAACACCGCCTCTGCAGTGGCGTTCACATTGTCAGCACCCAGGGAGAGAGAGAGGGGGGAGGGGGGGGGGGTAGCAAGCTAGCACTATTTGAGGGCTGAGTCATAATAGTATGTGTGCTGACGGGCTGAGCCGCACCAAAGCCCAGCGATTAGCTGCTTCGCTTTAGTCAAGTGAGCTTTTCGTCTACAGAAGCCATGAGTAGGGCTGTGGGGTTCACAACATTTCGGCAGGCAGTAATTGTAGTTCTCACGGTAACTGATTGACCGCTAACTAACTTTGGGGTGGCAGGGTAGCCTAGTGGTTAGAGTGTTGGACTAGTAACCAGAAGGTTGCAAGTTCAAATCCCCGAGCTGACAAGGTACAAATCTGTCATTCTGCCCCTGAACAAGCAGTTAACCCACTGTTCCTAGGCTGTCATTGTAAATAAGAATTTGTTCTTAACTGACTTGCCTAGTTAAATAAAGGTAAAATAACAAACACATTTAGCATCTCCTGGCTTCCAGCTATTTAAAAAGCTATTTAAAAAGTCTAATAAATCCATGTAATATAGCCTACACCTTTAGGCTGTATCACATCCGGATGTGATTGGGAGTCCCATAGGGCGGCACACAATTGGCCCAGAGTCGTCCGAGTTTGGCCAGTGTAGTAAATAATATATAAAGGTACAATTTAAAAACAACAACAAATCCATTATTTATTTTAGACAGGTCTAAAGAAGCATGATATGAAGAAAATGTAGTCGATTTCAGAAGAAAATATTAGCACACTTAGTTGTCCTTGTGTTAGGTCCTGATGTGGCTACGCCAAATGGCTGTAGCCACATCATGCAGCCTTACAATGTATTAAAAATCAAAACATGTAGTCCCAAATGTATAGAACAACTAAAGTTACATTAATAACTATAGTACATTTAGCAGACAAGATTTGCTTATAATTCTGTGGCATTATTTTATAGTATGAAGAATCCAATTGATCAAAGCTGAATAAAATATAAATATTTTCTCAAACGATTTGAGGGAGTGCGCACATGTAGCTATTCTGTGTTGAGCGGTTAATAAATAAATAGGTACTCCTATATGCTTAATTTAGAGTTATTAATGTAACTTTAGTTGTTCTATACATTTTGGACTACATGTTTTGTCTTTTAATACATTGTAAGGCTGCATGATGAGACCTATTGATGATTTTTTTTAAGTCGCTTGAAAGGCATGAGCTCTGCTTTGTTGTTTTTTTTGCGCAGGCTCTCATTCCCAATTTGACAAGTACATGATAATGCCTCAAATTTCACAGCGGCATCCCCTGAGTGCTGCATTGTGCCCTTCTCGCTGAGTGTGCTGCACAATCCGAAGCGCCTCTCATTAGATCAGAACTTTTAGCTTAAAATGTTGATAAAATATTAGGCTTCTTCACGCTATAAGCGCAAATGTTCCATTAGCGGAAAACACCATTACCAAAAGGGACCGCAAATGCAATTATGTATGGATGCTGTTATTATAAGGTGCATTTTTATGGTGAAAATTATCTTCCCCGAACTTGAAACTCATGCGCTGCTTATAATGCCAGTTAGCCTCTACACACCTTGTAAAGCAGATTGATGTGGTTAATTTTAAGAAGTTATTTGGCCACTTTATTTGTGATACAAATCCTTTTAAAACATATAGGCCTATGGGCTAGGCTACATGAGGTGTGTGACTATGATTTGAACAAATTGCAAAAAAGTAATTGTTTCTTATGCTGGGCATCAATCACAAGTGATAATATATCATTCCCAAGTGATAGGCTAATATTGTCACCGATCAGACTATTCTTGATTTAATCTTGTCTTTACATAATATATGTGTGACATTGTTTTGATTTAGAATGGACCATTATTCTGCACCTGTATCGAAACAGGGGCAGGGAAAAAATACATGTCATCTATGCACTTAAATAGGAAATGGAGGAGGTTTTTCCCATGGTTCATTTTCATGCCAGCCAGGTAGGCTATACTCCAGTTGTAAATATAAGCAATGTGCTTAATATTAGGAAAGTTGAGAAATAAATATAGTAGTCCTAGCCAATAGAAAGCTGATGAGATCATTCTCTTTTTATTAGCAGCCATCATGAGCTCATGGGCTCTCATGAAGTGTTTGATTAGATTTTCAAATACATTTGCGTTGATTTCAAAGTGATTAGAGGGACAATAGAGTGTTGAGTACCAGGCAGTTAGCAAGTTTGGTAGGCTACTAATAACCAGCAGCAGCAGCAGAGCTCGGCGAAGCCCAATTCCGTGACTAAACGGTCATGTGGATTTTTACTGCCTTCATGACCCGTGACCGCCGGTGTGCTGTAATACGGTCACGCGACTGCCCTAGTCATGAGTCGCCAGTGAATAACGGGAGACATGTCCCCCAGGTATTGGCAGTGATTCAGTGTGGCCTTTGCTGGCTTTATCCACAACAAAGCCTCCTTCACTCATGCTGCCAAACATACCCTCGTAAAACTGACTGTCGTACCGATCCTTGACTTCGGCGATGTCATATACAAAATAGTCTTCAACACTCACTGGTCATCCCCAAAGACAACACATCCTTTGGCTGCCTTTTCTTTCAATTCTCTGCTGCCAATGACTGGAACGAATTGCAAAAATCACTGAAGCTGGAGACTTATTTCTCCCTCACTAACTTTAAGCATCAGCTGTCAGAGTAACTTACCGATCACTGTACCTGTACACATGCCATCTGTAAATAGCACACCCAACTACCTCATCCCCATATTGTTATTTCTTTTTTTGCTCTTTTGCACCCCAGTAACTCTACTTGCACATCATCATCTGCACATCTATCACCCCAGTGTTAATGCTAAATTGTAATTATTTTGCCACTATGGCCTATTTATTGCCTTACCTCCCTAACTACATTTGCACACACTAGATTTTTAGATTTTTCTACTGTGTTATTGACTGTACGTTTGTTTATCCCATGTGTAACTCTGTGTTGTTTTTGTCGCACTGGTTTGCTTTATCTTGGCCAGGTCGCAGTTGTAAATGAGAACTTGTTCTCAACTGGCCTACCTGGTTAAATAAAGGTTAAATAAAATGTAAAAAAAGGCTAGGGTGTTAGTCCCTAAAACTTTAGGCACTGTTGATCCTTCTGTGGAATAGGAAGCCGATTCTAGATTTAATTTTGGATTGGAGATGCTTAATGTGAGTCTGGAAAGAGAGTTTACAGTCTAACCAGACACCTACAGTTGAAGTCGGAAGTTTAGACACACTTAGTTTGGAGTCATTAAAACTCGTTTTTCAACCACTCCACACATTTCTTGTTAACAAACTATAGTTTTGGCAAGTTGGATAGGACATTTACTTTGTGCATGACACAAGTCATTTTTCCAACAATTGTTTACAGACAGATTATTTCACTTATAATTAATTGTATCACAATTCCAGTGGGTCAGAAGTTTACATACACTAAGTTGAATGTGCCTTTTAACAGCTTGAAAAATTCCAGAAAATTATGTCATGGCTTTAGAAGCTTCTGATAGGCTAATTGACATAATTTGAGTCAATTAGAGGTGTATCTGTGGATGTATTTCAAGGCCTACCTTCAAACTCAGTGCCACTTTGCTTGACATCATGTGAAAATCAAAAGAAATCAGCCAAGACCTCAGGAAAAAAATGGTAGACCTCCACATGTCTGGTTCATCCTTGGGAGCAATTTCCAAACACCTGAAGGCACCACGTTCATCTGTACAAACAATAGTATGCAAGTATAAACACCATGGGACCACGCAGCCATCATACCGCTCAGGAAGGAGACACGTTCTGTCTCCTAGAGATGAACGTACTTTGGTGCGGAAAGTGCAAATCAATCACAGAACAACAGCAAAGGACCCTGTTGAAGATGCTGGAGGAAACAGGTACAAAAGTATCTATATCCACAGTAAAACAAGTCCTATATCGACATAACCTGAAAGGCCGCTCAGAAAGGAAGAAACCACTGCTCTAAAACCGCCCCAAAAACATCAAGGCTACGGTTTGCAACTGCACATGTGGACAAAGATTTAAATGTATTTGGCTAAGGTGTATGTAAACTTTTGACTTCAACTGTAGTTATTTGTAGTTGTCCACATATTCTAAGTCAGAACCGTCCAGTAGTGATGCTAGGCGGGCAGGCAGGTGCCGGCAGCAATCAGTTGAAGAGCATGCGTTTAGTTTTACTAGCATTGAAGAGCAGTTGGAGGCCACGGAAGGAGTGTTGTATGGCATTGAAGCTTGTTTGGAGGTTTGTTAACACAGTGTCCAAAGAAGGGCCAGATGTATACAGAATGGTGGCGTCTCCGTAGAGGTGGATAAGATAATCACCAGCAGCAAGAGCGACATCATTGATATATACAGAGAAAAGAGTCGGCCCGAGAGTTGAACCCTGTGGCACCCCCATAGAGACTACCAGAGGTCCGGACAACAGACCCTCCGACAAGCCTCGTCTCTGTCCCCCATCCACCTTGTCTTTCTGTATCCCCCTGGCCACTTTTGGCCTACCTGAACCATTGGATCCTTTTCTTAGGCTTGGATAGGATTAGGTCAAGTGTTTTGATCGTGTAGGGTCAGGACCCAGGAGTGAATTAGCCCTGGCTTTTCAAGAGTCCCGATTAGACAGGCCACGGAGACGTTCTAGCTACTCCATAGGCTTTAGTGAGACAACTGAGCTGTTAGCTGGTGGATTATATAATACTATTTTGAGGTCCTGTGTGGAGCTGCACAATGCTCGCTCAAGTGCCTCCAAGGGAAGAATATTTAACTTTCCAATCTTTTACTGGAGGCCTGGTATGGGAATGTGTTTTGCTGGATCATTGATAATGGAAACTATGCACACTCATGCCAGGTTAAAAGATACAATATAAATGTCTAATTTGTCATGCATGTCTTAAGTTTTATATTTTGTATTTCTGCTCTCATTCCCATCAACTGATTTATACAGTATATATGTGCCTAGGTGTGTTTCTCCATTCAAGGAATACACCTTGAAAATGATCCATTTAAACGGTAGTGTGGTGTCATAATCTGAATAATCTGTGTGGTAAAACAAACAAGAGTCAGAAATTACGAGAGTCAACTACACACCACACTTGCCTGTAGAGGCAGAGTCTACTGTATCCCATACTGAACATCTTATTGCGTATGCAGAGTAAATGTCATTGTCTGCTGAGTCTCTGTGGCGTCAGCAGCCATCCCATTCCTGTTATCTTGCCTCCCCTGCTCATAGCGCACAGCAGAGCATAGCATTACATCAGCAGCGCGCCATCCTGGAGCTCTGAACACGACCAGTGCTTCTTGGAATCCAAGGGAAGGATGCAGAACACGTACCGACCAAGAGCCTCTTCCTTATGTCAGTTCATTGGGTATGGGCTCATGGCAGGGTAGCTACCTCCTCAACCTGGCCTGATGTATGACTGCTGACAACTTCCTGTTGAGTACAGTAGCATCATGATGGAACAGCTAACACACTGAATGTTAGCATCCACCAAGGCAAACTCATGACGTCTCTTTGAATGCAAGATGACAGCAGGTATCGAGTGGGTGATTTTATACACCACAGGACACTGATTGTGCTGCCAATTGAATGTGATATTTTCATCACTACCTGCAGCAAGAGTGAGTCATTTTAAGTGAAGCATAGTTGCCTTTGCAGCTGTCTCTTCTGATTTCATGCCTCTTTATCATGCAGCTACTGGAAATCTCTAATCATATCTTTAATATGTTCAGAACTCTGTGTACAATAGTCTGTGGAACAGTTTGATAGTGAATGTTTCTGAAAGACCCAGAATAGAGGCGAGTTAAGATGAGCGCCAGTGATCCGTTCTATTTGTATAGAGTATAAATCCCCTGCAGCCTTTCTATGGAAACAAGCCAATCAGTAGTCTCTACCATTCAAAAGTTTGGGGTCACTTAGAAATGTCCTTGTTTTTGAAAGAAAAGCACATTTTCTGTCCATTAAAATAACATCAAATTGATCAGAAATACAGTGCAGACATTGCTAATGTTGTAAATTACTATTGTAGCTGGAAACGGCAGATTGCCCTGATTAAAAGCAGTGGTTCACGCTTTTAGTTTTGTGCGAATGCTGCCATCAATCCACGGTTTCTGGTTTGGGAATGTTTTTATAGACGCTGTGGGTACGACATCGCCGATGCACTTGCTAATAAACCCACTCACCGAATCAGTGTGTTCATCAATGTTGTTGTTCACCGCAATGCGGAACATATCCCAGTCCTCGTGATCAAAGCAATCTTGAAGCGTGGAATCCGATTGGTCGGACCAGCGTTGAACAGATCTGAGCGCGGGAGCTTCCTGTCAAGAGGAATGGGCCAAAATTCTCCCAACTTATTGTGGGAAGCTTGTGGAAGACTACCCAAAATGTTTGACCCAAGTTAAACAATGTAAAGGCAATGCTACCAAATACTAATTGAGTGTATATAAACTTCTGACCCACTGGGAATGTGATGAAATAAATAAAAGCTGAAATAAATCAGTTTAAAATGAGTTTAAATGTATTTGTGACAGCTGGTTCACAATTTTATTTTTATTTCATTTTTTTACTTTTTATTTTAGAATAAACATTTTTTTTTTTAAACAATTTTGTGGTGTCCAATTGTTGTAGTAGCTACTATCTTGTCTCATCGCTACAACTCCCGTACGGGCTTGGGAGAGACGAAGGTTGAAAGTCATGCGTCCTCCGATACACAACCCAACCACTGCTTCTTAACACAGCGCATATCCAATCCGGAAGCCAGCCGCACCAATGTGTCGGAGGAAACACCGTGCACCTGGCAACCTTGGTTAGCGTACACTGTGCTCGGCCCGCCACAGGAGTCGCTGGTGCGCGATGAGACAAGGATATCTCTACCGGCCAAACCCTCCCTAACCCGGATGACGCTAGTCCAATTGTGCTTCGCCCCACGGACCTCCCGGTCGCGGCCGGTTACGACAGAGCCTGGACGCAAACCCAGAGTCTCTGGTGGCACAGCTGGCGCTGCAGTACAGCGCCCTTAACCACTGCACCACCCAGGAGGCCGACAGCTTGTTCACAATTTAACCCTTTGAGAATTTCCACAGTGTCTGATGAGGCAGAATGTCAGTGGGAGAAAAGTATCCACTATTATGCTCTACAACCTACATCAATGTGATAAACGACATGGCCAGAGTATGTAGACACCCTTTCAAATGAGTGGATTTGGCTATTTCAGCCACACCCGTTGCTAACAGGTGTATACAATCGAGCACACCGCCATGCAATCTCCATAGACAAACATTAGCAGTAGAATGGCCTTATTGAAGAGCTCTGTGATTTTTTTTAACGTGGTACCGTCATAGGATTGCCACTTTTCATCGGATTGCCACTTTTCCAACAAGTCAATTTCTGCCCTGCTAGGGCTGCCCCGTTCAAATGTAAGTGCTGTCATTGTGAAGTGGAAATGTCTAGGAGCAATAACGGCTCAACCGCAAAGTGGTAGGCCAGATACGCTCACAGAACGGGACTGTATGAAATGGGTTTCAATGGCCGAGCAGCCACTCACAAGTCTAAGATCACCATGAGCAATACCAAGCGACGGCTGGAGGGGTGTAAAGCTCACCGCCATTGGACTCTGGAGCAGTGGAAACGCGTTCTCTGGAGTGATGAACCACGTTTCACTATCTGGCTGTCCAACGGACAAATCTGGGTTTGGAGGATGCCAGAAGAACGCTACCTGCCCGAATGCGTAGTGCTAACTGTAAAATGTGGTGGAGGAGGAATAATGGTCTGGGGGTGTTTTTCATGGTTTGGGCTAGCCCCTTAGTTCCAGTGAAGGGAAATATAACACTAGAGCATACAATAACATTCTAGACGATTCTGTGCTTCCAACTTTATGGCGACAGTTTGGGGAAGGCCCTTTCCTGTTTCAGCATGACTATGCCCCCGTGCACAAAGCGAGGACCAAACAGAAATGGGTTGTCGAGATCGGTGTGGCCTGCACATAACCCTGACCTCAATCCCATCGAACACCTTTGGGATGAATTGGAACGCCAAATGCGAGCCAGGCCTAAACGCCCAACATCAGTGACTGACCTCTCTAACGCTCTTGTGGCTGAATGGAAGGAAGTCACCACAGCAATGTTCCAACATCTAGTGGAAAGCCTTCCCAGAAGATTGGAGGCTGTTATAGGGGGGACCAACTCCATATTAATGTCCATATTTTTGGAATGAGCTGTTTGACGAGCAGGTGTCCACATACTTTTGGTCATGTAATGTAGCTGATGAACAGTAGATGTATTAGAAGAATGGCACTGTAGGGATTACAGAGTTACTTTAATGGGTTTCAGAGTTCATGTTTACAGTTAATTAATTGAGTTGAATCTAAAGATTTTTTTATTTTACAGTTATTTACATATGTGCAGGAGTAATTGCATTATAATTAATGTGATGGAGATTGAGGGTTCTTATTTTTTATTTTTATAATGTTTATTATTTTCCAATACAAAAAGACAGAGATACAAACAACGACATTCATTGTACTGTTGAATGGGATGGCAAATTTAGATAACAAAACTTAACTCACACATACAAAAAATGCAGCTAAATCCTATTAGGTGGTACATGTATAAGAAGACAGCATATAATCATTACAAGCAGTGTAGTTAATCTGTATTGGTTCATATTTGATTACGCAATTGACTGCAAGTACAAGAAAGCGTTGCGACAGGAAGTAAGAAAAACTAACGAGAACGGTCGAGTTATGTACAAGTGACAAGTGATTTTCCTGGCCTTCACTAGCAACTTTCTTTTATTGTTTTGTAGAATCTATGTGGTCAAATGTAACGTGCACAAGTATTATTACTAAAAATAAGCTTTCATCTTACATCCGACGTCCTGAGTCATTACTTTGAAGATAGTTATTCAAAAGATCTTAACTTATTTTGTACATAATGTTTCCGCCATCGTTTCCTATGATCAAAAATAGCTTCTGGACATCAGAACAGAAATCACTATCCTCGATATAGATTAAGATTTTTACTTCAATTGGTCAGAGGCGGAAGACATACTGCTCATCCCGGACCTTTTTCGAGTGTCGGGGATGAGGCAGAGTTATAGAAGCCGGTGTGCGGGATACTTGACAAGAGTACTTCGGTGAGTGGATAAACCGCCTCTACCCTCCGTTCTATTGGGGAACATGCAATCACTGGAGAATAAACTGGAGGAGCTCAATTCGAGATTATCCTATCAACGTGATCAGAATAACTTTAATACCCTATTTTTTCTCAGAGTCGGGGCTGAACAAGGACATGGAAAATATAAATCTAGCTGTTTTTTCTATACATCGGCAGAAAAGAAACGCAGCGTTGGGTAAGCTCAGGGGTGTTGGTGTGTGTGTGTGTGTGTGTCTCTTTGTTAACAACAGCTGGTGCGCAATCTCTAATTTTAAGGAAGTCTCAAGGTTCTGCTCGCCTGAGTTAAAATAGCTTAGGTCATGATAAGCTATAGACCATCATGTTTACCAAGAGAGTTTTCATCTATATTGTCTATTTACCAACACAAACCAATGCTGTCACTAAGATCGCTCTCAACATGATGTATAGGGCCATAAGCAAACAAGAATATGTTCGCCCAGAGGCGACGCTCCTAGTGGCCAATGATTTTAATGCAAGATCACTGATCTCTGTCTTACCTCATTTCTACCAGCATGTCACCTGTGCAACTAGAGGTGAAAATACTCTAGATCACCTTTACTACACACACAAAGACCCATACAAAGCTCTCCATTTGGAAAATATGACCATAACTCTATCCTCCTGATTCCTGCTTCCAAGCAAAATCTCAAATGGGAAGTATACCAGCTCAATACGGATGTGGTTAGATTAAGGGGTGGCAGGTAGCCTAGTGGTTAGAGCGTTGGACTAGTAACCGAAGGTTTGCAAGATTGAATCCCAGAGCTGACAAGGTAAAAATCTGTCATTCTGCCCCTGAACAAGGCAGTTAACACCCTGCTCCTAGGCCGTCATCGAAAATAATCATTTGTTCTTAACTGACTTGCCTAGTGAAATAAGGTAAAAAAAATCAGTGGATGCTAAGCTACAGGACTGTTTCGCTAGCACAAACTGGAATATTTTCCAGGATTCATCCGATGGCATTGAGGGGTTTACCACATAAGTCACCCCTTCATTAATAAGTGCATGTATTATGTCGTCCCCACAGTGACCGTACGTACATACAGTATGCCAACCAGAAGCCATGGATATCTGCACTGAGCTAAAGGCTAGAGCTGCCGCTGTCAAGTAGCGGGACACAAATACGGACGTTTATAAGAAATCCTGCTATGCCCTCTGATGAACCATCAAACAGACGAAGCATTAATACAGGATCAAGATTGAATCCTACTACACTGACTCTGACGCTCTTTGAATGTGGCAGGGTTTTCAAACTATCGCAGATTACAAAAGGAAACACAGCCGTGAGCTGCCCAGTGACGCAAGGCTACCAGACGTGCTAAATGCCTTCTATGCCCACTTCGAGGCAAGCAACACTGAACCGTGCATGAGAGCACCAGTTGTTCCGGACGACTGTGTGATCACGCTCTCCGTAGCCAATGTGAGTAAGACCTTTAAACAGGTCAACATACACATGGCTGCGGGGCCAGATCAATTACCAGGTCGCTTACTCAGAGCATGTGCTGACCAGCTGACAAGTGTCTTCACTGAAATGTTCCACCTCTCACTGACTCAGTCTCTAATACATACATTTTTTTAAGCAGACCACCTTAGTCCCTGTGCGCAAGAACGCCAAGGTAACCTGTCTAAATGACTATCGTCCCTTAGCACTCACATTTGTAACCTTGAAATGCTTTGAAAGGCCGGTCATGACTCAGATCAACACCATCATCCCAGACACCCTGGACCCACTCCAATTCACCCAAAATATCCACAGATGACGCAATCTCTGTTGCACTCCACACTGCCCTTTCCTACCTGGACAAAAGGAACACCTATTTGAGAATGCTGTTAATTTACTACAGCTCAGCATTCAACACCATAGTGCCTTCCAAGCTCATCCCTATGCTAAAGACCCTAGGATTAAACACCTACCTCAGGAACTGGATCCTGGACTTCCTGACGGGCCACACCCAGGTGGTGAGGGTAGGCAACAACACATCCGCCACAGTGACCCTCAACACTGGGGCCCCTCTGGGGTACATGCTTTGTCCCCTCCTGAACTCTCTGTTCACCCATGACTGCTTGGCTGCGCACGACTCCAACACCATCATTAAGTTTGCAGACGACACAACGGAGGTAGACGACAATGAGACACCCTACAGGAAGGAGGTTAGAGACCTGGCAGTGTGGTGCCAGGACAACAACCTCTCACTCAATGTCAGCAAAACAAAGGAGCTGAACGTAGACTCTAGGAAACGGAGGGCAGAGCACATCACCATTCACATTGACAGGGCTCTAGCGGAGCGGGTTGAGAGCTTCATGTTCCTCAGTGTCCACATCATTAAGGACCTATCATGGTCCAAACACACCAACACAGTAGTGAAGAGGGCACGACAATGGCTCTTCCCCCTCAGGAGGCTGAAATTGGCATGGGCCCTCAGATCCTCACAACGTTATACAGCTGCAGCATTGAGAGCATCACTACTTGATATGGCAACTGCCTGGCATTCGACCGCAATGCGTTACAGAGGGTAGTACGTTCGGCCCTCACTGGGGCCAAGCTCCCTGCCATCCAGGACCTCTATACCAGGCAGTGTCAGAGGATGGCCCTAAAAATGGTCAAAGACTCCAGCCACCCAAGTCATAGACTGTTCTCTCTGTTACCGCACTGCAAGTGGTACCGGAGCGCCAAGTCTGGGATCAAAGGGCTCCTGAACAGTCTTTACCCAAAGTCATAAGACTGCTGAACAGTTCATCTAATGGCTACCCATCAATGACTCTCTTGCACTGGCTCTATGGCTCTACATTCACTGGAGTCTTCCCACACATACTACACTGACTCTCCAACACACTCACACACTCCATATACTCGCACACACAAAAGACACACAAACACATGCATATTGACACCACACACACATTCACACATAGACACTCTTCCACATTCTTCACATACGCTGCTGCTACTCTGTTTATCTATCCTAATTGCCGAGTCACTTTTACCCTTACCGATAGGTACAGTACATATTACCTCAATTACCTCGTACCCCTGCCCATTGACTCGGTACCTGTACTCCATGTATATTATTGTTATTTTATTATGTTACTATTCCCTTTATTTATTTTGTGCAAATTTTTCTTACTTTTTAACTCTGCATTGTTGGGAAAGGGCTCTAAAGTCAACAGCTTTTGTATCCTGCACGTGACAAATACTATTTTATTTTGATTGGATTATTATGCTTTTCATCCAACAATTGTGTCGTCTGTGTCATTGTGAAACAAAGGCTATTAGTCAACCTTCAAAATCCTTTTCAGATCGTCTCAAACGACTCAATTAATGTTCTCAAATTACTTTATTGACTGTTCAGCTCGCACTGATGCGACCAATAAAATGTTTTACTCTCACAGCCAAGTCAAAGGGTCACAAAATATTGCAATGAGAAAGCTTAACAATTCTGCTAATGTCATGCATGCTTTTGATTTGACCAAACAAATAACACTAAAAAAAACTCTCAATCTCTCTAAAAATTATTGTCCAGTCCATTTACTAGTCAGATTTTAGTCAAAAAGATAATTTTGTCTCATTTCCGTCAACTGAAATGAAAAATATTTTTAGTTTATTTATATATATTTTTGGATCTATTTAGTCAGTTACAGTATCTTGTCAATTGCTACTGAAAAATAGGTGTTTGACTAATATTTTCGTCACTATTTTTGTTGGCGAAATTAACACTGCATTACGTATCTGCTGTCTCGGAGGAGGCAGGCAGCGACATAATCTCCATGACACTGTTTCAGAAGCAGAGTACTTCACAGGCCAGCAGAATTGTGAATTCGCCATTGAATGGAAAGCGGTTTCTCAGAATGTCGGGCCCTCTGGCTTTCATTGGCGATACATTGGTTCAAAGTAGTATATCCCAGATAATAAGCCTGTAATCCCAGGCTAGGACACAGAGGGAGATATGGCTCTATGGCCCCTTTGTGTAGCTGATTTGTTTCCTTGAAACCCGGCAGGTTACTCAGCACCTGAGTGCTATCTAAAGATTTACCTCTGTCATTAGGTTTTAGTGACCCGGAATTCAATCACATTTTCCAATACAATTCTACACGCACAGGACATTCAAAACAACAAGACTATAGAGCTATGTTGTGTGGGGAGATTACATGTCAACTGTGGATCAGTCTTTGAATGGTATTATCTGTAGCACTATAAATATGATGCATTCTTTAGCTATGTGTAGATATTTCCGCTTCAGAGAGTTCTTTGATAGACAGAATAAAATCATAGAAATGGATTGACATTTTGATATCATTCCATTCCATTGTAATAGTCCTCCATCTGTGGCAGTGCTCTCAATGCTCAGAGCTGCTTCAGATTGGATTTTCCAGAGACACTTGGCTCAGTATTCAACCTCCCCGTGCAAACAGACTCTGGAGATGCTTTTAGTGGTGATTAGTGTATAGAGCTGAGGGAATTGAGTCTAACCCACACTAATAGTACAACCCCATGAAGAGCCACCAAATGGCTTCTCCAGGTGAGACGAAAAACCTCCCTGCCCTCATATGCTGTTGTTGCTGGGAAATGTCAATTTGGCCTCAAATTATCCAAAATGGCTCTGAAGAGATTTGATTGTTGCTTGTTTGTGTTGTGCGGTTCCATCTGGTTCCTCCGATTCAAGCTCGTGTTAACATCATAGCCGTAGTTGACAATTCACATAGCTCATGAATGCAAAAATATCTGAGACTGTGGGCTACAATGACCTAATTTTGTGTGTCAGCACAGGGCACACTCTTGTCAGGCTTAGAGCTATGCAGCTCAATACACATTGTTATTATCTATGGAGGTAAAATGGCTGTCATGTCTCGAGTCAAAGAAAGAGAAGATCGGTCTTGCCAAAGGCCTGAATGATTTTCATTTTGAGAACATTCCCAAACTGTCTTTCATTTTTATTTGTATTTTTATTTCACCTTTATCTAACCAGGTAGGCTAGTTGAGAACAAGTTCTGATTTGCAACTGCGACAACACAGAGTTACACATGGAGTAAACAATAAACAAGCCAATAACACAATAAACAAATCAATGACACAGTAGAAAAAAGAAAGTCTATATACAGTGTGTGCAAAAGGCATGAAGAGATAGGCAATAATAGGCCATAGGAGCAAATAGTTACAAATTAGCAGATTAACACTGGAGTGATAAATGAGCAGATGATGATGTGCAAGTAGAGATACTGAGCGGTTGAAAAGCATGCATTTGGTTTTACTAGCGTTTAAGTGCAGTTGGATGCCACGGAAGGTGTGTTGTATGGCATTGAAGCTCATTTGGAGGTTAGTTAGCACAGTGTCCAAGGAAGGGCCAGAAGTATACAGAATGGTGTCGTCTGCGTAGAGGTGGATCAGGGAATCGGCCGCAGCAAGAGCGACATCATTGATATATACAGAGAAAAGAGTCGGCCCGAGAATTGAACCCTGTGGTTCCCCCATAGAGACTGCCAGAGGTCCGGACAACATGCCCTCCGATTTGACA
Source organism: Oncorhynchus mykiss (assembly GCF_057628025.1). Taxonomy (NCBI): domain Eukaryota; kingdom Metazoa; phylum Chordata; class Actinopteri; order Salmoniformes; family Salmonidae; genus Oncorhynchus; species Oncorhynchus mykiss. The sequence continues at coordinate 27,642,107 of NC_143031.1, forward strand.
CACTGAACTCTGTCTGCAAAGTAGTTGGTGAACCAGGCGAGGCAGTCATTAGAAAAACCAAGGCTATTTATTGAGTCTGCCGATAAGAATACGGTGATTGACCGAGTCGAAAGCTTTGGCCCGGTCGATGAAGACGGCTGCACAGTACTGTCTTTTATCGATGGCGGTTCTGATATTGTTTAGTTCCTTAAGCGTGGCTGAGGTGAACCCGTGACCGGATTGCACAGCGGAGAAGGTACGGTGGGATTCAAAATGGTCAGTGATCTGTTTATTAACTTGGCTTTCGAAGACTTTAGATAGGCAGGGCAGGATGGATATAGGTCTGTAACAGTTTGTGTCTAGTATGTCACCCCCTTTGAAGAGGGGGATGACCGCGGCAGCTTTCCAATCTTTAGGGATCTCGGACGATACGAAAGAAAGGTTGAACAGGCTGGTAATAGGAGTTGCAACAATGACAGCGGATAGTTTTAGAAAGAGAGGGTCCAGATTGTCTTGCTCAGCTGATTTGTACGTGTCCAGGTTTTGCAGCTCTTTCAGAACATCTGCTGTCTGGATTTGGGTGAAGGAGAAGCTGGGGAGGCTTGGGCGAGTAGCTGCGGGGGGGTGGAGCTGTTGGCTTTGGTTGGAGTAGCCAGGAGGAAGGCATGGCCAGCCGTTGAGAAATGCTTATTGGAATTTTTGATTATCATGGATTTATCAGTGGTGACCCTGTTACCTAGCCTCAGTGCAGTGGGCAGCTGGGAGGAGGTGCTCTTGTTCTCCATGGATTTTACAGTGTTCCAAAATGTTTTGGAGTTAGAGCTACAGGATGCAAATTTCTGCTTAAAAAAGCTTGCCTTTGCTTTCCTGACAGACTGCGTGTATTGGTTCCTGACTTCCCTGAACAGTTGCATATCGTGGGGACTATTCGACGCTATTGCAGTCCGCCACAGGATGTTTTTGTGCTGGTCAAGGGCAGTCAGGTCTGGAGTGAACCAAGGGCTATATCTGTTCTTAGTTCTGCATTTTTTGAACGGGGCATGCTTATTTAAGATGGTGAGGAAATTACTTTTAAAGAATGACCAGGCATCCTCGACTGACGGGATGAGGTCAATATCCTTCCTGGATACCCGGGCCAGGTCGATTAGAAAGGCCTGTTCGCAGAAGTGTTTTAGGGAGCGTTAGACAGTGATGAGGGGTAGTCGTTTGACCGTGGACACATAGTGGATACAGGCAATGAGGCAGTGATTGCTGAGATCCTGATTGAAAATAGCGGAGGTGTATTTGGAGGGCAAGTTGGTCAGGATAATGTCAATGAGGTTGCCCATGTTAACGGATTTAGGGTTGTACCTGGTGGGTTCCTTGATGATTTGTGTGAGATTGATCATCAGCCTCCATTCCTTAACCCTACACGCCATTGAATGATAAGATTATCTACCCATCCAGGTGAAATCGGGAAATGTGTGTGTCAGATTAACAGGTAATGGAGATTTCCAATGTGGATTTCTCATGAAAGAGCAGATCGACTGATTTAATGACTGTGATCTGTAAAAAAAAGAAAAAAAGTCAGACTTATTTATTCTCTTGAAATTAGAGAATCATTTTTGTCAATTTCATTTCAAAATGACAAAGATGACTAACTGTCATCAAAGATGACTAAACAACCTTGATATTTTACCTGTGATTGCAAGTTTTTCAGAAAGAACAATTGCTTGGGCATAACAGTAAAGCAAACCCTGGTTCAATGCATGACTCATGTATCAAGAGTACAGAGTACTTGTACATTGCATTCCTCTCCAAAACACCTCATAGCATTAAAGCAATTTCTCTCCATTTTATTGGTACAGCCTGTAAAAGCTCTCTGTAATATTGTGGCCAAATATAGCAGTTGGTGAAAGTAATTTATGAAGGATCGAAATAAACAACAGCGGATGCAGTTGGAAAACAAACAAATGAACTCTGACCCGTCGCTGTGCCATTTTAAACAAAAGAATGAGAGCATTTCTTCCCAGTGCAGCTTCTCTTCCAGAAAGCCGGCCATCCTATTTGACTGTATAATGAAAGGTGGACTGAGACTATCAGCTTCCCCGACCCCGGCATAGAGCATCACCAGTACTAGCCCAGAGATTTTGTGACCTTACAAACCCTGCTTTCTCTTTCATATGCCAGTATATAAGTATTTGTTTTAGTCTTTGTGTGAGTTTGACTGGAAATTGATAGAGGGCAGCTATTTCAGGCTTCTAAAGCTGCAGGTGAAATATCCTCAGAAAAAGTTAGCGAGCTTGGAATGTCTCTCGAGCTCAAGATTATGTAACTGTTTTGCCCAAACCAAAGTATATGACACAGAGAATTCTTATTCTACTCAAATCCAATTAGGGCACGATCTTCGACCAACTGTGTGAAGAGCTGATTTGAGCGGTGCGTGGGTAAAATCACCAGCCAAGCCAAGCACAAAAAAAGCGATATTACAAACTATGAGTTGTGATGATTGCATTGCTTGCTCTTATCACCTGGTAGTTCATATGCCTTGACACTGTGATATATAGGCCTAAGGCCGAGTCAGTAAGAAAGCACAATGACAGAATAAATTCAACCACTCATTTGCATTACAAAACCGGAGAGCAACATCTGTCCGGTGAAGTCCACAAAACATATTGCATGTAACAAATAGTTACATAACCTACAACATGGTCAAGTAAGGTAATGTTTCCGACATTTTCGGACTACTAAACAACTATTGATTTAGAACCATGGAGAGTTACCACAAGTCGCAAGAAAACAGGAGCTGCCTCCACTATTCCAGCACCATTTCAACTTCAACATGTCAACATAATCTAATAACCTATACTTAGTCTAATACAGTGACAACAAAAAGATACCAAAACATATTTCGTCCAATCTACGTAAGCTAAATATGATGTGGCTGTTCATGGTACTGATTTCTGTGGGTGTGCATGCGTGTGCAAGTAGAAAAAACATGTTGACACACCATACGCAAATGCCCTCCTCCTCTTTTATGTTGCCTACACAGTCTATGACTCTGTCATACAATACACACTTTTAGCTTTTGTTGTCCTAGGCTACCTGCCAAAAATGCTTGCTCGCTAGCCTTACTTTCTTTCATGGGAAACAATATGCCAGGCCAGCTAGTTAACGTTAGCATACTACATGTTGAACTTCCATCCTCTCAGGCTAGGGGCACAATGTATGAATTTATGGTTGGATTAGAATTGCCGTTATAGTCATTGGCCAGTGCGGATAATGAAGTAAAACCACAAGTCCAAATCCCTATCTCCATCCATGGCTAATTTAGGAAAGGGACAATTTAAGCTAGCTAGCTAGCCACCAGAGGACAACAACACCACAACGAGATGCAAACATTTTTCTGAAAATGACGTTTGGATTCTGATGTGATTGGTCTGAAGCCAAATCCAAACTAGCATCTCTTGACACCTTTTTTTGGTGCGCCAGGACTATTCACAGCTGAGTTCACTTAGTTTAGCTCAACGCTTATTGGCTATTATTAAATTACATTTTTTATCAAGGGAGGCCAAATGCTCGCTGGCTTCTCTTGCATGCAATGCTACGAACAGCAACAATGTCATACTCTTGCTTTAAGGCAAAGTCAATATAGAATCATAACATTCCACCCCAGTTCATCTGTTCTCCATACTGTAATTGTTGTTCAGATTATATGAAAACAGACTGTAGGGTATGTCACTGATGTATAAGATGCAGCTATGGTTGTGATGCATAGGGATTTTCAACCATAGTCTCTCTTTTAGTGCCAAAATACCAGGATGCAGGGCTCCTCGTCCTTCAATGTCACAACAGCCCAAATAACTGTTCTCTTTGGCCCAACTAGGTCACACTCTCCTAAATAGAGCCAGTCTCAGTGCTCGGTTAATCTCAGAGCTGACACGTCTCACCTTTTTTTACCCCTTCACTACTCTAGAAAAAAATATATATATTTAACACATAATGTGAACCACATATACTTGCTACAGTAACAAACAGACATCCATCTAATGATTCAAATGTATCTATAGTATGTCTGAACCAACGTAGGCTTACTATTCACACTTGGCTCCAAAACTAAGAACATCTTTGTTTGTCCATAATGACATGCTGGCATATCCTCTAACCCAAACCAGACATGCAGACATGTAAAACCAGTGTGCTCTTGGTTCTTCATTGGCTGATCGTTGGCTGATCTTCTGAAGTGCAGTGTGATAATAAGCACCCTGTCCTAGCAACCTACATGTTACCTGACCAGAGGGACATGCATGAGAGGGAGAACTATTTTGATGTTGTTGGCACGATGAGTCAATATTGAAGGTGGCTGTGCTTTTACTGATTAGTTCTCCTCCGTGTCTTTCTCACTCAAACATCCACAGGCACAGCCACACACAGCCCACGAGCTCCCTTTCATTGCATCGGTTGGATTTTCAAAGCCAAACAACAAGAGGTCTCAACCCCCCAGGAAAAAAACATCATTTGAGAGACCCAATCAATGAGTCTGCTTTTACAACTGCCTCCTGTCCAGACAAGTGTGTCACAGCTCTCCCTTCGCTGTGAGTCACGTGAGTCGCAACTGCCAGGCTAAGTTTCCCAATCTTTTGCAGAAAAATACTTTGAAAGTATAGGGTTACTTTTTCCCCGCGACTGGCGATCAGAGTTTACCCACCAATTTTTTACCACTCCGTCACTGGTAGTAGGAAAAGGTTAACCTTCTTGATGGTCTTACTACCACAGGGATATCAATGTATTGTTCCAAAAATAATAGCTATGTGACCTGTCCTATAACCTTTGAGGGAACAATTCCATGTTCTAATCCATGAGTATCTTGAGCAAAGTTAATAGCTGTGGCATCTGAACATAATATTACGGTCCCTCGTGATCTGCTCCCGAGCATTCAGCAAAGCTCTGGGCATGTGATGGCTCTACCATGCAATCTACTACTGAATCCACAATATGACCTTGGTAATAACCCATAACAGTCTAAGCCCTGTCTAAGCAGGGGGACAGGGTGGAGGGGTTCTGCTAAACTATATGGAATTGTTTTGAGAAAATCATACCAAGGATCATTTAGCTATTTTATTTAGAATTTGATTTAAAAAAAAATTGAAGTATAAAACATTGTTGTATGATTTAAAAAAAAAAAGATTTGGCCTTACTGCTATTAGCTAATACAAATGCATTGAACAACATATTCACTTCATGGATCTACAGATATTCCCCCCAAAAATCAAAAGGAAGTTTGTTCTGAAATGTCTGAGTGATATAAGAAACATCAAGAAACATTATTTTTTTAATATGTATTTAACCCCTTATTTTTGGCACTAAATAGTTTACATACACCTTAGCCAAATACATTTCAACTCAGTTTTTCACAATTCCTGACATTTAATCCTAGTAACAATTCCCTGTTTTAGATCAGTTAGGATTACCACTTTATTTTAAGAATGTGAAATGTCAGAATAATAGTAGAGAGAATTATTTATTTCAGCTTTTATTTATTTCATCACATTCCCAGTGGGTCAGAAGTTTATATACACTCAATTAGTATTTGGTAGCATTGCCTTTACATTGTTTCACTTGGGTCAAACGTTTCGGGTAGCCTTCCACAAGCTTCCCACAATAAGTTGGGTGAATTTTGGCCCATTCCTCCTGACAGAGCTGGTGTAACTGAGTCAGGTTTGTTGGCCTCCTTCCTCGCACACGCTTTTTCAGTTCTGCCCACAAATTTTCTATAGCATTGAGGTCAGGGCGTTGTGATGGCCACTCCAATACCTTGACTTTGTTGTCCTTAAGCCATTTTTCCACAACTTTGGAAGGTATGTTTTGGGCCATTGACTCGTTTTTACTGTGGATATAGATACTTTTGTACCTGTTTCCTCCAGCATCTTCACAAGGTCCTTTGCTGTTGTTCTGGGATTGATTAGCACTTTTTGCACCAAAGTACGTTCATCTCTAGGAGACCTTCCTGAGAGGTATGATGGCTACATGGTCCCATGGTGTTTATACTTGCGTACTATTGTTTGTACAGATGAACGAACGTGGTACCTTCAGGCGTTTCGAAATTGCTCCCAAAGAATGAACCAGACATGTGGAGGTCTCCAATTTATTTTCTGAAGTCTTGGCTGATTTCTTTTGATTTTCCCATGATGTCAAACAAAGAGGCACTGCGTTTGAAGGTAGGCCTTGAAATACATCCACAGGTACACCTCCAATTGACTCAAATGATGTCAATTAGCCTATCAGACACTTCTAAAGCCATTAAATCATTTTCTGGTATTTTCCAAGCTGATTAAAGGCACAGTCAACTTAGTGTATGTAAACGTCTGACCCATTGGAATTGTGATACAGTGAAATAATCTGTCTCTAAACAACTGTTGGAAAAATGACTTGTGTCACGCACAAAGTAGATGTCCTAACCGACTTGCCAAAACTATAGTTAGTTGAAAAACAAGTTTTAATGACTCCAACCAAAGTGTATGTAAACTTCTGACAACTGTACATATAAGTAGTCTACATAAACTCAGCAAAAAAAGAAATGTCCTCTCACTGTCAACTTCGTTTATTTTCAGCAAACTTAACATGTGTAAATATTTGTATTAACATAAGATTCAACAACTGAGACATCAACTGAACAAGTTCAACAGACATGTGACTAACAGAATTGGAATAATGTGTCCCTGAACAAAGGGGGCGGGGGGTCAAAATCAAAAGTAACAGTCAGTATCTGGTGTGGCCACCAGCTGCATTAAGTACTGCAGTGCATCTCCTCCTCATGGACTGCACCAGATGTGCCAGTTCTTGCTGTGAGGTGTTACCCCACTCATCCACAAAGGCACCTGCAAGTTCCTGGACATTTCTGGGGGGAATGACCCTAGCCCTCATTCTCCGATCCAACAGGTCCCAGAAGTGCTCAATGGGATTGAGATCCGGGCTCTTCGCTGGCCATGGCAGAACACTGACATTCCTGTCTTGCAGGAAATCACGCACAGAACGAGCAGTATGGCAGGTGGCATTGTCATGCTGGAGGGTCATGTCGGGATGAGCCTGCAGAAAGGGTATCATATGAGGGAGGAGGATGTCTTCCCTGTAACGCACAGCATTGTGATTGCCTACAATGACAACAAGCTCAATCCGATGATGCTGTGACACACCGCACCAGACCATGACAGACACTCCACCTCCAAATCGATCCCGCTCCAGAGTACAGGCCTCGGTGTAACGCTCATTCCTTCGACGATAAACACGAATCCGACCATCACCCCTGGTGAGACAAAACCGCGACTCGTCAGTGAAGAGCACTTTTTGCCAGTCTTGTCTGGTCCAGCGACGGTGGGTTTGTGCCCATAGGCAACGTTTTTGCCGGTGATGTCTGGTGAGGACCTGCCTTACAACAGGCCTACAAGCCCTCAGTCCAGTCTGTCCGCAATAGGCTGAGAGAGTCTCTGAGTACTGATGGAGGGATTGTGCGTTCCTGGTGTAACTCAGGCAGTTGTTGTTGCCACCCTGTACCTGTCCCGCAGGTGTGATTTTCAGATGTACCAATCCTGTGCAGGTGTTGTTACACATGGTCTGCCACTGCGAGGACGATCAGCTGTCCGTCCTGTCTCCCTGTAACGCTGTCTTAGGAATCTCACAGTACGGACATTGCAATTTATTGCCCTGGCCACATCTGCAGTCCTCATATGCCTCCTTGCAGCATGCCTAAGGCACGTTCACGCAGATGAGCAGGGACCCTGGGCATCTTTCTTTTGGTGTTTTTCAGAGTCAGTAGAAAGACCTCTTTAGTGTCATAAGTTTTCATAACAGTGAACTTATTGCCTACCGTCTGTAAGCTTTTGGTGTCTTAACGACCGTTCCACAGGTGCATGCTCATTAATTGTTTATGGTTCATTGAACAAGCATGGAAAACAGTGTTCAACCCTTAACAATGTAGATCTGTGAAGTTATTTGGATTTCCAAATTATCTTTGAAAGACAGTCCTGAAAAAGGGATGTTTCTTTTTTTACTGAGTTTATTTACTTCCATCAATTTTTTCAGCTTGTACCAGGGGACCTTGTGAGGCCTGTGGGCATTCTGACATGTACGTGTTCGTGAAAGTCTCACCTTGCCACTGAGGTGTAATATTAGTGTGTAGCCTAAACCGCTCAGACGCTAACAATGATTTTGTGAGAAGACTGATTTTTGGGATGTCTCATGGTCTGACAAACACTGCACTAGCTCTGTCACCTTTCACCTCAGATGTGGGCAGATGTGGTGGATTGAGAGGCATCCAATGCAAAAAAACAGATATCTCTAGCTTAAATTGACAGATGTGTATAGTGATTTTTTATTATTATGCTAATTCGATTTATGCAGTGGCGCCGACATAGACTCTAGGGTGTTTTAAGCTTCCATTAATGGACTTCAGCTGATTCCTGCATGCTATTCAAGTGGCCCTTGTAAATATAGAACAAAAATAAGATTAAATATTGAGAAAAAAAAAAGTTTGTGCGTTTTTAAATGTTTTCGCTACATGAGTGCCTTGATTACTTCTGGAAGTTTGGTTGCATGAAGGCTTTTTCAGCATTTTTCCTATCCAGCATCAACTTATTTTTGTTCTGTAGTATTTCATCCTATGATCAAAGAGCACATGATGGATTAACTGTAACCAAAGAAGCGTCCTCTCCTGTGTCTCTGGCCCTCATAAATGAGGATATTCCTGGGTCATAAATTGTCAAGATGTTCATTGATACATTGAAGACGGATTCAATAGGCCTAACATTTTCTTTAAATCTCTTGGATGTCTTTCTTTTCCATGATCAATCTAATTAGCACTATATTATGTTTCCCTGCATTCCAGGGACAAACATCAACTTCCTAGAATCTCAATGCTCAGTTTGACTGGTGATGCATTTCCAGTGTTCTGATCTTTTGTTAAAGGTTATTGCCTTTATGTGATCTGAACCCTTCACAAAATAACATTTAAATCAATAATTTGTACTGCAATTTTACATCTAGTTAAGGTGTTAAGTGCAGTATTTCTCACATACAGTGGGGCAAAAAAGTATTTAGTCAGCCACCAATTGTGCAAGTTCTCCCACTTAAAAAGTTGAGAGAGGCCTGTACTTTTCATCATAGGTACACTTCAGACAAAATGAGAAAAAAAATCCAGAAAATCACATTGTAGGATTTTTAATGAATTGATTTGCAAATTATGGTGGAAAATAAGTATTTGGTCAATAACAAAAGTTTATCTCAATACTTTGTTATATACCCTTTGTTGGCAATGACAGAGGTCAAACGTTTTCTGTAAGTCTTCACAAGGTTTTCACACACTGTTGCTGGTATTTTGGCCCATTCCTCCATGCAGATCTCTTCTAGAGCAGTGATGTTTTGGGGCTGTTGCTGGGCAACACGGACTTTCAAATCCCTCCAAAGATGTTCTATGGGGTTGAGATCTGGAGACTGGCTAGGCCACTCCAGGACCTTGAAATGCTTCTTACGAAGCCACTCCTTTGTTGCCAGGGCAGTGTGTTTGGGATCATTGTCATGCTGAAAGACCCAGCCACGTTTCATCTTCAATGCCCTTGCTGATGGAAGGAGGTTATCACTCAAAATCTCACGATACATGGCCCCATTCATTCTTTCCTTTACACGGATCAGTCATCCTGGTCCCTTTGCAGAAAAACAGCCCCAAAGCATGATGTTTCCACCCCCATGCTTCACAGTAGGTATGGTGTGCTTTGGATGCAACTCAGCATTCTTTGTCCTCCAAACACGACGAGTTGAGTTTTTACCAAAAAGTTATATTTTGGTTTCATCTGACCATATGACATTCTCCCAATCTTCTTCTGGATCATCCAAATGCTCTCTAGCAAACTTCCTACGGGCCTGGACATGTACTGGCTTAAGCAGGGGGACATGTCTGGCACTGCAGGATTTGAGTCCCTGGCGGCGTAGTGTGTTACTGATGGTAGGCTTTGTTACTTTGGTCCCAGCTCTCTGCAGGTCATTCACTAGGTCCCCCCGTGTGGTTCTGGGATTTTTGCTCACCGTTCTTGTGATCATTTTGACCCCACGGGGTGAGAGCCTCTTGCGTGGAGCCTCAGATCGAGGGAGATTATCAGTGGTCTTGTATGTCTTCCATTTCCTAATAATTGCTCCCACAGTTGATTTCTTCAAACCAAGCTGCTTACCTATTGCAGATTCAGTCTTCCCAGCCTGGTGCAGGTCTACAATTTTGTTTCTGGTGTCCTTTGACAGCTCTTTGGTCTTGGCCATAGTGGAGTTTGGAGTGTGACTCAGTGTTCTACTTATTTTCCACCATAATTTGAAACTAAATTCATTAAAAATCCTACAATGTGATTTTCTGGATTTTTTTTTCTGATTTTGTCTGTCATAGTTGAAGTGTACCTGTGATGATTACAGGCCTCTCTCATATTTTTAAGTGGGGGAACTTGCACAATTGGTGGCTGACTAAATACTTTTTTGCCCCACTGTATATTTAAAAAAATGAAAACTAGTAGTGCACTCACTCCAGACAGTATCAAGTCAGCTGCCGTGCAGGACTGATTTCTGAGAAGCTGTCTACAACTTCATCAGCAAGGTGTCACAAACTATCGTAAATAAAGCACAAGCTACACAATGTTTATCAGTTCCCAAAATCATTAGCTAGCTAATTTTCATCTCTGTTTTTGTCAATGAAGCTAGATAGTAGCTAGCAGGCACATTGTGCAGGCAGGCGACGCTAGCTAAATCATCTTATCAAGTCAGTAGCAAAGTGTGACAAAAACTGTATTACTATCTATTACCGTGTGAGTCTGTCTGGCAGTGTTTCATAGCGAATCATGTTACAAAACAGGTCGTGGCGGAACACAAAATGCCCGCAAATGAGTTGTGAATTTTGCAATATTGACAAATGGCAGTTGCAATTAAAGTGTGCATCGTCTCAATTGTAATTTTGCCCAAAACAGTGGCAGACCATGATCACTATCAAACACATCAGCAAGTGGTCACTCGATAAAGGGCTTAAGGGCCTAGTGTTCTTTTAACATAACATTGCCGATGTGTTGTCTTGTGTAAACAAGTCTGAGGCGCTGTATTTTGTGGGCAGGTCTGTTCCACTGTCTGTAGGTTCTGCCGTACTATTGGATAGAGCGCATTCAGCACAGCTGTTTCTCTGTGCATGATAATTCTCCCAGGCGTTATCATCCTGTGCTAGTGGGCAAGTGGGCATGGTTGAAATCAAAACCTAACCCTCAAATATCCAGGGGCTCTATGAACATAACAGCTTCCATAAATCGTGCAATTCGTTGTTTTGGAAGATAATATTAGAAAAAATATGCTGTTTACCCTTTGTAGTCAATGTTTACACTCGAATCAATGTTTCTGCCTAATACTGTATCTTTTCAACCAGATAAGTAGTTTTTTTAGTTCAGCTGCCATTTAAGGAAGAGAGGGGGCCTGCCATTATGAGTAAAAATAGCCATTTGCCTTCAAGAGTCTGTATCAAGCATTCAACAGTAGACATTTAGGGAGTGATAGGGAGTGATACTAAAATCAGCCATCCCAATTGTTTTAGGGGACCAATATCACTGAGAGAATGAGAGTCCATCCTCAGCCAGCCTATTAGAGATGTCTATTCCAAGTACCAGGAACACGATGACTTCCATTTATGTTGTTCCTGAGTCCATAAGCATAGTTCAGTCTCTCCTTTTCATTTACATGCAACACAGTGCTAGTTGCCAGAGCCTTGATTAGAGTCCTTCAGCCATGTCACAGGTTCATGCTAGACTGTAAAGTAGCCAAGATGCTCACTTTGCAACCTTTTCTTTGTGTAAAGATTTCCTAATGCGTAGCTGTAGATATCGGTGAGCATCATATGCCAATAGTGCCCAGGAGGAATTGTAGCAGAGTCCTGTTTATGTGGATCATGGCAGATTGCTTCTCCACCAGTGGAGGCTGGTGGGGTGAGCTGTAGGAGGACATGCTCATTGTAATGTCTGGAATGGAATCACTGGAATGGAGTCAAACATGTGGTTTCCATATGTTTGAGACCGTTCCATCAATTCCATTCCAGCCATTACAATGAGCCTGTCCTCCTATGGCTCCTACCACCAGCCTCCTCTGTTCTCCACAGAATGTCCTCTTTGAGACTGACTCCGCTGTCATGCGACGATGGATACGCTTTCATTCCGCCATATTTAACAAAACCCCCAGGGGAACCTCCTTGATACGAGGCATCCATAACCATGTCTACTTATTGTGCTTGCAAGCTCCTTCCACATGGATGGATGGATTCATTAATTACTTAATGGCACTGTGCTAGCAGGGAGACTAACAAATCCACAACACAAAAACAGGCCATAAAACAAACCAAATCTAAACATGCCTACATTTAGTGGTTTTATGTGATGTTGACAGTGTTATGGCCCAAAGTTGATCACTTGTTGACCACTTCTCATATCTTGGCCCAGTTCTTCGTATTTACTTTTTTATTCGTATTTAATTTTTGAGTCCAAGTTCGTCTGATTGAGCTTCTCCCACCCTCCTTTTTCCCAGCCATAGTTGTTTCTAAAAGGAAAAGCACACACACACAACCCTGCTGTAGATAACCTGATCAGCTAAGGGAATACAGAGCCCACCAAACCCCCTGTGACACAGGAGGGGAATTAGTAAGGAAAAGAGAAGAACTCAGGTTTGCAAGAAAGAGAGAGAGAACACCCAGAGAGGATTCACTGGGATCCTTATGGACATTATGTTCATTTTCAGTGAGAGACGTCTCTGGGAGACTAGAACAGTGGAGCTGCCAGCAGTCTTTTACATTTGATTAATACGCTTCAGAGAGAGGTACTAGTTCTCAATCTGAGGTTATGATGAGTCTCTTTCTCTCTCCCACTGTCCCTCCCTCATCCTGTCTCTGTCGTTCTGTCTCTTCCTCCCTCTGTGCAGTAGTGAAGCCGAGCTGAGCCTCCTCTCTCTCAGTATGACGTCAAAGCAAGGCTCCCCGACCCAGATCTTTCACCTCCACAGACAGCAGCTGCAGTAAGCTGCAGTAAAGCCCTCTACGCTACGCTCTGTTTCTCCCAGACTCACAGCTACGCATGTCAATACAGATCTAGACCATGCAAACGGTAACATCGCCCATGATGATAAGGAGTTTCGCTATAGACTAGCTGGCATGGGGAGAATATAAAAAGCTCCTATAGGGCCTCAATTATAGATATGGAATAAACTGTATAAAGTGCCTTCAGAAAGTATTCATACCCCTTGACGTATTCATTGCTAGACAGCCATTTTCAATTTTCAAAGCGATTTTAGTCAAAACTGTAACTGTAACTCGGGAACATTCAATGTTATCTTGGTAAGTAACTCCAGTATATGGCCTTGTATTTTAGGTTATTGTCCTGCTGAAAGGCAAATTTGTCTCCCAGTCTGTTGGAAAGCAGACTGAACCAGGTTTATCTCTAGGATTTTGCCTATGGTTAGCGCTCTTGTTTATTTTTATCCTAAAACACTCCCTTGCCAATGACAAGCATACCATAACATGATGCAGTCACCACCATGCTTTAAAATATGAAGAGTGGTACTCAGTAATGTGTTGTGTTTTATTTGCCCCAAAAATAATTATTTGTATTCAGGACATAAAGTTTACTTTAGTGCCTTATTGCAAACAGGATGCATGTTTTGGAAAAATATGTATTCTGTACAGGCTTCCTTCTTTTCACTCTGCCATTTATGTTAGTATTGTGGAGTAGCTATATGTTGTTGATCCATCCTTAGTTTTCTCCTTTCTCTGTAACTGTTTTAAAGTCACCATTGGCCTCATGGTGAAATCCCTGAGCGGTTTCCTTCCTCTCCGTCAACTCAGTAAGGAAGGACGCCTGTATCTCTGTAGTGACTCGGTGTATTGATACACCATCCAAAGCCTAATTAATAGCTTCACTATGCTCAAAATATTCAGTGTCTGATTTTAAAAAATCCAACTACCAATCTGTGCCCTTCTTTGCGAGGCATTAGAAAAGCTCCCTGGTCTTTTTGCATGAATCTGTGCGTGAAATTCACTATTCGACTGAGGGACCTTGTTAAGCAAATGTTTACTCCTCAACTTATTTAGGCTTGCAAAAACAAAGGGGTTGAATACTAATTGGCTCAAGACATTTCAGCTTTTAATTTTGAATTGATTTGTAAACATTTCTAAAAACACATTTCCACTTTGACATTATGGGGTATTGTGTGTAGGCCAGTGACAATCTCAATCCATTTTAAATTCAGGCTGTAACACATCAAAAAGTGGAAAAAGTCAAGGGCTGTGAATACTTTCTGAAGGCACTGTATATAGAAATAACCCAGTAAAGGAGTTGTCAGCCAATAGATGAAAAAAACTGCAAGATGTGAAGCTCTAACACATTGTATTTGTTGTCGTCACGATGAGAAGCAATGCACGTAGTTAGGTTTGTAAAATAGAATTCACAGAGATAAATGTGTGAAAAGAGCCTCTCTCTCCTCCTCATCCCCATTCCTTCACACTGATCTGACTTCACTGTGTCGCACAAGCAGAGGGGGGACCTTATTGGCTGCTGACGAATGTGCCGGAGTCCCTCAGCCAATGAGGGCTACCCACGTCGGCACACGCCCCTCTCAGCAAGGCAGTGGCAGAGTATGTGAGCTAGCGAGAGAGAAAGAGCGAGGAAGAAAGACAGAGAATTTATATGAATGGAAACGCGGAGGAGGTGGACTAGCAAAGATGGCAGCATGGCAGCTTGGGACCAATGAGGCTGTTAGCATCTCTCTCTCGCTGTAGCACTGTCATCCATATAATCGCATATAAGGAGACCATGCCTTACCTATGTCATGTATTTTTTCACACACACCACTTAACCACAGATCCACCCCACATTCTCTTCCTACACACACATACAATACTGTACACTCATACCACCACACAACCTCAGGCCATCTACCCACTCCCTGTCCTCTCCACATTCAGATAGAGTAGTATTTTTTTATGAGCAAGTGGGTCCAACTTGAAAGAGGGTTTATTTGAGAGTTAGATTGTTGGTGAATAAAAGGATACCAGAGAGGAATCAAAAATGTGTTCAGTCAAAATAGATTTTGTACTGTGTTTTAAATTGACTCATCTCAGCACTCAACATTAATGCATTGAATTGTAGTGGTTTCAGAATAATCGTGACTCTTTTGGAAAACCACCAGTGGTATAGGAGGCCTTATGTTTATCTCCTACTCGTTGTAAGCATGTGTCATGGGATGACCACAAGTGTGTGTGTGAGTGTCAGGAAAAGCTCTCTGCTTCTCTTGTCCAGCTCTTTACACACACACACCACCAACTTTAAACCCCAGAGAATATCCTGCCAACTGCTCTCTAGTAACACAGGAGTTACATAAGCACTGATACTAACCTGGCTACCTGTACTAGACCATTAGAGTCTAGTACAGAGTAGAGTCTGTAGCTCAGTTGGTAGAGCATGGCTCTTACAATGCTAGGATATTTTTGGGTTTGTAAAAAATTGATGCACGCATGGATGCAGTCGCTTTGGATAAATGCGTCTGCTAAATGGCATACATTATTATTATTATTATTACATTTGGGGGCGGCAGGGTAGCCTAGTGGTTAGAGCGTTGGACTAGTAACCGGAAGGTTGTGAGTTCAAACCCCCGAGCTGACAAGGTACAAATCTGTCGTTCTGCCCCTGAACAGGCAGTTAACCCACTGTTCCCAGGCCGTCATTGAAAATAAGAATTTGTTCTTAACTGACTTGCCTGGTTAAATAAAGGTAAAATAAAAAAAAAAAAAAATTAACCAGCAATTAGTAAAATAATCTTTGCCTGAGTTAATAAGCTGTAGTATCTGGAGTAGAGATAATCACATTTTAGGCTTAAGATCAACTTTGACTCATTCTTAACTTCTCGATCTAAATTAGAATATTGTGCAGTTAAAAATAACTTATGACCTTGCTATCAAATGTTATTAATGTAGCTGCAGTTTCAACATGATCTACATTTCAGAGGATGCTGTAAATGTTTTTACTTTGTATGAGTCTCTGCCAAAAAGATATCAACTTCCCCGATGATAGTTGTTACAATTGACCCAATATGTTAAACAGGTATTGTAGCTAGACTGGTTATCACTGCTTACCCGCAATAAGATGGAATGTGAACGTGTATGGCACTTGGCACAAAGAGACATTTAACCTGTTATCTGAGATATGTTAAGTTATCTCCTCATGTTAATTTGAGTATTCCTCTTATAGAGTAGCTAGGCTGAGTCACTTTGGTTTCCCCCGTATACAGTGCTTATCATACAGTTAGGAATTCATGCCCCTTGGATTTCTTCACATTTTATTTTTATAAAGTGGGATTCAAATAGATTTAATTGTAATTGTTTTGTTAATGATCTACACAAAATACTGTGTAACGTTAAAGTGGAAGAAAAATCCATTATTTTTAATTAAAGGGGAAAAACCCCACTAATATACAGTGGGGATAACAAGTATTTGATACACTGCCGATTTTGCAGGTTTTCCTACTTACAAAGCATGAAGGGGCATGTAGAGGTCTGTCATTTTTATCATAGGTACACTTCAACTGTGAGAGACGGAATCTAAAACTAAAATCTAGAAAATCACATTGTATGATTTTTAAGTAATTAATTTGCATTTTATTGCATGACATAAGTATTTGATACATCAGAAAGCAGAACTTAATATTTGGTACAGAAACTTTTGTTTGCAATTACAGAGATCATACGTTTCCTGTAGTTCTTGACCAGGTTTGCACACACTGCTGTAGGGATTTTGGCCCACTCCTCCATACAGACCTTCTCCAGATCCTTCAGATTTCGGGGCTGTCGCTGGGCAATAAGGACTTTCAGCTCCCTCCAAAGATTTTCTATTGGGTTCAGGTCTGGAGACTGGCTAGGCCACTCCAGCACCTTGACATGCTTCTTACGGAGCCACTCCTTAGTTGCCCTGGCTGTGTGTTTCGGGTCGTTGTCATGCTGGAAGACCCAGCCACGACCCATATTTTGCTCTTACTGAGGGAAGGAGGTTGTTGGCCAAGATCTCGCGATACATGGCCCCATTCATCCTCCCCTCAATACGGTGCAGACGTCCTGTCCCCTTTGCAGAAAATCATCCCCAAAGAATAATGTTTCCACCTTCCTGCTTCATGGTTGGGATGGTGTTCTTGGGGTTGTACTCATCCTTCTTCTTCCTCCAAACACGGCGAGTGGTTTAGACCAAAAAGCTCTATTTTTGTCTCATCAGACCACATACCTTCTCCCATTCCTCCTCTGGATCATCCAGATGGTCATTGGCAAACTTCAGACAGTCCTGGACATGCGCTGGCTTGAGCAGGGGGATCTTGCTTGCGCTGCAGGATTTTAATCCATGACGGCGTAGTGTGTTACTAATGGTTTTCTTTGAGACTGTGGTCCGAGCTCTCTTCAGGTCATTGACCAAGTCCTGCCGTGCAGTTCTGGGCTGATCCCTCACCTTCCTCATGATCATTGATTCCCCATGAGGTGAGATCTTGCATGGAGCCTCAGACCGAGGGTGATTGACCGTCATCTTGAACTTCTTCCATTTTCTAATAATTGCGCCAACAGTTGTTGCCTTCTCACCAAGCTGCTTGCCTATTCTCCTGTAACCCATCCCAGCCTTGTGCAGGTCTACAATTTTAACCCTGATGTCCTTACACAGCTCTCTGGTCTTGGCCATTGTGGAGAGGTTGGAGTCTGTTTGATTGAGTGTGTGGACAGGTGTCTTTTATACAGGTAAAGAGTTCAAACAGGTGCAGTTAATACAGGTAATGAGTGCAGAACAGGAGGGCTTCTTAAAGAAAAAGTAACAGGTCTGTGAGAGGCAGAATTCTTACTGGTTGGTAGGTGATCAAATACTTATGTCATGCAATAAAATGCAAATTAATTACTTAAATATCATACAATGTGATTTTCTGGATTTTGGATTAGTCTGGATTAAGTGTACCTATTATAAAAATTACAGACTACATGCTTTGTAAGTAGGAAAACCTGCAAAATCGGCACTGTATCACATTCTTGTTCTCCCCACTGTATATTTTAAAAATTCCAGTTGGTTGTTGATCATTGCTTGACAGCAATTCAAGTCTTGCCGAAGATTGTCAAGCAAATTTAAGTCAAACTTTAACTCGGCCAGTGTTTCCTTGGTAAGCAACTCCAGTGTATATTTGGTGTTGTGTTTTAGGTTATTGTTCTGCTGAAAGGTGAATTTGTCTCACAGTGTCTGGTGGAAAGCAGACTGAACCAGATTTTCATCTAGGATTTTGTATGTGCTTAGCTTCATTACATTTATTTATATTTTTAAAAAACTCCTCAGTCCTTGTTGATGACAAGCATACCCATGATGCAGACACCACCATAGTTGAAAATATGGAAATTGGTACTCAGTCATGTGTTGGATATGCCCAAAACATAACGCTTTGTATTCAGGACAAAAACTTAATTCCTTTGCCACATTTTTTGCATATTACTTTAGTGCTTTGTTGCAAAACGGATGGAAGTTTTGTTCATTCAACTATATGCTTTTTAAGTAGGAAAACCTGCAAAATCGGCAGTGTATCAAATACTTGTTCTCCCCAATGTATTTACGCTCAGTGTGTCGTCTTGATCGCTGGTGAAAAGTTCATTTATTTTGTAGAATTGTCCATCTCTCTCCCTCTCTCTCTCTGTCGTGGTTAGAGGGAATAGTTCAGAGTGACATTCGTTATAGAATGGATGTTTCGGCGGTTGTCGTTCTTCGCGTTCAATGATACCGAATTCCTAGCTGCAGACAAGTAATTAATATCAAAGACTTGTTCTTATTCTGTCGGTATCGATAGTCTAAGAGTTTAACCACGTGGTATGGTTAACATTTTCAGCAATGATCTACAACCTTTGTCCTTCTAATGGAGAAATTCATGGTCTGCAACCTTTAGCCATCTCGTAATTGAGGTAAGCTCGGTCTGCCGATCAAAAACCTGAGTGGGGGTTTTATTCGGAAGGGCCGAAAAGGGCTGTCCCAGGATGTCTGACCCTAACTGGGCTCAGGGGCGGTCCTTTGATTTAGTTCAAATCAAAAGGGAATTGTATTTTGTAGTCCAAAATCATATTACACAATTATACAAACAGTATCATACTCACTCATTCATCTTATACAACAATTAGATGTAAACCTCATATCTGAGGCTATTATATAAACAGCGTTATGGTAATGTGGCCACACCGTCTCCCATGAGCTTCCCCAAGTTGTGACAAACGGACCAGTTCGTAGCTGGATTCTTCACGGATCTTTTATACTTTCTCCGGAACATGAAATTTGTTTGTACCTCAAGTTCTGTGAGGTGGAAGGAATTCCTTTGTTGTCTCTGAAAATGTACTCTCTCTATACTGTGTGTCCATGAGGAGATGCTCAGGAATTTACGACGTCTCTCTGACCACAGCAACCTAGTTGAAGGAGGCAAGGGGGAGGCAGGGAGAGGGGGATGGGGCTTGCTCTACCCAAAGAGCCCAACGTCATGACAACCTTCTTCCCTCTTCCTCCCACGCTTTGATCTCTCTTCCTTCCTGTTATAACGCCTCCATTTCCCTTTTTTTTCCTACAGTAACTGCCCCTTCTCCCTGGCGGCTGCCCTGGCACGGTCTACAGCAGACAGTGTTCTGCAGAGTGACCTCTCCATCTACCACATCCAGAAGACTGTTGAGGATGGAGTAGACCCTTTCCCCCGTGAGTCCCCTGTCAGCCCACGCCTGACATGCAAAATCAGGTCATGTACTGACCTAGCTAGGCTACTGTATGGACAGGGTTACTTGTTATACAATATATTAGCTGAAATTCAAAGCCTTTGTCAGTTTAGGTGTTGTTTCAGTCAACACCATGGACAAATGAGAAAAATCACCATTTGTATACTAATCTAATACTTAGCATTTAAAACAGTTGCACTTCCTGGCTCACTTTTTTCATACCACAGTTTGATGCCATCCACTGTCACTTATAATTCCCTTTACTTTGTTAGTGACAAAATAAAGCACTCTGTGGAGCGAACAAGCGAGAGCAGAGGTCTTTTAGAAGAGAAGGAAACAGCAGTCTAAATAACCCTGCATCACTCCTTTAAGATCTCTGTGTTTTTGCCAGGGAGAGAGAGAAAGAGGCAGAAAGAGAATGCAGGGGAAATATTATATATATATAGTTGAAGTCGGAAGTTTACATACACCTTAGCCAAATAAATGTAAACTCAGTTTTTCACAATTCCTGACATTTAATCCTAGTAAAAATTCCCTGTTTTAGGTCAGTTAGGATCAACACTTTATTTTAAGAATGTGAATTCAAAATAAATCACTGACAGTGTCACCAGAAAAGAAGCCCCATACCATCACACCACCTCCTCCATGCTTCACGGTGGGAACCACACATGCGGAGATCATCCGTTCACCTACTCTGCGTCTCACAAAGACACAGGGGCTGCAACCAAAAATCTCAAATTTGGACTCATCAGACCAAAGGACAGATTTCCACCGGTCTAATGTCCATTCCTCATGTTTCTTGGCCCAAGCAAGTCTCTTCTTATTATTGGTGTCCTTTAGTAGTGGTTCCTTTGCAGCAATTCAACCATGAAGGCCTGATTCACACAGTCTCCTATGAACAGTTGATGTTGAGATGTATCTGTTACTTGAACTAAGTGAAGCATTATTTGGGCTGCAATCTGAGGTGCTGTTAACTCTAATGAACGTATCCTCTGTAGCAGAGCTAACTCTGCGTCATCCTTTCCTGTAGCGGTCCTCATGAGAGCCAGTTTCATCATAGCGCTTTATGGTTTTTGAGACTGCACTTGAAGAAACTTTTGAAGTTCTTTACCTTTTCCAGATTGACTGACCTTCATGTCTTAAAGTAATGATGGACTGTCGTTTCTCTTTCGTTTCTCTCTTTTACCAAATAGGGCTATCTTCTGTATACCACCCCTACCTTGTCACAATACAACTGATTGTCTCAAACAATTTAAGATGGAAATAAATTCCAGAAATTAACTTTAACAAGGCACACCTGTTAATTGAAATGCATTCCAGGTGACTACCTCATGAAGCTGGTTGAGAAAATGCAAAGAGTGTGCAAAGCTGTCATCAAGGAAAAGGGTGGCTACTTTGAATAATATAAAATATAAAATATATTTTGATTTGTTTAACACTTTTTTGGTTACTACATGATTCCATGTGTGTTATTTCATAGTTTTGATGTTTTCACTTTTATTCTACAATGTAGAAAATAGTACAAATAAATAACCCCCCCCCCCCCCCCGTCCAAACTTTTGACTGGTACTGTATAAACTCAGCAAATAAAGAAACTTCCCTTTTTCAGGACCCTGTCTTCCAAAGATAATTAGGAAAAATCCAAATAACTTCACAGATCTTCATTGTAAAGGGTTTCCCATGCTTGTTCAATTAACCATAAACAATTAATGAACATGCACCTGTGGAATGGTCATTAAGATACTAACAGCTTACATATGGTAGGCAATTAAGGTCACAGTGATGACAACTTAGGACACTAAAGAGACCTTTCTACTGACTCTGGAAAAACCCAAAAGAAAGATGCCCAGGGTCCCTGCTCATCTGCGTGAACGTGCCTTAGGTATGCTGCAAGGAGGCATGAGAACTGCATATTTGGCCAGGGCAATAAATTGCAATGTCCGTACTGTGAGACACCTAAGACAGCGCTACAGGGAGACAGGACAGACAGCTGATCGTCCTCGCAGTGGCAGACCACGTGTAACAACACCTGCACAGGATCGTTACATCCGAATATCACACCTGATGGACAGGTACAGGATGGCAACAACAACTGCCCAAGTTACACCAGGAACACACAATCCCTCCATCAGTGCTCAGACTGTCCGCAATAGGCTGAGAGAGGCTAGACTGAGGGCTTGTAGGCCTGTTGTAAGGCAGGTCGACATCACCGGCAACAATGTTGCCTATGGGCACAAACCCACAGTTGCTGGACCAGACAGGACTGGCAAAAAGTGCTCTTCACTAACGAGTCGCGGTTTTGTCTCACCCGGGGTGATGGTCGGATTTGGGTTTATCATTGAAGGAATGAGCGTTACACAGAGGCCTGTACTCTGGAGCGGGATCGATTTGGAGGTGGAGGGTCCGTCATGGTCTGTAGTGGTGTGTCACAGCATCATCGGACTGAGCTTGTTGTCATTGCAGGCAATCTCATCGCTGTGCGTTACAGGGAAGGCATCCTCCTCCCTCATGTGGTACCCTTCCTGCAGGCTGATCCTGACATGACCCTCCAGCATGACAATGATACCAGCCATACTGCTCGTTCTGTGCGTGATTTCCTGCAAGACAGGAATGTCAGTGTTCTGCCA
The DNA here is from genome assembly GCF_057628025.1 of Oncorhynchus mykiss. NCBI lineage: Eukaryota > Metazoa > Chordata > Actinopteri > Salmoniformes > Salmonidae > Oncorhynchus > Oncorhynchus mykiss. Next base: position 27,664,490 of record NC_143031.1, read on the forward strand.
TGGCCAGCGAAGAGCCCAGATCTCAATTCCATTGAGCACTTCTGGGACCAGTTGGATCCGAGGGTGAGGGCTAGGGTCATTCCCCCAGAAATGTCCAGGAACTTGCAGGTGCCTTGGTGGAAGAGTGGAGTAACTTCGCACAGCAAGAACTGGCAAATCTGGTGCAGTCCATGAGGAGGAGATGCACTTAATGTACTTAATGCAGCTGGTGGCCACACCAGATACTGACTGTTACTTTTGATTTTGACAACCCCCCTTTGTTCAGGGACACATTATTCAATTTATGTTTGTCACATGTCTGTGGAACTTGTTCAATGTATGTCTCAGTTGTTGAATCTTGTTATGTTCATACAAATATTTACACGTTACGTTTGCTGAAAATAAATGTAGTTGACAGTAAGAGGACGTTTCTATTTTTGCTGAGTTTATATATGTACTTTATTTACACTGAGTGTACAAAACATTAAGAACACCTTCCTAATACTGAGTTGCACCCCCTTTTGCTCTCAGAACAGCCTCAATTCGTCAGGGCATGGACTCTTCATGGTGTCAAAAGCGTTCCATATTGACTCCATTGCTTCCCACAGTTGTGTCAAGTTGGCTGGATATCCTTTGGGTGGTGGACCATTTTTGATACACACGGGAAACTGTTTAGTGTGAAAAAGTCAGAAGCATTACATTTAACAATATAATCATAGTGTTACTCCTCACAGGCAAACAAAAGACAGGGGTTAGCCAGGGGAGAGAGACATGAGAGGTTAGGCGTGCAGACAATCGGTGACCTATTCCCATTAAATCTGGTAGGAGTGCAGTCTGCAGCACACAGACGGAGACGGTGTGGAGGAGAAAATGTCAGCCGTCCCCTCCGGGAGACCCAGCCGGCGAGATCACTTCTTCATGACATCCTCTTTTTCCCTCCTTACGCCATCTCTATGTCCGTTTCCCCAGCCCCCAACCCATTTGCCAGATGGCCTCTCTTGCCCACTTGTCCTTAATTCCACTGGAACCATCTTCTCTCTTCCATTGAGCTGTTTCCCCTTGTATTCCCCGTGTAAGGCCCCATGTTAGCTTGCATGAGTGGCTTTGGGTGGGTTCAAGTGTGACAGATCTCAAGTATGGAAAACAGGGGTTCCCAGACTAATGGGTCATTTGGGACTGTGTGTGTGTGTGTGTGTGTGTGTGTGTGTGTGTGTGTGTGTGTGTGTGTGTGTGTGTGTGTGTGTGTGTGTGTGTGTGTGTGTGTGTGTGTGTGTGTGTGTGTGTGTGTGTGTGTGTGTGTGTGTGTGTGTGTGTGTGTGTGTGTGTCATTGTAAATAAGAATTTGTTCTTAACTGACTTGCCTAGTTAAATAAAAACATGCATGTATATTATTCGGCACATTCTTTTCATGTGACTATATGCATCTGTATGCCATTCTTTTCACCAGTGCACTAATGCATCCATGTGTAGTGCATAGTGTGTAGTGTATGGTGTGTAGTGTATGGTGTGTAGTGTATAGTGTGTAGTGTATGGTGTGTAGTGTGTAGTGTATGGTGTGTAGTGTGTAGTGTATGGTGTGTAGTGTATAGTGTGTAGTGTATGGTGTGTAGTGTATGGTGTGTAGTGTATAGTGTGTAGTGTATGGTGTGTAGTGTACTGTATGTGTGTGAGCCTGTGGTCTGATCACATGCCATTTGTGTGTTTGTTTATGCGTGTGTCGTCTTTTAGAGATTGAGTCGGTGGCATTTGCCAGGCTCATTTTCAACAAACTGTGTGAAACATGCTGCCTGTGGCTGAAAGACTTCCCTTACCGCCGCCGCCCTCAGCCCTACTACGAGACTTCCATCCACGCCATCAAAAACATGCGCCGCAAGATGGAGGACAAACATATCGTCATCCCCGACTTCAACACTCTCTTCAACATACAGGTAAGCATGAACAGAGTAGTCATTAACCACAGGTCTAGGATCAGTTCAACATAGAGGTAAGCATGAACATAGTAGTCATTAACCATAGGTCTAGGATCAGTTCAACATACAGGTAAGCATGAACAGAGTCGTCCTTAACCACAGATCTAGGATCAGTTCACTCTAGCATGGTTAATGAGGATGGAAGATTTTAACCACAGATTTAGGATCAGATTACCAGTGGGTAAACCCAGTAGACTAACCCGGTGGGCTAATCCAGATGCCCTGCAGGGAAGCTACCGTCTCACTTCACTATAGGTAGAAGATCAATAAAACTCCACTATCCAACTTATTCCCAATACAGCCCCAATGAGAGCAGTAAATAATAGCACATTAGGTGGCTGCCAGTGAATTAAATGCTTCTAATAGCATTATTGGCCATAGTGCTCTAGCATGCTTCCTCGGGCACACACACACACACACACACACAAACAGACTGACAGACTGACACACACACCACACCCCAGGCTGATAATGGCATTTTATCTGAGCCACACAGAGTCAATCAGATATGTCATTGAAATCCTATCCTATTAATTCCCTCACATCCCTTCTGAACCAACCGACCAATGAGAAATCCCAGACAGGCAAACACACCAGCTCAAAGATCCTCATATAATGAGATAATTATTCTGTCGGATCAAATGTTTATCCATTCTATTAAGCGTGCTAGTGGTGGGTAAGCCGGCTAATTGGCATTAAACCCCAGTTAATTAAAGCAGATGGATGAGTGGAGACGCAAACCGGTTATATTTGGATTTGCATATTCGCGACGAGGCACTACACATGCCATTCATGGAAAACGCACAACGTCATGAGAGTGACACACAACTATGCTGTATACCCAATGGTAATTTAAATTTACTATGACCAGTTAAGTTTGTTTATGGAACCTTGTTGTAAAGATGATTGAGATTGGACAGATGAATGCTTTGCATTGCTTCATACTCTGATGTTTACAAAGCATGAGCGTCACTATACATGAATCACCATCATGTTAGAACAAGTGATGACTCCAATGAAGGGAAGAAATATTGAAGCTATATGACATTGCAGGTCATACTGTGTTAACCTTTGACCTTACACTGTGTGTTTTCAGGACCAGGAGGAGCAGGCCTTCTTCGCCGTGTTCGATGGCCACGGGGGCGTGGACGCTGCCATCTTTGCCGCCAACCACCTCCACGTCAACATGGTGCACCAGGAGTGCTTCAGCCAGGATCCAGGGGAGGCCCTTTGTCGCGCCTTCAGAGTCACCGACGAACGCTTCATCCGGAAAGCTAAGATGGAGGTAAGGGCTCAAACATTGGCCACATTAATCTTGAAGGTTTCATTTCAATACTACTGGTATTGTAGAACTGCAGAGAGGCAAGGTTAGTTCAAATGTCTGAGCATTTGTTATTACTGTTCAGAATTTGCTTCTAATAGATGTAACATTTCTGTGAATCATAGTAAACAGTTATTACTGTACACTCATGTATTTATGTCTACGTTTGTGTGTGTGTGTGTGTGTTTGTGTGTGTGTGTGTGTGTGTGACAGAACCTGCGCTGCGGCACCACGGGGGTGGTGACCTTCCTGAGGGGGCGGACCCTGTACGTGGCCTGGCTGGGGGACTCTCAGGTCATGCTGGTCAAGAAGGGCCAGGCCGTGGAACTGATGAAGCCTCATAAGCCTGACAGAGAGGTAATGCACACAGACACACACGCAAAACACACTCACTTAATTACTGTTCACTTCACACACAGGCGCTAACATCACTTAAGCAGAGATGACTGTCACATATACAAGCACATACCGTTATACATAATACCATCTTTCTCTCTCCCACTACAGGATGAGAAGCAGCGTATTGAAGCTCTGGGAGGCTGTGTCATCTGGTTCGGCACATGGAGGGTTAATGGCAGCCTGTCCGTATCCAGAGCCATAGGTACACCAACAATCACCCTCTGCCTTATACAATTACCATATATAGTACAGACTGCAGCTGCTGTACCATGTCTGTTGCTGAGTCCCCCCTGGACTGCCTCTGGTTGGAGGGTGTGTGTGTGTGTGTGTTACCTTGGTCACCGCCAGCGTGAATGAGAAGAGTGTTGATAAAATTGAGAGGTCAGCAAGGGGTCGGAGTATGTCGTGTAGGTGTGTCCTGCAGAGAGTGCGAATGTGTGCCTGCATACAGGCCCATAATCAGTCTAAACTATTTGGGTGATTATGCGAGCGCCAGAGCAGAGAGGTCATGACAGAGTCTAATGGGCCACAGCCAAGGGCCAGCTGACAGTGCTGAGTGGGAGACAAATAGCAACCCAGAGGTGGGGGGTGGGGGTTACCTGTACCTATATGCATACACGAGTGTACGTAACCAGTCTGATTTCCCAGCAGCTATTTACATCTTAATGGAATAATCTCACAGCTCCAATACTACAACATCACTGGCATCAACATAGGAATTGACTGTAAAGACTGCCTTAGAATCCATCCTGTACCTATTCACATACACAACAGGGTTGGGGTCATTTCAAATTGAAGTCATTCTATTCAGGAAGGGATTTTTATTTTTAAATAGCTTAGATGCACTTTTTTCAATTATTGATTTGGAATTTCAGTTAACTGACCTTTTTTTTTTACCCCTTTTTCATGGTATCCAATTAGATAGTTACAGCCGTGTGTCCTCCGAAACACAACCCAACCAAGCCGCACTACTTCTTGACACAATGCCCACTTAACCCGGAAGCCAACCGCACCAATGTGTCAAAGGAAAATACCATACAACTGCACTGCACCCTGCCTGCCACAGGAGTCGTTAGTGCGCGATAGGACAAGGACATCCCTGCCGGCCAAACCCTCCCCTAACCCAGACGACGCTGGGCCAATTGTTCGCCGCCCCATGGGTCTCTCGGTCGTGGCCGGCTGCGATAGAGCTTGGACTCGAATCCAGAATCTCTAGTGGCACAGCTAACACTGCGATGCAGTGTCTTACATCACTGCACCAATCGGGAGACCACTGACCTCAATTCTAATTGACCTCAAGCACTGATTCACAAGGCAACTTGAGGCTAGCGTCTAGTCTTATTTCCCGGTAGCTATTTTAGTGGTGGCTAGTGAGGAAGCCCTACTGTGACCTTCTGTTCCCAAATCCTAAAGCTTCCCTAATCTGATATCAAAACCACTTCCTCGACAGGAAATACTGTAGCTGCTACATTAGAACTGTTTCCTACTGCATGCAGGAGAGGAGAGAGGACAGATATTGCTACACTGATATTAATTTACATGTTTATATAAATACATTAGTCACAAAAGGCTGAACAGAAAGCAAAGGCGGCAAGCAGCAGATATTATATTATCATTTATTAAATTAAAATGTATTATTTGTTTTTCTCCACCTTGATTTCAAAACAGATGCATAGCATGGTGGACATGACAGAAACAGCTGCACGGAATATCAAATTATATTACTTTCAGCTCTTTATGGTGTTTATGCCCAGGTTGCTGTTCAGCACTTTGACAAATGTTTCAATGATAACATTTTTTACAATATATGATTTTTTTCCCTCGTTTCTTATCCCTCTTTCTCTTGGTGATTGACAGGCGACAATGAGCACAAGCCCTACATCTCTGGCGATGCCGACCACAACATAGTCACATTGGACGGCACGGAGGACTACCTGATCTTGGCCTGCGACGGCTTCTACGACACAGTCAGTCCTGATGAGGCGGTGCGTGTGGTCAGCGACCACCTGACGGAGAACAGTGGCGACAGCACCATGGTGGCCCACAAGCTGGTGGCCTCGGCCCGCGATGCTGGCTCCAGCGACAACATCTCCGTCATTGTGGTCTTCCTTAGAGACCTCCGCGCGCCCCCCCCGGGAGAGGAGGAGGGGGCAGGGGAGGAAATAGAGGATGAGGAGGTGGAGGAGGAAGGGCAAGGGGAGATGGCATGCCAGGACGGGGGCACCGCGGACGTTGGGGGGAAGAGTCACTGTTTCCTGCAGCAGTGCTCGGCTCCAGCCGACCTGGGCTATGAAGACCGCATGGACTCATTGACGGACAGTACCACCCTAGGCCTGCTGGGGCCCACATTGGGAGAGGAGGGTCCGATCAGGCTCCCCCTGGCCAGCTCACACCCGTCCCCGTCCTTAGGCCTCACCCAGAACCTCATGCCTGCCGAGGGCCATGGCGCGGCCTGGTTGCCCTGTCTAGAAGAGGGGCTAAAGGGCTCCAGGCACAAGCCCCGGCCTAAACTCCGAGTCCCCACCTGCCAGGATCCCAGCTCAGATGGACAATGGCCCCTGGCGGCCGCCCTGTTTGGCTACGCGGGGAGGCACACCCGGAGGATGGAGTGCGTGAGCCCCAGATGGGGGTGGTGGTCCCGGGATTGGGGCCGAGCGCCCAGGGAGCTCCCCGGCCTGCTGCACTCCACCCGTAGTGTGCCCTACCCCCAGCGCTGCCCTGAGAGAAGGCCTGGGGTGGCCCTCCCCCACCTACCCAACGTCAGCAGAGTCTGATGATGTGACATAATCTCCACTAGCTCCTCTCTCTCCTGCCCCTTCCTTTATCTGACTACAGTCATTCATTCATCCATCCATCATAAACTCCCCATCCAGGACACTGGCACCCCGTCCGTCCGTTCATCTCTACATGCACCTACCCCTCCCCATAGCCACACAGCCCCATTCAGGAGGCCGGACATAACAATTTACTGCTCCTGGCCCATATTGCAAACACATACTGTACTGTACTCTCAGATTCATAATGGAATACAAATTATCCACTCACTCCATCTCCATAAATGGGAGTAGTTAATACAGGATTATAAGATTAGTGGTCACTTACCTGAATAAATCCAACATATATAGACCGATATGTATTCCAGATGGGGTTACAATAGAGGATAATGGCATCTAAAAGGGGATATTATTAAGAAATGATATTATATTTATAATGTTGGGGATGACGTCATCCAAGAGCAGACATTAATCAGTCCGTGCTATGCCTGTCAAATTGATGGTTACATAACACTAAACACAAGATGTGTTCTCATTGACGAGAAGTCTTTCCCAACAGGTTGGGTGTGAGTAAGTTCCCTATCAGGCATTGCAAGACTTACTGGGCCAGAATAGTTGAGACAAAGCAGCAGAACAAATGCCTTCAATATCTGTCACTTAAGACCATTTCCTGAAAAATAAAAATGGATGGGAATTTTGAGCCTCAGTCGACAAAGTCCCTTCTAAGCTTCCCATTACAATGCGGACCCATGTGTGTCATATCACTTACATGGGCTACTTAACCAATCACTATGCTGCTATAATTTCACTAACAATAATAGAGCATAAGCATGATCAATGTCAAAGTCTTCATCTCTGGTTTGACAAATATAGTAAATTAATCTTAATCTCATTATCCTTTCAAATGTAAATGGTATTTTTTCTGAAACTCCATAGTTTCAGCAGGTAGCCTAGTGGTTAGAGCATTGGACTAGTTACCAGAAGTGTTGCTAGATTGAATCCCTGCGTTGACAAGGTAAAAATCTGTTCTGCCCCTGAGCAAGGCAGATAACCCACTGTTCCTAGGCCGTCATTGTAAATAAGAATGTGTTCTTAACTGACTTGCCTAGTTAAATAAAAGTTTTTAAAAAATAAAATAGTAAATGCTATCTAGCAATGACTAGGTTCTATAAAATGTGCCTCCACTCTCCTGGCCCAGGCAACCACCATTCAATATTTATCAAAGAAGGTTAATTCTCGCTGTTGGAAAAACCCATCTTTATACCCTTAAGAAAACAGGAATTGTTTGTGCCATTCCTGACATTTTCAACTTTTACTAACACAGTGTGCCATTTCCATACTTTTGTTTAAAAACCTGCTCCCGCTCCAGTCTCATTGAGTTCCCAGGGGCAGGAGACAAGGGCACATGAAACAAGTGACCAAACCACCTCAGTGACCCACAGTCACACGGAGAAACCCCCAGCCAGTCAGTCAGTTCCCAATCACTGTCATTGCTTACTGCTCCTCTGAAACAACTAGTCGTCGGTCGCCTGCTGGCCTACCTACTGAAATGCATGGTGGTCATTTACAGAAGGCCATTTGGACAGTCACCATTAAGCATCTCCAGAGAGCAGAATGTATTCCAGTTGTAGAATGAACATGGAGCCTTCCCGGGACCTTCATAGATGGCCCAATAGGACTGCGACAGTAGTGGTGTTCTGGACTTGTAGCGACGCTCCCTGTGTGGATGGAAGAAAACCATTTCTGGATGCAGTACACCTGGAAGACAATATTCTGGAGGTGTTTTGTTGATCGTGGGAGAGGAAATAATCTATAATTTATCAGCTTACCACCGTATCCTCACAAATCTGAGCATTCTATCCTGGTGTTCCACTCTGAAGGAGCAGGATGTGAATAAGCGCACTGCCTTTCGGGTTAAAAGATGCCCATGCTTCTGCATCTCTCTCTTTGTGTAACCAACACCTGCATTTCGACTCTCGGAACAGCAGACCACACTAATTGCCATTTTCTGACCAATTATGAAAGACAACCATAAAGTTGAATATATAAAGGTAGTTATCGAATGCCCCGAGTCTCCCCAACCTCAGCCCCCCCCCCCAACCCCAACCCCACTCACATCACCTGCTTTTTTGGAGCGTTCTGCTTCTTTTTGAGAGTAAAAAAAGTGCACATCTTTCCCATCCCAAACATTCCTCACACGGGGCACCAATTGCTTATTGAAATAGTAGTACATTTATATTATGTACATGTAAGTATGAATGTGTGCAGGCGTGTGGGTAAGTGTTGAGAGTATGCATGTGGTCTGTCTTATACGTCTGTTATATAAAATCACCAATATTCTGTGTTGATATCAAGCTTCACAGCCCCCAGCAATGTACTGTACTGTTCATGTGACACCTTTGGAAGGAGAGTCGTATACGTTAGCAGTGCTTGAGTGACAAGGGAACATGGGAATTGAAATGCTCCTCAAGGACCATCCACTGAAATGTCAAAATGGTCACCCCCTCACAGTCTTTGATAGCTTCAGTTGTTTGTAAGACGCTGAACCTTAACCAAGCCATAAACAGAAAATGCGAACTCTATAGTTCTTCAGCTAAACTTGCTGGCTCGCTTAACCCACAGTTCTTCTCTTTCTCACCCACTGCTGCGGTACAAAGGACCCCCCCCCCATGCCAGTATGACACTTTCCCTGATGATAGTAAAAGACCACACAGTTCAGGTCTCTTCCCCTCTCTCCCCTTCCCTTTCCTATGTCACTCAATTGCTCTCATGACTCTGCACTGTGTCCACAAAACGCTTTGTTCCTGTAAGCAATAATGAATCTTTATGAGTCGCGCGTGGAAAGGCTCTCTCAGAGGGTTTGTCTTCACTGAGAAAGGCAGAGCTAGATCAAACTAACAGCCGCCCTCCTAAACTCTTACCAGTGCTCACATTGACATGAGCACACACCACTTTACTTCTGCTCGATGGTAGTATGGGACACAATCTATGATGTACCCCTTGGACAGTTGTCGCTGTACACTAATACATTTGGTGGCTAAATTGAGTTAGTCCCAATGAGAAACACAAAGGGCTCTATTCAATCTGTATAACTGAAATGTTACAGATCGCACAATAGAAATGTAAAGGTAATTTCCGATTGAGCCGACAAATGCATTGTTTACTGTGAATGCAGTTTCCACTAACATGGGAACATTGCCTTTAAATTTCAATAACGCTGTAACGCAATACCTCTGTGATATGGATTGAATCCAGCCCAGTGTCTCTAAGCTTGGCCAGCCTCTTCTCACAGGGCGGTTCAAACTCTGTACGCCAGGCATCCCTGAAGACAAACCCATGACCAGCTGTTCCCCAACCTGCAGGTTAGGTAAACCAGTAAAACGTTTCAGTATCTGTATTTTCTGTGTTCTTCTTGTAATATAAACATGTGTGTGTGTGTGTGTGTGTGTGTGTGTGTGTGTATCTGAACTGGTGACTAGTATAATGTATAAAGATTAAACCAAGTATTTTGTCTGAGTTTTATTTGACCTCTGTACAACCAGATGGACTATAATTAGGCCTATGGAATTCTCCCAAACGTGTGTGTAAACCCTCAGCTGTGTGCTGTACTCTTGTCGAGACTTCAGTGGCTCCACTTAGAGAGCCAGGAGACTTAATTAGTGTCCTTAGCCTCCACCTGTCAAGCTTAGATCCTAGCGATGGAACAGCCATATTTAATTAACTACCAAGATTATTTTTAATCAAGGCCTCCAACTGTCCTGTGGTGATATGCGCGTATGCCCATGTACACGATGGCTAGTGTTCACAGTTTAGGTAATTGCCAGCACCCTGTAAAGTGTGTCAAGCATTCTTAAGATAGGGATGGCAAGCTACAGCATTTTAATAAAATATACTGGAAAACAAAGAGGGCACTTCCTTGTTAACATCCAAGCAGAGAAACGGAAACATTGCAATGTTTTTATTTCACCCTCCAGGTGGAATGAATGGTGTGCAGTCAGATGTCCATTTATCTTTTCTCTGGCATAAAACATTCATCATCATTACTTATTTATGTGTACCTTTTTTTTGTTGTTTAAAGCATTCTACGTCAAGAACACTTCACAAACTAAATTTCATAAACAGCTTTTCAGACTTACTAAGTACAACGTTTGTGCTCCACATAGCACATGGTATGGTATACTATTTACAGATGGAAATGCAGGGATATACCTGCTGACTCAAACATTTGACATTATGTAGCAGCACCACAGCTGAGCTTTTGCTCATGGCCTTTCTTGCTGCAAGGTTTAAGGCACACATACAAATAATGAGGAGAGTAATTCCCTGCTGTTGTTCATCAGCTTGAGGACACACACACAAAACTTAATTACTATGACCGTGTCCATATCTGGAGCAGTTTAGCGTCTGACATAACAGATGAGTGAGCGTTAATATCCACCAGGTTTCACAGAAGATTGCGTGTTCCAAATGTAATCGAGAATCACCCCGACAGGAAAAGACATGGCTTTAATCTATGTCACACTAGTGATCGATTAAGGGACATTCAGGGCATCAGACCAAATAGACCCATTTTCTAATTTAGGGGAGTGCTTTCTGGGAGCCAGCAAATAAGGGTGGAAGATGTAGTGTTATGAGAGGGACATTAATTGAAGGCTGAAATAGGGACTAATCTAATGGAGTCTGGCATTACACAAAACACTGTCATTGCTGCTTTACTCGGAGGTTATCAACAGACTCCTGTTGCTATAAAAACTAAATCAGCTCAACACTTATGGCTAGATTCTATCAGATCCGCCCTAGCTGACACCCGCATAGCGGTTGTTTTGACGGTGTCGGAGGTGGAACTGTGTTAGTTGTCAAATCAACAAGTGGCTCCTGGCATTATACCTAAAGCGGACATTGCCATTGGCAGCACGGAGTTGCATTAAGATAAATCCCATGCAACATTGTTTACAAGTTTGAACACTAAAATGTGAGATGTAATCGATCTTGATTAGGCTGATAAAAATCGTCATTATTTTGTTTAATTCTTTTCAATTTGAGCGCCATTATTTCTATATAGTCTACACTTTGTTCTGAACTTCTAACACACGTGTCAAACTCATTCCACTGAGGTTCGAGTGTCTGCAGGTTCACTACTCCCTTATACTTGATTAATTAAGGTCACTAATTAGTAAAGAACTCCCCTCACAGTTGTCTAGACAGACACTAGGCCCTCCATGGAGTGGGTTTGACACCCCTGTTCTAATGTAAATGTGTGGGTGTGACAATGATCACAAGAGCAGCTGCTAACCGTTTTGACAGCTCTATCGTGGTTACTCCAACACCGCCAAAACAAAGCTATGCATGTGTCAGCTATCGCCGGTTAACACTTGATCTGATCGAATCAAGGCCTTAATCTGGATGTATTTGATCTGCTGTTCTAGTTTGAGTGAAATCAGGGCTAAGGAAAAGGGGGATGACAATATGGACATTTTCAGTGGAAGAGCTGAGGCACTTCCTGAACATAAACTTAACAGATATTAAAAACTATCATAACATGATGGGAAGAGACATTACGACCTGTACATTGTGGCCTTATTGACAACACACTAACCAAAATGGCTTAGACCTAGAAAGCTGTTCAAATCCATCAGCAGTTCAAAACAACTTATTCATGAGGAGCAATTACCCAAGAAAACATTGGTATGAAGTGAAGCACTAGTGATGGCACTTTGAAGTCGCTTCGGTACACATTACATATGTTGGTAATGTGAATACATATACAACATTATGGGGTGGTTAGAAATGGGATGAGGGAAACCTGCTAAACAGACTATTTACCTGTAGTAGGATAACAGTAACTTGAGTCATGTCAATTCCTACAGGGCTTTCTGCACTGCGGACTACTGTGCAGCATGTCCTCTCCAATCCTCCTAAATCAAGCCCCGCTTCTTGGCATGGTGGCCTTCTGAAAGAAGGAAGAGTTGGTGCTGGCCAGATGCAAGCAGGACATGGCAGGTGCCAAAGTTCACTCAAGTAATCTCTGTTGAGCTCAATCTCTAGCCACGCCAACCTGGCACACTAAGCCCCTACCACCCACCCTCCTATACAATGCAGAACTCAAGAGACGTGGAGGCAACCACAACAGTGGGAGTTACCCCTCATCTGCAATGGAGCTCTCATACAGTTGGATAAAACAAAAGCAGGATTTTCATTGTTACATAAATTCAGCCATTTCATAAGTATTTCCATATTTAGGTAACACACATTCAGTTTCAAGAAACCATAAAATATTTTATTTGTTAAATGTCATATTCTATTAGTTACAACAAAAAATGACACATACCCAACAAATAAAAATCCCACTGCATTCTGGGACAATATAAAATAAACACTCATGGTAGACACAAAGGAAAGCATGAACACTTGAAACCATCTAATCACCCTCTTTCTAGTACCTTTCCTAAGTCAGCCCTTTCCCACTCAGACAAACACACAGCTAAAACCTGGGCACAAACAGAAATGTGCATAGTGAACTGACAGTGAAATAGATACAATTAGACCATATCAGGATGAATCTGGAGCTGTATATACAAGGGCACAATAAGACGTTTAAAGCATATTGTCCACCCCCCGTCTGCCTGTTCAACTCCATTGAAGCCATGCAGTTTTAGGCACACATGATGGAACATTAGGAGGCTGTGCAGCTGGGGGTAAACATCAGGCATCCTACAGCTGAAGGAAGATATTTATAGTGTAAACCACTGAGCTCTCCATTCAGGCATTTAGAACATATTTCCTTATTAGTCAATGCACACCAGTATACTTTGAGACATCTTACACATCTCCCTTTCAAGAGATAGAAATGTTTACAAATTCAGTGTGGTCACCTCTTCAGTATACATTTAAATGAAGAAAGTCTTTGTACCATGGAGAACAATGAACACTGGCAAAGAGTACAGTTTCTGCTATGATGTCCATGTGGATGCTAGTGTGGTCGTCAGATTGCTTTTCAAGGGTTGAAAATAATAAAATGTTACTGTGTAAATAAAATGGTCCACGGTCACACAGCAAAGATCAACTACAAGGAAGAGATGGCACCCTCTGATGGGCAAAAAAGGATATTGAAAGAAAATTGCTCCAATGACATGCTTTAAAGAACAGAACACTTCACATCACTATTGGGAAGCCTTTGTACAAAACAAACACTTATTTACACATGTCTCTGTCAAACAAATTACTTTCCAAATATTGCCTTGGTCAAATTGTGCCCAGAAAACAAGCAAAATAAAATCATCTAGAATCAAGACGACGGAATGTGACATTTGGATCCATTTTTTTGAAAAGAGAAAAGGAATCCACCAAGTTGAAAAACAAAATGATATCTGCTTCATAGAAGTCAAAAGGTGTGAATTTGCATGGACCCATTTTTTCAAAGATGAGCAGAATAGCTGAACTGGGAGGAGTTGCGCACACAATACAGAAAAAGAGTTGAGATCGCAGCGCAGAAAACTCAAAAACACCACCTACATACATGCCTATGTTACAGAGGTCATCTTGACTTGACAAGGGCTGCAGAAAACACTTTCTGGTGAAAGAAAGAACCCTGTATGTACGGATAAGGTACATCAGCTTTGATGTTTAATTACAAGACAAGGTTAAAAAGCACTTGAAGCCCAGACTGTCAACCAAGAAAGTTCAGTGTGAATCATCAAGTCAGGCAAAATCCGCTACGGTGAACAAGAGTCATGCCTAATGTTCTACTAAGAAACTACTCAATACCCATTCAGAAGGTAGCAATCTCTTACACATGCCAGAGAAGGACGTACCATTGATACATCCTTCAATGTGTCTACACAGCAGAAAAACTGGTTCTTGTTCTGAAAGATTTACTGGGGGGCAAGCAACTCCAATCTACCGGGAGTAGCAGACGAAATACAGTAGTTTGCAATGATATGATTTGCACAGAAAGGGACTTCCTAACAAGTTTTAAATCAATGGTGAAACAGGAATAAAGGTACTAAATGCGTCCACTTCAAGGCGTTCGTTCAGACTGTTTTCAAGAATGGGGTGTTCATTACAGCACTGTGTGATGCCTGCCTGACTGTGCTCCTCCACACAAACACATCAATAGCACCTCATTGAATCAGAAAGGCAGAGAGATTTTAAGGTTGTCTTTCTGTTGTGAAGCAGGTGTACTGTGCTTAATTCTCAAAATTCACCAGAGCTCACGATGTCCAGACCACGTTGCAAACATCAACCATGAGGTTAGTTACATATGATAAAATTTTACTATTTTACTTTTCACAACGACAGCCTAAAGAATGTCTCTCGCAAATATATTGTTCCTCGCCCCATTCTAACTCATATTTAATCCAATTTACATTTAAATATAAATGGAGATTAATAAAAGTGATCAAATATATTTACATATTTTGCAGTCATCATCAAGGTGCTCACTTAGTGAGTTGTAGCATTCTCATTGCATTTGGGGTTGCCGGTGACTAGAATGACTGCATGCAAGTGTCTACACAAGTGCTTGTGTACATTAAAAAGTTATATACACTGCTCTCCAGTGCCCATATGGCGATGGCCACTGTTTAGACCGGCTGTGGAGGCCATGTTGGAGGGGAATCACCTCTCTGTGTTCTCTCCTGTGGTGAAGCACAGGTCGTCAGAGTTCAACTGGGCCCCTGGGAGGAAAGAACAGAAGCATTTAAAACACTGAGCATAGCATTAATTTCCTTCCACAGTACTGGCAAGCTGATTTGAGGCTAAAATGTGTTAAGTGTGCAGAAATGAGATCCCACACTAATGTATGTGTGTTTAAGTGATTGTGTGAAGGGGTTACACACACACACACACACACATACATACATACATACATACATACATACATACATACATACATACATACATACATACATACATACATACATACATAAATACACACATATATACATACATATATATATATATATATATACACACATATACACACACGTGTGTGTGTGGCAGGTAACAATATTGACCTGCACAGGGCAGTGCCTGGGCATCATAGCGACAGTCTCCAGCCTCCAGGGCTACCACCTCATCTTCGTTCTCCGTGTCACAGTCGATCTCACTGTCACTGCTCATACCTGGCAGCAGCACCACCGTCTGCTTATGGACAAGATGACCTGACAGACAGAAAGAACGAGGGCACAAAGGATAAGGGAAATCATAGTGACAGAGAGAACGAGAGAGGCAAACAGAAAAAGGAGAGAAAGGGCACATAGGTCAACAAAAGAGGAGGCCGAAGGGACAGAAAGGAAAACAGCAGAAAGATAGAAAGAGGGAGAAAAGGTACATGTAACAGAGTGGGGGAACCACCAAGACCAATATAGCGGCATCTCCGAGGTAAGGGAAACACCATCACCGCCAAGAGCACAGCTCATCCTGCACAGGGCAGAATAGACACCTCCTCTCTGTCTCGCTACAGATACCAACTGATCATTAGGGCTAAAACTGCAGAATAAACATCCTTTAAAATTCCCGTCACCAAGAAGCTTTTAACTCTACCTCCAGTATGGTATTAGATTACAGTATATTTTATCCACAGATGAAAAGTGGAGCTCAATCCTTACTGCCGTCACAATAGCATTCCTCCATAGAGGAGGGTCGAGGTAGAGGAAGAGGGGGGTTAGAGCAGTACGGCTCACTTTCATCAGGGCGTGAAGAGGGTCCCTCTGCCAGGGAGAGCAGTGACTGGCGGACCTCAGCCGTCTCCTCCAAGTCACAGTCCAGAGAGCTGTCCGTCAGCAGGCCGGACCTAAGGGAGGTTGATTTGCCATTTGTTTAAACCACAAGTGATATTGATTTCAATACACATGGGAATCATTTTCTTCCTTTCTTTCTAAAGGTACTGTAGGGATACTTTTGGCAAGAGTGAAAGCTAATAATTTCACCACTAGTTGCTGGTCTATTTCAAACCTAAACAGTTTAGAGAAAAGCTCACTCTCAGTCTTGCTTTGTCCGTTGGGAAAACCAATTTAATCCCAAAATAGGGTGGTGCATAAATTCATAAATTCCAGTCTAGTTAGCTAGATCAGCAGTAGTCCAAATAGGTTGGCACAGTAAAGTAATAAAACAAAGAGTATCACTGTGGCTCAAAACAAATATAATGCCTAAAACAAATGGTTAAATTGGAGAGGCTTTGGCAGGGGGTAAACACTTGATAAATAAATAATGACCAAAACGTTGGTTTAAAGGGAGTTAATTTTCTCAATTGTCAAGTATACTTTTCAATTATCATGTGCCCTTCTCCAAGCACCTGGACTATAGAAAAACTTTGTTTTTGAAGTGGGAAAATGTAATGGAATCGCCACTAATGCATAAGGGCTAGGGTTAGATTTAGGAACAGGGTGTTATAGTCTTACCCCATGGGCTGGGTCCTGGGTCGTGCTATGGTGGAGGTGGAGATGCCGTTGAGGCCCCCCGGAGCGTACAGGTCAGCCCCGTAGAGCTGCTCCTGGTCGTGTTTGGAAATGCAGGGCTTGCTGTCGTAGCATGACGATGAGCTGCCCAGAGAAGGAGGGGAGCTGTGCACGCTGTGTGGCTTCAGGGCTCCTACAGTATGACACAGCACAGGGAAACACTGGTCAGTCAGAATTAATTCGCTTTTGGTGCATTGCATGAATGTTTTACAAATTAGTGCGACACGTGACAACCATACATTTGGGTACTTAGGTGGAGCCATGGCGGTGTGTCATCACTGGTGCAGGTCTAAACCCTGCTAACCCAACCTCTACCTGGGTTTACTACTGACCTTCTGATCCATTGGGGGTGTCCCTGGGGAAGAGGCTTTGATCACTGGACAACTCTTCACCGCTCTGGCTTCTTGACTCCTTCTCCACTCCGTCTGTAGCTCTTCTCAGGCCCAGCCTGCTGCCCTCCTGCTTGGGAGACAAGGCCTTCTTCCCTCCTGCCACACAAACCACAGTTGGATGAACATCTGACTGAGCAGTCGATAGCTCCCCAGTTGGCTGTTCAGAGTCAACCGTAGAAAGTGCTGTGAAATGCTATTCAATTCCACAGATTGTAGAGTGTATTGTGTACAGTGAAGATGTATAGCACCAACAGGGTTGGGTAAGTTACTTTCTAAATGTAATCAGTTACAGTTACCTGTCCAAAATTGTAAACTTAACTGGGGACACTAAAAGGCCACTAAAATGTGCAGTTTCGCCCCACAACAGAATACCACATATGTCTCAAGTTGAGGGAGCGTGCAATTGGCATGCTGGCTGCAGGAATGTCCACCTGAGATGTTACCAGAGAATTTAATGTTAATTTCTCTACCGAAACCACCTCCAACATCGTTTTAGAGAAATTGGCTGTACGTCCAACAGGCCTCACAACCGATGTCAAAGTTGTGGGATTATGGTATGGGCAGGCATAAGCTACGGACAACGAACACAATTGCATTTTATCGATGGCAAGTTGAATGCACAGAGATACCGTGACGAGATCTTGAGGCCCATTGCGTGCCATTCATCACCTCATGTTTCAGCATGATAATGCACAGCCCCATGTCGCAAGAATCTGTACACAATTCCTGGAAGCTGAAAATGTCCCAGTTCTTCCATGGCCTGCATACTTACCAGACATGTCACCTATTGAGCATGTTTGGGATGCTCTGGATTGACGTGTACAACAGTGTGTTCAAGTTCCCGCCAATATCCAGCAACTTCGCACAGCCATTGAAGAGGACTGGGACAACATTCCACAGGCCACAATCAACAGCCTGATCAACTCTATACATGCTGCAAATTGGATAATCTTTGGATCCCGACAGCAGTCGCACCATTGTAAGACATAGCTTGGACTGTAGCCTACAAAAGCCTATTCCTGCTCTTTTCCTGTGATCCACTAACACATTTGGTGTGTCATCATAGTGGTCTCAGACTTGTGGTCAGACTTGCTCAGGCGGAACAAACTTAAACTTGACCTTTTTTTCAATGCTAATTTGAATGTCACTGAGAAAACAGAAAAGGTGTCAAAGATATTTTACATGTAATCTGTTACTCTCCAATCCTGAGCACCACTCACCAGAGCGACAATGTCTGGAGGCCCCAGGTCCTTTCCCGATCAGATCCAGCTCTGTGGACTTTCTGCTGGGCCCTAGGTCTGAGTCTGCGTGGTAAGAGGGCCCCTGTTCCCCTGTGGCTCTTCCAGAGGGTCCTACCCTGGCCTCCCCCCGCGCCTCCAGCTGAAACTTGACATCCGTCATCTTACTGCGCACCTCAGCCATCTGGGCCTTGAGCCGGATCAGGACCCCTGAGTCTGGGGCTCCCCTCCTCACTGCCTGAGGCCGGCGCTCGCCCCGCTCCTTTCTGGAGTGGACTTGGACTGAAGAGAGGTATAGAGGAGGGACAAGCACGATGAAGAGATTAAGTGGCTATTAGCACTTGTCCTAATGTTTGTGACTGTGCCCTAGCTTGGCTATACAGTACAGAGTAGAAAAAAATATGTTGTATTGTCACATACACCGGATACGCCGTGAGAGAGACCACCTACCTTGGCTGTGCAACAGGGAAGCAGGAGGTCTGGGCTGAAGGCCCCATAGTGACTCCACGTTGCTGTGTTCCTTGAGGTCCAATAGCTGGATGAGGATGACTGGGTCAATCTCCAGCAGACTGTTGTTGCTGCCAGCGGAGGAGAGACCTCCACCACGCCTCAGACACCTGGCCCCATGGTTAGAGCCTCCTGGGAGAGACAGGGGAGAGTCAGAGGTATGTTCAGAGATACAACGGTGAGGAGACAGTTGCAAATGGGAATTGGAGACCAAAAGTGAACTATACTGGATGAGTCAACTAACGCTTTGAATAAGTTTGGAACAGGGCATAATGCATACTAGTTGCAAAAGGAAATCTTTATTTACTAGGTTTATCACACAGAGGAGCGCTGTGGCTGCTCAACAGCTCACGCTCCATTACGAGTTACAGTAGGCCCATTTCAGACAAGATAACTCCTCCACAAACTCTAGCCATGTCATAGGGGCAGCAGGTAGCCTTGTGGTTAGAGTGTTGGACTAGTAACCGAAAGGTTGCGAAATCGAATCCCCAAGCTGACAAGGTAAAAATCTGTCGTTCTGCCCCTGAACAACGCAGTTAACCTACTGTTCTTAGGCCGTCATTGAAAATAAGAATGTGTTCTTAACTGACTTGCCTAGTTAAATAAAGGTAAAATAAAAACAGCTATGAGAGAGCAGTAGAAAAATCATTAAGGTCTGCATACAATGAGCATTTGAGAAGAGATCAGAGATTGGAAATGGCAGCGGGGACAATAATCCACTTTGCAGCCAATGTTTAATGAATAAATGTAAATAAACCAATATGGGACATGTAATTATGGATATTTTCCTTTCAGAGGAGAGAGTCGGATAGTAAGTAAAAGAGACAGCCAACATGTCAGAGTTTAAGGGCGGCCAATTCTGAATTGCTAAAGTTGAAATCAGTTATCAAAGTACTGAAGAGTAGGCTTCTAACAGGACACACTTCATGCATGCAAATCTAAGCATTGTTATGCAGCCCTTTACACTCCCCTTTGGTTGCGTTTTAATCTCCATTAATCCACTGAAGCGACCACCTTTCCACACAACACACTTAAAACGTTCCACATCAGCACCCATGACAAGTCATCACACTGACAATGAGTCATCGTCTTTAAGCCCCATTACACTAAAACACACACTAAAGAGAGATCTGATGAGTGAGAGAGATATAACTAGATCAAAAAGAGGAGAGAAAGATGGCATACAGAAAGGGTGAGAGAAGGGGATAGAAAGAAAAGGGAGGGGGAAAAGGAGGGAGTAGAGACAAAGTGGAGGAGGAGGTTACCTGCTGCCCCTGCCACATCGTCAGGCAGTTCTCCCTCCTCCATCTCCAGGTTCCCACTGAACTCCACATCATTCTCCCCAGACCTGAGAACCAGAGACCATCAATATCTGGACTGGGAACAACGTTGCTACAATGTCAGGGTCAAAATAAGACTAAACCTTTAGCGGACAACTACCACTAAAACTGACGGATGCCTAAACCATGGCAACACATGAAAAAGGTCTACCTATCATTTCAATTGATTGAGCTGATCAATTGGTTTCATTTGCCGATTTATTGTTACAAGAAATTACCATTTGGGGACATTTGGTTCCCTACGTGGGCCTCTAAAGATATAGAAACTGTGCACGTTCAATCAACCCCACTTAAGGAACATTCCGTTCCTTGGCCAATACTAAGACCGGGAGATGACATTATGAGCCAACTAATAAATCAGCTTATGCAAGACCTTGGCTTGACCAGCAACTCAAATTAGAAAGTGTGTCCAGGACTCCCTAAATCACACAGAGAAGTGTTCCCTCATCAATAAGCTTCTTAGGGTGATTAGACACAAAGTGCTCCGTGTTAGAACAGACCAGCTATATACAGTGCATTCGGAGAGTATTCAGACTCCTTCACTTTTCCCACATTTTGTTACATTACAGCCTTTTTCTAAAATTAAAATGTTTCCTCAATTTACACACAATACCCCATAATAACAAAGCTTAAAACTGGTTTTAGAAATGTTTGCAAATTTAATTAAAATCAGGCCTTTATGGTAGAGTGGCCAGATGGAAGCAACTCCTCAGTAAAAGGCACATGGCAACCCACTTGGAGTTTGCCAAAAGGCACCTCAAGGACTGACCATGAGAAACAACATTCTCTGGTCTGATGAAACCAAGGTTGAACTCTTGGCCTGAATGCCAAGCGTCACATCTGGAGGAAACCTGGCACCATACCTACGGTGAAGCATGGTGACCCTAAGCACACAGCCAAGACAACGAAGGAGTGGCTTCGGGACAAGTCTCAATGTCCTTGAGCGGCCCAGCCAGAGCACGGACTTGAACACAATCGAACATCTCTGGAGAGACCTGAAAACAACCAACCTGACAGCGCTTGAGAGGATCTGCAGAGAAGGGAGAAACTCCCCAAATACAGGTGTGCGAAGCTTGTAGCGTCATACCCAAAAAGACTTGAGGCTGTAATCACTGCCAAAAGGTGCTTCAACAAAGTACTGAGTAAAAAATAAAAAATAAAAATCTGAATATTTATGTAAATGTAATATAATTTATTTTTTTATGTCCAAAATGTCTAAAACCCTGTTTTTGCTTTGTCATTATGGGGTATTATGTGTAGATGGATGAGAAGGAAAAAACAATTTAATTCATTTTAGAATAAGGCTGTAACGTAACAAAATGTGGAAAAAGTCAAGGGGTCTGAATACTTTCTGAACGCACTCTCTCTACTGATGAACTGGATGGACAGTGCACGGCAATGTTCTCTCTGGAATGGTACAGCTTCATGACAAGTCATTCTGTTCTTTTAGCAGGGGCCAAATGGCCCCATGGGATGTGCGTGCCCATTTGAGAGTATTCCAAGTAAGGTGTCCATGTGTCTGCATGTACTTAATGCATGCTGGTTTAAATTGGTCTGCTTAAGAAAGCCCTGTACACATTCCTAGGTATGCCCTGGGGGAGAAGAGGGGATAACAAGGGAAACACAGCAGCTATTGTATCAGACTCCAGTACAACATGAGTCAGATCTCCAGCAGAGCGTCTCACTCGCCGCCGCACCACTCAGCGCATTTATAGACAGGGGAATGACGGAGCAACACATCCCAGAGCATCTGTCCAACCAGATAAATTTTTTTTTATAATAAGCCCTACCGGACCTACAGCATTGAGTGAGTGAGTGAAGTGCCTTGTGGGCAGAGAGTGGGGATGTCAATTGACTGTAGTTTCCCCCTACAGACATGGGTCTGTGTGTGTGTGTGTGAGAGAGAGAGTGAGTGAGGGTTCTCTATTGTGTGTGTGTGTGTGTGTGTGTGTGTGTGTGTGTGTGTGTGTGTGTGTGTGTGTGTGTGTGTGTGTGTGTGTGTATGTGTATATATATATATATATATATATATATATATATATATATATATATATATATATATATATATATATATATATATATATGTATGTGCATCCATGTCTGTATGAATACGTAGGAAGCCCTTCTGTGAGTGTTTATGTATACGGTCCACATGTAATAATGTGTAGGTACTAGAGGTCGACCGATTATGATTTTTCAACGTTGATACCGATTATTGGAGGACCAAAAAAAGCCGATACCGATTAATCGGCCAATTTTTTAAATGTATTTATTTGTAATAATGACAATTACAACAATACTGAATGAACGCTTTTAGTTTAACTTAATCTAAAACATAAATAAAATCAATTTAGCCTCAAATAAATAATGAAACATGTTCAATTTGGTTTAAATAATGCAAAAACAAAGTGTTGGGGGAGTAAAAGTACAATATGTGCCATGTAAGAAAGCTAACGTTTAAGTTCCTTGCTCAAAACATGAAAACATATGACAGCTGGTGGTTCCTTTTATCATGAGTCTTCAATAATCCCAGGTAAGAAGTTTTAGGTTGTAGTTATTATAGGATTTATTGGACTATTTCTCTCTATACGATTTGTATTTCATATACCTTTGACTATTGGATGTTCTTATAGGCACTTTAGTATTGCCAGTGTAACAGTATAGCTTCCATCCCTCTCCTCGCTCCCACCCTCGAAGCAGCGTTACCCATGCAGGGCAAGGGGAACAACTACTCCAAGTGTCCGAGTGAGTGACGTTTGAACCCCGCTAACTAGCTAGCCATTTCACATCGGTTACACCAGCCTAATCTCGGGAGTTGATAGGCTTGAAGTCATAAACAGCACAATGCTTGAAGCATTGCGAAGAGCTGCTGGCAAATCGCACGAAAGTGCTGTTTGAATGAATGCCTACCATCGATCAGTCAGACTTCTCTATCATAGACTTAATTATAACATAATAACACACAGAAATACGAGCCATAGGTCATTAATATGGTCGAATCCAGGAAAACTATTATCTCGAAAACAAAATGTTTATTCTTTCAGTGAAATATGGAACAGTTCTGTATTTTATCTAACGGGTGGCATCCATAAGTCTAAATATTCCTGTTACATTGCACAAACTTTAATGTTATGTCATAATTACGTAAAATTCTGGCAAATTAGTTCGCAACGAGCCAGGCGGCCTAAACTGTTGCATATACCCTGACTCTGCGTTCAATGAACGCAAGAGAAGTGACACAATTTCACCTGGCTAATATTGCCTGCTAACCTGGATTTCTTTTAGCTAAATATGCAGGTTTAAAAATATATACTTCTGTGTATCGATTTTAAGAAAGGCATTGGTGTTTATGGTTAGGTAGTCGTGCAACGATTGTGCTTTTTTCGCAAATGCGCTTTTGTTAAATCATCCCCCGTTGGGCGAAGTTGGCTGTCTTTGCTAGGAATAAATAGTCTTCACACAGTTTGTAACGAGCCAGGCGGCCCAAACTGCTGCATATACCCTGACTCTGTTGCAAGATAAGTGACACAATTTTCCTAGTTAAAATAAATTCATGTTAGCAGGCAATATTAGCTAAATATGCAGGTTTAAAAATATATACTTGTGTATTGATGTTAAGGCATAGATTGATTTTTTTTTTTTTTTTTAAATATCACCTTTATTTAACCAGGTAGGCTAGTTGAGAACTGCGACCTGGCCAAGATAAAGCATAGCAGTGTGAACAGACAACACAGAGTTACACATGGAGTAAACAATTAACAAGTCAATAACACAGTAGAAAAAAAGGAGTCTATATACATTGTGTGCAAAAGGCATGAGGTAGGCGAATAATTACAATTTTGCAGATTAACACTGGAGTGATAAACGATCAGATGGTCATGTACAGGTAGAGATATTGGTGTGCAAAAGAGCAGAAAAGTACATAAATAAAAACAGTATGGGGATGAGGTAGGTAAAAATGGGTGGGCTATTTACCGATAGATTATGTACAGCTGCAGCGATCGGTTAGCTGCTCAGATAGTAGATGTTTGAAGTTGGTGAGGGAGATAAAAGTCTCCAACTTCAGCGATTTTTGCAATTCGTTCCAGTCACAGGCAGCAGAGAACTGGAACGAAAGGCGGCCAAATGAGGTGTTGGCTTTAGGGATGATCAGTGAGATACACCTGCTGGAGCGCGTGTTACGGGTGGGTGTTGCCATCGTGACCAGTGAACTGAGATAAGGCGGAGCTTTACCTAGCATGGACTTGTAGAGGACCTGGAGCCAGTGGGTCTGGCGACGAATATGTAGCAAGGGCCAGCCGACTAGAGCATACAGGTCGCAGTGGTGGGTAGTATAAGGTGCTTTAGTGACAAAACGGATAGCACTGTGATAAACTGCATCCAGTTTGCTGAGTAGAGTGTTGGAAGCAATTTTGTAGATGACATCGCCGAAGTCAAGGATCGGTAGGATAGTCAGTTTTACTAGGGTAAGCTTGGCGGCGTGAGTGAAGGAGGCTTTGTTGCGGAATAGAAAGCCGACTATAGATTTGATTTTCGATTGGAGATGTTTGATATCAGTCTGGAAGGAGAGTTTACAGTCTAGCCAGACACCTAGGTACTTATAGATGTCCACATATTCAAGGTCGGAACCATCCAGGGTGGTGATGCTAGTCAGGCGTGTTGGTGCAGGCAGCGAACGGTTGAAAAGCATGCATTTGGTTTTACTACCGTTTAAGAGCAGTTGGAGGCCACGGAAGGAGTGTTGTATGGCATTGAAGCTCGTTTGGAGGTTAGATAGCACAGTGTCCAAGGACGGGCCGGAAGTATATAGAATGGTGTCGTCTGCGTAGAGGTGGATCAGGGAATCGCCCGCAGCAAGAGCAACATCATTGATATATACAGAGAAAAGAGTCGGCCCGAGAATTTAACCCTGTGGCACCCCCATAGAGACTGCCAGAGGACCGGACAGCATGCCCTCCGATTTGACACACTGAATTCTGTCTGCAAAGTAGTTGGTGAACCAGGCAAGGCAGTCATCAGAAAAACCGAGGCTACTGAGTCTGCCGATAAGAATATGGTGATTGACAGAGTCGAAAGCCTTGGCAAGGTCGATGAAGACAGCTGCACAGTACTGTCTTTTATCGATGGCGGTTATGATATCGTTTAGTACCTTGAGCGTGGCTGAGGTGAACCCGTGACCGGCTCGGAAACCAGATTGCACAGCGGAGAAGGTACGGTGGGATTCGAGATGGTCAGTGACCTGTTTGTTGACTTGGCTTTCGAAGACCTTAGATAGGCAGGGCAGGATGGATATAGGTCTGTAACAGTTAGGGTCCAGGGTGTCTCCCCCTTTGAAGAGGGGGATGACTGCGGCAGCTTTCCAATCCTTGGGGATCTCAGACGATATGAAAGAGATGTTGAACAGGCTGGTAATGGGGGTTGCGACAATGGCAGGGGATAGTTTCAGAAAGAGAGGGTCCAGATTGTCAAGCCCAGCTGATTTGTACGGGTCCAGGTTTTGCAGCTCTTTCAGAACATCTGCTGTCTGGATTTGGGTAAAGGAGAACCTGGAGAGGCTTGGGCGAGTAGCTGCGGAGCTGTTGGCCGAGGTTGGAGTAGCCAGGCGGAAGGCATGGCCAGCCGTTGAGAAATGCTTGTTGAAGTTTTCGATAATCATGGATTTATCGGTGGTGACCGTGTTACCTAGCCTCAGTGCAGCGGGCAGCTGGGAGGAGGTGCTCTTGTTCTCCATGGACTTCACAGTGTCCCAGAACTTTTTGGAGTTGGAGCCACAGGATGCAAATTTCTGCCTGAAGAAGCTAGCCTTAGCTTTTCTGACTGACTGCGTGTATTGGTTCCTGACTTCCCTGAACAGTTGCATATACTGCTATTGCAGTCCGCCACAGGATGTTTTTGGGCTGGTCGAGGGCAGTCAAGTCTGGAGTGAACCAAGGGAACCAATCTGTTCTTAGTTCTGCATTTTTTCAACGGAGCATGCTTATCTAAAATGGTGAGGAAGTTACTTTTAAAGAATGACCAGGCATCCTCGACTGACGGGATGAGGTCAATGTCCTTCCAGGATACCCGGGCCAGGTCGATTAGAAAGGCCTGCTCACAGAAGTGTTTTAGGGAGCGTTTGACAGTAATGAGAGGTGGTCGTTTGACTGCGGCTATGTAGCGGATACAGGCAATGAGGCAGTGATCGCAGAGATCCTGGTTGAAGACAGTGGAGGTGTATTTGGAGGGCCAGTTGGTCAGGATGACGTCTATGAGGGTGCCCTTGTTTATAGATTTAGGGTTGTACCTGGTGGGTTCCTTGATGATTTGTGTGAGATTGAGGACTGCCGGGGTGTTAAGCATATCCCAGTTTAGGTCACCTAACAGAACAAACTCTGAAGCTAGATGGGGGGCGATCAATTCACAAATGGTGTCCATGGCACAGCTGGGAGCTGAGGGGGGTCGGTAGCAGGCGGCAACAGTGAGAGTCTTATATCTGGAGAGAGTCATTTTTAAATTAGTAGTGCGAACTGTTTGGGTATGGACCTGGAAAGTATGACATTACTTTGCAGGCTCTCTCTACAGTAGACTGCAACTCCTCCCCCTTTGGCAGTTCTATCTTGACGGAAAATTTTATAGTTTGGTATGGAAATCTCAGAATTTTTGGTGGCCTTCCTGAGCCAGGATTCAGACACGGCAAGGACATCAGGGTTAGCAGAGTGTGCTAAAGCAGTGAGTAAAACAAACTTAGGGAGGAGGCTTCTGATGTTGACATGCATGAAACCAAGGCTAGACTGACTGATGTTTATGGTTAGGTACACGTTGGAGCAACGACAGTTCCTTTTCGCGAATGCGCACCGCATCGATTATATGCAACGCAGGACACGCTAGATAAACTAGTAATATCATCAACCATGTGTAGTTAACTAGTGATTATGATTGATTGATTGTTTTTATAAGATACGTTTAAATGCTAGCTAGCAACTTACCTTGGCTTCTGACTGCATTCGCGTAACAGGCAGGCTCCTCGTGGAGTTCTTTCCAACTGTCCAAGGGTCACTATTTGCCCTAGGTACCACTGCCGTCAACGCAGTCAGTCTAGCCACAGTCAAGAGGAATGTTAGGGAGATTACTGAAGAGATGCCACTTATCCAGCAGCAGATGAAGGCACAGGCCCACATGTGGGAAAGTCTCTCCAGGACACTATTCTGGTGGTCAACACACACACTACTCTCCTGAAAAAACTATCCTGTCTGTAGGAAAGCTAGCAGAGGTCATGAACCATGACTATGCCCATGTCCAATTGGTTTGATTGTTACTGGGGGATTTTCTCTGTGAAGTTAGCTCTTCTATGGACCACTTGGCCATGAATAGAATCCCCTCATATCTAGTGCCCATCTGGTGCACAACATATCATGGTTGAAGTAGCTGAGGTCAATAAGGCCATTAGTCACATTTGGCCTATAGTCTGGGGTCGGCCATCCCAATACAAGTTGATGTTGATCGTAATGAAGTGGGATTTCAACTGACGTTGCCGGTTGTTGAACTGGAGAATATCTGTAGATTGAAAACAGTTCTCAATGTAGGATTTTGGCGCGACAGTATCCACGTAAAGATTGCCACGCCCCCAGTTGTAGCTTACCAGGAAAACAACACAGATTTCTCTCTCACCCCTAACCTGTTAATGTGTACTCTAACCAAAGATGTCCACTACCACTGTCCTAGCAAACCGTTTGTCAGGGATAACACTGAGCGTCTTTGTGGTATTAAAGCTATCACCAGCGAAGAACGCTGTAGAGCCAAACGAACAGCCAGGGATGGGGCCACCACCACACAAGTGGAGGTGGTAGGGAACCGACGGTTGGTCAACACACCGTTCGCGTCCGCCACTATGACTTGGGCGGCAGGGTAGCCTAGTGGGACTAGTAACCGAAAGGTTGCAAGTTCAAACCCCAGAGCTGACAAGGTACAAATCTGTCGTTCTGCCCCTGAACAGGCAGGGGCAGAACCCACTGTTCCTAGGCCGTCATTGAAAATAAGAATTTGTTCTTAACTGACTTGCCTAGTTAAATAAAGGTAAAAATAAAAAAATAAAAACTTACGAACGCCCAATTGAACCTGTTTTTGTTAAGTACCAGAGGGGGCGATTGTTCACATAGACGACCTCACTCTCGACCAACTTCCCGACGACAGGATAGACACCGAGACTGAAATGCCGGATGCTTTTGCTAACCGTTCCCGTGAATTACCACAAGCCACTCAAAACCAAATCCAGTACGAGGGACCCATGACTGTTGATCTTAGCGTACGGGATGAGGCACTTAGTTGACCCGACTGACTACAGACCAAAAGATTGGTCTGTCGCCCGCTCTTGGACGGTTCCGGACGGTATCCTGACTGTTAGCAGGATCCTTGGTTTTATTTCCCTTGGCGTGTGCACCTACTACGTACACAGGCGCACACGTGCAATGGAAGACCTAATGAAGTCTTATACTAGGATCACCCGTGGGACGGAAGCGAGCCCGATTTTTGGAAAGTTGGCAATAGATCCTGAAACCCCCTTAGGGGCCCAGTCCCAGCCTCCTCTCCCGAACTTGCTAGGTCAGCCCAGTAATGTTCCCAATGTAAGCTTTGGCCTTCAGGGGCCAAGTTGTTCCAAGTGCCTTAACTACCCACCTGCAAGTAGGATCACCCTAGACATGACAGACTGTCCTGATCTGGTCAGGTTACAGGAGACCACAACCCTACAGATTCTCTCTCAACCCCAACAGAGGAGAGATCTAGGGGTCTGAAGATGTGGGGTTTTTATGACCCCTCACGCCCCTGGTAAATCTTAGGCCACAGACAAATTCCTTTTGTCCTGTTACTATGGAGAACCAGCCTCAGAACATTAAACATGAAATAAAGGGACTTTGGAATAATGGTTTCTGTCAGCCACAACGGTGGTCATGACGATATATGGAATATGAAAATGTATGTCATTTTTGTTTTGTTATTAAAAGGTTAATAGATGACGTTA
Source organism: Oncorhynchus mykiss (assembly GCF_057628025.1). Classification (NCBI taxonomy): domain Eukaryota; kingdom Metazoa; phylum Chordata; class Actinopteri; order Salmoniformes; family Salmonidae; genus Oncorhynchus; species Oncorhynchus mykiss. Next base: position 27,693,862 of record NC_143031.1, read on the forward strand.
TTACAAAAACATTGTAACGTCAACAGTTTACCTAGTACAGTGGGGCAAAAAAGTATTTAGTCAGCCACACACAAACACCCATATATATATATATATATATATATATATATACACAAACACCCTCAGACACATATATACACACACACAAACACCCTCAGACACATATATACACACACACACACACACACACCCTCAGACACATACAGTGGGGCAAAAAAGTATTTAGTCAGCCACCAATTGTGCAAGTTCTCCCACTTAAAAAGATGAGGCCTGTTATTTTCATCATACGTACACTTCAACTATGACAGACAAAATTAGGAAAAAAAATCCAGAAAATCACATTGTAGGATTTTTAATTAATTTATTTGCAAATTATGGTGGAAAATAACTATTTGGTCACCTACAAACAATCAAGATTTCTGGCTCTCACAGACCTTCTTTAAGAGGCTCCTCTGTCCTCCACTCGTTACCTGTATTAATGGTATTAATGAACTTGTTATCAGTATAAAAGACACCTGTCCACAACCTCAAACAGTCACACTCCAAACTCCACTATGGCCAAGACCAAAGAGCTGTCAAAGGACATCAGAAACAAAATTGTAGACATGCACCAGGCTGGAACGACTGAATCTGCAATAGGTAAGCAGCTTGGTTTGAAGAAATCAACTGTGGGAGCAATTATTAGGAAATGGAAGACATACAAGACCACTGAATCTCCCTCGATCTGGGGCTCCACGCAAGATCTCACCCCGTGGGGTCAAAATGATCACAAGAACGGTGAGCAAAAATCCCAGAACCACACGGGGGGACCTAGAGAATGACTTGCAGAGAGCTGTGACCAAAGTAACAAAGCCAGCCATCAGTAACACACTACGCCGCCAGGGACTCAAATCCTGCAGTGCCAGACGTGTCCCCCTGCTTAACGCATGAGGAAATAGACATTTGCAACATGATGATGTCACAATAACAAAAGCGAATCCATGGGTTTGACTAGTCAGATTGGCAGGTATTTGAGCAACTGAATCTCCACTACTAGGCCTATCTGCTTGTCTGTTTGTTTAGCGGAGAATCAAATATGTTCCCTGTGACAAAACCTGCTTAAAGTGGTGACTATCATAAAGTAAAAACACAACCTCCCGAAATTCCCCTGATAGCCAGGTGCAAGGGGAGAGAAAGGGGCCAACATCTTTCCGGGGTAAGATAAAACAAATGTAATGTTCACTAGTCTGTAGGCTAATAACCTCATTTTTAAAAATTTAAACTAAACTACATCAACAAATTGTGTGGTGACAGACATTTTCAGTTGATTAAATTGTGACAACTACAACAAGAAACCATTAGATTCCTGTCCATATTTTAGGCTGATGTTATATGCTTTTCAATAGCATTTCCGGTTTGAATGGGAATACCGTGATAGGGTTGCAATTTTCCCAGGAAAGAAAATTGGTTGATTTTCTAGAAAATATTCAACCCTAGTGTATGTGTATGAGTGTGCGTGGTTGGAGCTGGAGAGCTTCGTGTTGTTTTTTTGCACTCAGCCAGGCAGTATGAGGAGCAGTGATGACTCAATGATGGCTCATCTGGTGAGCTCACAGTGAGGGGGTGGAGAAGAGAGAGAGAACATGTGAGACTAAGGCTCCAGCAACAGCCCTTCACTCCACACAGTCTCTTCGGGCTCAGGGGTTTGAAAACAGGTTGATGAAGTACGCATACACGACTCATATCAAAACTACACTCTTTCTAACTAGCACATTCCAGGTTGGGACAGAGGGACACAAACAAGTCATTGTAATGATAAGATCGATGTAATGATCGAGAGCATCCTGACCGATTCCATCACCGCCTGGCATGACAACTGCTCGGCATCTGACCGTAGGCGCTACAGAGGGCAGTGAGTATGGCACAGTACATCACTGGGGTCAAGTTTCCTGACATCCAGGAGTTATAATACTATGCCGTGTCAGAGAAAGGCCCCAAAAATTGTCAAAGACGGCAGTCACCCAAGTCATAGACTGTTCTCTCTGCTACCGCACGGCAAGCGGTACCGGAGCGCCAAGTGTAGGACCAAAAAGCTCCTTAACAGCTTCTACCCCCAAGCCATAAGACTGCTGAACAATTAATCAAATGGCCACTGGATTATTTACATTGACCCCCCATTTGTTTTTACACTGCTGCTACTCGCTGGTTATTATATATGCATAGTCACTTTACCCCTACCTACATGTACAAATTACCTCAACTAACCTGTACCCCCGCACATTAACTCAATACCGGTACCCCCTGTATATAGCCTCGGTATTGTTATTTTACTTTTTATACATTTTTTAATTTAGTATATTATCTCTTTTTTTACTGCATTGTTGGTTTAGGGCTTGTAAGTAAGTATTTCACAGTAAGGTCTACTACACCTGTTGTATTCAGAGCATGTGATAAATAAAGTTTGATTTGAGGATGTGGATATAATTTCTGCATTCCCCCCCCTCCAAATAATTGGGGGACTAAAACTAGAGAGAAAGCTCTGTGGTTAGGGGTGATAGTGGCGCTAGGTCACTCACATGGTCTCCTCGTCGATGTCGTTCTCCTCTGTGTTGCTCGTTGCCGTGGAGCTGCCTGAGGTGCTGCTACCGTCCAGAGGGTTCACCTCCTCGTCCCCCGTCAGACAGTCCACTTCCAAGTCCCCATCAGACAGCTCCTGACCACAACGTTAGCGCAGCATTTACATAAAAGCATTTAGTGCTTAATCTCTGACACAGCTGTTCCTACTCTGCTGTGTTTGATCTTCATCTGATAAAATAGTGCATGCTTAAGGTCCCCATCAGCTCATGACTATACTTTAACATTAATGCAACATTAGCGCAATGTTCAGACAACATGCAGCCTAGAGCTCAGCTGCTGACACAGCAAGCATTTCTCCTCTACTGTGCCCCATCTCCCTCTTGAGACACCTTATGATAATGCATGCTGAGGTCAGCCCTTAAGTAGGACTAGACATTTTAGGAGGAAAAGGGGCAGAATGATTAAGTGTCTCTGAAATCTAATTTCATCCAGTTGTTTTTATAATGCCATTCATCATATGATATGCTTCCTGGATTTTTATGTAACAATGTTTCGACCCCAGTGGTTATGTGAATACAGGGGAGCAACTTTCACTGGGGATGGGGGGATATGCCCCCCCCCCCCAGTTTTATCATTGGAATGTGATAAAAAAACGAGGCAACGGTGTGCTTTAGGACCCTGCGGACGTCTCCGAGCGGTGTTTATCTGACTGGATAAAATATAAATAATATATATTATATCCTCCCCCATTTCTAAAATGAAAGTTGCTCCCCTGTGTAAATACAAAGGAGACTATCGTATCCACACAACATTTAACTGTTTCGACCACTCTAATCAGTGTGTTTGGGTACTATGATCATGTGTTGTGTGCACCATCTTGAATCACAAATATGAACCAATACAGGGTGAAGGCTCCGTGCAGATTTCGCCACAACCTCTGTGGTCATCATGAATATGATGACAAAGTGCTAATGTCTGAGTGACTCACATTGGAGTCATCGTGCTGGGTCTTCTCCTCCTCCTCCTCTTCCACTTTGGTCTCAGTGGCAGTGGTCTGGCAGCCATCCTCAGCCACGGGACCTTTCCCTGAGCGGGAGTCTCTCTCCGAGGTCGAGGTGCCCAGGCGCCGGTCAGGAGGGGACGAGCTGCGAGACTTTTGCCTACGGAACAGCTCAATGGCCAGCCTCTGACAACATGGAGAAATAATATGCAATGAGTTAACGCAAATCATTTTAGTTTAGATTAATTAGAGATTAATTTGTGGTGATCTAAAACCCACACCTCTTTGAGGTTGTTGATCTGCTGGATGTAGCTGGACTGGGCTGACTCCAGCTGGCTGATGTACCAGTACTGGTCTCTGCACTTCTGGAAGAAGGTGGGCGAACGCACCTGATACCTGTTCAGGGGAGAAAAGTCAACTCAGCAGTCAAAAATGACTCCAATGAAGACACTAAACCCAGAGTTAGAAATGGCATCTTTCTCTCTATTAGTATTAGTGGTAACCTGAGGACCAGGGTGTCAGTCTGCATGTTGAGGTAGCCCTCGCTTGCCAACAGGTCAAGTCTGAAGAAGCGATTGTAGCCCCAGCACTCCCCCACCTCAAAGTCTGATGCAAACTCCCTGATGATGTTCTTAGTGGGGTCGCTGGAGGCCTGATGGACCATCTCCACACGGTACTCATATCTATAGACACAGAAAATACACACGTTGAAGGTGACATAAATTCAAGTGAAAACTTAAATTCAAAGAAAGAGAATGACAATAAATTTAAAAAACATACTTTGACGTTTCAGGGAGTCCTGCAGATAGTTCCAAGAAAACGGACAGATAGTTGCCGCGCACCACACCGTTGCCATCCTGAAGGGAAAAACAAACACACAATATAGCAGCAAGCAGCAAGCAGGGGTTCAAGCTGGATCGGGTTTATCTCTAGAGAAACTGTGCAATGTTCACATTGAGTTGACAGAAAAAAACTGAACAAAATGGAATTCAAATAATTGAACCGACATCGGTCAATTTTGGTTAATTGAGCAGCACCAGTTTTCAAAGTTAAATACTTTACACGTCTTCTTCTCCAGAACCAAATGGACCGATAGATACTATGTACCAATGTACCCATGTCTTCAAATCCTATATTTTCCAGGAATCCAGCTCAAACAATATGGCCGCTTAAAAAAAAATATATATATATATATATATATATATATATATATATATATATATATATACATTTTTTTTTTTTTTTTCCATGCACGCTCATTGGCTATGAGCTTGCATTAATGTTTTTTCCTGTCCAACAGCGCTACGATGTGGCCAAACTGAACCATAATTTACACCTTAGCTAGACTCATATCCCTGAACATGGGTGCCAAATTTCACCACTCTGACAAACAGATCAAGAGATATAAACATGTGCCCGTTAGAGCATCATCATGTGGTCGATTTGAATGTGCTTGCATATGTTTGGGACATATGTACCAAGTTGTTACAATACGATCATCAGTGTCTGATTTATATACATTTATGTGCCAGACCATGCCCACAATAATGTTTATTGGTCAGTAGCGGCCAAGTTGTTTGATATACTAGTGTGTAAATTAGCATTAAGAGACCTTGGTCCAGAGGTCATATGTCAAGTTTTGTGCAGATTGGTCCTTCGGTGCCAGAGTAGCATATTAAGTATAATTCACAAAATTGTAAATGGCGGAAAATCCATCATGGCGGACCTTATGGGTTCGAGGCCAATTTCTTCCTTGTGAAGAGACGGACCTATGTTCAAATTGCATGGGAGGGTGTGGCCTTGATGCACCCTTCTAGCCCTTACCAACTAACTGGAATTAAAAATGTTTCAGCAAATTGGCAGAAGGAACATAATAAATATAGCTGCAAGGAGCAATGTTGGGATTCAAGCTGTGGGCACATCGCTCTAGAGGAGCTACTTCTGTACTCTTTATCACGCTTGCCAAATACCACAAATCAGATCATGCAATATGCATACTTTGGGCTATTTTTTATGATATTGACTACTTTAAAGCTTTTTCTCCAAAACCGCTAGACTGATCGGCACCAAATGTGGTATATATAATCTATCTTCAAACACAATATTTTCCAAGACTCTTACTCAAACAATATGGCCGCAATAACCTTGCATTAATTATTATTTGTCCAACAGAACCCCCATGTGTCCAAACTGAACCATACGTTACAGATTAGCTAGACTCATAGCATGTGTGCCAAATTTCATCACCAAGCCAAACAGATGGAGAGATATAAACATGTGCCGTTTTAGCTCCAACACAGTCGATCTGAATATGCTTGCATATGTTGAGTCTTGACAGTGTTTTGAACAAGTTTGGTTAATACAAGTATTAATGTCTGATTGATATGCATTGATGTGCCAGGCAACACTCACATGAACATTTATTGGTCAGTAGCACCATGTTGTTTGACATGCTAGTCTGGAACATATTCAGTTGAGACCTTGGTCCATAGATGCTATGTGAAGGTTCATCCAGATGGACCCAGTGGTCCCGGAGGATATGTGATTTAAGTGTTTTTCACAAAATTCAAAATGCTGTAAAATCCATGACGACGGACCTTCTGGGTCCTTGACGCAAATGTGTTCCTTGTGAGAAGAGGGACCCTATGCACTGAATTTCAGGACCCTAGGTTATATGGGGTGAGGCGCATTACCTTTCAGAGTATGCAATTTCAAGTGCCTGTTATAGTGCCACCTTGTGGCCAATTGGCATTTATCATCATGTCAAGTTGCACCCTCCTCTGCCTTACCATCTCACAGGAATTTGCATGTTACATTTTCCCTGTAAGAAGAACCGGTATAATAATAATAAACCAGAAGAAACCAGCTTCGCTGCTAGAACCCATAATTATGGTGAACATTAAACCAGAGAGTTTTTCACAATCTCCAATATTGTCAACTTAGTTGTGAAAAAGATGACATATCAAATCTAGTAGTTAGAGTAAGATACGATGAACATAAGAGATCATTAGTAGTTTAGTAGCAATTACTACTAAGTATTAGAGAACACACAATTGTTGGTGTCTACTCACTGGATAAACCTTGAGTCTCCAGCAGATGCCAGATATCTGGAGTGGGGGGCTATAGACGGGATCTGCCCTCTGTCTCAGGGTGCTGTAAGGACAACGCAACACACAGGCAGAAAAACAAGTCAGATAAGAGGAACCCATTCATTAAAAAATACAATTTCAACTGCTTCTTGGTGAAGTGTCACAACGAGAGAGAAATTGCTCATCATGGGCCGACGTGTCCCTGGTTGCCTTAATTAGCAGCTGGAACATAAGCACTTAATCAGAGCCTTGGACCTGGCAACCCCAAATAAAGTATGAGCGGTTGTGCGGGGTATGAGCGGGGTGCTTTGTACTGTTTGTACTATTCTCCAAGAAACAGAAGCTAAAATATGTTTTGTTTGATGTTCAAAGACTGTCGATTTCTATTCCTTGTGCATACACAAGCTCATATCCAAACATTTTCAAAACTACCTGAAGTTGGCCAGAACAAAAGTGCTTGAGTCATAGGCAGGAACCAGCTCACTGTGGAGAGAAAGTTGTTCCGTAATTACACTTCTCAATGTCATGAAATATCCATTAAAAGCATAACAATATCTTGCTGCATTATGAATAATCCAAATGGAAATGTATATCTAACCATACAAAATTGAACTGAACATCTATATCTAAAAGTGGATCCTCTTTTCTTTGACGACAATTTTAAAGAGGGTCCGGAGCATCTTCTTTCTTAAATCAAGCTATCTAGTCACAGGATCTGTGGTTTAGTACAGTACCTAGGAAGGTGTGCAGGTACAGTAAAATGGGTTTAGTGAAGTAGGTTTAGTTAGTATGTTACCTGGTGAAGTCGGGGGGGACTGGAGTGGTGACAAAGGACTGCATGGGCTTGCGGTGAACCTGCTGGAACATCAGCAGGATCTCTGGGCTCTTGGAGATCAACTCGCTCTTACTGCAGGAGCGCAGCTGTAGGACAGAGAACCACACACAATTGAAGAGCTTTGCAGAGCAACACCTGACCACCACTCCCCCTTCACCCTCACTCTTAACGCATCTCATTTCACTGGAGGCATGACGCACTCAAGGTAAAGTTTGACAGGCGATGAAAAAGCCTAGGTTGTGACTTCAGAGAGGTGAATTCATAAGAAAACACCTGTGTGAAGGTTTGAGAACAGCTGATAGTCATTTGAGGAAAGACAATGTAAAAAGCATTAAAAGACCCTAAGATTTACATGGCAGAATGTGTGAGAAAATTGCACCTGTGGGAGAACGCACCTGGTTTCTTAAAGTTTCAAATCAGTTCGCTCAGAAAACAAAAAGTGAATATCAGTAGTCTGAAGTTGCTTCCTATCCTTTTCTCCCGTTCTTTATCTGCACTGATGTGAAAGAACTGGACAGGTGAAAGCACATCGTGGTCATGAACATCACTGCTTTGACCATCCTGTCTGTTCAGGGCAAGTGCAGATGAAGAGGATATGAAAAGACAGAAAGCCTCTAGACAATTGGTGGCTCAGTGCCTCCTCTCGCTCAGCTTCCTGCTACCCAGAGTAGAGGTCGACCGATTATGATTTTTCAACACCAATACCGATTATTGGAGGACCAAGAAAAGCAGATACTGATTAAATCGGGCCGATTTTTTAAATGTATTTATTTGTAATAATGACAATTACAACAATACTGAATGAACACTTTTAGTTTAACTTAATATAATACATCAATAAAATCAATTTAGCCTCAAATAAATAATCAAACATGTTCAATTTGGTTTAAATAATGCAAAAAAAAAAAAAAAAAGTGTTGGAGAAGAAAGTAAAAATGCAATATGTGCCATGTAAAAAATCTAACGTTTAAGTTCCTTGCTCAGAACATATGAAAGCTGGTGGTTCCTTTTAACATGAGTCTTCAATATTAACCAGGTAAGAAGTTTTAGGTTGTAGTTATTATAGGACTATTTCTCTCTATACCAATTGTATTTCATAGACCTTTGACTATTGGACGTTCTTATAGGCACTTGAGTATTGCCATTGTAACAGTATAGCTTCCGTCCATCTCCTGGCCCCTACCTGGGCTCGAACCAGGAACACATTGACAACAGCTACCCTTGAAGCATCGTTACCCATCGCTCCACAAAAGCCACAGCCCTTGCAGAGCAAGGGGAACAACTACTTCACGGTCTCAGAGCGAGTGACGTCACCGATTGAAACGCTATTAGCGCGCACCCCGCTAACTAGCTCCGGAGTTGATAGGCTTGAAGTCATAAACAGCTCAATGCTTGAAGCATAGCAAAGAGCTGCTAACAAACACACGAAAGTGCTGTTTGAATGAATGCTTACGAGACTGCTGCTGCCTACCACCGCTCAGTCTGACTGCTCGATCAAATATCAAATTATAGACTTAGTTATAACATAACACACAGAAATACGAGCCTTAGGTTATTAATATGGTCGAATCCGGAAACTATCATCTCGAAAACAAAACATTTATTCTTTCAGTGAAATACGGAACCGTTCCATATTTTATCTAAGGGGTGGCATCCATAAGTCTAAATATTCCTGTTACATTGCACAACCTTCAATGTTATGTCATAATTACGTAAAATTCTGGCAAATTAGTTCGCAACGAGCCAGGCGGCCCAAACTGTTGCATATACCCCGACTCTGCGTGCAATAAACGCAAGAGAAGTGACACAATTTCCCTAGTTTAATATTGCCTGCTAACCTGGATTATTTAACTAAATATACGGATTTAATAAAATATACTTCTGTGTATTGATTTTAAGAAAGCCGTTGATGTTTATGGTTAGGTACATTCGTGCAACGATTGTGCTTTTTTTGCAAAGGCGCTTTTGTTAAATCATCCCCCGTTTGGCAAAGTTGGCTGTCTCTGTTAGGAATAAATAGTCTTCACACAGTTCGCAACGAGCCAGGCGGCCCAAACTGCTGCAAATACCCTGTCTGTTGCACAGAATGCAAGAGAAGTGACACAATTCAAGTAAGCATGAAATATGAACAAAATATGCAGGTTCAAAAATATATAATTGTGTATTGATTTTAAGAAAGGCGATGATGTTTATGGTTAGGTAATCATCCGTTTGGTGAAGTTGGCTATGATTCAATGATAAACTAACAGGCACCGCATCGATTATATGCAATACAGGACAAGCTAGATAAACTAGTAATATCAACCATGTGTATGTAGTTAACTAATGATTATGTTAAGATTCGTTTTTTTAAGAAAATATGTTTAATGCTAGCTAGCACCTTACCTTGGCTCCTTGTTGCACTCGCATAAGAGGTATCCAGCCTGTAATGCAATGTAATCTGCCATGATCGGTGTCCAAAAATGACGATTACCGATTGTTATGAAAACTTGAAATCGGCCCTAATTAAAATCGGCCATTCTGATTAATCGGTCAACCTCTAACCCAGAGTGCTGTGCGGTGTGGCGTGCCAGAATGCCACCGAAAACACTCACTTCCCACTCTCCTCCTAAAACACCTGCCTCCACAAACCACAAGACAACACAGTATGTCCTGCAAGAAACACACCCTCTCAAGCAGGTACAACACATTCCAATCCACTTGTAGTGCTACCTACGGCATTCCTGGTGTTAAATATTTTTTTTAAATGGTACACTGTATACTGGTATGGTACAAGTCCACATACCTGATGTTCCACCTCCTGCAGGAGAGACTCCAGTAGCTCAGTCTCTTGGGTGAGGGAGGTCTTCTGACCTGTTGGGAGAGGACATTTTCATATAAAAATAATATTTTAGTGACATAGAAGGGCATTACAGTGACAAGAGAGAAACACAAATGGTGTCATGAAATGTGCGTACCCATGAGGGTGATGAGTTTGTTTTTCAGCTGGTTGTCGAGACGAGCAATCATCATCTCTACTGCATTACGAATCTCTCGCACTCGCTCGTCTTTGGCCCCTCGCACTGCTTCCACGTTCCTCTCCTGAGAGAACCAGAAAACATGTTGAATTAAGGCAGACGGTTGCAGCGTTATAATGTATTTTGGTGGAACAGTAACTTCATCTGTCATCACAGAGGGATAGAGTGGAGGAGGCATCCCATCACAACAGAGGCAAATTAGCTGTAGTGATCTTGTGCCATCTAGTGGCAAAATTCAGCAGTGTGCAGTAGTGATATTGATCCTATTTTCTCATGTGTGCTTCTAACCAAGCTGAAAAAGAAACAGTGCCCCTCACCACCTCCTGCACCAAGCTGATGAGCTCCATGAGGCGGCGGCGGAGCTTGGCCACCTCCTCGTTCACCTTGGACACGTGCTGCTCGTAGATCTCAGCCAGAGGCTTGAAGGTGTGGCCGCCATGCTTGGGGAAGGAAAAGGGGTGAAGATCAAAATACAGGAATGGACTGACTGAGCACTTGTTTTGTTATACCAAAGGGATGTGGGGCTTGACTGAGAATACTCCTCTGTGGGCCACTTACCATGCCTCCCCACAGAGCACATTGGTGGCAGATGCACTTCTTACAGGTCCAGCAGAACACACTGAGTTTCTCATGGTGGTTCTCACACCTGTAGACAAACCATAGACAACTGACACATCTAGACCCTCTGGAATCTCTTTTCAACACATTTTAAGTCACATTAAGCAGGTTTCGATCCAACCTTTTATTGCGAGTAAAGTACATGTCGGACAAAAAAAATGTCACAACAGGCCTGATGGAAATTCTAATTTGTCGGTAAACTTTCCAAATGTCGAACAAAACAAAATACGCTTGACAATGTGGGCAATTTTTTTGCTGGTGAAATAGATTATGCAACAAGTGTTTCATTCTATAGCTAGAGGACTCCTGATATCTCCAGGAGTGATAACAGATAAAGACAAAAATTATACTTGTCTAGTACTCTCTTTTTGTTCGCTAGGACATCTATTTTAAGTGCTGCCCGTCTTCGCATTAGCCTACTTGGTGTGTGAACTGCGACTGCTCAAAACTTGCAGATGATTCTTGACACATCTAAGCGGCAGGGCAATTTGTGACTTGTTTTGGTAATCAGTGGTTGTATTGGAGGGAGAGTGGTTTCTCCTCTCCTAGGCATTCAGCAATAAGTGTTAGTACTTCAGTCTCTCCTGTTTTCTCAACAGCAGCTGTAAGCGGCGGTCGAGTCAGTCTCGTCCCCGAAACAAAGACTGCTCTGCCGAGGTGTTCGGGGAAGGCTCCACACCACTCTCTCGCTTGAGAATCTTACCAAGTTATTTTCTGATGATCTCATTTAGCCCTTTTGTAGCTTTGGCAACTATGCGTGTTTTCTATTCCATGTTCGCTCCTCTCCCTGTAAACTTTACAGACCCCCCCCCCCTTCTAATATAGTGTACCCTGCGTGTACAACCCAGGTGGAATTTCGGGTCCCTGGCAGCGTTTGGAACTGCCAATCTGCGGCCATGAGCGCCAAGTTCATCTCACACTATGCTGCCCTTCAATCCCTTGACTTTTTGGTCCTGACAGAGACATGGATCACCCCAGAGAACACTGCTACTCCAGCTGCTCTCTTCATCTGACTACGTTTTTTCTCATAGTCCAAGAGCATCTGGTCGTAGCGGTGGTAGCATAGGGGTATTCATTTCTCCTAAATGGAGATTCTCTTTCTCCCCTCCGTCACTTGTCTACTCAAGCTTAACATTGTTGTCATCTATCGCCCTCCAAGTGCACTTGGAGAGTTCCTCAATGAGCTTGACACCTTGATAAGCTCATTTCCTGACGATGGCTCACTGCTCTTAGTACTTGGCAACTTCAACCTCCCGATGTATGCCTTTAATTAGTTTCTTTCCAACGCTCTCTTTCCCCTCCTTGCCTTTTGACCTCACCCTTGTCCAATCCTTTCCAACTCACAAGACATGCAATTTTCTTGATCTCATCTTTACTAGTGGCTGTTAGCCTACAAATCTCACTACAACTCCCTCCCCCACTGTCTCCCTTTCCTAGCCACTCAGCCTCTTCGACCCTACCCTCCCCCTTTCCACATCTTATGACTCGCACTGGAAATCTAAACTTTCAGAGGACCTATCATCCTTTCACTCCCTCTTCTTTATCTTCTCTTGCTCTGCATCTGTTGCTAGAGCCACTATCACTCTAAATTTCAAGCTTCTTCCTTTAACCCCAGGAAACTCTTTTCCACCTTCTCTTCACTCCTTAAATCCTACACCCCTCCCTCCCTGTGGATGACTCAACCACTGAATAGGTTTATGACAGCCGCTCCTCAATCACAGCCTATTGAGTCCACTGGTCCCACTCACACGGAACTACCCTACGCTTTCACCTCCTTCTCCCCACTCTCTCCAGATGAAATATTGTGACTGAGGTCTGGCCGCCCGACAACCTGCCAGCTTGACCCTATCCCCTCCTACAGACCATCTCTGGCGACCTAATTCCATTCATAATTTCCCTCATCCCTGACTGCGTCCCCTCTGACTTCAAAATGGCCAGAATGCTCCCCTCCTCAAAAAAACAACACTCGAGTCGTGATGCAAAAAACTATGGACCTGTATCCCTTTTTCAAAACACTCGTGTGCTGCCTCTGTTCAACTCTTATCGCTTTCAGAATGCTTTTCTTGACGTTGGGCCAGTAACCAAAAGGTTGCTAGATCGAATCCCTGAGCTGACAAAGTAAAAATATGTTGTTCTGCCCCTGAACAAGGCAGTTAACCTACTGTTCCCAGGCCTTCATTGTAAATAAGAATTTGATCTTAACTGACTTGCCTAGTCAAATAAAAAGTCAGGCTTCATGACGGGTCACTCAACCGAGACTGATCCTCTGCGTGGAGGCTCTCCGCACTGCCAAAGCAGACTCTGTTCTCATCCTCCTAGATCTATCCACTGCCTTTGATACCGTGAACCAACAGATCCTCGTCTCCACCCTCTCAGTGCTGGACGTTTCCAGCGCTACACACCCTTGGATTGCATCGTACCTGGCAGGCCGCTCCAACCAGGCAACGTGGAGAGGATCTGTGTCTGCACCACATATTCTCACTACTGGTGTCCCCCAGGGCTCGGTTCTAGGCCCTCTTCTCTATATACACCAAGTCACTCGGCTCAGTCATATCCTCACATGGTGTCTCCTATCATTGCTATGCAGATGACACTCAACTATTTTTCTCCTTCCCCTCTTCTGAGACCCAGGTGACGAGACGCATCTCTGCGTGCCTGGAAGATATCTCAGATTGGATGTCAGCCCACCACCTCAAGCTCGAAAAGACTGAGCTGCTCTTCCTCCCGAGGCAGGCCTGCCCGCTCAAAGACCACTCCATCATAGTTGAATTCTCCACAGTGTCGCCCTCCCAGAGTACTGAGAACCATGGAATGACCCTGGACAACACCCTGTCGTTCTCTGCAAACATCAAAGCAGTACCATGCTCCTGCAAGTTCAAGCTCTACAACCCTACCTCAGTCAGTCCTAATCCAGGCACTTGTCATCTCAAGTCTGGACTACTGCAACTGGCTGTTGGCTGGGCTCCCCGCTTGTGCCATCAAACCCTTGCAACTTATCCAGAACGCTGCAGCCCGCCTTGTTTTCAACCTTCCCAAGTTCTCCCATGTCACCCAGCTCCTCCACACACTCCATTGGCTTCCAGTCGAAGGTCGCATCCACTACAAGACCATAGTGCCTGCCTCCGGAGCAACAAGAGGAACTGCCCCTCGCTACCTCCAGGCTATGCTCAAACCCTACACCTCAACCCGAGCACTCAGTTCTGCCACCTCTGGTCTCTTGGCCCTCCCATCCCCACAGGAAGGCAGCTCCCGCTCTGCCCAGTCCAAGCTCTTCTCTGTCCTGGCACACCAACGATGAAGCCAGCTTCCCCCTGAAGCTAGGACAGCAGAGTCCCTGCCCATCTTCCGAAAACACCAGAAAACCCCACCTCTACAAAAAATATCTTAGTCGTATAAGAGCTTTTTTGTGCACTTCGTCATGAGACTTTTTATCCGAAACAAGTTTGTTTGAATGGAACACTCGTGGGGAAAAATATTTATGCCGATTTTAGAATATTCACATTAAAATCTGTTTCAAATTGGATGGAAACCTAGAGCCAAACAACAAGCCATTTATAAACTCAGCCCACTTTACAATGTGCTGGGCCTTTCACATTTCTAAGCTGAAAGGACACATTGTTCTAGGTTGCTTTTGCCTCATACTGCATTTAGTTTAATGGGGCCCAGGTTGTGTTTGAGGTCTTCAATTCTAACAGAAATATAGGGTATGGATAGAGAGGGGGAGCGAGGGCAGAGAGAGAGAAACAGAGAGAAAGAAATATGTGGTAGTGATGAATGGGTCAAAGGGGAGTGAGGGATGGAAAGGAGGGATGGAAAGGAGGGATGCTGGGGCTCACTTGTCCTTGTCGTTCTCCTCGTGTTTGGAGAGATTGCAGAGCTGCAGGGTGTCCAGCTGCTGGGTAACCTCTTCAGCCCAGCGGCAGTTCACCAACTCCCGCAGCTGCAGTGGTGCCCTGGAGACAGACAGACACACACACGGTCATACACAGACATGATCGGTCTTGAAAAATAATGTCCCCTAAATGGTGGCTACAGCCTAAGTCTATCCAAAACCATCTAAATCAAACAATTTGGACAAAGGAACAGTTACATACAGATCTCCAAGTTCAGTATTCCTTAAGATTATTTTAGCATCATTAATACTGGCACTAGATCAGTCCTCACTGTGAATTTTGGGGGAAATCTATACTTTATTCCCCCGATTTACTCTTAACTCTGCTGCCTGGATTCTAAAAAGGTTGTTCTGGAACATAATCAGTAGTAGGCTAACCCCCGCTGCATTTAGCCTAGCTGTTAGAGCGTTGGGCCAGTAACCGAAAGGTCGCCGTTTCGAATCCCGAGCCAGCAAGGTTGAAAAATCTGCCGTTCTGCCCTTGAGCAAGGCAACTAACCCCCAACAACAATTGCTCCCCAGGCACCGAATAACATGGATGTCTATTAAGGCAGCCCCCGTACCTCTCTGATTCAGAGGGGTTGGGTTAAATGCGGAAGACATATTTCGGTTGAGCAACTGACTAGGTACCCCCCCTTTCCCTAGTCCCTGCCAGGAATACTAAGTACTGTGTTCAAACACAGAAGGGCTTACCGACAGTGTGGGCATTGGGCTCTCTGCTCAGTCAACCAGCGCTGTCAATAGAAGAGGTTACATGTCAGCATTGCAGATGAGGTTGTAACACTGTATAGATGGAGAGGTTTTTACAGGATGCCTAACACCCATGACTGCCTCAAATTCCTATATTTGTAGCCTGACACTTCAAAGTAAACACTGTAATGAGAATTGTTCTATATATTAAAATCATAGTATAATGACAGTGGAATATTGGTTTTCCCTTAACATCTTTGGGGTAGGGGGCAGTATTTTCACATCCGGAAGAAAAGTGTACCCAGAGTAAACTGCCTGCTACTCAGGCCTAGATGCTAGGATATACATATTTGGATATAAAACACTGAAGTTTCTAAAACTGTTTGAATGATGTCTGTGAGTATAACAGAACTCATATGGCAGGCAAAAACCTGAGAAAAAATCCAACCAGGAAGTGGGAGGTTTGTAGGTTTTCAAGTCTTAGCATATCCAATATACAGTGTCTGTGGGGTCATATTGCACTTCCTAAGACACTAGATGTCAACAGTCTTTAGAAACTTGTTTACTACTGTGAAGTGGGAGAGAATGAGAGCTGATTGAGTCATGGGTCTGCTAGAAGGCCATGTGCTCAGTCAGGCGCACGCCCGTGAGAGTTAGCTCCGTTCCCTTTCATTTCTAAAGACAAAGGAATTCTCCGGTTGAAACATTGAAGATTTATGATAAAAACATGCTAAAGATTGATTATATACATTGTTTGACATGTTTCTACGAACTGTAATATAACTTTTTTGACTTTGCCTGGACCTAGTGCCTGCGCATTTGGATTACTGTACTAAATGCGCCATCAAAAAGGAGGTATTTGGACATAAATGGACTTTATCGAACAAAACTAACATTTATTGTGGAACTGGGATTCCTGGGAGTGCATTCTGATGAAGATCAAAGGTAAGTGAATATTTATAATGCTATTTCTGACTTTTGTTGACTCCATAACATGGCGGGTATCTGTATTGCTTGTTTTGGTCTCGGAGCGCTGTACTGTATATTTAATTCCATGCATAACAGTTGTATTTGTCAACATTTATGATGAGTATTTCTGTAAATTGACATGGCTCTCTGCACTTTCACCGGATGTTTGAGGTAAAAATCTAATCAAATTTTATTTGTCACATACACATGGTTAGCAGATGTTAATGCGAGTGTAGCGAAATGCTTGTGCTTCTAGTTCCGACAATGCAGTAATAACCAACAAGTAATCTAGCTAACAATTCCAAAACTACTACCTTATACACACAAGTGTAAAGGGATAAAGAATATGTACATAAAGATTTATGAATGAGTGATGGTACAGAGCGGCATAGGCAAGATACAGTAGATGGTATTGAGTGCAGTATATACATATGAGATGAGTATGTAAACAAAGTGGCATAGTTAAAGTGGCTAGTGATACATGTATTACATAAAGATGCAGTAGATGATATAGAGTACAGTATATACATATGAGATTAATAATGTTGGGTATGTAAACATTATATTAGGTAGCATTGTTTAAAGTGGCTAGTGATACATTTTACATCATTTCCCATCAATTCCCATTATTAAAGTGGCTGGAGTTGAGTCAGAGTGGCAGCAGCCACTCAATGTTAGTGATGGCTGTTTAACAGTCTGATGGCCTTGAGATAGAAGCTGTTTTTCAGTCTCTCGGTCCCAGCTTTGATGCACCTGTACTGACCTCGCCTTCTGGATGATAGCGGGGTGAACAGGCAGTGGCTCGGGTGGTTGTTGTCCTTGATGATCTTTATGGCCTTCCTGTGACATCGGGTGGTGTAGGTGTCCTGGAGGGCAGGTAGTTTGCCCCCGGTGATGCGTTGTGCAGACCTCACTACACTCTGGAGAGCCTTACGGTTGTGGGCGGAGCAGTTGCCGTACCAGGCGGTGATACAGCCCGACAGGATGCTCTCGATTGTGCATCTGTAGAAGTTTGTGAGTGCTTTTGGTGACAAGCCGAATTTCTTCAGCCTCCTGAGGTTGAAGAGGCGCTGCTGCGCCTTCTTCACGATGCTGTCTGTGTGGGTGGACCAATTCAGTTTGTCTGTGATGTGTACGCCGAGGAACTTAAAACGTACTACCCTCTCCACTACTGTTCCATCGATGTGGGTAGGGGGGTGTTCCCTCTGCTGTTTCCTGAAGTCCGCAATCTCCTTAGTTTTGTTGACGTTGAGTGTGAGGTTATTTTCCTGACACCACACTCCAAGGGCCCTCACCTCCTCCCTGTAGGCCGTCTCGTCGTTGTTGGTAATCAAGCCTACCACTGTTGTGTCGTCCGCAAACTTGATGATTGAGTTGGAGGCGTGCGTGGCCACGCAGTCGTGGGTGAACAGGGAGTACAGGAGAGGGCTCAGAACGCACCCTTGTGGGGCCCCAGTGTTGAGGATCAGCGGGGTGGAAATGTTGCCTACCCTCACCACCTGGGGGCGGCCCGTCAGGAAGTCCAGTACCCAGTTGCACAGGGCGGGGTCGAGACCCAGGGTCT
Source organism: Oncorhynchus mykiss (assembly GCF_057628025.1). Taxonomy (NCBI): domain Eukaryota; kingdom Metazoa; phylum Chordata; class Actinopteri; order Salmoniformes; family Salmonidae; genus Oncorhynchus; species Oncorhynchus mykiss. The sequence goes on from NC_143031.1 coordinate 27,712,092, forward strand.
CGAGCTTGATGACGAGCTTGGAGGGCACTATGGTGTTAAATGCCGAGCTGTAGTCGATGAACAGCATTCTCACATAGGTATTCCTCTTGTCCAGATGGGGTAGGGCAGTGTGCAGTGTGGTTGAGATTGCATCGTCTGTGGACCTATTTGGGCGGTAAGCAAATTGGAGTGGGTCTAGGGTGTCAGGTAGGGTGGAGGTGATATGGTCCTTGACTAGTCTCTCAAAGCACTTCATGATGACGGAAGTGAGTGCTACGGGGCGGTAGTTGTTTAGCTCAGTTACCTTAGCTTTCTTGGGAACAGGAACAATGGTGGCCCTCTTGAAGCATGTGGGAACAACAGACTGGGATAGGGATTGATTGAATATGTCCGTAAACACACCAGCCAGCTGGTCTGCGCATGCTCTGAGGGCGCGGCTGGGGATGCCGTCTGGGCCTGCAGCCTTGCGAGGGTTGACACGTTTAAATGTTTTCCTCACGTCGGCTGCAGTGAAGGAGAGTCCGCATGTTTTAGTTGCAGGCCGTGTCAGTGGCACTGTATTGTCCTCAAAGCGGGCAAAAAAGTTATTTATTCTGCCTGGGAGCAAGACATCCTGGTCCGTGACGGGGCTGGTTTTCTTTTTGAAATCCGTGATTGACTGTAGACCCTGCCACATACCTCGTGTCTGAGCCGTTGAATTGAGATTCTACTTTGTCTCTATACTGACGCTTAGCTTGTTTGATTGCCTTGCGGAGGGAATAGTTACACTGTTTGTATTCGGTCATGTTTCCGGTCACCTTGCCCTGATTAAAAGCAGTGGTTCGGGCTTTCAGTTTCACGCGAATGCTGCCATCAATCCACGGTTTCTGGTTTGGGAATGTTTTAATCGTTGCTATGGGAACGACATCTTCAACGCACGTTCTAATGAACTCGCTCACCGAATCAGCGTATTCGTCAATGTTGTTGTCTGACGCAATACGAAACATATCCCAGTCCACGTGATGGAAGCAGTCTTGGAGTGTGGAATCAGATTGGTCAGACCAGCGTTGAACAGACCTCAGCGCGGGAGCTTCTTGTTTTAGTTTCTGTCTGTAGGCAGGGATCAACAAAATAGAGTCGTGGTCAGCTTTTCCGAAAGGAGGGCGGGGCAGGGCCTTATATGCGTCGCGGAAGTTAGAATAGCAGTGATCCAAGGTTATACCAGCCCTGGTTGCGCAATCGATATGCTGATAAAATTTAGGGAGTCTTGTTTTCAGATTAGCCTTGTTAAAATCGCCAGCTACAATGAATGCAGCCTCCGGATAAATGGATTCCAGTTTGCAAATAAATAAAGTTTGTTCAGAGCCATCGATGTGTCTGCTTGGGGGGGGAATATATACGGCTGTGATTATAATCTAAGAGAATTCCCTTGGTAGATAATGAGGTCGACATTTGATTGTGAGGAATTCTAAATCAGGTGAACAGAAGGACTTGAGTACCTGTATGTTGTTATGATCACACCACGTCACGTTAACCATGAAGCATACGCCCCCGCCCCTCTTCTTACCAGAAAGATGTTTGTTTCTGTTTGCGCGATGCGTGGAGAAACCAGCTGGCTGCACCGACTCCGATAGCGTCTCTCCAGTGAGCCATGTTTCCGTGAAGCAAAGAACGTTACAGTCTCTGATGTCCCTCTGGAATGCTACCCTTGCTCGGATTTCATCAACCTTGTTGTCAAGAGACTGGACATTGGCGAGAAGAATGCTAGGGAGTGGTGCACGATGTGCCCGTCTCCGGAGTCTAACCAGAAGACCGCTCCGTTTCCCCTTTTTACGAAGTCGTTTTTTTGGGTCGCCGGCTGGGATCCATTCCGTTGTCCTGGGTGAAAGGCAGAACACAGGATCCGCTTCACGAAAGTCATATTCTTGGTCGTACTGATGGTGAGTTGACGCTGCTCTTATGTTCAGTAGTTCTTCTCGACTGTATGTAATGAAACCTAAGATGACCTGGGGTACCAATGTAAGAAATAACACGTAAAAAAACAAAAAACTGCATAGTTTCCTAGGAACGCGAAGCGAGGCGGCCATCTCTGTCGGCTTGGGAACTTCAGAGATTTCTGGATATAAATATTAACTTTATCAAACAAAACATACATGTATTGTGTAACATGAAGTCCTATGAGTGTCATCTGATGAAGATCATCAAAGGTTAGTGATTAATTTTATCTCCTTTTCTGCTTTTTGTGACTCCTCTCTTTGGCTGGAAAAATTTCTGTTTTTTTGCATGGTATGCTTTTGTCGTAAAGCCTTTTTGAAATCGGACACTGTAGTGGGATTAACAACAAGTTTATCTTTAAAATGGTGTATAATTCATGCATGTTTGAGGAATTTTAATTATAATATTTCTGTTTGAATTTGGCGCCCTGCACTTTCACTGGATTTTGGTCAGGTGGGACGTTAGCGTCCCACGTACCCTAGAGAGGTTAAACAAGATTGGTTACTAAAGTTAAATTGGTTACTAAAGTTTTTGCTTAATTCACTAATGGTGTCAGTTATAAGTATGATTGTTCAGACTGAGGCATTTTAAGGCCTGTAGATTTTCCCCTCACATGCCAGCTGTGAAGTGTTACGCTAACAAGTTAGTCTCGTTGCCCGTGGCGACATGTCACTCACCCGTATGCAGCTGAAGCAGCAGAGTTTGGAGCAGTGGGGGCAGAGCCGAGCATCCCTCAGCTTCTCCATACAGATGAAACAGCGGAACACCTCCGCAATACTCTGTGTGGCAAGATAGAAGTCTTAAATATTAGCAAAGCAAGACTGGAACCATTATACACATGGACAGGAATCAGTAGGCTCAAATGTGGTGTATGATACATTACATCAATAAAGGCCTAACTTTAAATATTTTCTGTATATTTAGAAACAGTCAACTGGCAGGTGTCTTCACTAACATTTTCAACATGTCCCTGATTAAGTCTGTAATACCAACATGTTTCAAGCAGACCACCATAGTCCATGTGCCCAAGAACACGAAAGCAATCTGCCTAAATTACTACAGACCCATTGCACTCACATCCGTAGCCCTGAAGTGCTTTGAAAGGCTGTTAATGGCTCACATCAACACCATCATCCCAGAAATCCTGGACCCATTCAAATTTGCATAACACCCCAACAGATCCACAGATGATGCAATCGCTATTGCACTCCACACAGCCCTTTCTCACCTGGACAAAAGAAACACCTATGTGAGAACACTATTCATTAACTACAGCTCAGCGTTCAACACCATAGTGCCCTCAAAGCTCATCACTAAGCTAAGGATCCTGGGACTCAACACCTTCCTCTGCAGCTGGATCCTGGACTTCCTGACAGGCCACCCCCAGGTGGTGAGGGTAGGTAGCAACACATTGCCACGCTGATCCTCAACACTGGAGCCCCTCAGGGGTGCGTGCTCAGTCCCTTCCTGTACTCCCTGTTCACCCACGACTGCATGGCCAGGCACAACTTCAACACCATCATTAAGTTTGCCGACGACACAACAGTGGTAGGCCAGATCACCGACAACGATGAGACAGCCTATAGGGAGGATGTCAGAGACCTGGCCGGGTGGTGCCAGAATAACAACCTATCCCTCAACGTAACCAAGATTAAGAAGATGATTGTGGACTACAGGAAAAGGAGGAGCGAGAATGCCCCCATTCTCATTGACGGGGCTATAGTGGAGCAGGTTGATATCTTCAAGTTCCTTGGTGTCCACATCAACAACAAACTAGAATGGTCCACACACACCAAGACAGCCATGAAGAGGGCACGACGAATCCTATTCCCACTCAGGAAACTAAAAAGATTTGGCATGGGTCCTCAGATCCTCAAAAGGTTCTACAGCTGCACCATCGAGAGCATGGTTGCGGGTTGTGCGTACGGCCCAGTACATCACTGGGGCTAAGCTGTCTGCCATCCAGGACCTCTACACCAGGTAGTGTCAGAGGAAGGCCCTAAAAATAGGCAAAGACCCCAGCCATAGACTGTTCTCTCTACTACCTCATGGCAAGCGGTACCGGAGAGCCAAGTCTATCTAGGACAAAAAGTCTTCTCAACAATTTTTACCCCCAAGCCATAAGACTCCTGAACAGGTAATCAAATGGCTACCCGGACTATTTGCATTGTGTGCACCCCCCCATAGCCCCTCTTTTACGCTGCTGCTACTCTCTGTTTATCATATATGCATAGTCACTTTAACCATATCTACTTGTACATACTACCTCAATCAGCCCGACTAACTGGTGCCTGTATATAGCCTCGCTACTGTTATAGCCTCACTACTGTTATTTTTCACTGTCGTTTTTATTTCTTTATTTACCTATTGTTCACCTAATACCTTAATTTTTAAAAACTTTTTTAGAAATCACACTTTTGGTTGGAGCCTGTAAGTAAGCATTTCACAGTCAGGCCTACACCCGTTGTAGTTGGTGCACATGACAAATAAACTTTGATTTGTGCACAATGAGCACAGGGGGGGCTCAGTCATAGACAAGGAAGCAGGAATCAATTCTCATTTGGTACAGTTGGTGCACAATGCAATGTAAATTACTGCCTGGTGGGGTGAGCTATATTTGGAACCCATAACCCAGTCTAATGCCAACGTTGGCTGAGAGCAAAATCTCTAGTCTAGTGATATGTCCTGAGCTCAGGAGTGCTTGCATCCATCCATCAGTTTAGGGAATTTTCTAGCTAGAGCAGCATGTCAAGTTGTTCACTCAAATGTCATAGAGATAGGTATTTATCTAAAAGCTACACAGTGGGGTAACCAGTGACATACATGTGCATTTATACTGGTGTAAAATGTAAACACACCTCAACACTTTGTTCATCCATCTCAGCCAGTTTGCTTTTCTTCAAATGGAGGAAATTGGGTGAAATATGAATCCAATACCTATTTTCATGGAGAGAAAGAAAACAATAGCGTCAAACGAAAATGTAGATAAAGGTCCAGTCAAAAATAGTATTTTCTTGTCACTTCCAACGCATGAAGGAATTAGTTCACGATATCAAGCAATGTTATTGTTCAATAACTTCTAACGGACAATTGATTTTGGCTATGTGTGACAGGTTAGCTAACGTTAACTAGCAAGGTGAGGTGGTCTCTTTGGGAACTAACAACACTGCGGTTTCCAAAACGACTATATTAATTACAAATTGGCATAGTGTTAAACAACATAGCTGACTAGCAACACAAACATAAAAGAAAACCAAGGAATGTGTGCGTGATGAGGGCGAATTCAAACATATAACTAAGGTTAACTAATAACGTTAGCTGATTATGATAGCTAGCTAACGTTAGATAGCTGGTTACCTTACCTTCTCAGATGCTAGCTGGTTTAGCTAGCTATTTCTTCTTTCTTCAGAAAGGCATTGATAATACGCAGATGTTCCACTATTATTTTGGATGTGTGAAATTGGTAGCGTCAACTAGCCTGATTCCTAACCTCAACTATACAATAAACGAGTTAGCATCGAGCTAACATGGCCCTTCACTAGCTAGCAGCCCAATTGACAGACAGCTAAATTGCCTCCACTGTAAATATCAAATTCATACTGTAGACAGGCTTCATTCAATGATACGCGTGCACGCAAAACTCGCATCGCTTTTGCAACCCGTGGCTACATTTGTTTTTCTTCCATGATGCAGGCTATAATCTGCTGCAGCTACATATCATATCACCATTGGAGACCATTTCCATGTTTATCGCGATTGCTTCAACCAATGTAAAACAGCTGAAGCGGTGGAAGGTGGGACCTTTCTCACAGTTATCCAATGAGCAATGGCCCGTATAAATATGAGAAGGGTAAATCGACACACCCACACATGTTATAAAAGCAATTTCTACAAGAAAGTGGGAAGACAAACAGTAACAAAATAATATGAAATCTTATTCTCCCAATGCATTCCTTCCTTCTAAACTCAGCAAAAAAAGAAACATCCTTTTTTCGGGACCATGTCTTTCAAAGATAATTCGTAAAAATCCAAATAACTTCACAGAGCTTCATTGTAAAGGGTTTAAACACCGTTTCCCATGCTTGTTCAATGACCTATAAACAATTAATGAACATGTACCTGTGGAACGGTAGGCAATTAAGGTCGCAGTTATGAAACTTAGGACACTAAAGAGTCCTTTCTACTGACTCTGAAAAACACCAAAAGAAAGATGCCCAGAGTGCCTGCTCATATGCATGAACATGCCTTAGGCATGCTGCAAGGAGGCATGAGGACTGCAGATGTGGCCAGGGCAATAAATTGCAATGTCCGTACTGTGAGATGCCTAAGACAGAGCTACAGGGAGACAGAACGGACAGGCTGATCGTCCTCACAGTGGCAGACCACGTGTAACAACACCTGCACAGGATCGGTAGATCCGAACATCCCACCCAGGTACAGGACGGCAACAACAACTGCCCGAGTTACACTAGAAAGCACAATCCTTCCATCAGTGCTCAGAGACTGTCCACAATAGGCTGAGAGAGGCTGGACTTAGGGCTTGTAGGCCTGTTGTAAGGCAGGTCCACACCAGACATCACTGACATCACCGGCAACAACGTCGCCTATGTGTACAAACCCACCGTCTCTGGACCAGACAGGACTGGCAAAAAGGGCTCTTCACTGACGAGTCACGGTTTTGTCTCACCAGGGGTGATGATCAGTTTCGCGTTCATCGTCGAAGGAATGAGCATTACACAGAGGCCTGTACTCTGGAGTGGGATCGATTTGGAGGTGGAGGGCCCGTCATGGTCTGGGAGGTGTGTCACAACATCATCGGACTGAGTTTGTTATCATTGCAGGCAATCTCAACGCTGTGTGTTACAGGGAAAACATCCTCCTCCCTCATGTGGTACCCTACCTGCAGGCTCATCCTGACATGACCCTCCACCATGACAATGCTACCAGCCATACTGCTCGTTCTGTGCGTGATTTCCTGCAAGACAGGAATGTCAATGTTCTGCCATGGCCAGTGGAGAGCCCGGATCTCAATCCCATTGAGCACGTCTGGGACCTATTGGATTGGAGGGTGACTAGGGCCATTCCCCCCAGAAATGTCCTGGAACTTGCAAGTGCCTTGGTGGAAGAGGTGGGTAACATTTCACAGCAAGAACTGGCAAACCCGGTGCAGTCCATGAGGAGGAGATGAACTGCAGTACTTAATGCAGCTGGTGGCCACACCAGATACTGACTGTTACTTTTGATTTTGACCCCCCTTTGTTCAGGGACACATTATTCAATTTCTGTTAGTCACATGCTGAGTTTATTTATAGTTAGAAATCTAGCAACTAATGGGATTTCAGTTTCCACTGGTGGTGAATTGGCACTAATTTAATTAGGCCTATATATATAATATAAGTAAATAGAAGAAGATACATTTTGTTTCTCTCTAGTGAACAAAAAAAAGAGAACATTGACTGTAAAATAACAAAATTATCCTAATTGTCAACCCAAAATTCATGACAGTCACTGGATTAGGTTGCATAATATCACAACACTCTCTCAGTAGTCTATTACACTTCTTAATAAAGCATTGTGATTGACTTTAGTTGACAGTGAGAGGACGTTTCTTTTTTTGCTGAGTTTATGTGCAAAATCAAGTTTACTTACAATACCAGTCAAAAGTTGACACACCTAGGTTTTTCTTTATCTTTACTATTTTCGACACTGTAGAATAATAGTGAAGACATCAAAACTATGGAATAACACACATGGAATCGTGTAGTAACCAAAAAAGTGTTAAACAAATCTAAACATATTTTATATTCTTTAAAGTAGCCACCATTTGCCTCGATGACAGCTTTGCACACTCTAGACATTCTCTCAACCAGCATCATGGGGAATGCTTTTCCAATTGTCTTGAAGGAGTTCTCACATATGCTGAGCACTTGTTGGCTGCTTTTCCTTCACTCTGCAGTCCAATTCATCCCAATCCATCTCAATTGGGTTGAGGTCGGGTGATTGTGGAGGCCATGTCATCTGAAGCAGCACTCCATCACTCTCCTTCTTGGTCAAATAGCCCTTACAAATAGTCCTTGGAGTGTGTTGGGATCATTGTCTTGTTGAAAAACAAATTATAGTCCCACTAAGCGCAAACCAGATGGGATGGCGTATCGCTGCAGAATGCTGTGGTAGCCATGCTGGTTAAGTGTGCTTTGAATTCTAAGTAAATCACAGACAGTGTCACCATCACACACACAGAGATCATCCGTTCACCTACTCTGCGTCTCACAAAGACACGGCGGTTGGAACCAAAAATCTCACACTTGGACTCATCAGACCAAAGTACTGATTTCCACCAGTCTAATGTCCATTACTCGTGCTTCTTGGCCCAAGCAAGTCTCTTCTTATTATTGGTGTCCTTTAGTAGTGATTTATTTGCAGCAATTCAACCAAAAAGGCCTCTGAAAAGTTGATGTTGAGATGATTGACTTGAACTCTGTGAAGCATTTATTTGGGATGCAATTTCTGAAACTGGTAACTCTAATGGACTTATCCTCTGTAGCAGAGGAAACTCTGGGTCTCCCTTTCCTGTGGTGGTTCTCATGAGAGCCAGTTTCATCATAGTGCTTGATGGTTTTTGTGACTGCGCTTGAAGAAACGTTCAAAGTTCTTGAAATTTTCCAAATTGACTGAACTTCATGTCTTCAAGTAATGATGGACTGTCGTTTCTCTTTGCTTATTTGAGCTGTTCTTGTCATAATATGGACTTGGTCTTTTACCACATAGGGCTATGTTCTGTATACCACCCCTACCTTGTCACAACACAACTGATTGGCTCAAATGCATTAAGAAGGAAAGAAATTCCACAAATTAACAAGGCACACCTGTTAATTGAAATGCATTCCAAGTGACTACCTCATGAAGCTGGTTGAGAGAATGCCAAGTGTGTGCGCAAAGCTGACATCAAGGCAAAGGGAGGCTACTTTGAAGAATCTCATATAAAATAGATAGATTTTTTGGTTACTACATGATCCCGTGTGTTATTTCATAGTTTGTCTTCACTATTATTCTACAATTTATTAAATAGTAAAAATAAAGAAAAACCCTTGCATGAGTAGGTGTGTCCAAACTTTTGACTGTTACTATATACCAACTATGCCATGCTCAAAACTGTACTGAAATATGGATTTCCCACTAAACATGCCTTATTCCGAAGCCTAATTTGAACCTGAGGGAGAAATTGACCCACATACTAAATACAGAACGCTTGGAGAGAAGTGGAGCTGCCTTCTGTGAATGTGGGGCAAAATTAATGAGCCATTTTTTATGTCCCCAGTGAAGCTGAATAAAATGTAAGTCTTCCATTCAGGCTAGCCCCATCGAGACACCTCATCCCATTTCCTGGAGAATCCTCTGGTATCAGGCCTGGCTTCCCAGCTAACCACTGAGCCTTGATGAATAGGCATCCAAAGGCATTAATAAAGAAAGTACGTCTTACATTTTCTCCCAACCATGTGATCGGGGAAAGCAATATGGTGGACACTTAGATGCAATCTACATACACTCGTGACCCATCCAATTCTATTAAATGAGGAAAAGAGGCCAGGAGAGATAAGAGCTACATAGCCACAGAAGGCTTCAGAGCAGCCACTTAGTTATGGTTTGAATCAAATAATACATCTTAAAAGTGCAACCTAACACACTAAACAATGATCATTTTATGTCCAATTAGCTTTTTTAGTTACACTACAGCTTTTGTTCGTAGACATCGGATGTCAACTTCTAGCAGCAATTCTGAGGCTGAATGTAAAAGTTTAGCTTACTTCCACCATACCCATTTTATCTGTAGAAAGGATTCTCAGAATTGGGATATGGTTCCAAAGTAACCGGTCCCAAAGTAACCCACGACTGCTGTGCAGTGCCCCATTCTATCTGTACAACTCTGGTCAACGTTTTCACCACAAGATGTCAGTAGCAAGTCATTTGCAGCAGGCAATAAAGGATACGCTACATGATTTAGGCTAGATTTTTGTGTATTTAACTGTTAACGAGCAACATTTCCTGTAAATTTCCTGTACAGTACCAGTCAAAAGTTGACACACATACTCATTCAAGGGTTTTTCTTTATTTTTACTATTTGACACTGTAGAATAATAGTGAAGACATCAAAACTATGAAATAACACATAGAATCATGTAGCAACCAAAAAAACTGTTAAACAAATAAAAATATATTTCATATTCTTTAAAGTAGCCACCCTTTGCCCCGATGACAGATTTGCACACTCTTGACATTCTCTCAACCAGCTTCATGAGGAATGCTTTTCCAACTGTCTAGAAGGAGTTCGCACATATGCAAATTATAATCCCAGTAAGCGCAAACCAGATGGGATTTTGACCAAGCAGAACATCAGCAGTATGGGTGGAAATGGTGTGAGGCAGGAGGAAAAACCCACACTAGATTTGCATTCCTGGGGTTTATTCATTGAACGGCAATTAAATACACACTGTAAAACAAGGCAATTCTTATAAATTAAATTTCCATAATAAAATAGTGATGTGCCATTCAGTTTAAAAGTTGACAAATATACACACACTTGTTTACAAATCTTTTAGAGACTCAGCAGTCAGTCACAGTTGATTACAGTGTTAAAGTAGAGTACATATGTCTGTGTGACAGCAGAGTGAGTGATGTTGAAGTATTACAACATGGGGCTTATTCAGGTGATTCAAATGTTCAATGAATTGCAGATAGAAAAGGCATGTAGTAATAGAGTAAATATCATGCTGTAATCAAATTGAACTGTTAAGTGTTCCTTAAACATATACAAAATAATCTGCATTGATCTGAGCATTTCACCTTACTGAACATTCCCCAGGTATCATCCATCTTCCCCAGGTATCATCCATCTTCCCCAGGTATCATCCATCTTCCCCAGGTATCATCCATCTTCCCCAGGTATCATCCATCTTTCACAATTACTTCTATGATGCACAACATGCCACAATCCATATCAGCAGTTCACTGGCATTTTGTACATAACACAGTAACTTGAGTCTTGGTCACTCTTTAGGTTTCACAGTTTGTAACATGTACCACTCTATCTGAAGAATAACTAAATGTTAGTCAGCATTTCCCAAATTCACCAGCAGCCATCTAAAAGTAAGATGCCTCTTTCCTCAGCACGACAAGGTGGAGAAGTTATCTTACGGTATCAAGGTGTGCCATCTGTGTCAGTGCAGCAGGGATGTAGAGGAGTACAGATTAGGGCCCAATGCCAACTCAGGCCATCTGATCTGAAGAGGGCTAGTCTAAAAGGAGTATGTGTATGCAGGAACATTGTAAAGACTTGGTTCCATTAAAGGTCCCTTAACTTAGTCCTTCCTTTTATCTATTAATTTAGATCTGTGAATGCTTTTGGGAAAGGGTCTAGGGGAAAAATGGACAAAAGCCTACTTGGCTTACAGTGTGTGAGAATGTTTAAAATGGTAGCAGTATAGACACGAGGGGGCTGCCAATTCCTGAACCTCGCCATAGTAAAGAGCCAATGACGGCTCAAAGCATTACAGAGAGGCGGGATCATTAGTTCAAGAAGCCCTCTTGCCTCCCATTCTGGAGAGATATTACCCAGCAAAACCTGGGGCGTCAGTGGCAGCCGGTCGTTTTCCATGTTGTCTGAGTCGATCGCAGAGAGGGCAGGTGGGCTGATCTCCAACGGGTACTTCTCCAGGATTTCCTGCACCTCTCGCTCTACACTCTCCTGCCAGGTGATCAGGTCACTCTGCATGCTCTGCGCCACCTCCAGAACCCTTTCCTGCCGGCTCCGCAGGCCTGACAGGAGATCCAGATTCTGGTTGACCTGGGCCAGGGCGGGTATGGAAGCGGCAGTGTCAATCTGTGGCCAGCCACTGTCCACCTCTGGCCTGCGAGGGAAGGCCTGGCCCAACATGTAGCTCTCAAAGTCCACAGGGTCCAAGTTGAGGGACTGGGCGTCCAGTTTTTCAATGAAGGCAACTGCACAGCACTAAACAGAGAGAGGACACAGGAGGTGAGCTATGAACCAAATGAGTGTGTGCTTGGTTCTCTTCACCTCGGTGTGGGCATGAGGGAGTGGTGTGAAGTGGCACAGAGACACGTACCAGGTTAGTGAAGTAGTATCCGTCCTCTCCATTCATGAGCCTGCTGGGATTGCAGAAGCAGGTGATGTACTGGATGTTGGATTGCAGGCGTGGTGGATTGGACTTCAGTACGATGTAGATTAGGGTGGGTAGGAAGTCGTCTGCCGAGGCTGGCTCACTTTTGGTGTTCTTGATGGCGCTAAAGATGTGCTTGCTGCAGCGCGTGATGCACGCTAGCTCTCCCTTAGTACCCGCTTGGAGTCCATCTCGATGATGTCTGTAATGCAACACACAATTCATAATCCTGTTCACAATCCTGAAATGTGAAAATGTTTCCTATAGGTCAGATCATGTATGCTTTAAAATTGCGTAATATTGTATTGACTGCTGCTTTCTTGGCCATGTCTCCCTTGCAGAAGACACTGTGTCTTAATGAGCTTTTCCTGGTTCAATAAAGGTTAAAAAACTAACAAAAAAGGCAACACACTGCAGAGTCCTCTGAACACTACCCATCATTTAAAGAGACATGTTTGGTTGAGTCCTAATGGGATTCTGTTTGACACCATCCATGACTCACCTGTTATGGCTATGACCACGTTGTCTGATACCGCTGGGATCTCCTCATCCACTGGCACACAGAGCATCTGAATGTCCACCCAGTGTAACGCCCTATACAACCCACACAGTGGTGGGTGAGACAGTGACAAACACCCACAGTGACACAAACACAAAGGGTCATTACCACGCACATTGACAGATACGGGAGGATAATTGCATGCATGTCTGCCCACAGTGACAAACACCCCAATTCATAAACAATTTAATACAACTGCCTGTCTTTCAGGAAGAAGATTGTAGTCCTTACCGTATCCTGTTCTGAGTGGCCAGGTCTTTCTTCTCATTGTCTGTGGTCTCGGGACAGAAGACGCTCTTATACAGGCGAGTCATAATGTACTTCTCCACCTCGTCCATCACTTGCTCCACACGCTCTGAAGTGCCTGGAAGGAAAACATTCCACATTAGGCTTAACTTTTGTATTACACACACTTGAAGTCGGAAGTTTACACACACACTTAGGTTGGAGTCATTAAAACTCGTTTTTCAACCATTCCACAAATTTCTTGTTAACAAACTATAGTTTTGGCAAGTCGGTTAGGACATCTACTTTGTGCATGACACAAGTTATTTTTCCAACAATTGTTTACAGACAGATCATTTCACTGTATCACAATTCCAGAATTTTTACTAGAATTAAATGTCAGGAATTGTGAAAAACTGAGTTTAAATGTATTTGGCTAAGGTGTATGTAAGCTTCCAACTTCAACTGGATGTGTAATATATATATATATACACATATACACACTGCTCAAAAAAATAAAGGGAACACTAAAATAACACATCCTAGATCTGAATGAATTAAATATTCTTATTAAATACTTTTTTCTTTACATAGTTGAATGTGCTAACAACAAAATCACACAAAAATTATCAATGGAAATCAAATTTATCAACCCATGGGGGTCTGGATTTGGAGTCACACTCAAAATTAAAGTGGAAAACCACACTACAGGCTGATCCAACTTTGATGTAATGTCCTTAACACAAGCCAAAATGAGGCTCAGTAGTGTGTGTGGCCTTCACGTGCCTGTATGACCTCCCTACAACGCCTGGGCATGCTCCTGATGAGGTGGCGGATGGTCTCCTGAGGGATCTCCTCCCAGACCTGGACTAAAGCATCCGCCAACTCCTGGACAGTCTGTGGTGCAACATGGCGTTGGTGGATGGAGCGAGACATGATGTCCCAGATGTGCTCAATTGGATTCAAGTCTGGGGAACGGGCGGGCCAGTCCATAGCATCAATGCCTTCCTCTTGCAGGAACTGCTGACACACTCCAGCCACATGAGGTCTAACATTGTCTTGCATTAGGAAGAACCCAGGGCCAACCGCACCAGCATATGGTCTCACAAGGGGTCTGAGGATCTCATCTCGGTACCTAATGGCAGTCAGGCTACCTCTGGCGAGCACATGGAGGGCTGTGCGACCCCCAAAAGAAATGCCACCCCACACCATGACTGACCCACCGCCAAACCGGTCATTCTGGAGGATGTTGCAGGCAGCAGAATGTTCTCCACAGCGTCTCCAGACTCTGTCACGTGCTCAGTGTGAACCTGCGTTCATCTGTGAAGAGCACAGGGCACCAGTGGCAAATTTGCCAATCTTGGTGTTCTCTGGCAAATGCCAAACGTCCTGCACGGTGTTGGGCTGTAAGCACAACCCCCACCTGTGGACGTCGGGCCCTCATACAACCCTCATGGAGTCTGTTTCTGACCGTTTGAGCAGACACATGCACATTTGTGGCCTGCTAGAGGTCATTTTGCAGGGCTCTGGCAGTGCTCCTCCTGCTCCTCCTTGCACAAAGGCGGAGGCAGCGGTCCTGCTGCTGGGTTGTTGCCCTCCTACGACCTCCTCCACGTCTCCTGATGTACTGGCCTGTCTCCTGGTAGCGCCTCCATGCTCTGGACACTACGCTGACAGACACAGCAAACCTTCTTGCCACAGCTCGCATTGATGTATCATCCTGGATGAGCTGCACTACCTGAGCCACTTGTGTGGGTTGTAGACTCCGTCTCATGCTACCACTAGAGTGAAAGCACCGCCAGCATTCAAAAGTGACCAAAACATCAGCCAGGAAGCATAGGAACTGAGAAGTGGTCTGTGGTCACCCCCTGCAGAACCACTCCTTTATTGGGGGTGTCTTGCTAATTGCCTATAATTTCCACCTGTTGTCTATTCCATTTGCACAAAAGCATGTGAAATTTATTGTTAATCAGTGTTGCTTCCTAAGTGGACAGTTTGATTTCACAGAAGTGTGATTGACTTGGAGTTACATTGTGTTGTTTAAGTGTTCCCTTTATTTTTTTTGAGCAGTGTACATGTTGTCATACCCGTGGTATATGGTCTGATATACCACAGATGCACATTCAGCATTCAGGGCTAAAACCAACCAGTTTATATAATCCTCCCGCCCCTAGAATAGCCCTGCATGGTGGCGTTATTGACAAATAGTGTGCCCAACACATGGGCTATTCCAGCATCCAGATCAGAGCTGTCAAGTACAATCAAGACTCTCAAATGGCATTGACGTTAATTTCACAATGTTGATCAGCGCACATTTGGATAAAAATGTCAAGAAGACAGGAAAGGGAGCGTACTGGAATTTATTCTGGATATTTGAAATAGCAATGCTTCTCTGGTGAGGCTTATGATTGTAGCGAGCGTGCATTTGCACACTGCAGTGCACAACAGAGGTGTTGTTTACATGTGCATTGGAGGTTTAATATAGCTAGCAAGCAATTTGTCTTCTCAGCTACAGTTTGAGTTGTGTATTGACTGGTCTCTTGGTTGATCTTAGTCGAGGAAATGTAGCTAGCTGCAGTGTTTGCCCGGTCTGAAACTAAAATGTGGCTAGCTCTTACCGTAGCTTGGACTATGGCGTAGCGAGATCGGCTTTCCAACACTATTGTAAACATTGTAAAGTTTGGTGTTGGTTTTGAACTGATTTAGCGAGCTATGTTTTGTGGAAGAATGTAGGACTGGCATTTGGATGTGAGCTTGCTAAAGTTAGCTAGCTTATATGTGAAGGCCAGCTGTTGTTGTAGGGAACAATTGAACCAAACATAGTTGCCCCCCCACAATAAAATAGCACACAGAGTGAGGAACAGATGAGATATGGCAAACATATCAGACACCGACATGTCACATAATTAACACAAGGTTGGGGAGAAACTGAAGAAAAAAAATGACTAAATCAGTTTTGAAAAACTATTACTTATAAATAAAAAATGTATGCAAAAAATATACATTGACATGTTTGTTTTCTCGATGATATTCAATTCAGCATTGAAAAAAGGTGCAAGTTTAAGTTAGTGCTGCCTGAGGGAATCTGACCACAATTCAGGGAGAACTACGATGACACACCAAATGCATTTGATTAATCATTTTTGTCTTCTAATGCCTCTTTTAAGGGAAAGTAATCAGATTACGTTACTGAGGTTGGGTAATTGAAAAGTTGTGTTACTGCTTACAAATTGACAGGTAACAACTGTAACAGATTACATTTAGAAAGCAACCTAACCAACCCATCACAGATCACAAGGTATCTATTTCATATCACAAGTCTACAGGCCTGAAATCTACCAAACACGTTTGCCATATCAGTCAAAGAGGATTCCGAGATTAAGACTATAGCCTTTGATATGGCTGAAAATGACATTGATAAGTCTAAGTCCTCATTGTCCTCAGTGGCCACTTGGTGAAGTGCTTAGGCCTCACTTGTATATTTACAGTAGATATTGATAGATATTTCTATTTGCAAATGAAACCAAAGGCATTATATAAAAGCTCAGACACACAGGTAGGATTGCCAAATGATCAATCTCTGTCGAGGGAAGAGCTCTTTTTTTCCCCCTTTCACATAGTGTATATTTATTTCTTCTAAACACATTTATGTTTGTAGGAAATGTCAGTTCTTGCACATTTTTTACAAATACTTACTTTTATGTTCACTAGCTGGACAGGCAAATGCCGCTGAGTACTAAACTGTAAACCAATCAAAAACTTGTGTACTATCGCTGTTGATCACGTCTGCCAATCGCGTTATCTGTGTTTCAGGTAGCAGACACAGTTCTGACAAACTGCACAGGTAAAGGCTTTTTAAAAAATGTATTAAACTATTTAGTTATAGAAATGTGATACCATCAATGCAAGCTGTAAAATGACTCCTGACAGCAACCTTAGTACTGTAGCTAGCTATTTACAACAAGTAGATATGTTGCTAGCAGGAGCAGATGGCATTATCGCTAGCTAGCATGTCATTCCAGGACAAGGAGCATTTTGGTTTTCAATTTATTCCAAGTAATAATTTAAGACTAGAAAAATCTATAGGACAAGTAGTGTATAACTAATACAGTCATCAAGGCAGGACCCAATAATGTCATACTGACAAATAAGAAATGCTACATTATCCATGTCAATAGTTGGAGTAGGATGATTGCAGAGCACCATGCCTCAGACTGTCAGGATGTTCATTTCCTAGCTCACAAACTACAGTCCTTTGCTGTGATGATTTATTTTTATTAATTCTGGTCTCTCATGATCAATTCAGATCTCCTGTGACCTGCTACCAGATATCAACCAAGTGCTATTTACCAAGCATGGGCTGATTCACTCACCTGTGAGGAGAACTGTCCTACTGCAGTCACTACTTAGACATTGAGACCACATATGCATTTGCCTGTTGTCTTTTCTGGATTTTGTCTTACACAGTCTAGTGCATTTTAGAGTTGAAGAACACTATTACTGATACACATTCTTGTTTGAGCATCTTTATTCATCATTGTCTCTCACTTATCTCCCATGGTCTATTCCCCAAGTCCTACAGTTTGAATTAGCCCTGCCGTCACTATTTAGACCGCATTTGCCTGTTGTCTTTTCTTTGTGGGTTTTTGTCTTACACAGTCTTGTCAGGGCGGCAGGGAGTCTACGGTTAAGAACGTTGAATCGTACAAAATGGAAAAGATGTCTCACACTCAGTCATAGATATTAGAATAATTAATGGATTTTCAAGATTTTGGCACTGTTTACTTTCAGGTTAGTAGGAAGGTTTTAATCATTTAAAAACACAAATATACTCACATTCACTGAACATTTAGTATTTGAAACTCAAAACATTAATTTCCCAACTGATATTTCCACGGAATTGGGAGGCATGTTTTCATCTGGTTTAGAAAGCAAACTCTGGTTATCTTATTGCTTAGCACATTGTATTGTTATGAATGCTATACTGTATGTGTAAGCTATGCCATATGTATGGGCTAATATATATCTGCAGCTGTCGTTTTTAAACCTCTATTCTAGCATACGACACACACTTCTATCTACATTATTTTATTTGGGTTTCTTTGCAAAGTATAGGATTGAGCCATTAAGCCTGCAGATAGATATTTTAAATTAGACATAATCAGGCCAAAACATCATTCAACAATTGAACTCAGAGATATAGCTAATGAAACAAAAATTGACATTTACAGTAGCTGGCTAGGTTAGTCTAACATTGACTAGCTTTCAATAAATTGCCTAAATGGTAAACAGAGTTACCTCTTCAGTGCACTCGAAAGATTTAGATCTTATTTCAGTCTGGGAGCTAGCTATATCTGTTCCTCTTCATCAGATAACAGCTCACATTATCATAGATAGAAGCAAGCCATTGGCTACCTTCATCACCAGGGGTATGTACGGGAGTTCTGATTGGTTCCAATTTTAGTAGTTTGACAAATTTGCCTGAGCGGCTAAGTTTCGAAATATACCTTTTTATGAGAAAATGTGCAAGAATTCAAGGTGCCAACAAATTTTGTCATCATAAGAATGTTTTACCATCATATCCCCCCCAAAAATCTGCTCCTCCCTCAACGGAAATTGATCAACTAAACATTTTTAAAGCTTTGGCCCACCACCTAAGAGTATTGGCAGTCAATCTCGTGTTTTCACTCAGCAAAAATCTTTGAAGTCGTCAGCCACTCAGCCTCGTTAAAATACTCCAAACTAGAAGGTGGCAGTAGCGTTGCTTGGCAATGCATATATCTGTGCATATTGCTTATGGTCTACATTCCAAGCTATCCGCGCTAATGTTGCTTTTTTGTAGAAAGCCCTAGCCAGATGACCACAGCGAGATAACTACCTAGCAAGGTGACGTAGAAACAATTTAATTCACTTTCCATAATCACATACTGCCAGTGCAGCCCATAGCAAAATGTTGTTCTAGCTAGCTAACGTTAGAATATTCACTAGCTAGCATAACAAAGCTAGGTAAGGACACTGCCCTAACTTGGCAGCTAACACAGGCAGCCGTTTCATGGAAATTGTATTATAATGTCAATACTAGCTACAGTGGTGGAGTTACAGCTTGGGGGAAGCATTTAGTGTTGTGTGCATTGCGTCTGTGCATTTAGCTAGCTACCATCCCATACATTGCATATGAAGTTTGACTTGCTTATCCGTGGATGTACGGAGAAAATACCCTACTTTTTTTTGTTGGCTCCCCCACATGGGGGTTCGTGCTCTCCAATTGGCTCAAAGTGAAGTTGTTCGCTACTGCCAAACATTGCGATTTTACAAGTAGAATCGGTAGGTTCGTCGTTACCGGGTCAGCATGCAGCAGCTACCGCGTTTGTCCTAGCAAGAGAAGGAATGGCCTCCCACTGCGATAAGTACTTATGCTTAAGCCTTCAAAAAGACCAACAGAACACTATTGTGGAGTAGAATGCACTATACTCCGTTATTTTGAAACCACACATTGGGACACAATTTTTTGTGAATCTTGTAAATGCATTGTATTTATATTTTTGTGATGCATTTTGTTACGTACACTGATTCCTTTATGGCAGATTGAGTCATGTTTGAACCCACCTTTAAAATTGGTCATGAGGCGGTCAGACATGTTCTGGTAGAAGTCTTGGACACACTCAAACAGCTCATCAGCGCCTAAGTCCTGAGAGATCAGAGGTCAAAGGTCATCCCAGGTATTTGTAATTGAATGTCAATGTCTGGTCAACAGGAGAGGAACTACATACCAAAATTGCATGTTCCAGATCAAATGTGGTAGCTTGAAATAAACTTTTCAATCTTAACATAACAGCTCTGTTTGTCCGTTTATATAACTGCATTCCTTTTCAACAACAGATATAACATAGACAAAATGGCTTTAAACTGACACGGTTCTGTAAAGCCAAGTACAACAGACCTACTGATCTAGCCAATAAAAGCAAATTTTTCCAAACAAGAGAACCTTGGGCTGTTTTTGCCATATAAAACAGCAATATTCCATTACAAAACATACACATAAAAGCTATTATTTCAGCTTAGTTTTTCAAGGCTGACCTTTGTTGAAAGAACATAAATATCTACACACTGCTGCATATTCTCCCATTCAGTTTATTAAGTTTCAGCTGGACGAAGACCTTTTGGTCAAAAGGTTGCAACAAAAATGTTACACACAAGCATAAATTGTGCAGGTATTTCTATCCTTTCAGATTATACAGTACCAGTCAAAAGATGACACACCTATCCATTCCACCTTTTTACCATTTTCTACATTGTAGAATAATAGTGAAGACATCCAAACTATGAAATAACACATGGAATCATGTAGTAACCAAAATAATGTTTTATATTTGAGATTCTTCAAAGTAGCCACCCTTTGCCTTTGACAGCTTTGCACACTCTTGGCATTCTCTCAACCAGCTTCATGAGGTAGTCACCTGGAATGAATTTCAATTGACAGGTGTGCCTTGTTAAAGTTAATTTGTGGAATTTCTTTCCTTCTTAATGCGTTTGAGCCAATCAGTTGTGTTGTGACAAGGTAGGGGTGGTATACAGAAGATAGCCCTATTTGGTATAAGCCCAAGTACATATTATGGCAAGAACAGCTCAAATAAGCAAAGAGAAATGACAGTCCATCATTATTTTAAGACATGAAGGTCAGTCAATCTGGAAAATGTCAAGAACTTTGAATGTTTCTTCAAGCGCAGTTGCAAAAACCATCAAACACTATGATGAAACTGGCTCTCATGAGGACCACTACAGGTAAGGAAGACCAGGAGTTAGCTCTGCTGCAGAGGATAAGTTCATTAGAGTTACCAGCCTCAGAAATTGCAGCACAAATAAATGCTTCAGAGTTCAAGTAACAGACACATCTCAACAGCAACTGTTCAGAGGAGACTGCGTGTAATCAGGCCTTTATGGTCAAATTGCTGAAAAAAATAATATTCACTAGTAAAAGGACACCAATAATAAGAAGAGACTTACTTGGGCCAAGAAACACGAGCAATGGATATTAGGCCGGTGGAAATCTGTCCTTTGGTCTGATGAGTCCAAATTTGAGATGTTTGATTCCAACTGCTGTGTCTTTGTGAGACGCAGAGTAGGTGAATGGATGATCTCCACATGTGCTTCCCACCGTGAAGCATGGAGGAGGAGGTGTGATGATGTGGGAGTGCTTTGCTGCTGACACAGTCTGTGATTTATTTAGAATTCAAGGCACACTTAACCATCATGGCTACCACAGCAATATGCCATCCCATCTGGTTTGCGCTTAGTTTTTCAACAGGACAATGACCCAACACACCTCCAGGCTGTGTAAGGGCTATTTGACCAAGAAGGAGAGTGATGGAGTGTTGCATCAGATGACCTGGCCTCCACAATCACCCAACCTCATCCCAATTGAGATGTTTTGGATGAGTTAGCCCGAATGAAGGAAAAGCAGTCAACAAGCGCTCAGCACATGATTCCATATGTGTTCATAGTTTTGATGTCTTCACTATTATTCTACAATATAGAAAATAGTAAAAATAAAGAAAAACCCTTGAATGAGTAGGTGTGTCCAAACTTTTGACTGGTACTGTGTTTTTTACCCTGCGCATGGAAAATCATTGAAAACTATTGAATGCTCGTTCAACTGACCTTTTTGTTGGCCATGATCTCGATGAAGGCACTGCTCTGCTTGTGGACTTCTCAGCTTGGCTTATGCAGGGTCTTCAGAAATTCCACAAAGTCTCTGGAGACGCGGTCTATCTCGATGCTGGACTGGCGTCTGATCGAGGGGCTGGGGGTCTTGCCCTCCTGGTTCTCTGAGAGGAAGACACCATGACTTGTGTTGTTTTCATAATGTTATCCCATACCTTTCTCGTCATGGTTGCTCTCGCTAACTGCAGGCCTCCAGACTGCGACCATTTAGTCACATTTTGCAACACTTTTATTTGGCTGCCCCAGTTAACTTTTTAATTGGTCTCACTAGTGCGAGCTGCACATTATACCTGGTCACTTCAATTAAAAGTGGGCAGATAAATTATAATTTTTGTAGTATTCTTTGGGCGGATAAAACCATGAATTTATAAAGTGCATTATCCTTATGATTCCTTGAATAGAAGTGTCTGACCTGCTGCTGTGCCTGCTTGTTTCGCCGGCCCGGCTGCTGTAATGAGCCTCTCACAATCGCTCTCCCCCTCGTGATTGTATAACATTTAAAAATGCAATTGGAGGGTGGAAGAAAAAAACACTTTGGAAGCAACTAGTTGTCCATATTTATAGAGAGGAGGGTCTCAGCTTTCTGTAAGTATATATCTTTTATTTCTCAATTCTCATTATTGAGCTCAAAAGCACAATAAAGATATCGGATATGGCTTTGAATTACGTAGCGTGTGCAAAATTGCGTGTCGGACTCGCGACTGCACTGGCGTCATTGCATTTCTTAGGACATTACGTTTAATTGTTAGATTAAAATACTGAACAAAAATATGAATGCAACAATTTCATTGATTTAACTCACTTATAGGAGAAAATCAGTCAATTTAAATAATTTCAATAGGCCCCAATCTATGAATTTCACATGACTGGAAATACAGATATGCATCTGTTGGTCAGAGATACAGTACCTTGATAAAATAATAAATAGGCCTCAGGATCTCGTCATGGTATTTTTGTGCATTCGAATTGCCATAGATAAAATGCAATTGTGTTCGTGGTCCGTAGCTTATGCCTGCCAATACCATAATCCCACCGACACCATGGGGGCACTCTGTTCACAATGTTGACATCAGCAAACTGCTCGCCCACACGACGCAATACATGTGGTTGTGAGGCCGGTTGGACATACTGCCAAATTCTCTAAAACGACATTCGAGGTGGCTTTTGGTAGAGAAATGAACATTCAATTCTCTGGCAACAGCTCTGGTGGACATTCCTGCAGTCAGCATGCCAATTGCACACTCCCTCAACTTAAGACATCTGTGGCATTGCTTTTTAGTGTGATACAACTGCACATTTTAGAGTGTCCTTTTATTGTTGCCAGCACAAGGTGAGCCTGTGTAATGATCATGCTATTTAATCAGCTTCTTGATATGCCACACCTGTCAGGTGGATGGATTATCTTATCAAATTAGTGCACAAAATGAGAGAAATAAGCTTTTTGTGCGTATGGAACATTGTTGGAATCTTTTATTTCAGCTCATGAAACATTGGACCAACACTTCATATGTTGCTTTTATATTTTTGTTCATTGTACATGGCTACTAGCTGTTGGTGTTATAAACTCAGCAAAAAATTAGTCCCTTTTTCAGGACCCTGTCTTTCAAAGATAATTAATACAAATCCAAATAACTTCACAGATCTTCATTGTAAAAGGGTTTAAACACTGTTTCCCATACTTGATTAATGAACATGAGTGTAGTCTCATGTTAGTAGTGCTTCTACACCTGCATTGCTTGCTGTTTGGGGTTTTAGGCTGGGTTTCTGTACAGCACTTTGAGATATCAGCTGATGTACGAAGGGCTATATAAATACATTTGATTTTATGTGATTTAGTCTGGCCCAGGAGTGTGAAGGTGAACGGAAAGGCACTGGCACAACGAACCGCCCTTGCTGTCTCTGCCTGGCCGGTTCCCCTCTCTCCACTGGGATTCTCTGCCTCTAAACCCTATTACAGGGGCTGAGTCACTGGCTTACTGGTGCTCTTCCATGCCTTCCCTAGGAGGGGTGCGTCACTTGAGTGGGTTGAGTCACTGATGTGATCTTCCTGTCTGGGTTGGTGCCCTCCCTTGGGTTGTGCCGTGGCGGAGATCTTTGTGGGCTATACTCGACCTGGTCTCAGGATGGTAAGTTGGTGGTTGAAGATATCCCTCTAGTGGTGTGGGGGCTGTGCTTTGGCAAAGTGGGTGGGGTTATATCCTACCTGTTTGGCCATGTCCGGGGGTATCGTCGGACGGGGCCACAGTGTCTCCAGACTCCTCCTGTCTCACCCTCCAGTATTTATGCTGCATTAGGTTGTGCCGGGGGGCTAGGGTCAGTCTGTTATATCTGGAGTATTTCTCCTGTCTTATCCGGTGACCTGTGTGAATTTAAGTATACTCTCTAATTATTTCTTTCTCTCGGAGGACCTGAGCCCTAGGACCATGCCTCAGGACTACCTGGCCTGATGACTCCTTGCTGTCCCCAGTCCACCTGGCTGTGCTTCTGCTCCAGTTTCAACGGTTCTGCCTGCAGCTATGGAACCCTGACCTGTTCACCAGACCTTCTGTTTTCAACTCTCTAGAGACAGCAAGAGCGGTAGAGATACTCTGAATGATCGGCTATGAAAAGCCAACTTTACTCCTGAGGTGCTGACCTGTTGCACCCTCGACAACGACTGTGATTATTATTATTTGACCCTGCTGGTCATCTATGAACATTTGAACATCTTGGCCATGTTCTGTTATAATCTCCACTCAGCACAGCCAGAAGAGGACTGGCCACCCATCATAGCCTGGTTCCTCTCTAGGTTTTTTCCTAGGTCCTGGCCTTTCTATGGAGTTTTTCCCAGTCACCGTGCTTCTACACATGCATTGTTTGCTGTTTGGTGTTTTAGACTGGGTTTCTGTACAGCACTTTGAGATATCAGCTGATGTAAGAAGGAATTTATAAATAAATTTGATCATGCACCAGTGGAACAGTCGTTAAGACACTAACAGCTTACAGACGGTAGGCAATTAAGGTCACAGTTTTGAAAACTTAGGACACTAAAGAGGCATTTACTGACTGAATAACACCAAAAGAAAGATGCCCAGGGTCCCTGCTCATCTGCGTGAACGTGCCTTAGGCATGCTGCAAGGAGGCATGAGGACTGCATATGTGGCTAGGGCAATAAATTGCAATGTCCGTACTACGAGACGCCACAGGGCGACAGGACGGACAGCTGATCGTCCTCAGTGGCAGACCACGTGTAACAACACCTGCACAGGATCGGTACATCCAAAAATCACACCTGCGGGACAGGTGCAGGATGGCAACAACAACTGCCTGAGTTACACCAGGAATGTACAATCCCTCCATCAGTGCTCAGAGCCTGTTGTAAGGCAGGTCCTCACCAGACATCACCAGCAACAACGTCACCTACGGGCACAAACCCACCATTGCTGGACCAGACAGGACTGGCAAAAAGTGCTCTTCACTGACGAGTCGCGGTTTTGTCTCACCAGGGGTGATGGTCGGATTCGCGTTTATCATCAAAGGAATGACAGTTACACTGAGGCCTGTCCTCTGGAGCAGGATTGATTTGGAGGTGGAGGGTCTGTCATGGTCTGGGGCAGTGTGTCACAGCATCATCGGACTGAGCTTGTTGTCATTGCAGGCAATCTCAACGCTGTGCATTACAGGGAAGACATTCTCCTCCGTCATGTGGTACCCTTCCTGCAGGCCCATCCTGACATGATCCTCCAGCATGACAATGCAACACTGCTCGTTCTGGGTGTGATTTCCTGCAAAACAGAAATGTCAGTATTCTGCCATGACCAGCGAAGAGCCCGGATCTCAATCCCATTGAGCACGTCTGGGACCTGTTTGATCGGAGGGTGAGGGCTAGGGCCATTCCCCCCAGGAATGTCCGGGAACTTGCAGGTGCCTTGGTGGAAGAGTGGGGTAACATCTCACAGCAAGAACTGGCAAATCTGGTGCAGTCCATGAGGAGGAAATGCACTGCAGTACTTAATGCAGCTGGTGGCCACGCCAGATACTGACTGTTACTTTTGATCCCCCTTTGTCCAGGGATACATTATTCCATTTCTGTTAGTCACATGTCTGTGGAACTTGTTCAGTTTGTCTGTTGAATCTTGTCATGTTCATACAAATATTTACACATGTTAAGTTTGCTGAAAATTAACGCAGTTGACAGTGAGAGGACGTTACTTTTTTTGAGTTTAATTATAGTTAGTCTAGTGTTTTGAGTTTCCACTTCTTCAGATGGTGAATTAGCACTAGTTGAATTAGGCCTATATATAATATTAGTCAAACAGAAATAATCTGCATTTTTTTCTCTCTCTATTGAACAAAAAAATATAAAATTGACTGCAAAATAACTAAAATATCATAATTGTCAACCCAAAATTCATGA
The DNA here is from genome assembly GCF_057628025.1 of Oncorhynchus mykiss. Taxonomy (NCBI): domain Eukaryota; kingdom Metazoa; phylum Chordata; class Actinopteri; order Salmoniformes; family Salmonidae; genus Oncorhynchus; species Oncorhynchus mykiss. Next base: position 27,738,121 of record NC_143031.1, read on the forward strand.
CAGTCACTGGATTAGGTTGCATAATATCACAATACTCTCTCGGTAGTCTATTACACGTCTTAATAAAGCATTGTGATTGACTTTAGAACGACTTCATAAGACTCAAATGTATTCTATTGTGTGACGCTGCAGAATGTTTTTATGGGGGTGCCACAAAACAAAGTTAGCGGCACCAGTGCCACCCAGGATTTTTTTTGGTCTGAAGCCCTGAACTGACAGCCTCAAGTAAAGAAGGTAAACAGGTCAGAAGGGTTTAAAACCAAGACGCTGACAGGTCTAACCTGTTTGTCTTTACATAAGAGCTGGGGCGATGTCAGACCCAAATATGCAATCAATAGAATTCCATCCTGTACAAATAACCAGATTCTTTACACCCTCTTTTGCTGGTGATTGTGTTCTTGCATTGTTGGGAGTTTCAGTGGACTATAAAATGGACAGTTCTCTATATTCTGTAGAAGTGTTTCTACAACTAGAGAGAGAATGACAGACACCCACCTCTGAGTCTGGCCACCAGTGCTGCCAGTATAATGACCATACGCAAGAGGAGGACACATGAACATTATGAACATTATGAGCAACATGAAAAAGGGACTTTTGTTAAATACACAATTCACATCTAACACATTTTTAAAAAGCAACCAGAGCAGGGAAGTCAATTTGATGGACAAGTCTCTCAGCCAATTAGACTGAGCGGGTGCCACTATGGTGAGACTACTGGAACATCTTAATACCACCATGTTGGAGGGTAACATTAAGTCAACTACACTAGTAAAGCCCTAATGAGTTCCTAGTTGGTTTTAAAACTACAGGGATTAAAATGGGGGCACTACCCACTGCAAATCTAATCTCCAATGGTAGATGCAATTACTGTACCTTCTGTGGGGAAGTCCATTTCCCAAGGAGGGGTAAACATTCCTCTCCAGTCTCTGAGGCCTGTCACCTTCTCTCCCTCACTGGGGGCTGAGAATGAGATGGCAGGGCCAATTGGGGCCACAGGGCACGGGAAATGGGGGGCATACAAGAGAGAATGGGTAGATTTGAGAGATGTGGGCGAAGGTGGAATGGGTGTGGGTAGGGAGAATATTGGACAACAAATGAATGACTTCATTGATCAACAAACAATGGCATTGACAGATAAGTGCAGAATGAGTGGTTCAGAGAGAGATAGGAGGGGGGTTGTTTGGTTTGGGAAACAATTGCATTATCATGAGAGAGAGGGGGTACCTTCTTTTTTTTTCTAAAGAAAGACGATCTAACTCCGCAAAGATAAATGTCCCCAAGGGACTTTGAACTTTGCACATTGTTCTCAATAGCCTTGGGGCCATTGTATAGGAGCTTACCTTACAGTTAGGGTGTCACTAAATAGACCTAGGTATAATAGGCTGTAATGGGCTTGGAGGGAACAGAATACCTTGTAGATCAATCACCCTGTGAGCTGGTCATGCCCTGCTTAGGAGCCTCCGGGATCACTGCCAAGGAAGTGAGCCGATGAGACAATTACTAGGCTGATACACCGGGGTGGAAAGTGTGTGTCAAAAACTGCACTGGAGAAATGCCATTGAGATAACTCAGGCTTTAACGTATAAGAGGGAATGCAAAGCGGTCTTTATGAGTTTTCAGAGTCAGTCAGTCACCTTTCTTGGGGGCTGTCCGTGATGAGGGACTGAAGAACTTCTTCACGGTGGTCACCTTGCACGTCTTCTCATTGGTCTTCCTTTCCTCGAACTTGGAGAAGGGGGCAAGAGAGGCCTGGGGTTGAGCCTGTGGCTGAGACTGGGCCCCCTGGATACTGGCATAGGCAGCCTCCTCCTCCTTCTGCAGCCTGAGGTAAACCAGGGGGAACAACTGGTGATAAAACTGTTTTACTTGAGGCTATTATTCAACAAACCGCTGGTGTCCTGTTTTAATTACAATGTATGGAGGGAAAGTAAGTGTTGGACAAAGCTAGTAAAAATTGACATTTCATTAATGCCCAAAAACTTTTGATTATCATGTATAAATCCTCTACTAAATGTCTCAAGCTAGAATAGGATGTGGATAAGAAAAACCAGCTTGATTCTGCTGGCCAGTGACCTGGGGCTGAAAGTTGGCATTCCCTAACATAGTGAGGCATCCCACATGAAACTGTGGTGTAAAAAAAGTATCTACCATGCCACTGAGGAAGGGCATACGTTTCAGCCTGAACCTTGGAGAAAAAGAATGCACCACAGCACTGACAACACATTGCAATTGATTATAACCTTTCACAGGTGGGCCTAATAACTTCTCAGTCTTCCTGGATCTGCTTCTGTCGGGCTCGCTGGTACTCTTCCCGCCAGCACTTGGAGCACAGGCCCTGCCAGGCCGCATTGCCATAGTAACCACAGCCCTTGTTGCAGAGCAGCTCCGACTGGTCCATGTGGATCCCACGGCGCGCTCTCCGCTGACTCATCTCGCTGCCTGTATGGAGGAAACTCAGCAGAGCTGGCTGGCTGCTGGCAAGGAAAAACTGCATCATGTTTGGGTTGTTTGAGACCAACTGGGACATTGCGCTAAATACTTGTCATCCAGAGTCACATTTATTTATATTTTTTCCAAGCTGTAGCACACAATATTTTACTTACTGCAGGTTTTTAAAGAACCAAACGAGTCTGCGTCGTGTTCATTTCTGCTACGGTGTCATTCCACTTCAAAAAGCACTGAGAAATGAATCCAATTGATTGCACCCAAATGGCCAATTATAATTTATAGGATACATATAATAGTCAATAAATATAGTACCTTTCATTTAACTAGGCAAGTCAGTTAAGAACAAATTATTGTTTACAATGACAGACTACCCCGGCCAAGCCCTAACATACATTTACAACACTACATTACTGTATTTCATTCTGAAAACCAAGTCATGGATTCACAAACATTGCACATAATCATTTTGATCCTGAGCCCTCTAAAACAAGAACTTGTAGCCTACTCTATGAAAAGGTAATTGAATGGACATATCAATCTGACATCTGTATAAATCTAATATTAATTAACTAAACAACACGGGGAACAAAAAAGAAAACAGAACTAACCTACGGGGGAGGTGACAATAGTGTCACTGCAGTTGTCCTTGATTAGAAAAGAATATTGTGTGGTTTCTTGGTTTAAGCTCCATGTAAGTGAAACAGTTGCCCTTAGGAAAAGGCACTTAAGCTGAATTTCTTTAATCCGTAGAAATACCATGTCATATAAAATGATCATATGAAACTTGAATGACTAATCTATGTCATGCTGCAAAAGAAGATGGAATTGTTGAAGACTACCCCGGCCAAGCCCTAACCCAGACAATGCTGGGCCAATTGTGCGCCGCCCTATGGGACTCCCAATCACAGCCGGTTGTGATACAGCCTGAAATCAAACCAGGTCTGTAGTGACGCCTCTATCACTGAGATGCAGTGCCTTAGACCGCTGCGCCACTCAGGAGCCCAACATCTGATTTGGATCAAACTTTTTTCCAACAATGAGTTAGACATGAGGAATCCAGTGAATCTCCCCTCCCAAAGATGATGTCCATGCATCATTTTTGCACAAAAAAAATATATTGCTTTTTCAAGATAATTTACTTGTGGGTGCTAGCAAAATAGCTTCTGTTGTCATCGGATGAAAAAAAAAAAGACTATTGTGTTGCACTAAAGTATTTCATGTGAAGAAAAACTATAGTTGTACACCCTTTATCACTCTATTGAAGTAAAACATCACTGTTGACTTTCAATATAAAACTCAGATGAAATGGTTTTTTTTTTTAATGGTCTGCATTTTGAAAAGCTAATGCGCCCCCCGAGGCTAGTGTAGACAGCCTCATCCTGGTCCAAAATATGATAAAAGAAAACATTGAATTGTTTTAAAAAGCTAATGATACAGTATTTATACAAACCATACAACTCTATGCACTATGACTACTTTGAACAATATACACAGTAAATAAAAATTACAAACATTTACTGGAAAAACGGCAGATGCAAAGTTTGGTAATCGAATTACAGTCATATCTCCCCAAATTCTATTATATTCTGTTACCAAACTTTGTATCTGCACAGTTCTTCCTGGTAATGTGTTTTTGTTACATTTTCTGAGGAAATTGTTAAAAGTAGCCATTGCGCATAGTTTGTTAAACATTGAAATCAATGTCTGTTTGGTATAGATTTTAAAGTGAAAAACCTGAGTCTCAACATAATTCTGTTACCATGAAATTGCCTAGCAAGAGTGAACAGTAGGTAACAAGACCCATTTCTACACAGCAGAAAGCAGACAGCCATTAGAGCATCAATATTTCAGCGTGATGCTGCCGAAACTGCTGTGAGCTAAGAGCCAGAAGACACTGTGTGGTCAGGAACCAGGATAAGGACTAGGCTAAAGAGAGCAGCTTGAAGCGAACAGTTCACATTTTCAACCCCATATAGACTGGACAACACATGACTCATGGTGTGGTCAACTTCACACACACATTATAGTGGAAGGGAACAGGGAGGTGCTTCTCTAACTCAATGCATTTGACACATTTTTCTAAATCAAATCAATTTTTTTTGTCACATGCTCCCAATACAATAGGTACCTTACAGTAAAATGCTTACTTACAAGCCCTTAACCAACAACGCAGTTTTAAGAAAAAACATATATTTTTTAAAGTAAGCGATAAGAATAACAAATAATTAAAGAGCAGCAGTAAATAACAATAGCAGGGCTTTATAAAGGGGGTACCGGTACAGAGTCAATGTGCAGGGGCACTGGGTAGTCGAGGTAATATGTACATGTAGGTAGATTTATTAAAGTGACTATGCATAGGTAATAACAGATGGTAGCAGCAGCATAAAGTGTGTGTGGGGGGGGGGGGGGGGCAGTGCAGATAGTCTGGGTAGCCATTTGACTAAGCTGTTCAAGAGTCTTATGGCTTGGGGGTAGAAGCTGTTTAGAAGCCTCTTGGACCTAGACTTGGCGCTCCGGTGCTGTGCAGTAGCAGAGAGAACAGTGTATGACTAGGGTGGCTGGAGTCTCACAATTTTCAGAGCCTCCCTCTGACACCGCCTGGTATAGAAGTCCTGGATGGCAGGAAGCTTGCCACCGGTGATGTTCTGGGACATACGCACTACCCTCTGTAGTGCCTTGCGGCCTGAGAAGTTGCCATAGCAAGTGTGCTAAGTTGTGCTGAGCAGACCCTACATCTCAGTAGCAGATTGATTTGACAACAGAGGTTAGGGTTAGCCATCAGCCTAACTCCACCACTGCAAATATATATGGTTTAGGTGGGGAAAACAGCAAATAGGCCAAGCCTACAGTTGAGATGGTTTTCTTGCTATTATTATCACTAAAAAGCTTGAACGACAGCAACTAAAACTACCATATGGTGTGAATGGGATACAGCAGCTCCCTGCACTGCCATCAACGTGTAGCTACTTCACCAACCAAATAGACAAGAATAGCCAAGCCCTTAAAAAGCTCTAAGCCATGTGCAGTTTCCATGATGGAGCTTATGTACATAACCATGTCACTGGAGTTGTGGCTCCTGAATATTGATTTTGTGAATGATCTCCACTCACAAAAAAATGTCCCCCAGAGAAATTTAGTTAGGGCAGCTTGTCATTCTAAACAGAGAAATCATTCACCTACAGCTTGAACTGGCATTATATCAGTTCATGTACATACTATGAATGAGTGTGTGCACACAAAATAAGACTCGGTGACCTTATGGGTTAAAACCTGGTTTAGCCCATTCTCAAGCAGAAGATGGATCCACACCTATAGCTTATGACTGATTGGCTTGCATCAACAATGTACAAGATGTACCAAGATGGCGTAGCAGTGAAGACGTGTTTTGTTTGTGTCTCGTGTACTTTTGTATTTTTCATATTTTTTTGTATATATGCATGCCTTGCGAAAGTATTCGGCCCCCTTGAACTTTGCGACCTTTTGCCACATTTCAGGCTTCAAACATAAAGATATAAAACTGTATTTTTTTGTGAAGAATCAACAAGTGGGACACAATCATGAAGTGGAACGACATTTATTGGATATTTCAAACTTTTTTAACAAATCAAAAACTGAAAAATTGGGCGTGCAAAATTATTCAGCCCCTTTACTTTCAGTGCAGCAAACTCTCTCCAGAAGTTCAGTGAGGATCTCTGAATGATCCAATGTTGACCTAAATGACTAATGATGATAAATACAATCCACCTGTGTGCAATCAAGTCTCTGTATAAATGCACCTGCACTGTGATAGTCTCAGAGGTCCGTTAAAAGCGCAGAGAGCATCATGAAGAACAAGGAACACACCAGGCAGGTCCGAGATACTGTTGTGAAGAAGTTTAAAGCCGGATTTGGATACAAAAAGATTCCCCAAGCTTTAAACATCCCAAGGAGCACTGTGCAAGCGATAATATTGAAATGGAAGGAGTATCAGACCACTGCAAATCTACCAAGACCTGGCCGTCCCTCTAAACTTTCAGCTCATACAAGGAGAAGACTGATCAGAGATGCAGCCAATAGGCCCATGATCACTCTGGATGAACTGCAGAGATCTACAGCTGAGGTGGGAGACTCTGTCCATAGGACAACAATCAGTCGTGTATTGCACAAATCTGGCCTTTATGGAAGAGTGGCAAGAAGAAAGCCATTTCTTAAAGATATCCATAAAAAGTGTAGTTTAAAGTTTGCCACAAGCCACCTGGGAGACACACCAAACATGTGGAAGAAGGTGCTCTGGTCAGATGAAACCAAAATTGAACTTTTTGGCAACAATGCAAAACGTTATGTTTGGCGTAAAAGCAACACAGCTCATCACCCTGAACACACCATCCCCACTGTCAAACATGGTGGTGGCAGCATCATGGTTTGGGCCTGCTTTTCTTCAGCAGGGACAGGGAAGATGGTTAAAATTGATGGGAAGATGGATGGAGCCAAATACAGGACCATTCTGGAAGAAAACCTGATGGAGTCTGCAAAAGACCTGAGACTGGGACGGAGATTTGTCTTCCAACAAGACAATGATCCAAAACCTGCCGTAATCCCTGGACCACTACTTCTGATCTTCACAGCTAGCTTGCAGCTAGCTAGCTCATCGTGGCACCCAATACCGAAGCTATCCCTGAGGCCCACCTCCCGGCCTACTCAGCTGTTCAACCGAACCCCACTCATACATGGCTAGAGCCCGATACTCCACCGGATCCTTGCTGTAAACTCTATAGTGGCTAATGCCACTGCCACGAAGCTAGCACCAGTTAGCCGTGAGCCATGCGCATCTCCCGGCCAGCAAACTAAATTCTACAATACCTCTTTTGCCATCTGGTTGGATTCTCTGTCGAAACGACGCCCCGCAACACTACCACGACTGGTCTGCCAATGAATACGCCATCCGCTGTGCCTTCAACCGGCCTCCGTCGGAGGGCTACTAACTTTAAACGCCTTGTCGCCTGCTAACGTAGTGGCGGGTTCCCTGTTCCATCTACTGCTGCCCCCTGGACACTATGATCACTTGGCCACATAGCTGATGCCTGCTGGACTGTCCATTAATCACGGTACTCCATTCTGTTTATTTATTTTTTATCTGTCGGCCCCAGCCGCGAACTCAGGCTCTGTGTGTAGTTAATCCGACCCTCTCTGCCTAGTCATCGCCATTTTACCTGCTGTTGTTGTGTTAGCTGATTAGCTGTTGTTGTCTCACCTGTTGTTTTAGCTAGCTCTCCCAATCAACACCTGCGATTACTTTATGCCTCGCTGTATGTCTCTCTCAAATGTCAATATGCCTTGTATACTGTTGTTCAGGTTAGTTATCATTGTTTTAGTTTACAATGGAGCCCCTAGTTCCACTCTTCATACCTCTGATACCTCCTTTGTCCCACCTCCCACACATGCGGTGACCTCACCCATTACAACCAGCATGTCCAGAGATACAACCTCTCTTATCATCATCACCCAGTGCCTGGGCTTACCTCCGCTGTACCCGCACCCCACCATACCCGTCTGTGCATTATGCCCTGAATATATTCTACCATGCCCAGAAATCTGCTCCTTTTATTATTTGTCCCCAACGCTCTAGGTGACCAGTTTTGATAGGCTTTAGCCGCACCCTCATACTACTACTCCTCTGTTCCGCGGGTGATGTGGAGGTAAACCCAGGCCCTGCATGACCCAGGCACCCTCATTTGTTGACTTCTGTGATCGAAACAGCCTTGGTTTCATGAATGTCAACATCAGAAGCCTCCTCCCTAAGTTTGTTTTACTCACTGCTTTAGCACACTCTGCCAACCCTGATGTCCTTGCCGTGTCTGAATCCTGCCTTAGGAAGGCCACCAAAAATTTTGAGGTTTCCATACCCAACTATAACATTTTCCGTCAAGATAGAACTGCCAAAGGGGGAGGAGTTGCAGTCTACTGCAGAGATAGCCTGCAAAGTAATGTCATACTTTCCAGGTCCATACCCAAACAGTTCGAACTACTAATTTTAAAAATTACTCTCTCCAGATATAAGACTCTCACTGTTGCCGCCTGCTACCGACCCCCCTCAGCTCCCAGCTGTGCCCTGGACACCATTTGTGAATTGATCGCCCCCCCCATCTAGCTTCAGAGTTTGTTCTGTTAGGTGACCTAAACTGGGATATGCTTAACACCCCGGCAGTCCTACAATCTAAGCTAGATGCCCTCAATCTCACACAAATCATCAAGGAACCCACCAGGTACAACCCTAAATCTGTAAACAAGGGCACCCTCATAGATGTTATCCTGACCAACTGGCCCTCCAAATACACCTCCGCTGTCTTCGACCAGGATCTCTGCGATCACTGCCTCATTGCCTGTATCCGCTACGGGTCCGCAGTCAAACAACCACCCCTCATCACTGTCAAACGCTCCCTAAAACACTTCTGCGAGCAGGCCTTTCTAATCGACCTGGCCCGGGTATCCTGGAAGGATATTGTCCTCATCCCGTCAGTTGAGGATACCTGGTCATTCTTTAAAAGTAACTTCCTCACCATCTTAGATAAGCATGCCCAGTTCAAAAAATGCAGAACTAAGAACAGATATAGCCCTTGGTTCACTCCAGACCTGACTGCCCTCGACCAGCACAAAAACATCCTGTGGCGGGCTGCAATAGCATCGAATAGTCCCCGCGATGTGCAACTGTTCAGGGAAGTCAGGAACCAATACACGCAGTCAGTCATGAAAGCAATGGCCAGCTTTTTCAAGCAGAAATTTGCATCCTGTAGCTCCAAAAAGTTTTGGGACACTGTAAAGTCCATGGAGAACAAGAGCACCTCCTCCCAGCTGCCCACTGCACTGAGGCTAGGTAACACGGTCACCACCGATAAATCCAACTTCAACAAGCATTTCTCAACGGCAGGCCAAGCCTTCCTCCTGGCTACTCCAACCTCGGCCCAACACCCACCCGTAGCACGTGCTCCAGCAGATATATCTCACTGATCATCCCTAAAGCCAACACCTCATTTGGCCACCTTTCTTTCCAGTTCTCTGCTGCCTGTGACTGGAACGAATTGCAAAAAAAAAAAATAATAATAATAATCGCTGTTGTTGGAGACCTTTCTCCCTCACCAACTGTAAACATCTGCTATCTGAGCAGCTAACCGATCGCTGCAGCTGTCCATCGGTAAATAGCCCACCCAATTTACCTACCTCATCCCCATACTGTTTTTATTTATTTACTTTTCTGCTCTTTTGCACACCAGTATCTCTACCTGCACAATTATTTGCCTACCTCCTCGTGCCTTTTTCACACAATGTATATACTCTTTGTTTTCTTTTTTTCTACTGTGTTATTGACTTGTTTATTGTTTACTCCATGTGTAACTCTGTGTTGTCTGTTCACACTGCTATGCTTTATCTTGACCAGATCGCAGTTGTAAATGAGAACTTGTTCTCAACTAGCCTACCTAGTTAAATACGGGTGTGGGGTGGGATAGAAAAAAAAATATGGCAGAAGCATGGCTGGTTAGTTAACTAGCTATCGCAACAAGCAAAACAAACGAAGATAAGCCGAAGACAGGGGAGCATGTACAGGTTACAACAAACCTAAACGGGGTTTCAGCACAAGGCGTTAGATTTTGTCAAACTCAATGGCAACAATAAATAACTAGCTATCTGCCTGGCTAGGCACCTAACCACAGTGTGACGATATTTAGCTAGCATGCTAGAACAATGAGACAGACATTCAACCGGATGTATAAATGTGAAGCCTCCGCTTGGCGTTTCCACTCACTACCAAATATAGTAGTGAGAAGAAGCCCACTGGCCGGGATGGGAGAAGATGTAATGATATGGATTTTGGACGACATTTTCTCATCGATTAAACATTTGATCTCAATACAGCTTTCTGTTCCCAAAACTATAATATGTTATGAACAAAGTGGACTAAGTTTTGGTAATCTCGTTGTTTAGGAGTACAACGGCGAATGGAGTTATTGCACACGCGCACTTCACATGAGGCGTTCCCAAACGGAAATATGCAGATGCTTACTAGAACGCGCCAATAGGATCTCGCTAGTTCATGCTTGGCTCTGCCCACCTTCTTGCTTATTCTGTCCTAATTTGTTCCCATTGGAAGCGACAGGCTATATGGTCTCTTGTTTTAGTGATAAACATATTTGCTAAGGTATATTTGTGTAGTTAGCAAAAGTGTACTAACATTTTGGCTGTTATAAACATGCCGTAGCTAACTGTTCTACAATCAATTTTACAAAGTATAATCTTTACCATTTTTCAGTGTCCTAGGACGAGCTACCTGTAGTAGCCACTGGCTTTGGTTGGGAATTGTCTGGAGAGGTGGAGCACACTCTTGAGTCATAGTCCCTTAATAATAAGGAATTCCCTCTACCACGCCCACAAATTGGGGAACACAAACATTCGTTCCCATTCACTCCCATCGTAGAAGCCCCAATTTCGTCGTCGATTTTTAGTTACACAGACATAACAAAACATGCCGGAAAATTACTGTTTTTCAATTTACATGTAACCAGGTCAAAAATCGCGACATATGCATCGCATAGCTTCCGAGTGGCGCAGCGGTCTAAGCACTGCATCTCAGTGCTAGATGCGTCACTACAGACACCCTGGTTCGAATCCATGCTGTATCACAACCGGTCGTGTTTGGGAGTCCCATAGGGCGGAGCACAATTGACCCATCGTCGTCCGGGTTTCTCTGGTGTAGGCTGTCATTGTAAATAAGAATTTGTTCTTAACTGACTTGCCTTGTTAAATAAGTCTCAAAATATAAATAAATGTAGTGAAATAGAGCCTGGGACAAGAGCTCTGTGGCTTCAGGCTATTATAGTATTCAGCAGACCAGTAGGCTACAAGTAGTGGAGAACATTCAATCAGAATTAGCTAAGACATATAACTTGTTTAGTGTAGTACATTTGTATCTCCACCAACTACTTGTAGTTGTATATTCCATGTGTTTGTGGTGTTGGTCTCTTGGCTAGATCATTTGTTTGGGTTGGTAGCTAACGCTCACCCACATGGCTGCTAGCACCATCATGAAAAGGGGCATGAAGGAAGCCCTATTACATTTTCCGAAGTAGTGAGAATGCTCTGGGGTAGGCAATGTTTAAATGGAATCTTTAGACATGTTGACTTAAACAAGCAGTCAACAAGAAAATTGCGTTTGAAAGTCAATGGGGGTAACCACATGTTGTTTTCCCCACAGGCAGGCGTTCTAATACCGACTGGAATGGTGGAGTGCAGTAACATTCATGTAATTCATTGTTTTTTTTTTACCCTGACCCTAAATGCCTTCAACCATTATAATTCCTGTCAGTATACCAACTATGTGGAATATTTTGTTATATACGAGAGCTGCATCTTGAAGCTATATATTATTAGGCTTATGATTAATAAGACACAGATCAATGCCAATAAGTGGAGGGAGAGATGGCATCCTGGTAAAGAATAAGAAGGCCTGCACACAAAATGTTCACAAAATGTTAAAGCTCCCAATTCACCTCTTTATTGACAACATTTGGATCCGAAACAGATATTTAACAGTGTGCAGGCCTTCTTGTTCTTTACTACTATTCTTTATTAGCTCAGCACCTATGTTTTTAAGGATGTGCGTAAGACAACAAACCTCTAGAAATTAGACCCTGCCCATAATGTGGTCAATCAAAAAATGGTCTAGTTGTGCTGGTGCCAAATTGTTGCACTGATGAATTTGACAAATGAGCCTGGTTTCAATGATAGATCAGCAACTTATCCCAGGTCTCCGTTCACATGTTTTCAATTGAGGAAACTGGAGTTATTTGGTAGGTTGCTTGGTTAATTTCATGGAAGTACTGTACTTGGCAACTTGAACCATTGGCACATTGCATGCATAACATTATCCAGCCCGGGAAGAAGAAAACACGACTACAGAGACTGATCATTTTATACAGACTAAGGCAAACTGTATTTGTACCTTGTTATAAAAACAAAAAATATGACTTAGTATTAGCACAATAGAGCATACCCTTACAACAAATAATGCAATATGTAAGTTAAAGCAAGATATTATTCTTGAAAAATTCGGCCACTGGTCAAGCTGTGCATTGTTTTTCCAACTTTCCCATGCCACGAGCAGCCTAGACATGGGCCAGCTATGGAATCTGCAAAAGACATTCACCAGCCAAGGGAGAAACTTCAATAAGGTGCAAGGAATGTCTAAGTTGTCTAAGTTGCCTAAAATACTGAAATAAATAAATACAATTGTATTCTAACCCCCAAACCATCCCTGCAATTCTATTTTAAAAGATTAAAGGCTCTATCTGTGACAAGCTTCATAAAAATTGACAAAATCCAATCAATTGACACCCAACAGTAAGAAAGTGGCAACTCTTAACACTTGTTGTCAATCACTCAGCCTAGTATCATAGAGTTAAACAGAATGAAAATAAAGTCACATTATCCAAGCCAAACTTAGAGACCTGTGTAACATGACATCAATAGCACAAAACAAGTAAAAAAATACTATCCACCTTGATCCACCTGACTGACACCCAGTAATAACATACTGTATTGTTTGGTCTGCCATAAAGCATTAATAGGCCTATACCAGAACAACCAAGCTGTCTGGACATACACTAATGTGTTATTTGTTCTGTTATAAAGCATTAATGGGCCTATAATGGAACAACCAAGCTGTCTGGACATACATTAATGTGTTGTCTGTTCTGTTATAAAGCATTAATGGGCCTATAATGGAAAAACCAAGCTGCCTGGACATACAGTAATGTGTTGTCTGTTCTGTTATAAAGCATTAATGGGCCTACAATGGAAAAACCAAGCTGCCTGGACATACAGTAATGTGTTTTCTGTTCTGTTATAAAGCATTAATTGGCCTATTCCCAGAAGAACCAAGCTGGACATACATTTACAACACTACATTACTGTATTTCATTCTGAAAACCAAGTCATGGATTCACAAACATTGCACATAATCATTTTGATCCTGAGCCCTCTAAAACAAGAACTTGTAGCCTACTCTATGAAAAGGTAATTGAATGGACATATCAATCTGACATCTGTATAAATCTAATATTAATTAACTAAACAACACGGGGAACAAAAAAGAAAACAGAACTAACCTACGGGGGAGGTGACAATAGTGTCACTGCAGTTGTCCTTGATTAGAAAATAATATTGTGTGGTTTCTTGGTTTAAGCTCCATGTAAGTGAAACAGTTGCCCTTAGGAAAAGGCACTTAAGCTGAATTTCTTTAATCCGTAGAAATACCATGTCATATAAAATGATCATATGAAACTTGAATGACTAATCTATGTCATGCTGCAAAAGAAGATGGAATTGTTGAAGCATATGTCAATATAATGGCAAATATACAGTATCATCAAAAATCTGCTAAATTCTCAACTCGAGACCATGGGACTATAAGGTTGTATCTGCAAAAACACGATTGAGATAATTGGTATTTAAAATACCACAATTCATGTTGTTAATTTCGAAAGAATACAAGATAAAATTGCTGATACCATTCAAACCAATGAGAGTTTGGAACTTTGAGTACTATATAGGTAGAGAACATTGAACAAGACTATGTCAAAAACTCAATTTAGACAAAAATCGAGATAGAACTTTATAGCTCGAACTGCTTCTAACGCCAAAGACCCAAAGATGGATGTCACCACATACATGGCAAAAGTATATGGACACCTGCTCGTCAAACACCTCATTCCAAAATCATGGGCATTAACATGGAGTTGGTCCCACCTTTGCTGCTATAACAGCCTCCACTCTTCTAGAAAGGCTTTCCACTAGATGTTGGAACATTGCTGCGGGGACTTGCTTCCATTCAGCCACAAGAGCATTAGTGAGGACGGGCACTGATGTTGGGCAATTGGGCCTGGCTCGATGTCGGCGTTCCAATTCATCCCAAAGGTGTTTGATAGGGTTGAGGTCAGGGCTCTGTGCAGGCCAAGTTCTTCCACACCAATCTCGACAAACCATTTCTGTATAGACTTTGCTTTGTGCAGGGGGCATTGTCATGCTGAAACAGGAATGGGCCGTCCCCAAACTGTTGCCACAAAGTTGGAAGCACAGAATTTTCTAGAATGTCATTGTACGCTATACATGAACATTTCCCCTTCACTGGAACTAAGGGGCTTAGCCCAAACCATGAAAAACAGCCCCAGACCATTATTCCTCCTCCACCAAACTTTACAGTTGGCACTATGCATTGCGGCAGGTAGCGTTCTCCTGGCAGCCGCCCAACCCATATGCATCCTTTAGACTGCCTGATGGTGAAGTGTGATTCATCCCTCCAGAGAACACGTTTCCACTGCTCCAGAGTCCAATGGTGGCGAGCTTTACACCACTCCAGCCAACGCTTGGCATTGCGCATGGTGATGATCTTAGGCTTGTGTGTGGCAACTCGGCCATGGAAACCCATTTCATGAAGCTCCTAACGAACAGTTCTTGTGCTAACGTTGCGTCCAGAGGAAGTTTGGAACTCGGTAGCGAGTGTTGCAACTGAGGACAGACGATTTTTACATGCTTCAGCATTCGGTGGTCCCGTTCTATGAGCTTGTGTGGCCTACCACTTGTTTCCACTTCACAATAACAGCACTTACAAGTTGACCGGGGCAGCTCTAGCAGGGCAGAAATTTGACAAAGTGACTTATTGGAAAGGTGGCATCCTATGATGGTTACGTTGAAAGTCACTGAGCTCTTCAGTACATGCCATTCTACTGCCAATGTTGGTCTATAGCGATTGCATGTCTGTGTGCTCGATTTTATACACCTGTCAGCAACGGGTGTGGCTGAAATGGCAGAATCCACTAATTTGAAGGTGTGTCCACATACTTTTGGCCATGTTGTGTATATGTCGTGTTCTTAGCTTTTTAAGTGTAAATTACTTTTAGCAGCACATTAAAAATGTTCCTTCATCTATAGAAACCCCTTCAGAGAGAAATTCTGGGGCAGTAAGATTTTACTTACAGGAAGCACATGCACCATTTTCAACTGCCAGATAAACATTTCCAGTTAAAAGAACATATGGGATCCATCAAGAGGAAACTGAAGTAAAATAACTTTGACCATGCCCCTTTAATCTATTTGATTTTCAACTCTCTAATTTCCTTTGGGTCTCTAAAACTGTAATGGTAAAAAAATAATGACTTTCCAAAGCCATGCTGATCACAGACTGTTTAGCAAAGATCGACACTTACTGGTGTCTCTAATCTAGGACTTCTAAATCTTTACGGGAGAGTAAGTGACAGAAAATATAATGTATAAATCAAAGACCAGCATCAGTAACAAAATATACATTTACATGTAGCTATATATATATACAGTACTTTAACAATATTTCCCCAGCTTGCATAATTGCATCCAGTTTCTCTCGCGACCAACAAAGTGGTTACCACAGAAACGCACAACGTAGAATGCATAACAGCATAAGTAGGAATGAAGACAAAGGGACAGACAACAATGGAATCACAATATGAGATTAACTTGACCCTTTTCTGAAAAACCTTGGCCGATCTACAAGGTTGGATGAGAACAAAAACTCCCAGAGTTTAACAAGTAAAAAATAAGAAGCAGCCAATGAGACCCTAGGTAAATACTGTTAAAAAATGTCAACACAAAGGAAACATTGGTCACAACTATTGAGTTAGGAAACAGAAGCACAAAAGCCAGACTCCCTCCTTTCTATAAACTCAGCACTTCATAGGTTTCAGTTCTTGAAAAGGGAGAATAACACTGACTACCCCTATTCTCGCTCATCCTGAGGGACCAGGAAGGAGATCAGTTGGCATAACACGACAGGAGTCCGCCTCACAACTCAGACAGCAAGATCTTTTGTCCTCCTGCTTTACCACCATGTGATCTTGAACTCGTAGATGGGCCTCTTGCAGTAGTAGTGGTTGATGAGATGTTTGTCACAGACACCGATGCATTGCTGGTCGGCGGTGATGCCACGCTCCGCCAGGTCACTGACGATGCAGTGGAGCAGGTCGTAAACGTCCGCCACCGCCTCCCAGGGCCCGAACGACACGTCCACCTCACAGTGGTGCTCGAACAGCTTGGCCTCACTCTCCGTGCGCTCAAAGCGCAACGAATTGAAGAGCGGCCGCTCGTACGGCGTGATGGGCATCTCCTCCTTGTACACGCAAATCTTCAGCTTGGCGAAGCGAGCCTTCCTCTGCATGGCCCGCAGTTTGGCAATCTCCACGATGCGCTCCAGATTATCTGGAAACAAAACAAGGGATAACTAACTTCACTCCAGATCTAACTTTTCTAAAGGAGTTAATTGACACATTTCTACTTTATTGAAGTATAAACTTTGAATATAGAAATAACTTCAATAGTCAATGTCACATAAACTTAAGCATGTTGTTGCGACATTACTATCTGTAATAAGGTTGACCCAGTTAGATTCAGTGTGTGAGATTATTGTGTTGGTTACCCTTGTAGTAGGGCAGGAGGTCGAGGAAGGCCTGGCGGACTTTCTCTCCTGTGAGTGGCTGAGTGTCCTCCAGGCTGTCCAACAGGGGACCAATAGCATAGTATTGGGCCTCCCTGTGTACCGACCTCACACGATCCCTCTGAGGTAGTTCACCCTCGCGCAGGAAGTTCAGGATGTCCCTATACAAGGGACATGCAAACACACAAACACACGTGTTGTTTTTTGTTAAAATTGCATCCACTATCCTCAATCTGTTCATTCAATGGCAGTTTCATGTCAAAAGTGTTGTAGAATAAGGGACTGCCATGCTCATTCACTATTATTAGAATGTAATAAGCATTTTTTTGCTGCTGGCTATTTAAAGAGAGCTCACCCGAAATATGCCCCATCCCGGTCAATGAAGAAGCGACCTTCAGCATCACGTGGGATGTGATGGCGTCCACTAAACATGGCGGCGAGCATGGTGTCCTCATAGCGCCGTAAAGTGGACAGGCGGGTGGTGAAGTAGGTCCCACCCACGTTGAGAGAAATAACCTCAGGAAACTACAGGTGATTGGGTAAAAATCAGGAAAAAGTGCATTATCCAATTTGGAAAATCTGTGCATAAAATACATGTATTTTTGTTAAAAAAATGTGTATATATTTAATTAATATTGCATTCTTGACACCATAATCATATTATTATTTAGTATTACTTTTGCATAGCATTAGAGCAATATTCCTGTGACATGTACAATAAATAATTATAATGTCATTGTCTTTTGTTTCCCTCTATTCCTCCTCTGCAGTTGCTCCACAGTAGCATAATAACACCAGCAATAACAGGATGGGATTACTGAGGATAATATACTAATCACAGGGCAGATCTTGACAGGACACATTGGGCCCAACAACACAAGTGACGGTCACTGGACATGACACTGTAGGCAAGGGTTTCCCTCGACACGAGTAAAGAAGGTCAATCCCAGCGAGGGACTGTGACAGATAATAACAGCCATGTGATAAGAGCCAATTGGGACAAGGAGCCAGCCCTCTGTGTGGGTGGTGAACCAATCAGGGTAAAGATCACACTGGAAGAAGAACTGCATGGTTTATGCATCTCTTGCCTATGGAGATTGATTCATGGCATATCATTTACAGAGGTGGAACGCGTGGGAAAGAAACGGTCGAAATAATGCTGAAATTCATAGACTAGGTGCAAAGATAAAGATGAGATTCTCAGCGATAGCGACGTTTGACAGTTCATATATCCATGGCCACCACTGCACTCACATCCTAAACCCATTTAATCCCCACAACGTTCCTAGAATAAACAACAACAAACGCCCATTTCGTCTTTACCTCTGGAGATGGAGATTCGTTAAAGGTGGTACGAAGAGACTTGCCTAGATTTAGGTTCGGTGCGGGGGTGGCTGGCTTTCGGAAATCATCCTCCGCAGAGTCCGAACTCGACATTGCATCGCCTGGTTTATCAATCTCATTTGCGGCCGAGAATACCACCATCACTCTCGGCTGAGGGAGCGCTCGCCTCTCCTGAGCGAACCTCCTTACCCGTGAAGGAGCCACGGGTAACGGGCTGGAGTTGTTGAAAGAGAGCGGCGGTCGTTCTCCGTTAGAAGCCTCGTCGGATCCATAATGCTGCATGCACACACACCAGGTCTGCGAGTGTGAGTCAGGTGAACTCAAACCAATCCAATCGCCAAGGATAAAGCACAATCCACGTTTTCTTGTGAGGGGACAACACTGTCATCAACCTAGGTTGGGACCTGTCAGTTGATAGGGACGGACACTTACAATATGGTATGAGCTAGTCTACCTTATCTACTTTTCTTGAACTCCTACTAACGCTCTCTGACATATTGCAATACGGTAGCTTGGAGAAGCCCACGTTGCGCACAGCGAGAACCTCAAACTGCTACGCCCACGGAACGTCTGTTCTGTGGGCTACTCTATCCTACAGTGGGTTGCTTAGCCTACGTTAAATTCGTAGCGTATATCCTTTCAAGGATTCATAAAATGCGTAAATTACGGTATACACAGAGACTAACCAATGGCAAACGTGATTTTATACAGAAAACAACACAAACCTTTAAAAATGTATTTGATATAGCCTACGAATAATATTAGCCCAACAAGAAATGTGTGTAGATCAAATGTTCCAGTCTCCAGATAGCTCGACAAATTATAAAATGCTGCTACAATGTAAACCTCATACTAACCGTGATATTATTCACAGTTCATATTGGCCTTGCATCACTAGGTTACTTAGCTATGGGTCTATAGTTACTTTTTGCTTAGGCCTACATTAGAGGCGCAGTCTTGGCCATAGACTTTACGTCTCAGATGGGTTGGACATTGCACCCGGTCTTTTAAATCGTGTATTTTTATTGTACATTTATGATTAAGCAATACTTTACTTAATTCAGGCTATAAAACGAGGCTAAATGTTCTTCTGCATTTTGCTAAATGTGTTAGATAGCCCTGTAATTTTTTTTAGAGGTCAATAAGCCTACAGCTCCGCATAAGCCAACTCTCCCTTGATTCTGTAGTGACAAGATGCACATTAGATAATGCAAATTCTGCATTTTTATCTGGCTTGTGTATTATTTAGCGGTCAGCTGTGTAGCCCACTTTCAGTTTCACATTCACTTGGCTTTTGCGCAAGTGTGTGCGCAAAATCATGAAATATGTACCGGCACTGTATGTAGGTCTTTGTGCGGTGCCGAAGGTTGCTGTCAGAAAAGTCTGTTTATTTTCTCAGCTTTAAATATTATAGTTATAGTATACAGGATACACTGATCTGCAATACACCTACGGATAAGGAACAATACAGTTTGCAGCCAGTATGGGCTACACGAGCGTAAAGATAATCAGGAAAGTTACATAATACTTTTGTTCTTCCTCTGCTGAGTGATGGCAGGTAAAAATACCGTGAAATAGTGTATCCGTGTCACATTGGATTGTCATAGGCCAGCAGAGCAGACAGTATTGTATCATGAGCAAGTTTGTTATTCTTCCTAACTAATTTCAAGAGGGCCCCTTTACTACAATGTATAAAGGCTATATGCGTTTACAAATATAGTATATATATTTATTTACCGGTTGAAAGGTGTGAGAACTGGGCCATAATAAATCTGCAAAACACCATGTACTCTCCTTACCCTCGTTTTATTCAGCCTCTGTCCAATTCTGTGTGTGTATTTGTGTTTAAAGTGGCATTTTGATGGCACAGAAATGACCAGGCATTTACAAAATGTATGTTAAATGGTAATTATACAAGAGCCTATGAATTAATTGTTTTGTTGAGATAAATTCAAATAAGCATCACTACGCACAGTTGATGTAATTGAAAGTAGGTCTACCCATTGCTACAGTGCTTTCGAAAATTATTCAGACCCCTTGACTTTTTCTATATTTTGTTACGTTACAGCCTTATTTTAATTTTTTAAAATTTTAAATCCTCAATCTACACACAATACCACGTAATGACAAAGCGAAAACAGGTTAAGACATTTTTGCAAATGTATTAAAAATAAAAAGCAGAAATACCTTATTCACATAAGTATTCAGACCCTTTGCTATGAGACTCGAAATTGAGCTTACTGCCAAAGGTGCTTCAACAAAGTACTGAGTAAAGGGTCTGAATACTTATGTAAAAGTGAAATTTCAGTAAACATGTTTTTATACATTTGCAAACATTTCTAAAAACCTGTTTTTGCTTTGTTATTATGGGCTATTGTCTGTACATTGATGAGGGAAAAAATGATTTAATCCATTTTAGAATAAGGCTGTAACAACAAAATGTGGAAAAAGTCAAGGGGTCTGAATACTTTCCCGAATACACTGAATAATTTACTGGTTAATACCAATTAAATGCAGTGTAAACAGGTCAAACCTAGCAGCTGCATGGAGTGAGGACCAAATTCATTGAAAATGCATCTACGGTCATTCTGGACCAACTGATGGATGACCTCTTGGAAGACAAGGTGCTGAACAATGGAGAGATAGAGGGGATAAAGGAGAAGTACAAGCAGAGGGCGGATAAGGCTCACCAACTTATAGTTGGTAGTGTGCGTAGGAAAGGCAACATAGCCAGTGAGATGTTTCTCATACGACTCCAGGAACGAGACAACAATGTCTACAGCGAGCTAGGCTTGACCCCCAGGTCTACCTAATAAGGATGAGAGAACAAGGTTAGTCTGACATTTGACCCCTCACTTGGGGAGAAACCAGAGAAACTTTGGCTGCAATATAGTTATTTTGACTTTTTATTTTTTATCTCCACAGGGTCCAACTCTTGTTCCTCTCCTGAAATACCTGAATGTGCCACCCAATACACAGAAGCTGTTACTTCACACATGCCTTTTGGCCAAGGATTCTTAATTAAATGTCTTGATTTACTGTATTTTCAAACAAATGAAATATCACAATTTTTCTACCAAAATGTTAGAATCTAATAAATACTTTTCTTTACTATTACGTATTGGACCATTTTGGCCCACATTCTAGCATCAAATATTAGATGAATAATGAAAGATATCTCAAACAAATCCAGAGATCAGTACCAGAGGGGCATATAGCCATATATATAGTGCATTCGGAAAGTATTCAGACCTCTTGACTTTAAAAATAACGTTACAGCCTTATTCTAAAATGGATTAAATAAAACATTTTCCTCATCTACACACAATACCATATACTGACGAAGTGAAAACAGGATTTTAGAAAATGTTGCAAATGTATAAATTAAAAACAGAAATACACAAGTATTCAGACCCTTTGCTAGGAGACTCAAAAGTGAGCTCAGGTGCATCCTGTTTCCATTGATCCTCCTTGAGATGTTTCTACAACTTGATTGGAGTCCACCTGTGGTAAATTCAATTGATTTGACATGATTTGGAAAGGCACATACCTATTTACATAAGGTCCCACAGTTGACAGTGCATGTCAGAGTAAAAACCAAGCCATGAGGTTGAAGGAATTGTCCATAGAGCTCCGAGACAGGATTGTGTCAAGGCACAGATCTGGGAAAGGGGACCAAAACATTTCTGCAGCATTGAAGGTTTCCAAGAACACAGTGGCCTCCATCATTCTTAAATGGAAGAAGTTTGGAACCACCAAGACTCTTCCTAGAGCTGGACCGGCATGCGAAACAGCAATCGGGGGAGAAGGGCTTTGGTCAGGGAGTTGACCAAGACCACTCTGACAGAGCTCCAGAGTACTTCTGTGGAGATGGAGAACCTTCCAGAAGAACAAACATCTCTGAAACACTCCACCAATCAGGCCTTTATGGTAAAGTGGGCAGACGGAAGCCACTCCTTAGTAAAGGCACATGACAGCCCGCTTGGAGTTTGCCAAAAGGCACCTAATGGACTCTGGCCATGAGAAACAAGATTCTTCTGATGAAACCAGGATTGAACTCTTGGGCCTGAATGCCAAGTGTCACATCTGGAGGAAACCTGGCACCATCCCTACAGTGAAGCATAGTGGTGGCAGCATCATGCTGTGGGGATGTTTTTCAGTGGCAGGGACTGGGAGACTTGACAGGATCGAGGGAAAGATGAACAGAGCAAAGTACAGAGAGCTCCTTGACGAAAACCTGCTCCAGAGTGCTCAGGACCTCAGACTGGGGCGAAGGTTTACCTTTCAACAGAACAACAACCCTAAGCACACAGCCAAGACAATGCAGGAGTAGCTTCGGGACAAGTCTCTGAATGTCATTGAGTGGTTGAACCCTATCTAACATTTCTGTAGAGACCTGAAAATAGCTGCACATCAACGCTCTCCATCCAACCTGACAGAGCTTGAGAGGATCTACAGACAAAATCTACAGAAAAACACCCAAAATACAGGTGTGCCAAGCTTTTAGTGTCATACCCAAGAAGACTCGAAGCTGTAATCGCTGCCAAAGGTGCTTCAACAAAGTACTGAGTAAAGGGTCTGAGTACTTATGTAAATGTGACAAAATCCCCCCCCCAAAAGTTATTTTGCTTTGTCATTATGCTGTATTGTATGTAGATTGATAAGGATCATTATTTTAAATCCATTTTAGAATAAGGCTGTAAAAAAGTCAAGGGGGCTGAATACTTTCCGAATACACTGTACATGCTAGCTGGAGCCCCAGACATGTCTGATTACAACGTCAGATCTACTCCTTGGATCTTTGACAAGAGGAAACATTCTCCAGTCTTACTGATGAATGATGCTCATTAATGCAGAACCATTAGGCTAGAAGTAGACAGTATGAGGGAAGCCACGCTAACAAAGAACTTCCCCTGCTTCCCCTCACTCCTATTCATAATTGACACAAACATGCTTTTTGCAGAGGAAAAACATAATCCAGCCTTAGAACCCAGATTCTCCTGGCTAGTGGAATTGATTGAATAGCATCATCAGCGTGTGCAGTGAAGTTGGTTGAGGCTGATCCCGCCAGAGGACTGCTGGGTGCAGTACAGTGACGATGCACTGGTGGATTCCCCACCAAGGCCTTCTGTTTTTTTGTTGACCTAATTATTCAGTGCAGACAACATCTCTATTACAAGGAAATGTTCCCCTGTGTTCCTAGCCAGATGGAACATACTGTTTTAAAGAGGTGACAGGAAGTGTATCAAAATATGGAACAGAAATTAAATAATTAACACTTTAGTAAAAATTATATACCGGTGGTGCCCGAAATTGACACTCCTGATAAAGATGAGCAAAACAGTCTGTGTAAAATAAATAATTAAAATACTGAGCTATATTGTACGTGGCCAACAAGCTCTATTTTTCTGTAATCTGACCATAGCACTGGTTCCAATCCAAGTACCAATGCTGTTTAGAGAACTCCAGGCGTTTACATTTGTTGTATGATATGAAAATAGAGCTCTTTGGCAGCCCTTTGGCCCTGCAAACCAGTGGTGGGTTTGACGTAGAAATAAGGACACATAAGCTGAAAAGAACCCCATACCTACTGTAAATATGGTGGTGGACCTTTGATGTTATGGGGCTATTTTGCTTCCACTGGTCCCTAGCCCTCACCCTCTGATCCAACAGGTCCCAGACGTGCTCAATGGGATTGAGATCCCGGGCTCTTCGCTGGCCATGGCAGGACACTGAACACTGGCTTTCCTGTCTTGCAGGAAATCATGCACAGAACGAGTAGTATGGCTGGTGGCATTCTCATGTCAGGATGAGCCTGCAGGAAGGGTACCACATGACAGAGGAGGATGTCTTCCCTGTAACGCAGTGTTGAGATTGCCTGCAATGACAACAAGTTCAGTTTGATGATGCTGTGACACACCGCCCCAGACCATGATGGACCCTCCACCTCCAAATCGATCCTGCTCCAGCGTACAGGCCTTGGTGTAACTCTCATTCCTTCGACGATGAACGCGAATCCGACCATCACCCCTGGTGAGACAAAACCGTGACTCGTCAGTGAAGACAAAAAGAGCACTTTTTGCCAGTCCTGTCTGGTCCAGCGACGGGTTTGTGCCCATAGGCAACGTTGTTGCCGGTGATGTCTGGTGAGGACCTGCCTTACAACGGGCCTACAAGCCCTCAGTCCAGCCTCTCTCAGCCTAGTGCGGACAGTCTCTGAGCACTGACGGAGGGATGTGTGTTCCTGGTGTAACTCGGACAGGTACAGGATGGCAACAACAACTGTCCTGCAGGTGTGATGTTCGGATGTACCGATCCTATGCAGGTGTTGTTATACGTGGTCTGCCACTGCGAGGACTGTCAGCTGTCCGTACAATCTCCCTGTAGCGCTGTCTTTGGCGTCTCACAGTACGGACATTGCAATTTATTGCCCTGGCCAGATCTGCAGCCCTCATGCCTCCTTGCAGCATGCCTAAGGCACGCTCACGCAGATAAGCAGGGACCCTGGGCATCTTTCTTTTGGTGTTTTTCAGAGTCAGTAGAAAGGACACTAAAGAGGCCTAAGTTTTCGTAACTATGACCTTAATTGCCTCCCATCTGTAAGCTGTTAGTGTCTTAATGACAGTTCCATGTTCATTAATTGTTTATGGTTCATTGAACAAGCATGAGAAACAGTGTTCAAACCCTTTACAATGTAGATTTGTGAAGTTACTTGGATTTTTACAAATTATCTTTGAAAGACAGGGTCCTGAAAAAGGGGTGTTTATTTTTTTGCTGCGTTTGTGATATAAGTGCATTGTAACGTAAAATATGACCAACACAAATGACTTTTTAGCTTTATGCATTAACATGTTTCATGTGAATTTAACTGAACTTGTTTTTAAATCATCTTTATCGCAAATATGATTCCCTTTTGAATTTTAAGGGGAACCCTTTTAATCTTTGAATCAGATAATAAAAGCCCTCATGTTTCACATAACATACTGGCAGCGTACATGCACAGTGATTAATGTGAACACCACAGTGTCAGTTCACTGTGTGATTAATGTGAACACCACAGTGTCAGTTCACAGCATGCCCTAATGAAAAATGTTAACTTCAAAGACAGAGTTAACGCCCTAGAAAAATAATTCCTCTATGGTTGACAAACAGTGACAAAACAGGTCTAACTCGAATGCTGCTTTCTATTTTCTCATCTGATTGCACCTCGTGAACAGCAACAGACAAATGATTTTCAGGCAAGTCATTACTCTGTCAGCTATTATCTTCACTAGCATATAAACAAATGCAATCTTCTTGTCTAGGCCTACTACTGTTATTAGCCTACTCTGGGCCCTAAAGGCCACATTTACTGAGTGATTTTTTTCAGTTAAGGATAACAGACAAAAGACAAAAGCTAAAACATGCCTTAATTTACAATTACAATAATAACCTATTGCTTCAAATCTATTGCTAAAATAAGCTACCTGCTGCCTTTGGTGACGCAGGTAGCCTAGCGGTTAGAGAGTCCAAATCCTGGGTCAGACGGGAAAAATCTGTCAGGAAGTAAGATCTCATTGCCTGCCGTTGTGCCCCTTGAGCAAGAGACTTAACCCCCCACAACTACAGCTCCCCAGGCGCCCAGTGTGGCAGCCCCCCACACCTCTCCAAAACCTGTATGTGTATGTGTGTCTTTCGGAGGGGTTGGATTAAAATGGAAGCTCAATTTCCGTTGGACCTTGTGTGCAATTGATCAATAAAAGTGATCTTAATTTAAATCACTTAAAAATCTATTATGAATTTTCTACTTTGTGTGTTATTCCTTCTGATGCAAACATTGCACCTACTATGTCTGTAGTCAATGACAACTACAGCATCTTTTCACAGTTTCTCTCCCAACCCTGTACCAGGGTACCTTCTCCCTTACAATTGCAGAGCTATATAAAGACTAGCTGAACACAAGGAAGATATCCAGTGTGTTACAGAGGGAGAAAAAGAACAAACAGGTCACAGTGAGTTATTCCCACAGTTCCCATGGCTGCCGGGAGCGGAACTGAGGAGTGATAGCACAATGACAACCAAGTGTCAGTGAAAGTGTGTGTGTGTGTGGCACGCACGCACGCACGCACGCACGCACGCACACACACACACACACACACACATTTTTTTGGGGGGGGGGGTTGTATCATTTGATTTACACAACATGCCTACCACTTTGAAAAGTCACAATAAAAAATATTTTTCAACAAACAAGAAATTAGACAAAAAAACGGAAAACTTGAGTGTGCATAACTATTCCCCCTCCCAAAATCAATACTTTCAGGTATGTCTCTATAAGCTTGGCACATCTAGCCACTGGGACTTTTGCCATTCTTCAAGGCAAAACTGCTCCAGCTCCTTCAAGTTGGATGGGTTCCTGCTCGTGTACAGCAATCTTTAAGTCAAACCACAGATTCTCAATTGGATTGAGGTCTGGGCTTTGACTAGGCCATTCTAAGACATTCAAATGTTTCCCCATAAACCACTTGAGTGTTGCTTTAGCAGTATGCTTAGTGTCATTGTCTTTCTGGAAGGTGAACCTCCGTCCCAGTCTTAAATCTCTAGAAGACTGAAACAGGTTTCCCCTCAAGAATTTCCCTGTATTTAGCGCCATCCATCATTCCTTCAATTCTGACCAGTTTCCCAGTCCCTGCCGATGAAAAACATCCCCACAGCAGGATGGTGTTTTCGGGTTAATGGGAGGTGTTGGGTTTGCGCCATACAGTGTTTTCCTTGATGGCCAAAAAGCTAAATTTTAGTCTCATCTGACCAGAGTACCTTCTTCCATATGTTTGTGGAGTCTCCCACATGCCTTTTGGTGACCACCAAATGTATTTGCTTATTTTTTCTTTAAGCAATGGCTTTTTTTCTGGCCACTCTTCTGTAAAGCCCAGCTCTGTGGAGTGTATGGCTTAAAGTGGTCCTATGGACAGGTACTCCAATCTCCGCTGTGGAGCTTTACAGCTCCTTCAAGGTTATCTTTGGTCTCTTTGTTGCCTCTCTGTTTGAGGGTGTTTGTGTGTGTGTGTATGTATGTGTCTTAGGGTGTTTGTGTGTGCGCATGTGTCTGAAGGTGTTTGTGTGTGTGTGTGTGTGTGTGTGTGTGTCTGAGGGTGTTTGTGTGTGTGTGTATATATATGTGTCTGAGGGTGTTTGTGTGTGTGTGTGTGTGTATACAGTGGGGCAAAAAAGTATTTAGTCAGCCACAAATTGTGCAAGTTCTCCCACTTAAAAAGATGAGAGAGGCCTGTAATTTTCATCATAGGTACACTTCAACTATGACAGACAAAATGAGAAGGAAAAAAAATCCAGAAATCACATTGTAGGATTTTTAATGAATTTATTTGCAAATGATGGTGGAAAATAAATATTTGTTATTGTCAGAACTACTACTAACCATATTACAAACACAGTTATGTGCAACAGGTAAATCACACACATGGGCATGCTTATACTGACAAAGCTAGGAAATACACACATGCAACAACATTTCCCAGCTTTAGGCACACAGATGCATTTCGAAAGTATTTGAAAGTATTGGAATAGGGTTTTATTCCCTATATGTGAGCTCTGTATTGGAGTCATTCTTTAATTGCCTGTTTTAAATTGGGACTTCTCTCAACCTTGACTTGTAGTATTTCATCTGACCAAGTGGTGGCAATATTGTACAATGTACAGGCTGCCATTCAGGAAGGGGTCTGATGAAGTTGCCCCGGGCCTATACGCTGGCCTTAGGTCAGTTACGCCTTTTACTTCAGATAGTAATGGTCAGGAATTAGAGTGTAAGCTGATCCTAGACCTGCACCTATGTAGATATAGCCCAGCAGAGAGCAGTAGGCTTGATGCATGCTGTTCTGTCACAGCAGCAATGATGAAGGTAGAGGACCTCAATGAGAGCAGGTCACATAAGGTCATGCATGGTTTGCCTGGGTTGAAAATGCAAGTAAACATAGTTTGTGCATCTTTTTTTGTGACAGTTTAATTTACCCACCTATAACACTACATATTAATTTTTTTTTGCTACTGGAGATAAACAAAACAGAAAGGGTGAAATGAATTAGTAACTTTTTCCACAGAGGTCTCTAGAGATTAACTGACGTCAATACGTGACATATTCGCTTTGACCGTGCGTTTATGAGTCCAATGTTTAGTCTGGTTTGGAGCTGGAAGAGGGCTGACCAGTATGAAGAGACAGGCACGGTTCCCCATCGCACAGACAACTGTAAAAGCATTACTTCTGTGTGAGTTGGGTCTTCCATCCCATCCTGTACTGTGGCTGTTCATTATACATCTAAAATGTTATGTATGCTTTGCATACAGACTGATCACTAGAAAAAGACAGCGATTTCGGATGTTTGAAAAGGTCCCGAAAACAACGATTTATGCCTTCCTCTGCTCTCACCAACAACAAAAAATGAAAAGGATTACCCAGTACAGGGAGTGAACTCGTGATGTTCGGTTCCAGAACACGCTACTTAGACCACTGGGCTACGAAAGTGCTCTAAGCAAGCCGTGAGAATATTTATGATACCTCATGGTAATAGGGGCGGCAGGGTTGCCTAGTGGTTAGAGTGTTGGACTAGTAACCGGAAGGTTTCAAGTTCAAACCCCCCGAGCTGACAAGGTCCAAATCTGTCGTTCTGCCCCTGAACAGGCAGTCAACCCACTGTTCCTAGGCAGTCATTGAAAATAATAATTTATTCTTAACGGACTTGCCTAGTTAAATAAAGGCTTTTAAAAAATAGCGTTGTTTTGAATTATTTTGTTTTAAGCCTTCCCCAAACCACAGCCTTAACCACGCCGGAACGAACCCTGTAACCACGCGGAATTAACGCTTTAAAAAAAAATAGACGTTCATCCATAATAGGTCGAATTTTGAAGGGAAACTATGATATCTTGTTAATGTGTGACACAATCTTCTCATTGAACCACTGAAGGGAGAAAGGGGGACCCTATGGGCCTGAGTCACATACCTGTCACCCTATCTTTACATTGGGAATGACATGCACATCAGACCATGACACCTCCCATCAACTTACCTGACATCAACATCATGCAACATGAAGCCACGTCATGCAATGTTAAACGACATCTAACGACACAATACTCACATCAGGTCACATTGAGTTAGTATTTGACTTACCCTCCTTGCTTTACTCTGGTAGTTTACTGCCTTCTTGGTGTCAGACACGGCCCTCTCTACATAGTCTACTGAGTGCTCCATGTT
Organism: Oncorhynchus mykiss; assembly: GCF_057628025.1. Lineage (NCBI taxonomy): Eukaryota > Metazoa > Chordata > Actinopteri > Salmoniformes > Salmonidae > Oncorhynchus > Oncorhynchus mykiss. The sequence goes on from NC_143031.1 coordinate 27,767,649, forward strand.
GTACTCTGTACAGGCTATCCCCCTGGTGGTGTGGGGGGGGGGGGGGGGGGGGGGGAGAGAGAAACAAACAAACACCATTGTAAATACAACCCATATTTATTTTCCCTTGTGTACTTTAACCATTTGTACATTGTTACAACACTGTATTTATACATAATATGACATTTGTAATGTCTTTATTGTTTTGAAACTTCTGTATGTGAAATGTTTACGGTTAATTTTTATTTCACTTTTGTATATTATCTACCTTACTTGCTTTGGCAATGTTAAAACACATGTTTCCCATGCCAATAAAGCCCATTAGAGAGAGAGAGAGAGAGAGAGAGAGAGAGAGAGAGAGAGAGAGATTGTTGTAGGTTGTTGGATTCTAGGTTAAACTTGGAACATTGCTATCCTAGAGACATTATACATCAGAAGTAAGACTATAGTATCTGAGGGGTGATAGAGACTGGTTTTTACATCAGAAGTTAATTAGTATTTTTTAGGAGCTAGATGGCTTTGGAATGTGCTGCGTAGACAGGAGGCAGGGACAGGATTGCTATAGGTGATACGGGTGGAGATCTTTGGATTAGACATCAAGGGGGTTGAGGTCAGGTCAGAACCTCTTGAGACTAGGGGGCAGTATTTTAATGTTTGGATGAAAAACGTACCCAAATGAAACGGCCTATTTCTCAGGCACAGAAACTAGAATATGCATATAATTGTCAGATTAGGATAGAAAACACTCTAACGTTTCCAAACTGTAAAAATATTGTCTGTGAGTATATAACAGAACTGATATTGCAGGCGAAAACCTGAGGAAAATCCAACCAGGAAGTGCTGTTTTCCTGAAACCTCTCTGTTCCATTGCATGCCTTCCCTCCATTTAAAGGGATATCAACTAGATTCCTTTCCCTGTGGCTTACACATGGTGTGAACAGTCTTTAGACATAGTTTCAGGCTTTTATTCTGAAATATTAGTGAGAATGATCACATCGCTTCAGTGGATAGCTGGGTGTCCTTAGATTTTTGCATGTGCGAGCAGCTTGGAGCAGACCTTTTCTCTCTCTCTCCTATTGAAAAAGCTACCGTCCGGTTGAAACATTTTCGATTATTTATTGTAAAAACAACCTGAGGATTGACTCTAAAAAACGTTTGACATGTTTCTACGAACTTTACGGATACTATTTGGAATTTCCGTCTGCCATTCGTGACCTGCACGAGCCTGTGGATTACTGAACAAAACACGCCAACCAAATGGAGGTTTTTGGATATAAAAATAATCTTTATCGAACAAAACAAACATTTATTGTGTAACTAGGAGTCTTGTGAGTGCAAACATCCGAAGATCATCAAAGGTAAGCGATTAATTTTATTGCTTTTCTGACTTTCGTGACCAATCTACTTTGCTGCTAGCTGTTTGTAATGTTTTGTCTGCTGAGAGAGCTGTCCTAACAAACGCTTGGTTTGCTTTCACTGTAAAGATTTTTTTTCTTCATCTGACACACCAGGTGGATTAACAACAAGCTAAGCTGTGTTTTGGTATATTGCACTTGTGATTTCATGAAAATTAAATATTTTTAGTAATTCCATTTTTTTTATTTGAATTTGGCGCTCTGCAATTCAGCGGATGTTGACAAAAATGATCCCGCTAAAGGGATGGATGCGCCAAGAAGTTAAGGGAGAAACAATGGTTTATTACCCTATTACTTCGTCTTCCTGCCGAACCATAAAATATGTAAGGATTGGAGAGAAGGAGGAGTGCCTAAATTGGAGTATATATACACACTTGTGGTGGTGGAAACATGTTTTGTCTCAACGCAGCTGTATTGACCCTCTGGGGAAAACTAAACTTGGTTAAGCTTTCATAATGTCCGTTGAGTTTTCTACTCTCAGAATTAGATCCTAACAGCGTTTTCTAATTGGTATGTGTGTAGTCTTCATTTTCGTGTGTTAGCCAGTCAGTGTGTATAGAGTCCTACCTGGCTCTCCACCAGCATGGCCATATCCATGAACATGTCATGAAGTTCTCTGATGCTGTTCTCCAGCTTGATGATCTCAGTGTGTCTCGTCTCAATCTCATTCATGGCCTGCTGGGTGATGTTGGAGTCCATGATGATCTAGAAGAGACACAGTTTATGTGTCATCACACACTCATACCCACTTAAGTTCTCCCCCTTGTAGGTGTGGCATACTCAGTTGGAATGCCACACCTCGCCAACAGAGAGATGTCTTGTCTTCTAGATATCTGGTCTTCTATTGTGTATGATTTTCTCAGAACATTTTATGTAATTGCCTGTGTATTGGCTCGTTGCGTGTGTGTGTGGTCACTCACTCACACAGCTAACTAAGTAAAAAGTTCAACATGTTGGCCACCCAACACAGACACACACACCCACACAATTTAACGAACACACACATCCCCCAACACAGTGTTATATCTCATTTTCCTTCTCCCAAGACATGTCGATGGGCTGCCTACAAGGTGGCGTGGGCCTGTCATTGTGACAGGCTAAAGGAGCCTTCTCAGGGCTGCTGTGTGTGCGCGCGCACACTCTCTCGTCACTAATCACAATGGCAGAGAGTGGGCGCCCACAACGCCATCAAGGCAAATGGGCTGGGGAGGTGAGGTGCAGATAGAAAGAGAGCAAGAGAGAGAAAGAGGCGTCAGTGTAGGATTAATCACAGGCTAGTCTCTCATCTGCCTGTTTCTATCTCTGCCTTTTTCCATCTTTGCCGAACCCAGTCCCTGATGGGAGACCCACGCAGCCTGTTCCAACGGCAGTATGTCACAGATTTCCTGTTTGAAAAAGCTAAGATGGGACTGAAAAATCATATAATAGTTTATGAACTACCTTGGCGTAATGAGTTTATGGTGCCTCCTATTACCTATTAATAATACTTGCTATAAGCATTCATAAACATTTTTATATTATATATTCCTAATAGAATAGGACTTTGTCCATTGGTTAGAATGGAAATTTGCCTTTTCCTTTCCCAAAACACACACACGTTGAGAGGCAGAAGGTCAGCAGCAGTGCAGCATCCCTAGATGGAGAGGAATTGTGTGCAAAAAGTGCCTTACTCAAGGGCACAACGGCAGGAAATGATACATGGAATTAGCTGCCAATTCAGTTCCATTCCTATATTTGTGTTGCCTGGGTCTTGTGTGCAATTAAGTGGCTTGCTCAAGGTCCGCCTCTCTAACCTCTAGGCTACTGCCACCCAAATGCATAAGTTAACAGCATCACTATTTGAAATAAAGTATGCACACGCAACATTGCTTCCCTGTCGTTCCACAGATTTCCTATGCCTGCTAGCAAGAAGCAGAAATGTGTTCGGGATATATTGTGCATTTTTTGGCAATCGGGGGGCCTAATCCACTCTTCCTTCCAGGGGAAAATGTATATTTCAAGTCTGTAACCTTAGTGACCGACCCTGTGATTCAATTGCTGTCTGAGTGCTGTGGCAGATAAATGGTGAAGCTTTACAGTGGGGTGATCATCTACTGGCAGCTAGTGACAACAATTCATCAGAGTGCTGGAAAAAGGCCACACCATGCGATGGCCACACAGATGCGTACAAAGACACACACTTGTGCTGGCACGCATACACACATACAGACATAAGGCCTGAAATAAGACCTCTGCCTCCCTCCCAGTGTCCTTCTGTCCTCCCACTTTTGAATCCATCAAACCTGAGCCATTGCCATACCCAATAACAGTGGCTCTCTCTTTCCACTGCGTATTCGGACCATGTGCAGCACTTCTTCAAGAAAGGCTGAACAACTCACGTCGCCGGTTTGGCAAATTTGTCAATTTATAAACCTAAAGGTTTAGGAGGGTGCGAGTAGTGACATTATTATATTTTTTCCAACATGTTGATCTGCAAGTCCTAACCTCTTGGTCCGGCTAAGTTATGAGTGCACCCTTTCACTAATTGCCATTAGGGGTAGTGAGTGTCATGAATGACTCATTCCTGATTGGCAAGGACAAAGTAACACATTCCATGGCAACCCATATAGCTATGTCCGTGTTATAGCTATGGCTGTGTAATGGCTGTGTATGACTGTGCAGTGTGTGTGGAGGTTCAGTTGTAGGGTTTCCGTTTACTGCTCCGCCTGGTTCAATATTGACTCAGCGCCACAAGCACTTCCTGGCTGCAGCACACCTGCGGCTCACCTGGGAGCCATGAACACACACACACACACACACACACACACACACTTGAAACACAGGCTAGCAATTGCATATCTTCTTGAGACAAACGAACAAACACATTTGGACAGTTTGATTCATATGAAGTTGTAAATATCAATACACGTTCATGTTAGGCGGCCACAGCAACAGCATGGGCTCCCGAGTGGCGCAACGGTCTAAGGTACTGCATCTCAGCGCAAGAGGTGTCACTCCTGTCCCTGGTTCAAATCCAGGCTGTATCACATATGGCCGTGATTGGGAGTCGCAAAGGGCGGCGCACAATTGGACCAGCATGCCTAGTTAAATAAAGGTTACATCAAAATAAATAATCCATAACACCATGATGTGTTTAAGGTGAAGGACCAAGGCCCAATAAAAAGAGAGGATAATTATTTAACCACAAGAGTTGGAGAACCCAAGAGGAGCTGGTCTCTACATCTCTAATAATTTCATTCAATTTCTCCCCATTCTGCTTCACGTCATTTGCTATGTGTGTCATCTCCTCACTACTGTATCTGGAGCTGAAATTACAGTGCGACAGAGAATACCGAAAACATTTTTCTATGATAGCTCCAAGGTTTATTAAACGCAGTCTAAACTGCATGAGTGAGTGGAGAAATTAATTTCAACAAGAATATTAAAATAAAAGACTGAAATGATGTCGTCGGCCTCCTCACATTGTTTACTTCCCATGAAGGCTTTCTAAACTAACCGGATCAATGTCTGGAGAGTTGGCTTGATTTCTCAATTTTACACGTCACCAAATCGGTTGTCCTGTTGAAAGTTGACTACACAGCCCTAAAGTTTACATTATCCACCTGCCTTCTATTAAGCATTATACATTTCCTCAAATTATGGATGTGGACAGATCAATTCTACATAAATATATGCTAATAAATTAGCATACAGTTACACCTCAACCAAACATTAGGAATTGCACCCCCATAAAAACATTCTGCAGCGTCACACAATAGAATACATTTGAGTCTTATGAAGTCGTTCTAAAGTTAATCACAATGCTTTATTAAGACGTGTAATAGACTACTGAGAGAGTATTGTGATATTATGCAACCTAATCCAGTGACTGTCATGAATTTTGGGTTGACAATTATGATATTTTAGTTATTTTGCAGTCAATTTTATATTTTTTTGTTCAATAGAGAGAGAAAAAAAATACATCTTCCTTCTGTTTGCTAATATTATATACAGTGCCTTGCGAAAGTATTCGGCCCCCTTGAACTTTGCGACCTTTTGCCACATTTCAGGCTTCAAACATAAAGATATAAAACTGTATTTTTTTGTGAAGAATCAACAACAAGTGGGACACAATCATGAAGTGGAACGACATTTATTGGATATTTCAAACTTTTTTAACAAATCAAAAACTGAAAAATTGGGCGTGCAAAATTATTCAGCCCCTTTACTTTCAGTGCAGCAAACTCTCTCCAGAAGTTCAGTGAGGATCTCTGAATGATCCAATGTTGACCTAAATGACTAATGATGATAAATACAATCCACCTGTGTGTAATCAAGTCTCCGTATCAATGCACCTGCACTGTGATAGTCTCAGAGGTCCGTTAAAAGCGCAGAGAGCATCATGAAGAACAAGTAACACACCAGGCAGGTCAGAGATACTGTTGTGAAGAAGTTTAAAGCCGGATTTGGATACCAAAAGATTTCCCAAGCTTCAAACATCCCAAGGAGCACTGTGCAAGCGATAATATTGAAATGGAAGGAGTATCAGACCACTGCAAATCTACCAAGACCTGGCCGTCCCTCTAAACTTTCAGCTCATACAAGGAGAAGACTGATCAGAGATGCAGCCAAGAGGCCCATGATCATTCTGGATGAACTGCAGAGATCTACAGCTGAGGTGGGAGACTCTGTCCATAGGACAACAATCAGTCGTATATTGCACAAATCTGGCCTTTATGGAAGAGTGGCAAGAAGAATGCCATTTCTTAAAGATATCCATAAAAAGTGTCATTCAAAGTTTGCCACAAGCCACCTGGGAGACACACCAAACATGTGGAAGAAGGTGCTCTGGTCAGATGAAACCAAAATTGAACTTTTTTGGCAACAATGCAAAACGTTATGTTTGGCGTAAAAGCAACACAGCTGAACACATCATCCCCACTGTCAAACATGGTGGTGGCAGCATCATGGTTTGGGCCTGCTTTTCTTCAGCAGGGACAGGGAAGATGGTTAAAATTGATGGGAAGATGGATGGAGCCAAATACAGGACCATTCTGGAAGAAAACCTGATGGAGTCTGCAAAAGACCTGAGACTGGGACGGAGATGTGTCTTCCAACAAGACAATGATCCAAAACATAAAGCAAAATCTACAATGGAATGGTTCAAAAATAAACATATCCAGGTGTTAGAATGGCCAAGTCGAAGTCCAGACCTGAATCCAATCGAGAATCTGTGGAAAGAACTGAAAACTGCTGTTCACAAATGCTCTCCATCCAACCTCACTGAGCTCGAGCTGTTTTGCAAGGAGGAATGGGAAAACATTTCAGTCTCTCGATGTGCAAAACTGATAGAGACATACCCCAAGCGACTTACAGCTGTAATCGCAGCAAAAGGTGGCGCTACAAAGTATTAACTTAAGAGGGCTGAATAATTTTGCACGCCCAATTTGTCAGTTTTTGATTTGTTAAAAAAGTTTGAAATATCCAATAAATGTCGTTCCACTTCATGATTGTGTCCCACTTGTTGTTGATTCTTCACAAAAAAATACAGTTTTATATCTTTATGTTTGAAGCCTGAAATGTGGCAAAAGGTCGCAAAGTTCAAGGGGGTCGAATACTTTCGCAAGGCACTGTATAGGCCTAATTCAACTAGTGCTAATTCACCACCTGAAGAAGTGGAAACTCAAAACACTAGACTAACTATAATTAAACTCAGCAAAAAAAGAAACGTCCTCTCACTGTCAACTGCGTTTATTTTCATCAAACTTAACATATGTAAATATTTGTATGAACACAAGATTCAACAGACATAAACTGAACAAATTCAACAGACATGTGACTTTTTTTTTTTTTTTTTTTTTTTTAACCTTTATTTAACCAGGCAAGTCAGTTAAGAACAAATTCTTATTTTCAATGACGGCCTGGGAACAGTGGGTTAACTGCCTGTTCAGGGGCAGAACGACAGATTTGTACCTTGTCAGCTCGGGGGTTTGAACTCGCAATCTTCCGGTTACTAGTCCAACGCTCTAACCACTAGGCTACGCTGCCGCCCCGAAATTGAATAATTAGTCCCTGAACAAAGGGGGGGTCAAAATCAAAAGAACACCGACATTCCTATCTTGCAGGAAATCACGCACAGAACGAGCAGTATGGCTGTTGGCATTGTCTTGCTGGAGGGTCATGTCAGGATGAGCCTGCAGGAAGGGTACCGCATGAGGGAGGAGGATGTCGGTCCCTGTAACGCACAGCGATGAGATTGCTTGCAATGGCAGCAAGCTCAGTCCGATGATGCTGTGACACTCCGCCCCAGGCCATGACGGACCCTCCACCTCAATCCCGCTCCAGAGTACAGGCCTCGGTGTAACTCTCATTCCTTCGACAATAAACGCGAATCCGACCATCACCCCTGGTGAGACAAAACCGTGAAACCGTGTCCCTCTGGTCTCCCTGTAGCGCTGTCTTAGGCGTCTCATAGTACGGACATTGCAATTGCCCTGGTCACATCTGCAGTCCTCATGCCTCCTTGCAGCATGCCTAAGGCACGTTCACGCAGATGAGCAAGAACTCTGGGCATCTTTCTTTTGGTGTTTTTCAGAGTCAGTAGAAAGGCCTCTTTAGTGTCCTAAGTTTTCATAACTGTGATCTTAATTGCCTACCGTCTGTAAACTGTTAGTGTCTTAAAGACTGTTCCACAGGTGCATGTTCATTAATTGTTTATGGTTCATTGAACAAGCATGGGAAACAGTGTTTAAACCCTTTACAATGAGGATCTGTGAAGTTATTTGGATTTTCACAAATTATCTTTGAAAGACAGGGTCCTAAAAAAGGGACGTTTCTTTTTTTGCAGAGTTTACATGCGTTGGGGGAATAGTAGACAAATAAATAGACAAACAAAACTGGGCAAACAAAACCAAAACAAATCAACCCATTCATGCGGTGTGTAACTATGTAGTCTGTAATGTTATCATGCACAATACTGTAGCACAATTTCTGATAAGAGAATATCAGGAACACACAAACACTCACAGAGCACACTCACAGAGCACACTCACAGATCTCCAGTTGTCTCTGGATGCGGCCCTTGCAGCGTTCCTGGTAGTCCGACTGCGTGGTGTTGTATGCCGACATCACCTCCACAAACTTCCGAGACAACGTGGAATGCTGACAGAGAATAATGCAGGATGTTACATTGTCCATCAAGAGTTAATGCTTTCCAATAATAACTAGACTTATACATACAGTGCCTTGCGAAAGTATTCGGCCCCCTTGAACTTTGCGACCTTTTGCCACATTTCAGGCTTCAAACATAAAGATATAAAACTGTATTTTTTTGTGAAGAATCAACAACAAGTGGGACACAATCATGAAGTGGAACGACATTTATTGGATATTTCAAACTTTTTTAACAAATCAAAAACTGAAAAATTGGGCGTGCAAAATTATTCAGCCCCCTTAAGTTAATACTTTGTAGCGCCACCTTTTGCTGCGATTACAGCTGTAAGTCGCTTGGGGTACGTCTCTATCAGTTTTGCACATCGAGAGACTGAAATTTTTTCCCATTCTTCCTTGCAAAACAGCTCGAGCTCAGTGAGGTTGGATGGAGAGCATTTGTGAACAGCAGTTTTCAGTTCTTTCCACAGATTCTCGATTGGATTCAGGTCTGGACTTTGACTTGGCCATTCTAACACCTGGATATGTTTATTTTTGAACCATTCCATTGTAGATTTTGCTTTATGTTTTGGATCATTGTCTTGTTGGAAGACAAATCTCCGTCCCAGTCTCAGGTCTTTTGCAGGCTCCATCAGGTTTTCTTCCAGAATGGTCCTGTATTTGGCTCCATCCATCTTCCCATCAATTTTAACCATCTTCCCTGTCCCTGCTGAAGAAAAGCAGGCCCAAACCATGATGCTGCCACCACCATGTTTGACAGTGGGGATGGTGTGTTCAGCTGTGTTGCTTTTACGCCAAACATAACGTTTTGCATTGTTGCCAAAAAGTTCAATTTTGGTTTCATCTGACCAGGGCACCTTCTTCCACATGTTTGGTGTGTCTCCCAGGTGGCTTGTGGCAAACTTTAAACTACACTTTTTATGGATATCTTTAAGAAACGGCTTTCTTCTTGCCACTCTTCCATAAAGGCCAGATTTGTGCAATATACGACTGATTGTTGTCCTATGGACAGAGTCTCCCACCTCAGCTGTAGATCTCTGCAGTTCATCCAGAGTGATCATGGGCCTCTTGGCTGCATCTCTGATCAGTCTTCTCCTTGTATGAGCTGAAAGTTTAGAGGGACGGCCAGGTCTTGGTAGATTTGCAGTGGTCTGATACTCCTTCCATTTCAATATTATCGCTTGCACAGTGCTCCTTGGGATGTTTAAAGCTTGAGAAATATTTTTGTATCCAAATCCGGCTTTAAACTTCTTCACAACAGTATCTCGGACCTGCCTGGTGTGTTCCTTGTTTTTTATGATGCTCTCTGCGCTTTTAACGGACCTCTGAGACTATCACAGTGCAGGTGCATTTATACGGAGACTTGATTACACACAGGTGGATTGTATTTATCATCATTAGTCATTTAGGTCAACATTGGATCATTCAGAGATCCTCACTGAACTTCTGGAGAGAGTTTGCTGCACTGAAAGTAAAGGGGCTGAATAATTTTGCACGCCAAATTTTTCAGTTTTTGATTTGTTAAAAAAGTTTGAAATATCCAATAAATGTTGTTCCACTTCATGATTGTGTCCCACTTGTTGTTGATTCTTCACAAAAAATACAGTTTTATATCTTTATGTTTGAAGCCTGAAATGTGGCAAAAGGTCGCAAAGTTCAAGGGGGCCGAATACTTTCGCAAGGCACTGTACAGTACAACAGGGATGGCAACTCCGATCCTGAAAACTCCAGACTCAGTTTTGAAATTCCCTGCTATATACACACACCATAACCCACCTGTGTCTTAAGTATGCTCAGATCTGCAGATGACCTGTTTAAAGCCTCCTCATGCTCTATGGACTGTCCAATGCCTGTAGGGAATGGAGAGAGAGAAGAAAAATCTATCTACCAGTACCACTACCATTTATTCAGATGGTCTAATTAATGAAGAACCAGGTTTAGTTCGGTTTCTCTGTTTTTCTCTCCCCTCTCTATACTAAATAATGAATTTACCTGAATATTCTACCTTTAAATGTGACATAAGCTTCAGCCAGATTCTATAAACAGTGGTGGTGCTTTCAACATACTTTTTAACTTGGAGCGCACTTTGTTCGCCAACTTCTTTATGTCTGTCATCAGCTGTTCCAACTCTGCCTTCGTTTCTGTTGAGAGAAACAGTAAAAACATCTTAATAATTGATTTATTCACGAAAATCCTGTTTCACATTTGTCCTATTCAGGTCAACCCGATTGATTGCAACATACGAGTTTCTGTTTTTCCTAACATAGCCATGACGTCCTCTTAAAAGGTCCAATGCAGCAATTTTTATCTCATTATCAAGTCATTTTTAAAAGTGATGTAACAATTCACTCATATGCATTGGCACCGATTCAAATGTTTAAGTTACAAGTGTATCGGTCCCCGGACCCCAAACCAATCCAAACGTAGCATTCATCAGAAAATGGATTCAAATGTTCTCTAAAATGTTTTGCTCATATTACATTCTTCATACTTTCCGAAGATTCATCTCATCTTTTGAGACAACTGATACATTCAGTTCGACACTGAAGAAGAGGACGTAACTGTGTTGACAACCCCAGGCAATATCACTACTCAAAGTGAGCACTGTGCCTAGATTCGGGCACTAACCAACCTGCTCATGTGGCTATACCTGCTCTTCCGGCTATATTGGGCTTACAATATATAAAACATTTTATTGTTCAGGTTCACAGTCAGCAATAGTTCTGATTTAAACAATCAGTGTATATGGTCATTTTTTTTATATACAGGGTAAAGTAGATCATTTCATAAAGAGGACAGAAGTCACTTCTGTGAGGAAAACTGCATGATTGTAACCATTTAAAACAAAAGAAACAAAAATAGCTTCTTAGCAAAGAGCAATTTCTCAAGCAATACTTTTGCTAGGACTGTGGGAGTAGTCTGACTGGGGAGGCTAAAACTGAAAACAAGCTGCTATTGGCAGAGAGGTTTGAAAATCTCATTTTGATTGGTCTATTGACTACACTGAACAAAAATATATAATGCAACAATTTTACTGAGTTACAGTTCATAAGGAAATCAGTAAATTAAAATGTATTCATTATGCCCTAATCTATGGATTTCACATGACTGGGAATACAGATATGCATCTGTTGGTCACAGATTTTAAATTGAATCTTAAATTTAACTAGGCAAGTCAGTTAGGAACAAATTCTTATTTACAATGACGGCCTACACTGGACAAACCCGAACGACGCTGGGCCAACTGTGAGCCGCCCTATGGGACTCTCAATCACAACCGGTTGTAATACTGCCTGGAATTGAACTAGGGTGTCTGTAGTGACGCCTCAAGCACTGAGATGCAGCGGCTTAGACCGCTGCGCCACTTGGGAGCCACAAAAGATACCTTAAAAAAAAAGGCACGTGGATCATAAAACCAGTCAGTATCTGGTGTGACCTCCATTTGCCTCACGCAGCATGACACCTCCTTTTGTATAGAGTTGATCAGGCTGTTGATTGTGGACTGTGGAATGTTGTCCACTCCTCTTCAATGGCTGTGAGAAGTTGCTGGATATTAGCAAGAACCGGAACACCCTGTTATACACGTTGATCCAGAACATCCCAAACATGCTCAATGGGTGACATATCTGGTGCGTATGCAAGCCATGGAGGAACTGGGACATTTTCAGCTACCAGGAATTGTGTACAGATTATTGGCTGGATGTGGAGGTCCTGGGCCGGAGTGGTCACACATGGTCTGCGGTTGTGAGGCCAGTTGGATGTACCTCCAAATTCTCTAAAATGGCGTTGGAGGCAGCTTATGGTAGAGAAATTAACATTAAATTATCTGACAACAGCTCTGGTGGACATTTCTGCAATCAGCATTCTAATTGGACGTTCCCTCAAAACTTTAGACATCTGTGGCATTTTAGAGTCGCCTTTTTTGTCCCCAGCACAAGGTACATCTGTGTAATGATCATTGTTGAATCATCTTCTTAATTTGCCACACGTGTCAGGTGGATGGGTTATCTTGGAAAATTTTAGAGAAATAAGCTTTTTGTGCGCATGGACAATTTTAAACATGGGACCAACACTTTACATGTTGCGTTTATATTTTTGTTCAGTATAATTTACCGCCTGGTTATGTCAGCAGGCAGAGCACAACTCCATACGGGTGTCTGTTGTGACACCTCTGGCACTGAGATGCAGTGCCTTAGACTGTTGTCCCAATTGGGAGCCCAAGTAGGCAAGTCATATTGACAGTTGTGGTGAAGATGGGGAGGGATATGTCGGTTATAAAAAGATGTTCTGTGTTTTCACACAAAAATCAACTGTACTAGTTGTTCAGGCTCTGGTTTTGTCCCATGTTGATTACTGTCCAGTAATAGGGTAAGGTGCAGCAAAGAAAGACCTAGTAAAGCTGCAACTGGCTCAAAAACAGAGCAGCACACCTTGCCAACAACTACACATACAGAACTAACATCAACAACATGCATGCCAGCTTTTCCTGGTTGAGGGTTGACGAGAGATGAACTGCTTCTCTTCTAGTTTTATGAGTATTACTGTAATGAAAATTCCTGATTGTCTGCATAATTGAATAACATTCAGCTCAGACACTCATATATTACCCACAAGACATGCCACCAGGGGTCTCTTCACAGTCCCCAAATCCAAAACAAATTCACGGCAACGCACAGTATTATATAGAGCCATTATCGTATGGAACTCCCTTCCCTCACCAATCACTCAAGCAAACAGCAAAATTACCTTTAAAAAAATATTAAACAAAATTTCATGGAATGGTGGGGACCATGAGGGGATTTTTTTGTTGTATTGTTTTATATCGTTGTATTTGATATTTGTGTGACTGTCCTTCAGTGTATCATTGTACCAGTGTTTTGTTTGTAATGTTTTGTGCTTTTTTGTGGACCCCAGGAAGAATAGCTGCTGCCCCTGCAAAAGCAAATGGAGATCCAAATAAACAAATAAACTCCAAACACATTTTTGCTGAGAGCAGGTGTTTAGCTGGTTAAACAAAGGTTAGCCATGTCAAGAAACGTTGCCAGCGTTACTTGCCACACTGGTAGCCCATTCGTGGGTGCTTTTTCAAAGCATACAGTTGAAGTCGGAAGTTTACATACACCTTAGCCAAATACATTTAAACTCAGTTTTTCACAATTCCTGACATTTAATCCTAGTAAAAATTCCCTGTCTTAGGATCACCACTTTATTTTAAGAATGTGAAATGTCAGAAGAGAGAATTATTTATTTCAGCTTTTATTTATTTCATCACATTCCCAGTGGGTCAGAAGTTTACATACACTAGCATTAGGTAGCATTGCCTCAAATGGTTTAATTTGGGTCAAATGTGTCGGGTAGCCTTCCACAAGCTTCCCATAATAAGTTGGGTGAATTTTTTTCCTCCTGACAGAGCTGGTGTAACTGAGTCAGGTTTGTAAGACTCCTTGATCGCACACGCTTTTTCAGATCTGCCCACACATTTTCTATAGGGTTGAGGTCAGGGCTCTGTGATGGCCACTCCAATATCTTGACTTTGTTGTCCTTAAGCCATTTTGCACAACTTTGGAAGTATGCTTGGGGTCATTGTCCATTTGGAAGACCCATTTGCGACCAAGCTTTAACTTCCTGACTGATGTCTTAATATTGCTTCAATATATCCATAGAGTTGTCCTTCCTCATGATGGAATCTATTTTGTGAAGTGCACCAGTCTCTCCTGCAGCAAAGCACCCCCACATCATGATGCTGCCACTCCCGTGCTTCACGGTTGGGATGGAGTTCTTCGGCTTGCAAGCCTCCCCCTTTTTCCTC